>NC_081201.1:25718862-26395112 GCF_902713425.1 Acipenser ruthenus
GTTCATCAGCATTTTTAACTTTTTGTGTTGTCTGTATTGGTTTCAAAGGAAGGGGGTTATTGATTTACAGTAGAGGGCAGCATGTATTTGAATTGAAACTGCTCATCCAAAAAGCAGCAGCATATGGCACTGTCAAAACATATTCCAACTTGGCCTTGAGGTCAGAGTCCTTGGCAGTGGTAACTATACCATGCCCAGTTTGTCAAGATAAGCGCTGCAGTATTTGGAAAATGTTTTGTATAAATAGGTGGTGCTCAGTTCAGCATTTTGGCTCTAAGTTCAAAAAGACTTTTGTTAATAGGATTTCAGCTTGTTAATTTGAGTGACACCGAGATAAACTGTCAAACAATGGGCTCACTCTTTTTGCTCATTGCATGAAGCTATATGTTTTTATTTTATTTTTATAATTAGTTGGAGAGATCTCATTTTAGTGAAGCAGCTGAAAAACTTACCAGAATTCACAACACTGGGCAGGTCTGTCTTGCAGGAAACATGGAAAGTGGAGGTGCTCATTTGTCAGCATTACATATGTTCATATACTTTAGGCTACTTGCTTAAAATAGATACCTAGATATACTATCTCGCTACCACATTCCATTTTGTCTCCTGATTTAGTTTTAAGTGCTGGTTTTCATTGTCATATATTCTGATATTCATGCTGTTACATATGCTGTGAATGTAAAGTAGGCTGCATTTTCACAGTTCAGAACTACAGTATGGAAAGCGAACTACTTTTTAATGAAACTTTGCATGGCCATTTATTATTCTGCAGGCTATATTGTAGCGGTGGCAAGGGATTTATATGCATTGTATTTTTATTAGGGATGGGTTAGAGTACTTGAATTCAAATAATATCTCTTCATGAATGTAAGTTCAATATATTATAGCAACCCAGTCAGTTCAGTTTGGCATACTTTTGTTTCATCTGGTCCTGTGCATTCACATTATCTGTATAGTTCCGGGGTGGGACCATACCACTAGTTCCGGTAGTGTATGTGTGTGTGTGTGAGCCACTGTAGGGTGCGGACCATGTCATCTAGATGCCCTTGCTCTGCCACTCAAGACCAGGGGTCGTTACAATATTTTATTATTATTATTATTTATTTCTTAGCAGACACCCTTATCCAGGGCGACTTACAATTGTTACAAGATATCATATTATTTTTACATACAATTACATTATTTTTTTACACTTTATTTTTACCTACAATTACCCATTTATACAGTTTGTTTTTTACTGGAGCAATCTAGATAAAGTACCTTGCTCAAGGGTACCGCAGCAGTGTCCCCCACCTGGGATTGAACCCACAACCCTCCGGTCAAGAGTCCAGAGCCCTAACCACTACTCCACACTGCTGCCTATCTATCTTTTTTGTATTTTATGACCTAAATTGAATGTATGTTTCGCAAGAGAACCTTTCTTCATACTGCTTTTGACTGTAGTGTTTTAGTTTATCAGTTAAGTAATGTGTATGGTAACCTATTGTACGTTTTGGTGTGAATTGTATAGAATAATGTAAAACATTTCTTTACTGAATGTGAATATCTGTCTAGTTCTCGTTTGTCCCTATTCAATAAGTTTAGCTCCAGTGGGAGAAAGGGGGCTGGAATAACAACCTTTTCTTTCATCTCAGGTAAACTAATATCCCTATCCCTCCTGCAGAGCTTGGTTGAAATCTGCAAACGACAGATGCAGTGCTGAATGCAGAAGCCAGTGGTTTGAATTAAGATTACATTGAAGTGCATGGACATCACTTCAAATTGCTATGCAAGATTCTTAAATTATTCCGAAACACATTTCTCACAAACCTACACTGTGCTGAAATATATAGATATACATTTGAAATAGTTTTATTCAAACCGAAGTACTGTTTGATAAGTAAATATACTTAATGTACAGCATTTTCATACAATTGTTAAAAATGGCAGTTGTTTTTCATCATTAAACTGTCATTCCAAGAACTGGGTTACAGACCTTCATAACTTTTTGCCAAAATGCTTGTCGGTCTATTGCTGGAACCCATGAGGGTGAATGGAAATCTAGTCGTCTCTCTCTCTCGTGCTCCATTTTAACAGCTGCTTGTTTGAATTAATTTGTGTGTTTTGTATTTTCCAGCAAGCCAGAGCAGAGCAGGAAGAGGAATTCATCAGCAACACACTGTTTAAGAAGATCCAAGCCTTGCAGAAAGAAAAGGAAACTCTTGCTGTGAATTATGAGAAGGAAGAAGAGTTCCTTACAAACGAACTGTCCCGCAAACTTATGCAGGTAAAATTGCCTGCTCAGATTAAAGTGGGGAGAGCACCAGCACCGAGCTACCCTGCACTCATGTTCGATTTGCAACATGTCTGTTTCCAAAGCTGCATGCAGACTTCTCACACGGCTACGCCTTTTTGCTCATAGGAGTTAGTGGCAGCTAGCGAGTTACGCATTTTAAAATATTGGAAGCAGTTAAACACATGAACGGCACAGCTTTCCAATGTTATATCATGTTACAGTAGTATGAGTCACCAAATTTGTATTAAACCTGAAAAAACCTAGAGTCATTTGCATCATACTGTTTATTTACTTGAGTGTTTTAAGTTCATACACATGCAGGTATAAATGAATTAAAGCAGTTTTCTTCGCTAAAATGTGTTTGTATGTTAATATTTAATTTTTCCTTGTTGTCAGTAGACAACAGTATCTTATCACCTGCCTAAACGTTAGAACACCAATGTGCAAAACACCTAGTCATTTTCACATGAAAACAATAAGAATGAGAAATGCCTCCATCCCACATTTGAATTGAATTATACACAAAAGGTCTGCAGGAATTGTGTTTATATGTAGTATATCTCTTATTCAATCTATAATAACTGTTTTGTTTTTTTTTTTCAACCATTTTTAAAGTAATTAAAACCATATAAGGTGTGTCATTTTCTAAGCTAGGCATGTAGCATACAAGACGATGCAATAAATGATTCCTAAATTGTCCAAGATCCTGATTTATATGTTTAGGGGTGCCATTATCAGTTTTACTTGTTTCAGTTATTTAGATCAGTTGCAATTTCAATTATTTTAGTCCCATTCTGTGGGATTTTCTAGTCTCTATAGCTGGCCTGCTTGAAGTGAATGAAACCAAATGTACACTGAAATTAACCCATGGTGTCTTTAAAAGCCTGTGCGTGCCTGTATGTTTAACTGTTTGTATAATTCCACAGTATCAAATTCTAAACTCTGGTGCCGAGAAAGACATGTCTCTTTAATGCATTATTTTAACGGCCTTGCTTTTTTGTTCATTGTACAATATGTCCTGCATAGAGTACAAAACACCCATTCATATTTTAAAGAAATTTGCTGAAAATGTCTAGGGCTATAACAAAGGGTACATTTTGACCTTTAAAGGTTCGGAATACATTACTGAAGGTACTAATTTGCATAATTTACTGGCGACGTCACCATAGCTACTACTATTATTATTATTTAGCTGACGCCTTTATCCAAGGCGACTTACAGAGACTAGGGTGTGTGAACTATGCATCAGCTGCAGAGTCACTTACAACATCTCACCCAAAAGACGGAGCACAAGGAGGTTAAGTAACTTGCTCAAGGTCACACAGTGAGTCAGTGATTGAGTCGGGATTTGAACCAGGGACCTCCTGGTTACAAGCCCTTTTCTTTAACTACCAGACCACACAGCCTCCTCCTAGTTTATATTTGATTGAAAATCCTATTATAGGTTAACATGTTTAAAAAATACATTATATACAACAGTAATACATATTTTTATCATTTAAATACAAATAGAAATACACATTTATATACACGTAATTGATGCTGCTTGTGATACTCTTACATATACAGTAGTGTTTTGGACGATTTTCTTTTATTGATTATCGGCTATAAATTATCACAATCGTGATTATCGGCTGAATAATATATAAAACATTTCTTATAAAGTGTCTTATTGCTAACTTGTTTACAAAATAAAACAGTATTTAGAAAAAAATGTTCCCGTTCTCAGCTGTTGAAATGTTTCACATTCCAGACAGATTTTATGGTACTGTAACCCCCAGCTGGGATCTTCATATACAGCTCCCAAAAAGTGGTGTTGCAACCTTCATAAGATAATGATTAATTAATACTTTATGACTTGCAACTTTTTTTGCACAACATTTATTCCCCTGGTCCCACCCTAGTCTGTTGAAAATAAATGTTAATATTCTCCAAAACGTAACATAGCTCAACGAAGTACTTCAGACTGGGTGAACATCTTTTTGCAAACCGTAGATGAATTTTTTGTCTGTTTTTTTGTCTCTTTCTGAAACTTGTTTCTGTTTTGTTTTGTTTTTTTTGTTTTTTTTTATAAAGGGGCGGTGCTTTTGCCTACTCGATGCTCAGATTTCAAAATAAAAATGATTAGTGTTAGCGTATACAGTAAAAATCCTTTTATAGGACGCATTTGCGTAAAAGTCGCTCCATTTGAGACATCAATTTTAGGGAAACACTTGTGTTAAATACTATTTTTACAATTGATTTTTTTTCTTACAAGCTCAACACCGATAAAGAAAGATACACAGGTTTAGTTTAAAAAATAACCCTTCTTTGCAACATTTTATTCCATTAATAGTTTTACAGTGTTATTTTTTTAATTAAACTAAACTTAGACAATAGTTCCAGCTGCATTGGACAAATTTGTTGTATTAATATACATTTAAAAGAAAAGTATTAAAGTGCTTCTTGCATCAATTAAAAAAGCAAAAGAACAATAAACCGTGCACCATCTTAGTGTTGCATACGATGCAATACAATTGCATTAGATTTCCAGCTGTACAAATACATTCTTTTTTTTTGTTAATCAGAACCATAACCATACACATACTATAAGTGTACCACTGTGTTGCACTGACATGTTGAACAAGTTACAGTATGTATTAGTCACTCAGGGTACTCCATTCAAACCAAATGTTTCTACATAGGGCCATAAACACGTTCCTCCTGTCAGCTCGTTTTTCTTAAACCATATTTACGTTTCTTTGTTTCGTCTCCATTCACATACTGTTTTTTCAGCATTGCGATTTCCGTGCATTTCGTCAAATTCAATAACGCGCAATGTCAAGCCTGTTGCGTAGCTGCTTTGTTTTTGGCTGACTGTCCTTCTGTATCCAGTCTCAGACAGACACATGTATTATTATAGCATTGAAGTTACAACGAATGGAAGACTAAGTTTACTCAGCTTTCTAACCAATAGCTGTTTGCTACGGATCCCAGGGGTGGGTTCAGTCTGAATGTTGACAAATCAATGGTTTGAGAGGGTGGGAATAAGGAAATTCATAGAGACTGACAGCTAATGGGTTAACAGTGTAGCAGTATAACTGTCACATTTGTGACAAAGATTGGTAACTTTAATCACTATTTTTTCCTCCATGTACATGCGTCTCGAGAGGAGATCAGTCAAGAGTCTGAAAGCTTACGTTTAACATTCAAAATGTTAGAACAGGGTTTTGTGTTTCTACCTAGCAACACGACCTGAATGCCGTAGATCCTGAAAAAATAAATCGGGTTGACAGTTAAGTTTGTGTGAGACATAACCATGGCTGTAGTAATCCCATTGTGGCGCTGGTACAGTAGTTTAATATTAGACACAGCGGCGCATACGTCGCACCGGTATATTAGTTGCTCCCCCCTTTTAAGGGCCCCACAAAAATGCCTAGAAAATCGACTTATGCAACGTTTTTTAAGGTACATGTTTTTTATGTTTCATACTTATTCTACCATAACACTTCTCTTTGCCTTGTACACTAGGTATTCAATACTTATTTTATTGAAGCAATATTGCTGCTATAGGTACTCTCCCAGTGCTTTGAATTATATGCTTGCCCCAATGCACGGCAATGTCGTCATTTATAAAGAGGTGCTACGTATAACGATCTGTTAGTGGATTTTAATACAGCAATTTTTGTTTATTAAGTAGTAGGCATTATACAAATCAAAAGATCAAATTTTGCAGTGACATTTAATGTGCCATTTTAGTATTCACACATTGTCAAACTGTTTCTGTTAACAGAGAAAAAAAAATAAATCTGACAGCGTGTGAATGTCACCTGACGAACTTTCAAAGGTTCAGGACTACCTTCGAATTTCTGGCTAGCGAACGAACCTTCGAACACAGCCCTAGAAATGTCTTTTGAGTGCTGGTGCATAAGTTGTTTGTCTCGTGTGTCTTGGAAGAACTGAAGTTGTGTACAGTAACACATCTATGTTTGAAAAAAATACCTTGTGGTTTTATACAGCGGTTACACAGTGTTTATAAGAGTCATGTACTGTAAAACAGGTTTCCCTGCTTCTTTCCTGCCCACGTTATCTGTGCAGAACATATGAACATGTCTCTCTGGTGACCACATAGGAACAAAAATAGAATAGCAAAGAAGGCTATTGGTGGTGCAGTGGTTAAAGGAAAGGGCTTGATACCAGGAGGTTCCCGGTTCAAATCCACAGCTCACCACTTGGTCTCTAAGTCGCTTTGGATAAAAGCATCTGCTAAGTGACTACTTAACTATTTTAAATTGTCTCCAAACTTTTACCACACACTCCTAGCATCCTACTGTATATACCGTTTACATTATGTCAGATTAAATTGATGTTGAGTTGTATATGTTAGTCATTATTCAACTGAGACCTTCCTCAACGGTGTGCAATGTTTCAAAATCAAAACACTTTTAAAGAATGTCTTCATTTAAATGTATTTTTTATTATTGTTTTTTTTTTTGTTTTGTTTAGTTGCAACATGAGAAGGCAGAACTTGAACAGCATTTAGAGCAGGAACAAGAGTTCCAAGTGAACAAACTGATGAAGAAAATAAAGAAACTGGAGAATGACACTATATCCAAGCAGCTCACACTGGAGCAGGTAACACCTCACATTGTTTAATAGTAAGCCAGACTGTCTGCTGCAGCAGCACAGACAGCTCTTTTTTTAATCATTAACTTTTTTTGTTTGTTGATTTGGTATTTGGCTTCCAGAGTTGCACCAAGAAGTTTCTCAAATGTTTAACTAAATAAATAGTTTCAGTGTCTTACTAAACATTATCTTACTGGCAGTGAAATATCTCTGTATACTAGATTAGTTTACTGGTCTGCAGTTCTGAGTGGAGCTATCTTTCCTTTACTACTACAGTGGTCTGCAGTTTTTAGTGGTGTTATCTTTCCTTTACAGAACTTTACACAGATCTAATGTGTTAATTATTAAATGATCACATTTAACCATGACAGTTAACCATGTAACTGATGTTTGAGTGAAATAGGCTCTCCATATTCAGATTAAATCATGCATTTATTTTATTTAACCTATCAACAGATTGATCATCCTTAAATACAAACTGTCCGTTCAGATCAACCTTTTGTATTGCAATAAGTGAGTGAAAAAATATTGCTGTTTGTCTTCCCCTTGTGGATTTGGCTAAAATTGATAAGCTATAAATAACGTATTGTCATTTAGTTCATTACTGTGCTCTATTTTTTATTTGTTTTCTGAAAAACAAACCTGGTTTGGGCTGTAGTAAAACCCTTACTTGATTTGTTTCTGCAGCTAAGACGTGAGAAGATTGACCTTGAAAATACATTGGAGCAAGAACAAGAAGCACTAGTTAATCGCCTCTGGAAACGGATGGACAAGCTAGAGGCAGAGAAAAGGTTGGTTTATTTCAGATCATTAATCATCCCTGTGAGGGGGAGCTTGGATGAGTTTCAATTATTTTAATTGAAACCTAAGATAGCTGCCATTGTGGCATTTTAGTTTCTATATAATAAAGACCCAATACTTCTAGGTATTGCCTTCATACTTAGTACACAGCTGTTTTTTTTTTTTTTTTGCAAAGATGCCGTTGTCAGTGTCAGAGCCTTGTATTCGAAATCATTTGCGGTAGTGACTTCATATTTGCTGGGTTATATTAACCCTGCATGCTAAATGTGTTTCTGACCATGGTATCTACTTCTGATTTCCTTTACTTACAAAAGTTGCATTTTTGGTGTTTAAGTAAAAATGAACCCCTTCACTGCTGCATTGCCATATCAATTATGTTGAACTCACTCTTTGACATAGTGTCTTAATAGTTGATAGACTGCTGTATTCTAATATAGACTCAATACATTTCCATTAAAGGTGGTATCCAGTAGATATTTACCATTTCACTGTCACATTGTTTCAACCTCTGGCCATTCAAATGTTCTTCACGTATCTGTTTTACAAACCATTCGATCTGATGTGACATTACCCCCTGGGGATGCTATGTGTGTTCACAAAAGCTCCCATTTCTGGTTTGTTTGGGTTATGGACCCGTGGGTGTTCATACATCCACAGACCTGGTTTAACTTCTGCCTGTGTTATCTGATCAATGGAAATCCAGAGTCGTATGTGTGCAGTTTGTTTTTAAAAGCAGTCCTATTGTAGGCTGTTTACAATTCATCTTGTGTTGAATACATTTTTCATATTCAACACTTTTTACTAGATATTATTTGGGGATCTAGCTTGCATTCACTCAATACTGTTTTTTTTTTTCATTTATTTTGTAGAGTATTACCTGATACATTGAATGCTGTTTTGTTACACTGTTGAGGCTATAAACAATCCATTTGGGCATCCTTGTTTGTGTAATATTCCATGTATGTTGATGGAGTATCCTTTTTATATATTTTAGTGTTATACTTTTGTTTACATTTTTTTTGGTAAAATATGAAAGATACCCAATATAATCAAGCTCATTCCTATTACACTGACAACAGAGGTAGTTTTGAAGACACTCCACTCCATTATAGGGACTTTTATAAAATGCAGTCCTGGAAATCCATAGAAAATGGCCATGGAAAACATGGTTTGTTGAGTGTGTGTGTATTTTGAGAAATCTTTTTGGTTTCTTTACAGAATTCTGCAGGAGAAACTAGATCAGCCAGTGTCTGCCCCACCGTCACCCAGAGACATATCAATGGAAATTGACTCCCCAGAAAACATGATGCGGCATATCAGATTTTTAAAGAACGAAACGGAGAGGCTAAAGAAACAGCTCCGAACTGCTCAGTTACAACGTACGTGAAAGCACTTCTATCCATTAAGTGGAGATGTATTTCATTTCAACTAACTCATTTTTTTTCTCCAGCAGTAGATAGGTTAGTACACATGGAAATTCTGTATGAGCCTTTTTCTATTGAGTGTTTTTTGTTTGTTTTACATGTTGTTACATGAATACCTGTGGGCAGCAGTGTGGAGTAGTGGTTAGGGCTCTGGACTCTTGACCGGAGGGTTGTGGGTTCAGTCCCCAGTGGGGGACACTGCTGTTGTACCCTTGAGCAAGGTACTTTACCTAGATTGCTCCAGAAAAAACCCATCTGTATAAATGGGTAATTGTATGTAAAATAATGTGATATCTGTATGATGTGAAATAATTTATATGTGATATCTTGTAACAATTGTAAGTCGCCCTGGATAAGGGCGTCTGCTAAGAAATAAATAATAATAATAATAATACCAACCCCAAGAGGGCTCCACATGCTTTATAAATGTATATGAATGTCAGCTTTGCCTCCTATCATAATGTATTTGTTTATCTGTAAAATATTTAACTACTTTTAAAATGTAAATCTTTCACCACTCAACGGAAATGAGTAACTTCAGAGTGTCCATGGTTATTAACATCAGTAATTGTCTTTTTGAAGCTATTTGCTGCTTGCACACCTACATTTTCGTACAAGCTGAGTTTGCATTCAAGTGAACTTGGTCCTTTTGCAGTGAAGTGTGATGTGATTTCATAAGGATTTTATCCACAACTAAATTAACTAAGTCACTGTCATTGAATTTTACTAAGTTTCTTGAAGTATTATTATTATTATTATTATTATTATTATTATTATTATTATTATTATTATTATTATTACAGTTTCTGTTAGTTGAATTAAAGTAACTGAGTTCTTGGTTTAGTTATGTGTGCAATTTGGAAACAAGCCTTAGAGTACATGAAAAGGTGTTAAGTATAGTATTGGCGGATACACAAGTGCCTTATTTAAGGCTACATTTAGAATCTCCCCGAATTCCCAGACTGTTCTGGGGTAGGAAGCTTGTGTCCTACTACACAGAAGGCAGTTTTATTATCTTGGTGTAAAATTGGTAGGTACTGTGTATTATGTAGAATGGCCCATGTCATATCACTTTTAAGACCAAATGTATGCAGTCTTGGCAACAGAAGCACCTGTCACCTAAGCACTTGATCTTCTTATCCAAGTCGGTCCATCTTCTGTCTTACCCATAATGTATGAAACTGACTTGTAACAGCTGTGCAGCTTTTAGGTATTTCAGAATTATAGAAACTTTATACTTCGCCAAGAGGTCCTGTACTCCACAGTGCGTTTACAACACTGGAGAATTGCCTTGGATTGTATTTTTTAGCAGTAATTCAGGGATAACCACAGATAGGTAGCTGATGCAATCCAGGGTGATTTCCACTGCTGTAAAATACTTCAATAAAATTCAGCTGTGGATTATCCCTGCAGGGGGGGAAAGGTTGCGCAAAGTAATTAACCCCTTAGCTGCTTGGACCTTTTTCATAAATTAATGTTCAAGTGCTTTTCAAGTTGGGCAGATAATTAGCATAAGTGTCTTGAGATGATTCGTCGGGCTTTATAAGTACTTGTAATTCCTTTTTACTGTTCTAAGTGAAGCTTTTGATCCTGTTCCAGATACGGAGAACAGGGCACAGTATATAGAAGAGGAACGACACATGAGGGAAGAGAACATTCGGCTCCAGAGAAAGCTGCAAAGGGAAATGGAGCGGAGAGAAGCCCTCTGCAGGCAATTGTCTGAAAGTGAATCCAGCCTTGAAATGGATGATGAAAGGTGTGTACAAATAAGTCATTATTTGACATGCATGGTTTTCCTCTTCTAAACATTACCATTTTATAGGATCTGTCCCTACAGTTTAAACCAAACATTTCTCATTAAGAGAACTTTGAATTTCAAATGTTTCAGGCTTTATGTATGTGTGTGTGTGTGTGTGTGTGTATATATATATATATATATATATATATATATATATATATATATATATATATATATATATATATATATATATATATATATATATACACATATGTATATATATATATATATACATATACACATATGTATATATATATATATATATATATATACATATACACATATGTATGTATGTGTGTGTAGCAAATTAATGCACTTAACCATCACACGCAATTTCCGACTCCGTCACCAATTTTCTGATACAAAGCCCATCTCTTCAATGTTAGTTATCTGAATATTCGTCACACCCCTTGTTTTTTTTATTTATTTATTTATTTTTTTAAATCTGTGATATTTTGTTTTGTGCATTTTCATTTGCAAGTGAACTGTGACATTAGGGCCTTATCAAGCACTGTATTCTGCAATTTTGAATACTGACTTTGGATACTGTTTTAATTCTGGAAACTGTGTTTTTTTTTTTTTTTTAATTTTTTGGCTTTGCTAAATTGCATCCCCTTTTACGTTTTATGCAGTTCTGTGCATGGATAACATTTAGATTTAACTTTGTTAGGTTGTTAATGGAAAATTTTACATACCGGTACAATATGTACCGGATTTAAAAGTATGTACTGTATTACAGTTAATGTGTTGTCTCTTTAGTTTTTGCAAGTGATATTTTCAGAATCATATCGTTCTGAATTGAAATATTACTTCTGTTAAAAATAGTGCTGTACCAACAAAACCAACACAGTACATCTAAATTCTAAATGGAACTTATTTTAAAACACAGTCCTTTCAGATATGTATTTTTGATATTGTCTGTTTTTCAGGGTTGGAATGGGCCAAAATGAAATAATCAGATATGCGTCACACGCGTTTAACCGTCACTGAAGGCAACATTTGATAGGGTCGGATATGCGAGTGCTGACTGTATTACACTTTTAATACAATTAATTATCCTAAAAAAACCTGTTCAGGTACTGCAAGATTAGTACTCTCCCTGCTCTGGTACTCTTCTTATAATAGGCCGTTTTTTTCTGCGATTTAAGTATGTTCAAAAAGGTGGTCGATCCCATATAATTTACAGCCCTGAATATTACCCAGGAAATATGAGTCTGTGATCCAGAAATTATCAAGGGGGTTTAGCTGATGAACTAACAAGGGGTAAACATTGCTAGTAGGATTTGTATTAGCATTAAACATTTCTCTAACACTGTTTATATTGTATTTGTATAGCATGCAAAATAAAAAATAAAATAAAATCCTTATGTCAGGTAACCCCTGTTGGTCCACTTGAGCTGGAATTACCCTATTGAAACATACAGGAGTTTGTTTCAGATAACCTTTTTGATCCAGGTTCTTAATTGTTTTGCATGTAATACAAAAAAAAGTATTTAAAAAGAATAGTTAATATATATGAAATATCAGTATGAACAGATACAACATATGTGCTTTATACAATGGTACCGTACAGGAAGTAGCTTTAAACACTCAATCATATGATATGTCGGTACTAAAATGAGGTAGACGTTTAATGAGAAGTTATCTATACAGAATTTCTCAATGCATTTAAATCATACAGATCAAACAATTGTATTTAGATTGTCAGTCTGGCAGCTTTCCATTGGCTTGCCTAATCAATGGCAAATCAAACAGTTCTGCTATTGAAACATGTTCTTGCTTGGCCATCTTTTGAACTGTAATACATCAACCAAGAATGTATTTGAAGAAGCATGTACTAGGTCATGTACATACGGAATACTTTCAAACATTAAGGCCCATAGGAACATGGTACCCACAACAAAAGCTCTTGTGTATTGGTCCAGTTATTAACATAGGTACATACAATAAAAACATTGTTGAATTATTATTATTATTTATTTCTTAGCAGACACCCTTATCCAGGCGACTTACAATTGTTACAAGATATCACATTATTTTTGTATACAATTACCCATTTATACAGTTGGGTTTTTACTGGAGCAATCTAAGTAAAGTACCTTGCTCAAGGGTACAGCAGCAGTGTCCCCCACCTGGGATTGAACCCACGACCCTCTGGTCAAGAGTCCAGAGCCCTAACCACTACTCCACTCCATTGTGATCAATGGCAGTTTTGTTAGCATACTGGTATTTATATCTGCTAGTGTTTAGAGCATTAAAATGGACCCCAATAACCTTTTTTTTTTTAATTGTATTTTTTTTATTTTGTCTCATTAGGTATTTTAACGAGATGTCTGCACAAGGACTTCGTCCTCGCACGGTGTCCAGTCCAATACCTTATACACCGTCTCCAAGCTCTAGTCGACCAATATCACCTGGTATGAACGATAATATTTACTACAATAGATTGTACTTGTGAATAACCAGGTATCTGCTTTCATCCATTCAGAGTAGGGATTGTTTAATACTATGTACTGGAACATCCTCCCATAAAGAATACCTTTGCCACCCAACAGTTATATAATGAGAACAAGCTCAATTGTATTGCTAATTATTGTCACAAATCACGTGGCTGTACTTCAAATACGTAATTTTATTTAATTCAGCAATATGCTAGTAATGGTGGCCTCTAAACAGACAACAAAGCCTTAGTGTAGAAGCTATAGCCACAGGAATACACTCTACATTCAATAATGGTGTACAAAATACAGGATTGTGTTAAATGTGGATTATGACAGGCTGTGATAATCACAATTTAATGATGTACCAAGAGGTAAAGCCAAGAATCCTGTGCTGATTTTAGCTGTGATAAGGAGGGAAACATTTGAACTACAGTTCAGATGTGCATTTTAAGAATTCATGTTAATTCACCTATGCGAAGCATTTTTATAACATCAGTTCTTTAAGATTGTTATCATGCACACACTGACTGGTCATTTTTAGCCTTATATTTTAGATGCCTTGTGCTACACTTGGAACTGAAGCCCCACCCTGTACATCAGTAGTGATCGCCAATGATGATTTTTTTTCATATTATGTTTTTCCACCTTTAGACACTGCAGAGATCAATATTTTGAGGTCAGACTTGGCTTAACCAGAGTCTTTGTCTGAGCCCTTTTGTATAGTATAGTAGTAGTAAGTATAGTAGTAGGCTATATCAAGGTCATTTCATCCAATTAAAGAACATACTATTCATCTATTCATTGAGTATGCAGAAACAGCAAAAATCCAACCCCAACCATGTAAATATAGCAATTCTAGTTATACTCCTGCCCCAGATTCAGTTCAAATGCTGAATTCCACCCCTGCCACTGCGCCACCTACTTTAGATTGACTAGGCTACTGTACCTGTGCTGGACCGTACAACCTCTTTAAAACTAAACAATTAGAAGGAACCATAAGTGTTAATATCCAAGGCATTGCATACATTGAATATTTGTGCAACCTCATGTAATAGAAAACTAACTCCCTTAGTTTTCTATTACTGGATTGCCGTAGTTCGTTTTGTATTTACTTCAGTTTACAAGTGAGACTTAAGTAAACTATGGCCATAGCGAAATTTAGAGTTTTATGAATTAGTTTGATATTTAACTTCTCCTGAGGTGTTTCGCTTACTGTTAAGGAAATACTTACAGTGTTACTCCTGTTTGAACAGAGGATTCACAGTTTCTGTATTGTATGTGTGTACAATTTTATTTATTTATTTTTTTGGTAGGTCTATCGTATGCAAGTCACCCAGTTGGTTTTACACCACCTACTTCATTGACAAGAGCCGGAATGTCTTACTACAACCCCCCAGGCCTTCTTGCGCATGGTGTTGCCGTGAGTATTTGTTTCTTGTACAGTCAGCGGTGCTTTAACGGGACACCTCGAGAGAAGGAAAAATATCCTGAATAAGCGGCTGTCCCAATTAAACGAGAGGCAGTTGAGATGACCTTAGTCACACTTTTTTGATTCTTAATGAAAAAAAAAAGAAATCGCATCACATTATGATTAAATGTTAAATACATCATTAAAATACGAGTCCATGTTTTGTTTATTCCTAAACAAAATGAATCGCTCCTTTGCAACAGCAGCTGGAGAAACCACAGGAGACTCCAGCTCCTTCAAGAGTTCAACGTGGTTTACGCAATTTATGCAAGTCACAGCGTAATCACGCACTCGCTGCACTGTGTTACGCAACCTGTCTTGCTCTGAAAAGCGATCATCGTTCATCATTTGAAAATACTGTATCCCAATTAAACTAAGTGACGTCCCAATTCAGCAACACAAATAGCATTGGGAAGAACAGTCTGCCAGAGTTGTATCCCCATTTTAGCAGCAATCTCGATTAGGCGGCACTGACTGAATTCTGTTCAATTATGCTGAAATAAAGAATTGCAAGTTGCTTTCCAGTGTCCTGTTCTACATTGTTATGATGTTTACAGAATTTCAGTAATTGCAATAAGAAGCACACATAATGATTGCAAACATCACAGAAAGGGAAGGAAGAGTCAAGTGAAGCTACTTCCTCTTTCTCAGCAAACCAACTGTTCATTTCTGTGTGTTGACTGAAAAATCCACCAGGTTTCTTTTTGCATCTAGCAAAATTAATGTTCTTGATTCTCTGGGCAGGACCTATAGGACATATTCCATAGTACAGCTTTTATATCCGATTACTAACCCAAATACATTTCTTCACTTGTGTTATTCAAGTTGTCAAAAATAAAGTATTATGCTGGGTTCAGTTAGTTGGCTTAAGTGTTTCAACATTGTTATTAGCGGATTAGGCTGTGTTACCATCAAAGAAATATGTAGTATGCAAAATATATTTGTTTTATATACAACTGAAGAAGTTTGTTTTTGAGAGACTGCATATAACTGCCTGAGGCAGGGAGCAGGGTAATGGAGAGAGTGTGTAAGTTATTAGGCAGAGCTATAACATGAGCCCATGGGCTACCAGCAGAGTATTCCCTGAATTTTCTGTTTTTGTAGTCATTTGTGACTAATCCTTTCAATAAACTTTAGTCACGGGAGAAATTCAGTAGTCACTACTGGTACAAAACTCCACAGTCCTCAAGGGGTGTTATGCATCCCATTTTTATTCCACCTGTATTTTAAATTACTATAATATAGATAGATAGACAGATATAGTGTATATACCCTGTTGTGTAATAAATTACTCATGCATCATAACAGAATGCAATTGTTTTGCAGTGTAGCATGGCAATAAAAACACATGACATTGCACTTAAACAGAAAGATTCCCATATCAGTCCTACCAAGTGCTTTTCATATAAAAACTAAATCCTATTAATTTCAGGTTTTCCTTCTCTAAATAAAAGGTATAGTGCAATATATTACAGCTGTTACAAGGCATTAACTAAAATCTTATTCAAAATAAGTGTATGGTATAGAGTAGAATTCCATCCCTTTCTAACGTTGTCATACATGTACTTACTTATTGACAAAATACTCATTTATAATAAATAATAATAAAAACATAAAAAATCTAGAAATGAGACTTTTCCATTGATAAAACAAAAATTTCAAATGGAGGTTATTTTAGGTGGTACTAGTGAGGTACCAGTGGTAATTAACAGGTGTTTTTGTTTGGGACTGCAAATAATGGTGACTTTATTTGAGCTCTATGAAGTCAGTGAAAGCAAATTGGGGCTAATAATTTGGCTCTTATTTTCATGGTAACTACTGGTGTAGCTGTTAAGTGAAATTCTACTTTGTGTAATTCAGTTGAATGTTTCTTATCTGACTTGGCAGGAAAATAATGAAATCCCCAAAGTCTGAATTCGGCCTGTTAAGGCAAGGTAACTTACAGTTGGCATAGCTGACCTAATGGCTTCCTTTTCATTACTGAAGGTATTGACGATGGCACTCTATATATGGCTGCGTTGCACTTGCTTCAGTAGCAGCAACGTGGTCTTTTGCACAGATGTGCTTTGTTAAATTATCTTTTTTTTTTGTTTTGTTTTAAATAAGTACAGTTCATTAGAATATTTTCTGCATCATAGACAACCCATGGGAATAGAGATTTCCAGTATGTCTGAACTAGAGAGAGACTCTTTATTGGGACACCTCAGGAGAAGTAAAAATATCCTGAATGAGCGGCATTTGAGACATTAGTCACTTTTTAAATCACATCACATTATGATTAAATGTTATGTACATAATTAAGAGAGTCAGTTTTTTTTAATGTATTTATTTTTTTTATTCCTAAACAAGATTCATCACTGTTTTTTATTTCTACTTTAAATGAAAAATAATGAAATCCCATCTTATCACAAACCAAAGCACCTTCCTGATCTGAACACATCCTGCCACTCAGTCCTGTAGTAGTTTGGGGATGTGGATACTCCACCTACACATTTCACTGGAAACGGGCATCTTTAAATTTCAAAGCTCAACCTGTGAACTCAAGTTGCATAATAGTCTGTTATCCTTATAGTACAGTATTTCTTTGTTTCCCCTCGTTTGTCTCTTTCCTGCTGTTCAATCATTTACTGTACCGTACACAAAGCTGTTTTGTTCCTAATCTTAAGGTTTATCTTCCTTATTGAGCAAGATTAAGCACAGGGCCACCCAAGATCATACACTTGTATATATTCACCATATCTTAAGGTCAAATCCCAGGTGGTATTAGCACAATAACAAACAGTGTGAAGTTAATATTGGATTTTCATTGGATTTAGCACATTAGGGATTCATGTGTGTCACTTCTACACGTTTGTATGGGCAGGGATATAGTTTTTTGTGCTGCGTAATGTATACAGTTATACTCATACAGTTCACTCTTTAGCACACCTTTATAGTATAGGAATCTGCAAGCCCCTCTTGCATGTTTAGTTATGTTCAGAACTACTTCTATTGTGATTGAACTTGGTTAGGACATTTTTTGGTACAACTTATTGAAAATAATTGAGAATACTGTATAATGAAATGCCTGCCACCTTTTTCTACTTATCTAGACTGCATACATTGTGATTTAAAAAATAAAACAAACAAACAAAAAAAATAATGACTTACAATAATGACTTCACATGCTGTATTAGTACGGTGCTTGAACAAAGGCATATGCAAATATTTTCTATGATTTGCTGTGCTTTTATAATAGTTGGAACCAACTTCATTTTACAAACAGTTGCAATTTGAAGAGATTAACCTAAGCTATTAGGTTATTGGCTAGGTTTGTTTTTCACAGCAGTTAAAGGAGTTGTGCTTTCAACTCTTTACTATAGGAACGAGGAAATGTTCCAGAGGATTTGCATGTCTTTGTTTTTCTTTTTGGCAAGTGCCTTTATCCCTTAAAGTATTCATTTGAATAAATGAAAACTTGTGTTTAAGCCCAAAAAATGTAATATTCATCAAAATTCAGTCTCTGGTAATGTAATTAAGCCAGCCACCCATGTGCACTGTGATAAATAACACATGCTCAGAAAACTAAATGAGTTTAGTGTTGTAAGTGCAAGGTAGTGCTGGCCTTTGTTTTTTCCCCACAAACAAAATTATTATAAAATAAAATTGAAGAGGTGGCGTGCTGGGTGGAGACAAAGCTGCCAGTGGAATTTGGGTGTCTTGTTTTGTCAAAAGTGATTTGGCAGCTTTCAAAAGTTAATATATAGATAATGTCTATAATGGTAATTTTTTTAAGGTATAAATACACTGTACAAGGCTACTTGACTCTTTCAGCACTAAGTGACTTTTCAGAAAGACTACCCTTAGATAACATAAAATAGTTCTATTTCCGTAACATTTGATTTACGTTTAGAGATTACGTTTATGCGTCTGCTGTTTGAGTGCTGTTGTATTCCCTTTACTATACGAGCGATCTGCAGATTTTACTGGAATTGTCTTCCTTATAACAGTTGAACAGCTGGTTTGAGTATCTTTCCATGACCTCTACACAGATCAGCACTGTTGAATAAGTAAAGCAGCTTCACAATGACCTTTTCAATTAGGAGACTTCGAAGCATTTTACATTGCGAGACGCAGTATCAAATATAACTCCTCGTTTTTTGTGTAAAAACTTAGAAACCAAATGGAATATAGCCAACCTTAAACCTAACAGATGTAATCCTATCTGTCGAGTTTAATAAACAGCTTGCTTTTCTTTCTTTTATTATTTTATGACTTATAATTGATTTTAATTGTGTTTTCTTCCAGAGGCCTTCCCCCAGAAGAAGCAACAGCCCTGACAAATTTAAACGTCCAACTCCCCCACCTTCTCCAAACACGCAAACAGCAGTCCAGCCACCACCACTGCCTCCTGTCCAGTCGACATCGTCACAGGCAGCTACTTCCCAGCACTCGGTGCATCCCTCCTCACAGCCGTAGTTCATGTACTCTGCAGCAGCTTCATCCAGAGTGGACTTGTGACACCGAGCGCTTTACTAAAAGCCAAAGGCTTAACCGGCATATTTGGATTTGACTTACTTGCACTGAGATTATATAGGCTTCACTGTTAACTGTGTTGTAAATGCTTTGTTTAGAATGCAGCCGGTGTTGTGGCCCTACAACACTAAACTTAACAACATATATTATTGTCAGTGTTTACTGGAACAATGTGTTGGACCATTCTCTGGCTGAAACTTTTGCCACTCAAATCTTTTGAAAGTACTGCATTGTTTAATGTCATGTCACTCAACTTCAATGGCTTTTGAGGCTTGTTTAAGAAAAAGGGAACCCTTTTATGATATTTTTCTCCTCCGTACAGAACTAACGGGCATAAAAAAAATATATAATCGGTAAGCAAAATGCCTCGGTGTTTTAATGTGGATTTGCCAAGCGCTATTTAGAATCAGCACTACATTTTAAGTATGTAATAGTTTCTGGTACAGAAGTCACTGACACATCAATCAGCGCCGGATAATTGTAATCTGTTTGATGTGCAAAACGAGCTTTTGGAGATGTTCAGTGACATATCTTGATGGTCTGTCCTTTTCAAGAAAAAAAATATATCTAAATATCACACATAAATGGAAGGTACTGTGTAGAAATAAATACAAGAGATGTTATATATAGTTAAAGAGCATGTATAACATGGAGCTTATTTTTAAATTTGATTTATTTTGAGGGTTTAGGGGATTCTGTAACATAATTTATTAACTTGTAACCCCTTCGGATTTTTATTTAGAAAGCAACGATCTCTTGCGGGGGGTTCACAATACTTGGAAGTACAATGAATACACAGTTCTGAGTGCTTTCGTTGGCTATATATAACTGTAATGTGCTCCATAATTATTGCTTCAGAAGGCAGTAGATGAAGATAGTTTAATAATGGGTGTTTATCTTTACAAAGATGTTTCATGCTTTCACATCCAAGAGTTAACAATATTGAAACTTAACCAACAAAAGTGTGTCCTGGATAGACCGTTAACAAGAAAATGTACATGTTTATGGTTTACAGATGTATGTGACTTCGTAGCGAGACGTTTTATTGTTTGTGTGAGAGAAGCAAAACCTGGCAACTCATGCAGCAGTATCAACCTGGTACAGTGTTCAAATACATCATTTCCATTTCATTGATACAATAAATCATTTGGTTATACTTTGCAGTGGAATAGATGATAGGTGTCTTTTTAATTGGAGGAAGTCTGTCTTATTGTAGTGCTGCTATTTTTTGAGTCTTCACCCTTCATATCCATCTTGTAATGGAATATAATGTTAAATACCATCTAACATTATATTCCATTACATTGCTATATCAGTGAGTATCAAGAAGTGTCGGACTACAAACACAGGTTAGAGCAGTGGATCTCAATCCTGGTCCTGGGGGACAACTGTTCTGCTGGTTTTTGTTCTAACCGAGCTGCCAATTACTTAATTGAATCCTAATTTAGCTAATAATTTGCTTAATTTTACTTTTTAAATTGTGTAGCTTATAAAAAGTTGGAGATTTCAAGTTCCTTATACCATTTTATACTTAACTTGAAATCTCCATCTTTTTAAAATCATCTAAGAGCTCAGATTAGGCACATTTTCAGTTTAATTACTTCAGTTAAGTAATTGGGAGCTCAGAAACCAGCAGGGCAGTGGTCCCCCAGGACCAGGATTGAGAACCATTGGGTTAGAGGGTTCTGTAATAATAACCTGTGTTATTGCATTAAATACTTGCTATGGCCACCATTCATCTACTGTAAACGAGAGGTTATATACAACAGAAAGCAGGATTTTCACATTCTGAACATCATCCTACTGCTAGGTTAGGAGTCATTTTTCCAAACAAAGAACAAGGTGGCGAAATGGTATTGTACACATCCGGCATCTTTAAAGTAAAATTAATATACAATTAGTTTTCTGTTATTCTTCTAATTATTTGGTGTGGTAGCCCCTTTGTGTTTGTATGATTGAATATATTAAATCATGCCCCCCCCCCCCCCCCAAATATTTGGTAAACTAGGAGAGATCAGTATTGTGGTTTTAATGATTTGATTAGCTATATAGAAAATTTGTGGCCAGAAAGGTCATAAGAACATTGGTGGATGCTAAAGAGAGGTGGCTGCCTCATCAACTCAATAAACAGCTTAGCTCGATAGTTTGTCTTACTGAGATTGATATTCAGCCAGTTCAAACACAATAAAAAAAACTCTGAATAATTAGATTCTGCATGATGCACACAACCTGTATCGCACTGTTTAGATATCTTCTATATGGTTTCCACAATGCATCCGACATATGGGAGAATGGTATGAAATTGACAGCTGATCAAAAGCTAAAGCTATCTTCAAATAAGCAGAACCTTTTTTTGTTTCGCTTTATTATTATCAAAGTGAGGTAACTACAGGGTTTAGATATGAACAATACTTTTAATGTTAGTCTGAAGATTATACAAAAAAAAGTACATTTGTTTTAACTTTTGTTTTTTCAAGATTGAGCATGTTGATTGGGTGTCTTTGTGAAAACTGTTACATCTTTTCATAGTTTTAGAGAAAATCTGAAAACCGCAAGTTTTTGATCTTCCTGTTGGTATCTTAATATTGATCTTTTTTTTTTTTTTTTTTTAAAGTAAAATTGTTACCTAATTCCTAGTATGACAACAATATGCATTTATAATTGGCGTGCACCACAGGAATATGCTTTGGGAGTTATCTGTTGTATTTTTTTTTTTTTACTTTTTGCAAACTGCTAAATAGACTGTTGACAATGAATGTAAAAGGTTTGCTTGTGTTTAACTGCTATCATTTCTGGAACACCATTGAGCCTTAACTTGCTGTGGTATGGCAAACATGTAAGCACTGTCTAGCTTTCCCACTTCAAACAATTAAAGCCATAATGTGTTCTAATCAGTCTTTTCATTTTAAAATGTGCCTAAAATCATTTTATTTCACTAAGCAAGTCCGTACTCTTCAAGGATGGATTTACATGTACAAAATTAGACCAATATGACTAGTGAGCCTAGTTACAGCTCAGCCTTTATACAGACAACAAAGAGACTCAATCACATTTGTGTCTGTTCAGTTTTTTACAAGTTATAAAGTCATTTGAGGACTAATCTCTGTAACCATGAGGAGTTATTCATCACAGATATTTATTAGGTGCTGTTGCCACATGATGTGCTTTAGTAGCATTGCTCTTGGTGACGTAATAAAGTCCACATGTAATTGTCAATGCTGAACACTTGGCTGTTTGTGAGCCAAGAGCTGCTATTTATATAGCACAGATGCCACACATGTTCAAGTATTTTTTTTTTCTTTTAAATTTGATTTGCTTGAAACAATTACAACATTTACATGCACAAGGAACCGATCCTTGTGTAATTGATTTTTTTTTAAAAACAAATGTGCAGCATTTACATGACAGACAACTTAATTGGGAGGAATTCTTCTGAACCACTTCACTTAAATGCAATTAAACCTCCAACCTGATTACCAAAACTAGTTTCCATTCAGAATACAGTATATAGAGGATTTGAGAATAGATTCCTCAAGTAGGTAGCCAGGATCCAGTTAAATTGTGGCTATAAACAGGACAACTGTCCCAAAGTTCATTATAGTAGTAATAATAATATGGGGCATATTTAAAAGTCCAGTACAGTGAATTTAATGTTCTTTCACACTTTGACCTAAGTTTAGGAACATTTGTTATTTTATGAACAATATGCATTTGATTATTATAAAGGCATTTCATACTTATATGCAATATGAAAAAAAGTAGACTTGACAGATATGCCAGTTTTGTTTACTTGGATTTTGCTGACCATGTTTTCTGTGTTTTGTAAACAACTTTAGTAACACCAGCATCAACACATTTTTTGTTTTTTCAAACATCATGCACATTTTTTTTTTTTGTGGTAAAGAGCCAAACACCCTAATTCACAAACAACTAGGCTCATGATTCTGATTAAGACAATTGCAGAACCTTGACCTGGCTTATTTTTATTTTCAATATTAATGCAAACTTATCTGTATGTACTTTGATAATACTAAAAGGAAAGTACTAAAATCAATGACAAATGTTTTTACTTTCTCAATGTCTTTTATAGATGTTTTATTTTATTATTACTACATATACCACCCCTGAGGGCTTTACAGTTTTGGATGTAAACCCTGTGTGTGCTACATACATTTCACTGCCACTCCAGAAAAACACTATTTGCAATATTAAGCAGAGTCATATATATTAGTGTCCAGAAGTATTGGTGGTGCTTAACCTAGTTTGAATTAATTAATAACTACTGGCGTTCTGTTAACAAATAGCTTACTAAAGTGCTATCCTCAGGTTTCCAACAACCTCAATTAGTAAATGTAATACTTGAAAGTACCACACGGTACTTCTGTACTTAACCCACTAGTTTAAAATCATTTTATTTTCTTTAGCATTTATTTGTCAGAGACTGAGTTCAAATCCATTAGAGGAAGCTGAGCTGCTTGATGATGCTGTTGTCTTGTGTGAGGTACATTTGACACTTCTGTGAACAGAAGTATCATGTGTTATAAAATAAGTACATTTGCTCTAAATGTAAAAACCTGGCCTTTTGCAAATACTCCCACTTTTTAAGTTATTTCAATGTTCATTAAATGTGCTATACATAAGTATATATGGTGCACATTTGTAAGCACGTTTGCTGTAAGGTTTATGTAAATTGCAGTAAATCGTAGAAGTACACTAATAGCAGAACATAGCGGTGTTAGTGGAGTGTATGCTTCCTGAGTGCTACTTAACCTACTTTGATTTGACTGAATGACCACTGGTGTACTGTAAACCACTGTTAATGAATTGTTTTCTACAGAACTTGTTTTCAGTTAGTTTAACAATCAGTAAGTGTAGTAATTGCAAGTTCCACGCAAGTAATCAACCCTTAAGTGCTGGAGTAGGTCGTGACCCATGTTAGAGTTTAAAAATGTTTGTTTTCTTTAGCATTTATGAAGGCCAAAGTTCTTTGCAGGTTCTAGGACCTTTGATGTCCAAACTTGACATGAAAGTAGCTTTCAAATTAAATTGTATATTTCTTGATGTTATTTAGATCATTTTACCCCAGTAGGTTAGGGTGAATATACTTGGGGCAACTAACTGTTTGTCTCTGGCTACTGGTATATTTAGTAGTAACAAAGCAGAACCTTTTTTAAGGTTGCAAATGACCACTTCTAAAATTAATTATTTATCCAGCAAGAAACCTTTTAGTCCAGAGACAAGCATGTTGAAGGTCAGATAAAGTACATGCCATGGTAAGTCAGAAGGTTATTGTTAATCCAGTTTTTCTGGACTTTGTCTTTAATTGATTGGAACATTCACATTATCCAAAAGAGCTGATACGACAGTACATAGAACTATAATCAACTTGCTGTCAGGTAACAACATAAATACGAGTATCTATACGGTATATGGTGAAACAGACCATTTGTCAAGCTTGTAGTTTGTTAACACACTTTTCCCCTAGTTTTTTGGCTGGTAGACATTCTCCTGGTAAACTATATAAAAGGTGTGCTTCCTACTTTTAAACACGTTGGCTGTTATGAATGTAGGCCGTTCACTTAAAGTGATATGAGCAGGAAAGCATATTCGGCATTGCGACTTCATTTATGGAATTATGGTCTGTCTGGGTATTCTATAGCTCTTGCTGATGACTCTTTATAGTGCCGTTTGCAGTTGATTTTTTTAAATGTGTGAAAAAGAACATTATAGACTTGGCATGTGTTCACCATATCCTCTTCAGGAGTGACAAAATCACTGTTCAGGCTTTTTTATTATTATTTCTATTCTTCCAGTAACCCAGCTGGCAGCAGAACAACACTGTAGGAACCTGTCATTTTAAATCATTTATTTATTCAGGTGGAGCTCAGGCATTTACCTACCACCCTTTCACAAGTTAAAGGCCAGTGAAATTGAAGGTGCTGGAAAGGCCAGCTGTCTTTGCTGAAAAGGCTGTTATCTTTGCAAGTTGGTCAAGACAGAAAAAAGGGTTAATTTTCCTTGATTTTTACCAGATTCTCCTGGTGTGCCACAAATTTGGTTCATTCCATCTTTTAATTCTGTTAATTAGACACAATTTAGTTTGTTAAATATAATCCCAGGCTAAACTAATAGTAAAACCTGCATTAGAAACAAACTGCTGTCCAATGTTAATGCAAAATTGTCAGGGGCTGTTTCCCCTCATTGGTTACAGCAGACCTTACTGGCCAACTTGAGCAGACACATGCAGGGTTGGCCTTTGTCCTCCAGGAGGCGGTAGTTCACTGACGGTATCCAGCTGATCAGAGGATGCCCACTGACCTTCAATTCTTCTGAGCTGTTGAAGGGAATTGCTGTGGTGAGAGAGCACAATTGGACATTTTTAATACGGGAGAAAATATTCTGGCACAAAATAAAAATTGAATATGGTTTTACACGACTAGCATAAAACGCTTTGATGCACAAGTTTGCAGTATTATATATAAAATAAGCTTTGCTTCTACTGATTTTTACTGCTAGTTTACTAGCAGCTAATTACTCAAGGTCTTGTATATTTCACTGAACACTGGTGACATACAATAGGTGCATGATGTGACTTATCAATTAAACTGATGAGCTATTTACAGTTTGTAAGGTTATTTAAGGACACCTCTAAAGGCCTTTTGTCATCTGGTTCAGTTTTCACCTAAATTGGAATTTGCAGAATATTTCTTTTTTTGGATATTAAAACGTGGAGAAGTTAGCAAGGCAGCAATATCTTTTGACTTCAGCCTTTTATGTAGAGATATTCTTTCTTAATAACACATTCTTTGATTTAGTTCTCATTTTATCAGATTTGACTTTGGGATTTAAATTACATTTAATGAAACACCGTGAGAGAATTTTATTAACTACAGTCTTATGTAAGCTTTCCTTAAGTAAAATCTGATTAAGGCTTTCCAGTACAGTAGTTCAATTAGTTTTTCCAATCTTAACTGTGGGGAAACAAATGCCTTCTGGATGTGTAAAATACCACCTCTGTGTTGTGTTTACTTTCTATAACCTAGGAATTAGTCAGTGCCTCTTAAAACATTATGATGGAACCAACGCAGTCAACCAAAGAATAACAAGATTTTGTTTTTTGATTGTATTCCAGTTCTGGTAAGTATTAAAACAATGGAGTAAAGAAAAGTGTGAATTCTATACCGTGCTTGTTGGAAAATATGCATAGACTAAAGCAACTTATTAAACTAGCAACTAGTTTCTGTGAACTTAAATGACATTTAACCTTTCTGTCAGTCACAGCAATCAAAACGGATCACACGTACACTCTGTCTACTACCACTCCGTACCACAGTGCCCCCATTTACCAACATTTACTGTGGGGCTGTATTTCTATCGATTACATGAGAGACTAAATCGGTACTATTAGTAAAAATCTGATAAACCCAATCGTATACAAAGGAAATCTATTTGGCAGGTTTAGTGAAAATATGGAAATATTTATTGAGCCAAAAAAAACAACTGGCATTTAGGACAGGAGGCTGTCATTGCATAAATAAAACCATTATGACTCCAAGATATAGCCATGCATTTTGCAGCTGTCAATCCTAAAATTCTAAGTGATGCAACACTTTTGGCCATAGCTGTTGTTTCTCCAGTTGCTATCAGCAAGCATATTGTCATGATAGTGTGGTGTGGATTATAGGTCAGTTCAGACTATCAGGGTCAGGACCAGCTTGTCGACTATAGCTACTGGTAAACATTTAACAAGCTGTAGACCGAAAAGGGTATCCTTGTTTAACGTAGGCTTTCCATATGCTTGAATGACCTTGTATTACAAAAACACAGATATACAGAAAAAAACCCTGACCCATGGCTGACTGGAAATACAGACAGAGGCTGTAATTCTGCGAAAGCAAAGCCTAAAAATAAAAACAGGGATGGACTGTGAGGTTTATATCAGGCCAAGGTAAGTGCAACACGGAGCCAAGGCTGTTTGGAAAGGACATTGGCATCTGTTCAAGAAGAAAGAAAAAACAGCAAACGGTGCTTTGTACAAGTAAGGTCAGCAGTACTTTTAGAAAGGATAAATGGTTAGTAATGTGAACACTAAATAGACACAGGGAGGCCGGTTATAAGGAAAACAATTCCACAAATGATGAAGTTGCTATATTTGTAGTTTTGTGTGCTGCTCACTGTGGGAGGTTGTTTATTTACAGTGAGTTATTTACAATGGGGAGACTGCAAAGTAGGCATTCGGTGCTGATACAACCAATGTCTTTGGGGAACGTTACTTAAAAGTTCTGTGCAAAGGTCCACATGTGTCCATTTCCAGGTCCCTCTTTCCATGTTTCTCTGTTATTCCTCACCACAGCATGGCAGCCGCTGTTTGCTTGTAGCATCATCCCTTCTCTCCAGTCTCCTCTGGTCTAACTGAGAGCTATGAGACCGCACAATCCCTTTAGTACCCAAAGCTCACCAACCCAAAGCAACCTCACCAAGCCCCACAGAACAGGTCCTCCCTCACCAAGATGGCAGCCACTAAAGGGTGATAGAATCCCAGTCCTCTAGATCTTGATAAGAGAAAGACCTCAACTAGCTTCAACACCGCTTTGCATCAGGAGGTCAGGATATCTTTCAACCTGTCAAACTCACGTTAAACAGTAGATCGAAAGTAGGACGTTTTTACAAAGTGACACAAGTGGGCCTACATAGGATTTGATACACATGGGGGGGGGGGGGGGGAAGACATGTTAAATTATGCAAATATCAAATCAAGCTTTATTTATATAGTGCCTTTCATGGCAGAGCCATCTCAAGGCACTTAACAGAAAACAACAGTTCGAAACATCAACAATAAAACTGCAACAACCATAAAAACAGAAATAAACAGCAAAACAGTAAAATAAAAATGACAGTCGCATTAAAATGGAAACGATAGATTATAAAAATAGGTTTTCAATCTTGACTTAAAAATTGAGTGTTCCACAGTACAGGGGTCCTACAACTGTACACTCTACCACCTGTGTTTTTCTTAAAAGTCCTTGGGACTAAAAGATCCCTTAAGTATGATGGGGCCAGACCATTCAGGGCATTATAGGTTAAAGAGTGGGACCTGGCAGCAGCATTGTGTACAAACGTGAATAAATGACACTTTGGTTACATTCCTAATATGCGGGTCAAAAATTACACCCAAGTTCCTCATTTAGTTGACTCTTTCATCCCAACAGCATTACCTCTGTTTTATCTGAATTTAACAATAAAAAGATGTTCCGACATCCATAGTTTAATATCAGTGAGGCAGGTAGTCAGAATATTTGAAGATAAAGTATCTGACCAAACCTGACAAATTTCTAATGTATATCATGTACTGCTAGGAAGGTATTAAGTTGGTTAGCTACCACTCTCTCTAAAACTTTAGATAGAAAGGGGAGATTAGAAATAAGTCTAAAGTTGTTAAGGATTTGGGGATCCAGAGTGGTTTTTTTAAGCAATGGTTGTACTACAGCAACATTGAAGGAGTTGGGAACAGGACCAGGTGCAAGTGAGCTATTAATAATATTTAAAGTGGTATTATTAATCCTAGGTATTATTGATCCCCTTCTGACTTGGGGTGGGGGTGGGGGTGGGGGTGGGGGTGGGAGTGGGCGTGGGGTTGGAGAGGAACCACCAAATTCAGCATAGTGTCTGCTGGTACTGATTTTATCTATGATGTACATGCATTTGTTTAATTATTTGTCTGTTTTCTTTCATGTTTTGTGCACTTTCTGTCATGCTGTAACATTGTTCGCCTCTTGGCCAGGTCGCCATTGCAAATAAGAATTTGTTCTTGACTGACCTACCTGGTTAAATAAAGGGTTAAATAAATAAATAAATAAAGTATCCAAGGGCCCGATGGAGAAAGTATTATTAAATCTGCAATCAATGCATTTCTCAGACTCAGTGATGTCTCTAAGGTTGGAAATTTGTTCTTTCAGCATATATATTTTATCTGTCAACTCTTTGTTGATCTTGCATTTTAGACATCAAATCGCTCAGATAATCAATACTGACAACTATAAACATATTACACGATATGCATCCCATAGCTTTCCCAGCAGTATTGACAAAAGTCATGATTGTTTGAACTCACTCTGTAACTCAATAGTCCAAGCAATTTGTCCCAGAATAGCTCAAACTGCCTATCCATGCCCAAAAAGTATATCAAAGTGATGCTGTCAGTTTCCTGCTACTGCAAGGAGTGGATTGCAGGCCTGTGAGAGCCCAGAGCTTTCCTGCTGTTTGGAGCCGAGTCTGCTGCTGCTTCAGGGGGTTCAAATATGTCAGTCCCATTAAAGAAAAAACAACTTGCATAATAAATATTATTTTTTTGGCTGTTACCTGTAGTCAATATTCCCATCTTAGAAACCACTGTCTTGCATAAATGCACACTTTTCTAAAACTGGTTTACCCCCAGTTAAAAGCTTATTGAATTGGGTTTGTCTCATTGTGTATCAAGATTGTTATGTTTAGCTGTGACTTGGTTAGAAGAACAACCAAAATCATTTCACTTGTGACTTGAGCTGGATTTGGTCTTTAGGCCTTTAATGGTATCAAATTGTTTATGGTGTTTACTGACCTGTAAAATCCCATAACTTACAGTATATGATTACCAGATAAAAAGAGAGAAACACAATCTTTCCCTCCCAATCTTGTGATTTGCAAGTATGCTCCAAGTTCACCCTGGATTTAACCAGCACATAAACTCTCCTTTTGTGAGTCTCAACGCTTCTTATTTACACAAGGGATGATGACAAAGAAATACTAAAGGCTGCAAACATTTCCTGGTTTCCTTTCTCTTTATGTATAAACTGTTTGCTTGCACACATATTCGGTTACGTAATAGAAATTCAGTAATACGAAGGGCGGATGCTTATCAAAAGCTGGATTCATTGAAAGGCTTGTTGTTACTTGGTATTGTTTTGACACTTTGGCTTCCAATTCATTCCAACTACAGCTAGAAATTGTATTTGTCTACCCATCTATTGAGCTTCTGAAATCGATAGTTGTGCAGAGCACCAAGCCCTCTATCCACGTGGAAACGAGTTTCTTAATTAGGTAACAATTGCAATATTTAGGTAATAATTGCAATTCTATCTATACCAGCTCTTTTGAATAGGATTCTTAAATAAACTATAGGTAAACCTTAGGCAATATTTTGAATTCTGGAGCCCCGCATGCAGAACATTGTGGTGGATAGCCTTGTGTTTACTGTTAAGTATGTTGCATAAGTTTAGTCTGACTTTTGAAATTGTTATCATAATCTTCCAATTATATCGAATATCCTGTCATCATCCATCCTATTTGTGCCACTCCTTGTTTAAATACATGGTGGTGCTCATTTGAGCAGTCTATGGATTTGCTGGGTGAAAAGTACTGTAGAGCAATGATACTTAGCATCTAACAGCAGTAACCATAACCTTTCAGAACCTGTCCACAGGCGCTCAGTAAGACCCCCATTGGTTTTCCACAATGACGCCCTTACCCATAGTGGCGAATGGCAACACTTAGGATCATTAGCAAGGCTCTTGCGTCCAGGTCTATCCTCTATCTACTGCAAAGGTTGCTTTAACAATCCCCTTTAAGAATCATTTCAAACTGCATTCAATAGATGGAAAAACACATGGCACTTGTTGTTACATGTGGCACATACGTTTGTGTAAATGCACTGTCACTCACATAACTGACAAATTACCTATGGAAACGGCAATGTATAATATAGCAAATCTACTTTCCCTGCTGCAGGTCAGTTTCAGTCAATATGGGTGAGTGGGTCTGACAGACTGATAATGTAATAGATTTAGGTTGGCAGGTGTGTTGATTTTTTACAATGTCTTAAAAATACCGACTCTCTGGTCTATTTCTAAGGAATTAGAAGGGATAATTATTGAGGAATGGTTACATTTCCTCTGAAACAGTACAAGCGTATTGAATCCTGGATGCCTGTGGTGGTCCGTCACCCTACTGGCAATGTTGTGCTAGGTATAACTTATATGTTGTCCAACCATTACTGAAAAGGGAACATAGGAATGCCCACAGAAGAAACAGAATTTAACTCTCAATTTACAATTTTCCAACAAAGAGATAATGGCTGCTACCCTCCTGGACAGTTAAAGGATGTGGTCACTTTATTAGAATGGATTGGGACGTTTGTAGTCAATCAAGGGGCATGTCATGCAATAGAGAGACGTTGTGGATCATTATCATGCACCTCTAGGACTGAATGTTTGGTAATTTGGTTTGCATTGTATACTGTGTTTGCATGGTAATCTGGCAGTTTACCCTGTATAATATAATAGGAATTACCTGTGATGTACCATACTTGTATGTAAATGCTTGGTTGTGCTTTACAATGATTCCATATTGATACTACACTGGCTGTGCTTTTAACCTTGCATAGTGTATTCATGTTATATAAGGCAAACACTGAATGCAGTTTTGCTGTTATTTTATTTTTTCTAATTCCCAAGTCATAATGATTATATTACAACATATAGATTTATTATGTTTTGTACTTTGTGAGACATATGGAACAATAACCCAATATTTATGGTTTTTTTAAAGATAATATATGTTTTAATATATTTCGTAATATATTGGCATACAACATACTTCCACACAGATACTGAACAATATATTCAGTCACCTGCAATATAATGTTGTACAATTATATTACGAATCTTCTAACTATATGAAACTCACTCAAGTAGCTTAGCTGTGTTTTATTTATTTATTTATGTATTATTATTATTATTATTATTATTATTATTATTATTATTATTATTATTATTATTATTATTATTATTATATGAAGGTATGAAGTTGTTACCACTCGAAGTGATTTCTTGTCTCCCCCACTTTACTCCTATTACAGAATTGGTGCCTCATCGTTAAAGCCAGGCTATGCAATAATTTATATAACAAAACCAATGTTACCTATTTTAAAATTAGGAAATCAAAAATTATCACTTAGATTTTATATACAGTATTCGGAGGCATTTATAAAGCCAACGAAAACGATACATTAAATCCCATTTATACTTTGTCACATGTTCCGGCAGCAGAACGCCGCGGTGAGTACATTGTTGTGGGTAGCTTATTCTGCCACAGTTCCATTTTCGTGAATTCAACGTAAAACAGTTAGAATACGGGCGAAACGTGATCTACGCCTTATGCAGGAAACTAAAATTGTGTTATTGTTGTCATTATTGTAAATTAAATGCATATGATTTGCAAATGTCGTGAAATTAAAAAAAAAACGACATAAAAGAACAGTTATATCATTTTCTGCCACTTAGAGCGCCCCTTGCACAGCAAGAATAGACGTACATCATCTGTTTCTGTTGTCATTAAACCGGTTTTGACTGGAGCTGGAGCATATAAATAATGTTAAAGCGCTCGTGCTGTTTTTATCTTTAGCGGAAATTCAGTGCAAAGCTATAGACAGGTTGGTTGTGCGACAATAGATTCACATCGCTCAAAATAAGAATATCTATCTAAAAATTATGACACATATGCCGTTCAATTTTCTTCTTAATGGCATATATTATAAGATCTGTCCAATACATCTTAAAGTGCACTTTGCTAATCAAGACTAACTGGCATTAAGGTACAAAGTAAAATACTAGGACCTAACAGCAAACAGGTAAAGTTATTGTTTTTATTATTGATATCTTTATTGGGGACATGTAATATGGGTTAGTAAGTATACGCTATTTTATTTATGCAGGTTAGAAATCATTTATTACAGTTCTATTCAGGAGGGGCACGGGTATGCAGGATGTTTATACAGTTTCGTTTATTTGCAATACTGCTTTCTGCACTATTGTAAATGCGAGTTTTTAGAAAGCATAGCACAAACCAGTGGAAACAGCTTTGAACCGGTTCCTTACTCGGTGGCAACAAATGCAGACTAGCTAAACTTGCATTGGCAAATAACGGAAATGAAGATTAGAACAAAATCCTTAAATGTAACAGAAAACTGTAAGAACGTGTTTGCATCTGTGGGTTTTGATCCTCCAATAAAATAACCCCTACTCATACTGACCAAGGCAGTTGCCTAGCCTGCACGTAATGTACTTGAAAAAAAACTATTTGCCCCTGTCGAGATCTTTTTCATTTTCGTTTTTTACTTGATATTGTGAATTATTTTTATACATTAGTACAAATCTGTTGTAACATTGCATTAGGCTGACACTTAAATGGCTTTATATCCTTAGTGGGAGTGGCCTTTTCATCAGGAAGGGAACAAATTGAAGGAGCCAGCTAGGGGTGCAGATTAGGAAGTGAGGCAGGTTACCTGCCTGGATTGATCAGGGTCTTCTACCCAGGAGACTGAGAAGCATAGCTTCTGATTTATGGTAAATATTATGCAGTAGAAGCAATACGTTTTTTGTTTCTATTAAATGTTTGAAAAAGTCATACAGTGACCTGTTTTTAGTGTGACATTCGGAAATGCATTTTTTTGTTTGTCTGTTTTTTTACACAGTGGTCAGGCTTAAGTTTTTAAAGTGTGTGTGTGCAATGGTGTTTTCTTCAAGGAACTATAAGAGAGACCTTACAGCCTAACCCCAAAGATGACAAATCAGAGCTCCGCAAAGGCATTGGACGGTGGCTGGGGCTGGGTCATCGTGGTGGCATCTTTCTTCTGCCAGTTTCTGGCCTATGGATCCCCAATGTCTGTTGGCGTGCTGTACCCAGAATGGCTGGACACTTTCAGACAAGGCAAAGGCATGACTGCGTGGGTTGGTTCTCTGGTATCTGGGATCGGGTTGATTGCAAGTAAGTTTGGTTCAAGTGGCTCTCAGAAATACACACAGCACTGGCTGGTGTGCTTTTATTGTAAAGATAATTTAACAACGTTGGTGCGGAGGAGTCAATCTCAATTGCATGCCTGTTGCATGGTAACGTTCTGCCACACTTCACTAAGGGGTAGTGTATGTGTTTTAAATGAAGCGTTGAATTTCAACACACATTTTTGACATTCTACCAAACATACATTTTTGACATTTTTGACATTTAATACTAGTATGCTGTTAAACAATCTATACTGTGCCTCACCTAATCTGAAAGATACACAATTGTTTTATATTTATATGCTAATGGTAAGCAATCATGCACTTTGAACTGGTTGCACTGTATCATATACGTCAAACTATGCAACATTTGCTATAAAAACTGAAGCTGGTTCCCCATTTGTGTGATATACTTTTTTTATCCATTTAACCCAGTGAATTAACCTCTGTCCAATCTCCCCAGGCTTCCAGAAACCTTTGTAAACTTGGAACTTTTAATTGTATGCTACACTACTATTTGCATATATAAATAGCAACTTCTTTTCGCGTCTTGACACCATGTTTTTTTTTTTTTAATTTAGTAGTCGCCAATTGATTTTTACCGTATTTTTCCCCCTTTTTGAAATAGCCAATCTATTATTTTTAGGCTCAGCTCACAGCTACCACCCCTGCGCTGACTCGGGAGCGGCGACCTCCAGGCTATAGGGTGCATCCTGCGCTCCACTCGGAGCGCTTTTACCAGATACGCCACTCAGGAGCCCCACACCACTTTCCTACACATGCTTTTGCCTGTTGTTATTTGCAATGTCATTGATTGTGCATGTGTCTTCGAGCAGCGGTCACTGCAGCAGATGTTGTGTAGTCTGAGGCTCAGTGTCGCAATCGCCGGCAGTATAGCCCCAGCCTCATTGCTTCCTTCGAGCGTCCATATCCGTTGTGTATGTGGTTGAGACATTGCCACCTTTGCCATGGTTCATCAGCCCTTGGTGGTATGGACTCGGCTGCTGGTATATACATTTTTTTGGTGTCAGTTATGGTCTCTAGCCTCTCATTCCACATCTGTAATTTTACACTTTTTATTGCTTCCATAACCCTTTTTTAATGTCGTATGAGACATTTTTTCCAAACTTGCTGTGTTGCTTTGGTAATGTAGTTGTTGACCCCAGCATTGTGTTTATTTTCCATATAAACAGTGTATCAATCCCATCTATCCTGCTATTCTGCATTCCATTCTTCCCTTTCCAGCATTGGTACAGGGGAGCAAAATTCTAGACTTAGTGAAAGTCCCTTTTAAATTACTTAGAAATGCATTCCCAGTATTTTTAAATATCTTGGAAACCGTCTCTTTGCAGTCTTTGCAAGCAACAAGCAATCACTGTGTCTCCTATGATTCCCCCACGATTTAGTGGCTTTTTTATTTTATTTTATTTTATTTTATTTTATTAACATATTTAAAGAACTTCTCTTGTAAAAACAAACACAAATAAAACTATAGCTCTTCCTTGAAGTGGCACTCTGAAGTAAAGTGATAATCAGATCATTTGGAAAGACAAACATTTAATGTTCCTGTTTGGTTTGGGTCCCTGTCAACTTTATTTTTAAATGTTTTAAATTTTTGTTTAACAACATGATCTGTTTAAGTCATTAGGACCAAAGTTCAGACGCCCGGATAAGATCTGTGTTGCTATTTTATTCTTGTTTGAAGTCTGGCACAATGTCAGCCTGTGCCTTCTTGCTAATGGAAACATGCAGATATTTTTAGACACATAAAATGTATTCATCTATTGACACATATACATCTGAACTTTAGATTCTGTTTACCAAGCAGTTTGTAACCTTTTTACTATCCTTTTTTTAAATAGGTTTTACATGATTTCTTCCTTGTTATAATTGGTTTCACATGATTTCTGTCCTTGTTATAATTGGGTTTACATGCAGCTTATTTTGAATACAGACTCTGATTCTTAATGTTAAAAACAGAAACAGTTTGCAGATGGTAATAATTTGCAGAAACGTATATGGTCCCATATAAGTACAGTAAATCATTGGATAGGGGAAAACAATGATAATAAAACAAATTGAAATAAGTTGATGTAAATCAGTAAAATGGATTGACATGGGGGGGAAAAAACCTAATGTTGAAAAAACACATAAGTATGGTAAAGCATTTAAAAAAATATTAGACTGATTTTAGAATTGAATTAATCACTGTTAATTAATTAATCAATTTTTTCCATTTCCAGGTCCTATTTGCAGTGCCTGCGTGACAAATTTTGGAGTCAGACCAGTCACAGTTTTCAGTGGGGTTGTGGTGTCTGGCGGCCTGATGCTAAGTGCATTTGCTCCCAATGTCCAATTTCTGATTTTCTCCTATGGAATAATTGTTGGTAAGTGACCATTGCTCTTTTTGTTATACATTTATTTATATTCTAAATTTGTACCTGTTTTATGTTACATTTTAAAAAGAGTGGCAATAGTATATACCAATACTTTTAAAAAGAGTGGCAGTAGTATATACCAATACTTTTAAAAAGAGTGGCAATAGTATATACCAATACTTTTTTCAGAAACGTGCTGAAAACCTCATAAAAATGACTAATGAAATATGAAAGCTGAGTTGCATCACCTACACAATTGAATTACACTTATTTAACATAAGGTGTCAGTAGTGCCATTTTAGGTGAGCAACACTTGTTCTTTATGGCATTCTCTTAGAACAATAGTATAGGTTCATAAGGACACATACCTTTGAAATGATTTATACTGTGACAAAAGTGCAATTTTACTCTATAACTATAATTCCTCTGATATCTTTTTTTTTTTACTGTAGTCCCACATTATAAAGTGCTTTGCTAAAGAAATAAACCCCCATTTAAAATGTGGATTGATTTTTTCAGATGGTGTTATAATGAAAACATCACAGAATATTATATTAAGACAGTATTTTCAAAATGGGTGTAAACTGTATTTAAAACACACGTCTCCATTTTAGCGAAACACTTATGGTAATTAAATACATAATTGTTTTAGTTAAAAGAACACAGAATTATGATATATATACTTTTAAGGGCTAATAATTACATTTGTATAATTGCTGTTTTATTTTGTTTTAAAATACATGTTAACAACAGTTTGGATAAAAAAAGAAAAAGAGGATCTATCCAGTGTGTTCATACTTTATCTCAGGAATGCAAACTTAACCGAAAAACCCAAATTCCCCTAATATACAAGGAGAAGTATTAAGGTCAATATAATATTTTTTTAAAAATCAATTAAAGCCGAGTCTTGGGAATAACTGTTAGGATGGTTTATGGATTTTTCATGTAGCTCACAATCCTTCAGGATTAGCAACATCACCTTTCAAGGTGACACTCACTCACACTCAATATTATCAATATTATATAGTGTTAATAAGCTCTAATCTTCTTTTTAAATTTTGACATAAGGTCACAGGCTATGGATCTTGATATCTGTGTGCTCTAACAATATAGTATATTGAATATAGTACTGGTTGTTATAGCACTTAACTAGAACAGCTGTGCAAAACAGGGCAATAAAAGTGCTTCAAACAGTGCTGACACTGCATTGAGCCAGGGAACAGGCACTGCTTATTTTAGGGAGATATTGCCTGTATCAAGTTTGATTAGTGACAGACTGGGAGTGCTCACATGTCAGAATGTACATTTGTAGAGGTGTTTTGGAAAAGAATATGACCAGATGTAAAAATCTACTTTTTGTTTTGTACTGAAGTTTTTAGTTTTGTGTACACTGATAAGATTTGACTGATAAGACATCCTGTATAGGAACATACTGAGATACATAAGGATATGTTTTTTGTTACAAAAGCAGTAGCAAAATTGGACTTGGGCCATATTTAAAACCAAATAAAAATAAAATAAAATTGTGACCTTCATAATATTGGGATATACAGAGCAAAATAGGTTATGCATCTTTTCAACAAACTTGCATCAATGCTCAGGAACGAAGAGGCCAAATATTACGTCAAGTAATAGATACCACTTGTGTAATATCCCAGTCCAGAATTCTTTCTGGTGTCCAGTTCCTGCTGGCTGCTTCTGCTGCAGAGTTGTCTGCATGTCTCGATTACTCTTTAGTGTTTACAACCTTGTATTGAAGTAGCACTTTCATAACCTTTGGTTGTGCTTTCTAAATACAGCTACAGGGTTACTGTGCTGGTTTAGCACGATTGACTGATACGCAGTAGCAACTTGGATAATAAGGAAATTACTTTAAAAATGAGTTCAAACATCAAGTATCTATGTATATTTACACAGTACATGAATGTTTATGGAAAAGTTGTCACATATGCTTTAAAAACAAAAACAGTATTATGTCAATTTGTTGTATAATAATTTTTTTTGGTCAAAAACAGGTATGGGATGTGGTTTGGTATATGCTGCTACAGTGACCATCACTTGCCAGTATTTTGACAAGCACCGAGGTCTTGCCCTTGGAATAATAACAACAGGTACCCAATTTTAAATATTTATATAACGTGTGTGTCAACCATCCTTGTGCCAAATGTCTGCTTCTTTATGACCTGTTTGAATTAATTTTGCTATTACTCTTTAACTGTGTAACATAGGTAAGTCAAATGAGGTCATTTTTGTTCAGCTAATCCTGTTTTAATTTCAGCACAGCACTGTTCTGCACATCTATCATTAAGAATGTCTCAGGCGATGGCTCTCTTTAAAGGATATGTGTGCTGGGTTGTGTCAAAGGAGTTCAAAAACACAGGGAACTGAGATCAGAACTGACAATTTTGTTCTGCTTGTATAGACCATGAGGTGTAACCCTGCTGTCCTTCCTCCTTAGGTACAAGTGTCGGAGGTTTTATTTGTGCAACTTTTCAGCAAGTGCTTGTGGAACTGTATGGACTTGAGGGATGCTTGCTAATAATGGGAGCGCTGGCACTCAATATTATGGCATGCGGGGGTCCAATGAGGCCTTTGAATTTTCCAGAATACTTCCTGAAGCAGAAAGCAGCACTAGAACGCACGACAGAGCTCAAAAAAGATACACACCATGAGAAGCCTCCTATCAAAGAAGAATCCATCAACAAAAATACTTTATCGAGTGTGGAAAAAGGGTTAACAGTGCTGATGAGTGACACTAAAGACCCTTTATCTTACGAAAATAGCTTCCAGGGACGTTCTTCTCTTGTAAAAATGATCAAGAACAATAAGCACACTTACTCAAAGTACATAGACACGACTGCTGAGCTGTTGGAGGACAGGGTGTTTGTGGCCCTTTGCATAGCTATTTTTCTGTTTGATATTGGCGCGTTCCCACCTGTGCTGTTCATGGAAGATGTTGCCAGGAGCTCAGGCCACAGTGACGGAACTTACCTTGTACCTCTGGTTTCTATCGTTTCTATCATGACAGGAGTGGGCAAGCTGGTGCTAGGTGTCCTGACAGATTTGAAGTTTGTGAACAGTTTGTACCTGTACACTTTCACAATACTTGGAAGTGGAATTGCACTGCTTATAACTCCGATTGCAAACAACTACGCTGCACTTGCAGTACTTTCTGGGGTGTTAGGGTTTTTTTCTGGCAACTGGTCAATTTTCCCTTATGTGACCACCAAAATCGTGGGGATGGACAGACTAACACATGCCTATGGAATTCTTATGTTCTTCGGTGGATTTGGAATTGTACTAGGGCCCCCAGTCGTAGGTAAGGCATTCCTATTTTGACTTCTCCATTTTTTATTAGGAAGTGTTTGGTGTTTGAATAAGTCAAGAGATGTAACACTGGAAGTGAATTTATATCCCCAACCCCATTGCTCAAGGTCTCTTGCATAAGCAAAAAGGGGTACATTATTATTATTATTTATTTCTTAGCAGACACCCTTATCCAGGGCGACTTACAATTGTTACAAGATATCACATTATACAGATATCACATTATTTTTACATACAGTTACCCATTTAAACAGTTGGGTTTTTACTGGAGCAATCTAGGTAAAGTACCTTGCTCAAGGGTACAACAGCAGTGTCCCTCACCGGGGATTGAACCCACGACCCTCTGGTTAGGAGTCCAGAGCCCTAACCACTACTCCACACTGCTGCCCATTCTGAAACCGTTTACTCATGTTTTTTAAATACCTAGATTTTTTTAAAAGAAAAAAAAATGTGTTTTTCTCATTTCAAAAAATACAAGTGAAGTGAAAACACTTTGATAAAATTGTTAAATTACTTTTAAAAGACAACAATAAAACAACTATTAACCTACTTTATTCATTAATTTACAGTACAAGGACACCACTAAAGGCATTTTCCAGTACCAAATTCTTTTTCATTGGGACAAGGGTCATATTTTCTGTGTGACTATCCAGTGTAACCCTGAATGACCTAACCCTGTAATATAATTACTTATTGAGCACACAGTAATGGATTTACAAGATTGTTTTTCCCTTGGTGTGCAATTCCGAATCTCTCATGCCTTTTGCCATTTAAATCCAGGGAAACAAGTTTGATGGGTGCTCAGTTCAGAATTGAAGTGTGATTGCTCGTAAAGCTGTGGGGTTAAACAGTATAACAATATAGTCTAAATGCTTTGTTTTTGTGTGTGTGTGTGTGTGTGTTTGCAGGCTGGATCTATGACTGTACAGAATCGTACGACCTGGCATTCTTCTTCAGCGGAGCCTGTGTGCTGCTAGCTGGATTTAGCTTGCTGCTGGCAGCACTGCCTTGCTGGGACAAACCCAAGAAGGACCATCCCAGACCTGATATCAAATACACTAGCAACTGTGACAAAGTTGCGTCTGTAGCTTAGATAACATTTGATATACATTTCAGGAAAGATGATTTTTTTTTTATGCCAAGAACATTGGAGCCAATTTAGTACTGGTTTCAGATTTTTTTTTTTTTTAATATAGAAAAACACTAGATTCTACACATGTGTCATTTAAAACAGAAACAAGCATGGTCCTATTGGACTTTAGATTTTAAATTTGAAATATTTTTTCCATAAGGGGAAGATGTTTATGATCTATTTGTCTCGTTATAAGAGGCTTTTCTGTAGTCATGTATCTATTAAGAGATGACAACATGTAGTAGATTCTGTTTACTGCAATGACTGTTTGCTGTTATATGTATATGTCAGTCTGGCCCAGAGGGAGAAGTATGTATGTATATATATATAATTAAACTGAAGCTGTATACATTTTTTTAAAACAGGAATATTGGCTAAGTAATCCTTTACTGTCAACTAAGTGTTTTAAGTGATTTTTGCAGAATAATACAAAACACCAGAACAGCCTTTAATTGGTGATATTTTTATTGACTGCCATTGCTGCAGTTATGCGACTGTTAAAGAATAACAAGAGTATGTCTTCTCGTACTGTGGAATGTAACTATGCACATTCAGAAATTCTTGTGGCTGTGCGTGCATTATGAAAGACTATGTTTTTTGTTTGTTTGATAAAAAGCTTATGTTCCAAAAAAAAGCCCAGAAAAAAAACGTTTATTGCTTTTGTAGCTGTGTAGCATTTAGATTGTATTTGCCCATTCTAGATGTGTTTAAACCTGTACTTTTTTTATTTAGCATGTTCTATTATCTTTTCTTTCTTTTTTTTCAAAACAAAATGTGCCAAATAAAAGTAAAAATCCTAAATCAGTTGCGTGTTGTCTCACGATGTCATCTGAAACTCACCCAATCAGTCTATTAACCGTTAACCCCGGGGTGGAGAGAATGCTATATCTTTTCTCTGGAAGCAGGGTTGCTGTGGACACAGGTTTTTGAGTAGGAGGGAGTGATACTCTAACGTTCAGAAGAGCTATTTGGGGGGGGCATATGTAAGCACTGCAGAAATTGTATTCGAATATTTTTTTAATGTATTTTTGTTTACCACAGTTAAACAAATACAATAAAAACTTAGATTTAGAACCATTTATAAACAGCGACCAATAATACAGTAAATGGATATAAATAGTGGCAGACCTAAATACTGTCCCTTTGCTGACCAGTGTCCAATATATTTGACATTGAGAAAATAGGCATTAAACAGGTATGGGTACATACCCTGGGCAGTAAAGGGTTAACCCCACATGTCTGTTGTAATGCATACTGCATATCTATTATATTTGTATTCCCTGGGGGGAAACACTGGATGTATTAATATAGAGTTTAAACGTAACAGTATTTAGGCCCATATTTCCCACATCCTCCTCTTATAAAAAGTTTGGACCTCTACTAAATAAAAGAACAACTATGAATAACCTCTGAGAAACTGAAACAATTTATTACATAAAGTGTAGGCATATGCCATTTGAGGCGATTGGGAATGCTGCAAAGCAATGCAAATATATCAAAATCGCAGACATTTTTTTGTTATTTACGGGTGTACGGACAGTCTTTAAGAGGTGACATTTTTTTTACTGACTGCCCGTAAATTTACAGGTCCTCCTCCTGTCCTTGATCATAACGGCTGTCCTTCCTCTAAAGAGGTAGCTTTCCATGATAATCTATCTTTTCCTTCCCTGAGTCTTGAGACCCCTTTCTCAATCCACTTTGACTCCACTTCTGCAGAAAGAAAAGGAAAGTTAATAGAGCTCACTTCACTCACGCAAAGCCAGATCAAGGTTATTTTTCTGCTTTGGTCACCAATGCCCTAGTGGTTGCTGGTAAGGCTAAAGCATGTCAACACCTAAACAGCACTGCTAACTTTTCCAATTCAGAAAGGATTGTCACTCATTTTGTTTCATCAGTAATAATTCATTAAAGGTGGTGGGTAGTACAGTGGTAGGAGGTATGAAAAAGTCAACCCTGCTAGAAGTGGAATTATTTCTGCACAGCTTCAGATTCTGCACCTGAGTGTGGTATCGGTGAGCTGAGCCTAAAAATAATTGGACATTCTAAATTAGGAGAAAATAATAAAAATAATTGGCAATGACTAAATTAAAAAAAATAAACAAATACATAAATAGGATAGCCTATTAGCTGAACTGTCTTCAGGTTTGGAATTACACCCTTTTGTTCGACAAAAAAATTGTTTATTGTAAATGACTTCATTGTTTAACATGCATTTTCCCCCAGAAAACGAAATAAAAAAGCTTTACAGGTAACAGTGACAGTGTACATTTTTGAAACGTACTAAACTTTCGAGAAAAGCTCAAATGTTTTATGTTTTTGAATGAACTGGATGAAAATATAACAATATAAAAAAAACATTACACATTTGCGCATTCTTAGCAGTTTGGTGAAACATGAATATAGCACAAATTGTTCTGGAGTACTGGCTTAATGTTTTACATTACGAAACAGGAGTTTGTAGAAACATTCAATCTGATAAATGTACCTCCTAACCAGTTAGTTTGGTTGCTGTTTTCTCAGTTATTTACGTGCTGATATTTTTGTTAGCGCGGACAGGGAATTCGGTGCTAATTTGTAGGCCTACTCAGGAAAAAATGTCAGAGGACCGTTATAAATATCTTCATTGAATCTTTGGCTGTCAGCGACTTGCTGATTGCTTTATTTTGCATCCCAGTCACACTAATTCATCATTTCTCATCAAACTGCATAGCAGGTAAGAAGCTTAGCAACTTATCAATACTGTAAATACAACTGTGAAAACCCATTACTAGGAACTGTTGGACTCATTATAAGCCTAAAATCTCAGTAAATTGTAAACATTGTTTACATGTGTGTTCACTGTTCCTACTCTTCAAATTAAATATCTGCTGTGTATATTTCTAGTCAAACTTTTTCTCCTTTTGAAAAAAAGGCATTGAAAATCAGCTCTGAAGTGTTTTTCATTCTCTGGTTTAAAAAGATCAAATGATCAGGTATGTTAATTTCTTGAAGAAACAACCAAATCTAACTTTTGTAACCCCCACCCCCACCCCCACCCCCTGCTCAAAGTTGGAGCACAGGATTGGCACAACATCAATATACCTCAGGCAAGTGTTTTAAACCCACTGCAGGGAAGGAATCTTGGGATTTCAGTTCATTATAACCACCAGTGGACCAGATCATTGTAGTTGTTTTTTTTTTAACTGGGAAAGACTTCAATGCAAGATGACCTTTATAAACAACCAAGCTACCAAGTTTCACAATTATTATTGTTTTTCTTTTAGCAAAGTGAGTATTTCAGCACACATGGTGTGTAAAACTTTACTGTTGTTTTCTGTTATTCAGCAATAGTATGGTTAACAGCCCTGGGCCTTGGTGTGCCTATGTGGTTTGTTCACAAGGTGAAGGTAAGTAAGTCTATATAATGACTAAAATCACAGTGTTAATTAGCCTTAAGCTAAATCTTTATTAATGTATTACATTCATTACAAACTACTGCAGGGAATATTCACTACAGTGTAGTGACATGGAAATGTTGTCAATAACCTAATTAGTGCTCCTGGATCCTCTGCAAGAGTAATTGAACTACACTGCACGGTTCTTTGGATACCAGTGTTTGGGACATCAAACATCAGGGGTGTACTGGCAAAAACAAAAAGTACCCAAGCTGTCCTAAAATCAACAGTGGTGCATTATAAACAGAGAGGGCCACTTGACGTTACTGTTTGACTGGCATTCATTTAATAAATCACTCCGAGATACCAGTGCTGTGGGACTGAGGCACCCTTGACGAATCTGAGTTACGACCAAGATCCTGGAAAAGAGTCTGTCAATTAAATAGCAATACCAAAATGAAATGTTGACTTTAAGTAATAAAAAAGTGGCGGAGTGGCGCCTCACCATAAAACAAAGCTCAGCTCCACTACACTAAGTCCGCGTGAGTCTCTTTAGTGGATTTATGTCACTAACCATCTATTTTAATGATTTAAATGATGCCAGTATATACAACTAACTCCCAGTCTGTTATTAGTTAAATAGACCCCTATATGTTGTGGTTCATACTCCAATGGTCTAGCTCCAATCAGATCATGTGACTGTAACAGGGCGAGGTGCCCTGTACATTTGTTTTGTTTGTTTACTATTAGATCGGGGTCCCCCTCCGCCCCTGTGTTATTTTGTATTATTATTATGATTTATTATTGTATATATGTCGGCGAGCGCCGTATATTTAGTTATTGTTTTATGTATAGATGTGTTATTATTTAGTAGCGTGGATGGGAAGCCCCATCCACACAGGATTTTAGTGAACTCCTGCAGAAGGTGGCCATCTCCCGAATTAATTAGGTGATTTAATTTGTTGCTAATCGGGAGATGGTCACCTGTTATAAAAAGCCTGCAGAGCTCTAGCTCGAGGTGGGAGTTCAGAGGAGGAACGAGAGAGCAGAGAGACGGCGAGTAAAAACCGAAAACGAAACTTTTTAAATAAAAGAAACATAGGCACAGTGAAGGCAGTCTGCCCAGCCTGACCTTTGTTTATGTATTTTTGTGTTCGTGATTTTGTTTTGTTGAAACCTTTTATTTTCGCTCTTTGAGCAAAGTGTTTTCTGTTTAAATATTTATTTTTATTTTTTGTTTGCTTAATAAAAACGGCGCAAGCCTTTTTGAACTGCAGTACTTCCCCGGTGTCAGTATTTTTGTTCCTGCTTCTGCCTGACGTCAGACCACTCGTCATCGCTGTCACAGAGACGTACAACAAAGGTTTCAGGCTGCAGCTGTGTGTAACGTTATATGCAGATTATCAGCACAATAAATGGGGGACCAGTAATACTACTGACTTAACAAAAGTAATCATAGGTAAGAAAGTACATTTTAAAACGTTGATCAGCTCTCCTTGAAGGGCTCTTGTGTATCAGGTTGCTTATTTCTAGCTTTGTAACACAAAAGGATGTTTTTCTCTTTTCATAAAAAAACGATGCCCTCCACTGAGTGATGGAACAATACATAAAAATCCTGGAACATCCTTGACACTCGGCTTAATCCCCTGTCTTTTGTTACAACCTTTGAGTTCAACTGACAAATTTCCATTCTTAAAGGCTTGAGGCTATTTTGGAGGGGAGACAAGAACCCCTATTTCTTCCTCGGTGGTTTAATCATTTGGCTTAAAAGCTGTTTTACCTCTTTCCTCCCCACTACCTCCTATGCAGCTGCATCTCTCTTTCGAGCCTAGATGGATCCTATCATCTGTTCTTTTTGACCTCCGATAGCTGAGAGGTCTTACCTCAAAGGAGGGCAGTATCTCACAGTCTGTGTATCACATATTTTGTATAAGGAAATTTTGTAATATAACTAAATTGCAGCTGTATCCCTTTGCTTTTTGTTGTTTGTAAACATCCTTTTAGTAGTTAGTTGCCACTAACAATAGTTCCATTAATCCTACATGTCATGCACTTAGAGTCACTTTATGGGTCTCAAATGTGCAGCTTCAAAAGAAACACATGTTACAGCAAACATGAATTTTCATCTGGTACTACGCTAGGCTAATATAGTATCTGTTTGCAAGCCTTGCATTCAGTTAGTCTTGCACTTTCTTGGTCTCTTCTAACTTAGAACCTTTGTGTGCATGGGAGGCAGCAAGCTCCAGACAGTGTTTGAGAACGTTGCCCAAAGCCACCCTCTTTAGCTGCAAGGCAGAGGTGGCAGCTTTGACCCTTGTGCTTCCAGTAACTGATCCTGTAAAATAGGAGTTCCCCAAACATGAACCCATTTCAATACACCCAACCTGGTAATCTGCTGCACTGTCTACTGTAGTCCAAACGTAACCCGGCACTGTGCCTCTAGACAACATCCCCTTGCAGCTATTTGTCCATCTGTTCTGAACATTATTTCGCATGTTAGAAATAAGCAGTCACTGCTGATATATAACCTGGCTGACTTGAACGTTCAATATGCAACGATAGGAAAGTATGTGGCTGAGCATAATAGTATTAATACAGGCTGCCACATGGACACTGATGGAGTGTTGTGGTTATTAGGCTAATAAGGAATTATACACAGCACTCTATATACGTCCATGTAGAAAGTAGGGGTGTGCCGATACTTGTATTTCTGACTAATTACCTTGAAGTATATGTCGACAGGCATTAAATAAAGCCATTCATTAATGTGTAGATTTAAATACAAGAAAAGCTGACCTTCCATCACCTTTACAATTGGGTACCACTCCATGACAATCAATGTCCGCATTAAGTGTTTTCAAAGACCATTGGAAGCACATTCTTCTCTTGTATACGGGGCTGTACTGCCATACTGCTGTACTGGAGCCGTAAACTCAAAATAAAATGTTGCAAAACAAAAGCAACTGATTTGTCACGTAAATGTGACGTTCCTTAAACCTAACTCAAGAGAGAGCGACCGCTGTGGAAACTGTGCTTTGTATTTCTTTCTCAGATTCAGTCAGAGATTATATCTTGTCCAGGACTACAACCCCAAAAGTGAAATAAAAATTATTTCATATCAAAAGTATTAAAAAAAAAAAGGTAAGACAAACCCGGTCAGATTGTTATTAATTGAGACTCAATAATTGTGCAAACAAGGGAAACAGAGGGACCACATTGTTTTGTGTCGAGTAAATAATTACATTGAATACCTAACAACTTGAGATTTCTTAAAGGTAATTACTCGGGGGGGGGGGGGAAAAGGGCGCATCTGCACACCCTATGTAAGAAATGTAATTAAAAATTTCAATTTAGGGTGTTGCTTTCTTTAGATTGAGCTTTGCATTTGTTTAGCAATGCAATGGACGTTAGTCATATTATTGGATTTGAATGAATGCAAGATTTCAAAATGAGATCTAGTAAATAAGTTATTCACTCTGTAGCATTGAATACTAAAACGTTACTGTCAAAACTGTCAATAATTTGTTATGCTTAGAAAAAAGCCTACTTGCATTGCTACAACCTATATTTCTTAAAATAAAGGGCATACCAAAGTTTCTCAGGATGGTTACAAGACTCATCATGGGCACTGAAAAAAGTTACCAGTGTTATTAAATTCAAGTGAAAGCCTATTGACTGAGAAGAAGTTCATTATTGTATTGATGATTTTTATTAAGGTCAAGTAGTCTCTGTCTGTGATGGGAACACTTCGAAGTGGCTCTCTCTGCACGCATCATCTTCCCAGTCAAAATAGGTCAAATTTAGAATGTGAAAATGCTGAAAATCAAAAACTCAGTTACAGTCCTGTATGAAGGAGATTTTCTTTCTTGACTACAATGCCTACATCAGCCAATGTGAATGTTTTTGTTTTGTAAATCTTTCTTGTAGAAGCTGATTGTGTATTGGGTATGCTTGTTTGTGTGGCAGAATACAAATGTTGTTATCTTTAAGTTTTGTTCTGGATTGGGGGACTATTCAAGTGATCTGAACACTGTCAGATCTAAACACTACATACTGGTAATGTCTTTGTGTGTGTGTTTATACAACATTCCTCCATAGTTTAGTGTCTTCTGTGCGCTCAGCACCAGCATACAAAACATTTACATTCCAGTTTGCTTATATTACAGCTCAAAAGGAAGTGGTATGTGTAGGTGTCGGGACACACACATCCCTCATAGTAAATCAAGAGTATGAATTTAACTTGAATGTGAATCAGTGATGCCCCCTGCACCACAGCATCAAACTCCCATTTGCTGTCACTTGTCAGCACAAAAACAACACTGCCAATGGTTAAGTGACACTGCCATCTGCTGCATGTTGCAGTTTTTAAATACAGTTGAATGTAATATGCATGTGTATTACTACTCTATCATCTTAAAGCAATGCATTGAATTTAAAAACAAATGGAAATGTTAACTGTATTTTTATTATTATTATTATTTAGGTACATTTTGTACTTTTATGATGCAAACCAATTGTCCTTGCAAAGCTTCTGAGAAATAATTGGTTACATAAATTATAAAAATGATCATAGTTTGGTATTCTGTTTTATATTTTAGGGTTGTGGTGTTGATAACAGTAGCAATCTAGTTGACATCTTTATCATCGTTAATTTTTTTTTTATTTATTCACGTGACGTTGCCGTCTAAATTACAAACTGCACACAAGTACAACAGGTTTGAGTTGAGCGGTGACAGGTGCTTGACATTTCTGAATTATATTCACTGGTGATAAAAAAAAAAAAGACAATAGAAAAAGGTTTAATGATAAGATATTGTGTGGAGGTTAGGCTTGGGACTAGGGTCACGGGGACATTTCAAATGACCTGGGTGTGCCTAACCGCCAGGACATGCTATCTTGGTTAATTTGTTATGTGAAGTATGTTCAGGTGTAGATTTTTTTTTTTGGTTGTTTACGTAAGGGGATAGTGTTGTGAACAATGAAACTTAAGAACATGGTTCTGCAGTTGTTTTTTAAAAGTATTAAGTTACTAAAACATTGTTTTTAAGGAGTGTAAAGCATATTTGTATAGAATAATGACAGATTATTAATAATTTTACGGGAGCGGATTTCTAAACATTTGACAAGGTACGTAATGTATTAAAGTAGTGTAAGTAATTTCATTTATAATTATTAAACAATAATTATTACATAATGTGCATATATATATATATATATATATATATATATATATATATATATATATATATATAAAACAAAGTAATGTACACGCCCGTTCAACCGGAAAATACCGTCAATGGCTATTTGTTATGCACACCCTTAGTTTTATGACTGGGAAAGCAAAAGTATGCTTGATGATTACGGTACACTTAACTCACACGCGCAAAAGTAGAAAATCTGCCACATTATTGGTCGTCATTATGTCATTTTAAGACATAAATTGAGGAAAATACAGAAATGATGTGTTTTAAGTAAGTATAGTGAACTCTACCCGGGTTGATAAACATTATACCAGATGCAAACATAAAAGGATTTCTCTACTTTTATTTTTTATATATAGTCCTATTAAGTTTAAAATCACTCTTAAGCTCCTTTTTATATTTGTATGCTTAAAACTACTCTTGTTTGAAGCTGCGCTATCCCAAAATCATGTGCAATTTCTCTCAAAAATAAAACACCTTTATGTCTGTTTACAATATTTAGGATAGTCTTCTGTGCAGTCAGAAGGAAGGTCTACATTAACGTTTGTTGACATTTCAACTCCAAATGTAGGTTTAATTTTTTTTAAATATTATTTATTTATTTATTTGTGTGTAGGAGTAGGAACACAAGCAGCCCTGTTGCATTGTAAATGAAATTAATACACATATTGGTACAGTATACACATTAATGCTGGGGAAATATATTTGAATATTACAAACACTATATATATTTTTATGGTGCACTACACGTTAAGCAATTATAGCTATCAAAATGAATCCATACATTTCAAACATTTCAACGTCATGCACATCCATTCACGATACAGGTCTGGCATGTATAGTTTTTGAAAGACTATGTTTGAGTTAACATTTATTTTCATTTTAAAACATGATATCTGGTATTCACTTGGAGAGTGAAAGTGGCACTACTCCTTAGGGCATTCATTCCTGTCAGTAACCAACCTGCTGCTTTGCCTATTGACTGACATGCTTTCAGCCATTACCATGCTTTGACCCCTAGACACTGCTGAGTTCACATGTCCTAGGAGGTGCAAGTGTAATGCATTTCCTCATCCTAATGTAGTTCCAGATATGTTTTAAAATGGAAGTATGTGTGTGCTATAATATATGTTTCTTTCAAAAGTGCACACTGGGAGTCCCATGTGCAAATGGAGATGTGCAAAAATATTTGTGAATCTTACCAAGATACCAATCAGTAAACTAGACAGTCACACACCACTGTGTGTTTACATCCAGCTCCACACAGCGCCATGGAGACCGTTACTAAGCTTACCTGGCATAAGGAGCTTTGGTCACCTGACTAGCAACATATGTAAGAAGATACTATTTAAAATCTTGTTCTGCTGGCATGCTTTCTTATTACTACAACAAAAAGGATTACCAAAACAAAAGTAGAAAAGGAGAATGAAAAACTGGTGAAGCAAGATGCAATGCATTACCACAGAAGTATAGAAATTATTAGTATTATTATGAAATCTATGTCTTAATATTTTGCCAAAGGGAAGTCACACTCATCATACTTGGAAATGGAATACTGCTTTTCGCAGGCCTAACATGGGAACAAGTGCTTCTTTTTCTCTATGTGTAAGTTTATACTTTTTTTTGCAAATATATGGTATTTGGTTTGCTTTTAAAATGTTTCATATGAACACAATAATCATTACAGTGGGTAGTCGGTACACGCAACATCCCTTTGGTTACTTGTCTGCAAGAAACAAGGGGAATGTGCAATTGTGTACCCCTTTTTTTGTTAAAGGAAAATAAAACAGTTATGTCTGATTTCTCATGCCATGATTAGCGCTTCTTGGGGTATTGTTGTCCAAGATTAGTGCTTATTGGTGTCTGATCAACTAGCATGGGTTGTACAAAAAAAACAACAGGAAGTACAGAATGTACGCAGCCTGGAGAAATGGCCCTGTTGACCCATACAACTGTGCTAGGTCTTCAGATATTCTTTAATTTTAAGTGCTGTAAGGGAACAAATGCTATCTGTTGATTATGGCAACAGTATCCAACAAGTCATTGCAGCTTAAGTGATGTGTTACTCTGTGGCTAAATAGTGAGGGAGCCGAAGAAGAGTGGTTTGTTGTGACTCAAAGTGAAATTATAATCTTACTAAGGAAACCTTCTTTTTTTTTTTTTAATAAATCAAACCTTGTACAGTAATTCTTTTACATTACACCCCCTCCCGTGATAAATATTGTAATAGGACTTCCTGGACTTTTCCATGTTTGTTCAAAGTGTGTGAAATGATTTCTGTACTCGGGAACTACTGTTGAACATAAAGGGTATTGTGTTTTTTTATTATTCTGTTTTACTGTGTGTTCTATGCATGGTAAGACAACTACAGATTAGATCAAATGTACAGGAACTGTGGCAAACCCTCAAAGGTGATTGGTTGATTTCTTCTACGTGATTTATAAGAAATTATATTAAGATTTCATATAAAGATACACATACTTTTAAGAGTAATTACATTAGTATTTGTGTACGTATCTGTTTTGTTACTGGCAAGTGATATCTTTAAAGATTAAAAATGCTTTTAAGTAGCATCGTAAATCCCCACCACCACCTTTTACCCCTCAATTCAGGAGAGCTACTGTATGGTGTCTTTAGCTGGTTGCTAGGCAGCCGTGCTCCTTGCACCGTTAGCAATCATCGATCACTTTTACAATAAATCAAGGCTTATTGGCTTTTAAAAAAAAAATAATAATAATAATGTAACAGATGAAAGCACTTGTTTCCTGTCATAAAGCATGCTTGCATTTAGGTAATGGCATCACTATTTTATTGTTATTAAGCTATAGAACGGGGACATAGAGCTCATCGATATTTTGGTATTGACCTTTGTGTAAGTTTTTTAAATGGTAATAATAACAAAAGGCTTTTAAATGTTAATGTCACCTCATACATTGTCAAAAAGCACCATTAGGTTTTTTTTTTTTTTTTAATATTAAGGTTTCACAATTTTTGTGCCTTTTCAAATTCTTTCAGTAATTAAGATTAAAGCCTTACCAACTGTAAAAAAAAAAAAAAAAAGGCCTTATTTGATTCTGAACACGCATCTCTCTTACAAAAGCTCTATCACAAGAATTTCAGATTGAAAGACTCGTCCTGAGCATTAATGTGTATTAACAGTCCATACCAATACAATATATATCTTCTTAAATCATTTTCTTGTTGTGTGTGTGTGTGTGTAATATATAGCAATTCAACCTGTATATATTCATGAAGAGCATTGGGCCTAGACTCCCCAAGAACAACACCAGAGCCCTAATGAACTGCAGTTACATTTCATCTTTGTGAAAAAGGGTTCAAATACATTGCTGTGAGATTTCATAGAACAGGTTTCACATTCTTTATATGGCTTCCTAGAGAATATTGTTTGTGAGTAAATAGTAAATGTTGCAGTAAATACTGTAGTCAGGAGTCCAATAGACAATGTAGTGCAATACATTTGCGTAAGGGGTAGAGCTGTACAAGCCGATTATTTGAATAAGCTCACCACAGGTGAGGGTCATTGGTTATTTCTTTTTCTTTTTATTTTTTAAGTTATACCTTGGTGTAATAAATTATTCAAAAAAGTATGGTTACATGTAACAAATTACTGTAGTGCAGTGCTGTAATAACCCTGACCCTTGACTGCTACTAGGTTTTCGTTTGGTTTTCTCTCCATTCAGCAGTCGGTATCTTCTGTGAAGATTAAAAAGTGCAATAAAAAAATCATCCCAGAGTCTTTACCTCAGAAAAATACAAAGATCTTCAATGTTTCCCTGGAGACCCTTCGGGAGAATGGACAGACTGTGTGTGGAGTTCCAGGGATTGTACACAGCATAGTGGAGTACTTAGACAAGTACGGTAAGTGTGTACGTTCACAATGTAACAACCATTGTAATACATCATTATTTTATGTACAGTTCTGGCACAGAGTTGCTTGACTGTTGCTTATCTAGTCGATGCAGAGAATTTTGGAACCATTTCTTTTACATTTCCCTTACTATTTTATGGTGTTTGGCATCATTTGCAGTGGTTCTGTTTTTTCCACCAAATATTCGGTTATTGTCGTTGAATGGAATGTGGAAGACTTTATTCCGGAACTTAGAATTCTCCAGACAAGCTCAAAGCCAGGGAAAGACTGGTTGATTTAAAGCACTGTAAAAATAGCAAGAAAAGCTTTGGAATGACATATTAAGCACAAATGAAATAGACACATTTGGGTCAGATTGTTCTCCTGTATTCTATGTCAGTGAAGTACTTGCACCCAAGTTCCCAAAAAGGAAGCCAAGTCAGCCCAGTTGTATTGTGTTTAACTTGTCAATTCATATACCACATACACTGAGCATCAAAAGAAACTTATCACTCATATTTGGATAAAATTCACTTGATGTGATCAAAAAATGACAAACTGTTTTAGAACAGGTGCAGTGACTTTTTTATTGTGCTGATTAACAATTGACATCACGAAGATGCTGCAAAGTGATCTGTCGATCTTGGGCAGGTGTTGTGACTCTTGGTCTCCCAGTACGTGGCCTGTCATTGACAGAGTGTGTCTGGTTATACCGTCTCGTCAGGTTTGAAATTGCTGGCTGTGAGCACCCAAGATGACGAGCCACAGTATGCTGCCCTAGTCCAGCCTTCAACATGCCGATGGCACGAAGGCACTGCTCTCTTGACAGACGTGGCATATTGTTTTTTTTCTGTGATTTATTGCTTTTTTTCAAGCTTGTAATTCAACAGCTGAAATCACTCCATATAAAGTGTCCAATCAACTGTCTCACCAATTAGGTGATTAAGTGCATATGCTTCAGTCATAGTCACTCAAGCATGTCATGGTCAAGGATGAATGATCAAGTGATTAAAAAGAAACCAAAAACATTTCGTCAATGTCCATCATTTATATACCTTATTTTTTTCGAAAATAAATGTGTTATAATAGTGATAAGTTTCTTTTGATGTTCAGTATATTTATAGGGCAGACACCTTTTTTTTCAACTTTTTGTAGATATAACAATGTATGGGGTGTCTAATTCACATAACAAAATGTGAGATGTTTTTTTAGATCATTATAGCAAAATCAATGCATTTAAACTGTTTTAATATATAAGCTCTATGATGATGATCTTGACTTTAGAGTTTATACTAAAACTTGTTGAAAACCATTCTGAAAGACTTCAACCAGTTCATGGTCTGTCAAACAATTCTGCACAGTTGATGTAAGCCCAAAGGTCGTAGCTATTACTGAGGCGTGTTTCCTGCAGGTCTGGAGCAGAAAGGGCTTTTCCGGGTCAGCAGCTCGGTTAATAAACTGAAGGACCTGAAGGCGAAATATGATGGAGGTGAGAAAGTGAATCTCACTGAAGAGGGAGACATTGAGTCTGCAGCCGGGGTGCTGAAACTCTTCCTAAGAGAATTGCCGAAGTCTGTCATCCCAGATCCACTCCATGTCTGCTTTATGGGGGCCTTCAAAGGTACAATACCATGTACCGTGCATTATCACTCGCATGTAATAAAGCAACCAATCACTGTTACAGATTTGTCAAAATCACAGTACATATTGTTCTGTGTACACATATCATCCCATGCATATAAACACAAGTTTTTCTGATTTCTTATAAGTTAAGCCATGTGTAAGGTGTTGCTTCACAGTGCGAGATGCCATCTTATACAGTGAGAGCCTACACACAAAGTACTGCATTACTTTAAGAATGATGCTGCAAAAGGTGAGTATTTTTGCTCATGCTTTACTTAGGTGGGACATTTACTACTGTGTTACTTAGTATTTGTTTTTGTTAATGGGATATACTCTATATAGTAAGTAGTTTATTAACTAACGTTACAAATACATTTGGAGTGGAGGGTATTCATGAGAGCTGTGTTTTACTGGTAAAATTCCCAGCATCTACTTTCCATGTCTTTATTGTAACCAGGAACCTTGCTTCCTGTTTCAAGTGATGGGTTTCTTTGACCAGTGAGCATATGTCACATTTTTCAAAATGGGTATAAGAAGATCAAATCATTTTTTAAATGGATATAATCTTGTTCCTCCACTTGTTTGCAGGTAACAAGGACAAGACTGAGTTAAACCAGCACCTGAAGAAGCTGTTGGGTGATCTACCTCAGGAACATTACAGTGTGCTCCGATACCTCTGTAACTTTCTGCAGAGGGTGGCGTCCCACAGCCAGTCCAATCAGATGACCATGGAGAATTTGGCAGTAGTGTTTGGGCCCTGTTTCTTTCAGTAAGTGTTTCCATTAACACTTGCATTTTAATGTGCCCAGACATACTGACCCATCTATCCTTTCAATGCAAAAAGCTCCCATTCATGTTGCTGTTATTACCACTTGAATTAGCATACCACTTAGGGAACGTGGAGATTATATTACATATGCTTAAAAAATAAGGTTAGCATTCTAAACTACAATTAACCAAAAAAATAATAATTTCTAAACGCTGACTTGTGATAACCTACAATTGCATGTTCATTGCTTCCTATCCAAATACAATTTTATGAAAACTGGTATAAAGTTTTTTAAACCACATCTATTTCATAATGTCCACAAAATAGTTTTTGATAGTAATATCAAGCAAAATGGTTGAATATCAAATTGTGTGATCACGTTTTTTTCCTGTACTTCCCTCACATAAGAAAACATACAACAGAATCAAGTCTTTTATTCCAATTCAGTTTCTAGCTGTTTTTATATTGCTTTTTAGTTTAGAATCACCAGAGGGAGCTGTTGAGGTAGTTTACAGGTACAAGTAAATCGAAATTAGGCAGTTTTGAGCAGAGTTACACCATAATAGTCAGGGGCAATTCTTATTAGCATGGAGCCTCCACTATTATTAATTATACAACACTGCTCTTCCATTGGTTTCTATGAAGTTCAGATATTCTGTTAATACTCAATAACGGAATGGCAAATAAATAAAGCACGGTTAAGATGACATAAAATATCTTTGGACTGGTGGTTATCTGTTCCTAGTATATTCTTCAAGTCAAGAACTGTTATTACATGAAAACTACCTTTAATTTTGATTGGAGATATCATTAAAAATGATATATACTTCCCATTCAGACACAAAGTGTTTGCTTTCTCTCCACAGTGTTCCCTTTGGCTCCAGTATGCAGGAAGAGCAGTCTCTCTGTAACTCCCTGTTGCTGCATATACTGAAGAACTTTACTGTCCTCATGGAAGATGCAGTTGGTAACAGAACTGAGGAAGGACCAGAACCGACTGACACAGAGGTAGGGCTACAATTCAATCAGTAATACAGCTGGGTCAGGGGCACCAGAGAGCGGGGTGGGGGGTGTTTATATAGCACACAGTGTTTAGTTGCAATTGTTTGAAATAAAAATGCATAATATTTTCATTTAATCCTGTAAATCTATTTATAATGCCATTTATTTATTTTTTTTTATTTTTTTTTTATATTTATTTATTTATTTTTTATATACCTGTATATGCTACACCTTTTTAGGAAAAGTCATTCATATTAATGAAATAAGATATTGAAGTCACTATTTAATTCAGGTCAGTATTTAATTGTTCCTCAGTTTTTAATATAAAATCCAAATAAGAGGTTATTTTCCAGAGAATGTCCATGGTTGCATTAAAAAGTCTGGAATTGTTACCTTTTTGGGTTTCTTTCACTGAAGAACACTAGTGGCATTGTTAGTCAAACAAGCCTTCTGTGTTAGTCCTTTCAAAACTAATTGACTTAAGTACACAACAAGTTCATTCATTCAACAATGTATTGCATTGTTTCATTGTCTTTTAAAAAGTCAAATGTTATACACTATCCCCATTTGGTCACCTAATAAAATCAGTGTCGAGGGGGAGTCAAGCGATTTGTTGCTTGCTGGTTTCAATCCTGTTAATGCAGTTGCTTGGCTAGGATCATACAGGAAGCACTGTTATGACATTTACTCTCCTGCAGGTTAGGGAGGAAAATCCGATGGTGATAGTTCCTCATTGCGCTTTAGTAACCCCTGAAAGCCAGTCTGGTTCATTGTCACGGTCCAGTAGCTTAGTTACATCTATTGCTTAGGTTTGTCAGGTAAAAAAGGGGCCAAATGCAAAATATTTAATGCTCAATCCATCGCCAATTCCTGGAAATTTTTAGGAATGTAGAATGATTAGTGGTGGGGCCTACTTGGGTTAAAAATCCAGACCATCTGCAGTGGTACTCCTGAATATTATTCATTTACAACCAATGAGAATGACTGCGTAAGACAATTATTCTTGATTTGACCCCAAAACACGTTTCTGCAAATGTTAACCTATTAAGTTTGGTTCTGGGGTGGAGCTAGACCCCCTGCGCCCCATCATATTTTTCCATCAATTAAATCTACTCTATTTAATGCTTAGCCACCTACACATTGTTGTCCTGCCTTTTTCTCGTTGGATGTATCGCTACAGACCCACATTTAAATCGATTATTTGGAATAAAGAAGAAAACTAACCAGCAGCAATTTTCTTTCTAGAATCAGCATATCTCTGATGGTGTCCCTCTATCCAAATCCAGCAGATGAAATGGCTAAAGAAATCTGCCTGGTATCCTGTTTTATCCTACCAACATAGCGACTCTTCGACTCCACACAACGCCAACCTTCCATATCAGCTGCAGCGGTACAGTAAACGATCATACAGCAACTGTATGTAGTATTCTGACTGATAGAGAAATCTTCCTTTCTGGAAGTCTGCATTTCCAGCGCGTCTTTGTAAAGATTGACACGTTCACAGAATCCTGAAAGCTCTGTTCGTAAAGGTATTTTATTTTCTGTTGCAATCCAGTACTCAAGCAGCAGCAGTGCCGGTCCCCCAGCTGGTTCAAGCTGCCGACATTTCACTCTGTCTGCATTACAAGAGCCAGTAGTGCAGATAATCTTTCTCCCCTTTTATAATATCTAAAGACAGCAAGCTTTAATTCAGCTCACAATCGCCTGGAATCACTCATTATCAGGATTACCAATTCTGTTCACTTTCTCACCATTGCAGATGCCAGTACAGCCTCGTCTCTGCACGCCCATATCGGCAGTAGATCTCTCAATCATCACGCTGCACTATTTCCATACAATCTCCCAGCTGCAGTGATCCATTGCTACTTTCTTTCAGTAACTGAGACACAGAATCATAATGGGTAGGACATTAATTTGATTCAATTCTCATTCAACTCAGGATCCCCAGCTTGTTTTCGGGGGAAAAAAAAAAAGGTACTCGTGGCTAAATTGTCTTGGTTTCATGTTTTACAACATATTCTTGTAGTTGACCTTCTTTCTTTCATGAAGTGGACTCATGCGTGTTTAATCATAACCACTAGAGGATAGTATAATACCACAAATTGTGTGTTTAAGCTAAGGTATCTATATCCTTGTGTAAGAAAGCCCTGTATTTTCTAATCAAATAATTATTACCTGGAGCTTGGTTTGAAATGTTTTCTTTAAAAGGCTAATAATTAATGTGTGGAGCTGCCAGCAGACATTGAAGAACTGTTAATATAACTGAAAGCATCCTCTTGCCTCACGATGAATAATGCATTTATAGACTTGCAGCAACCTCGGAGCAAACGCCTGCAGGGATATGATCCACCGCCCACTTTGTATCAATCTGCTTAAATCTGCCCCAACATTTTGTATAATTTATCTCTCTTCAGCCCTCTTCATGGTCCTCTTTGTCACTGGTCATGCAACTTCTCTGTCGTCTAATATGGATTTCAGTTTCCAATCCTTTTTATTCAAGACACCACTCTCCCGGTACTCATAATAACATGGCCGGTGCGTTAGCTCAGATACAGATATCCAGATTACATCATAAAGTCTGCAGCTTATCCAACGCCTCTGGAAGCTTAGCAATCAAATCATCTATTCAACTAAATCTCTCCTTAGTAATCTCCTGGATTCAGCCCAGGATACATGGCATCTACTCTCACCCTTCAACTAGATCATCCTACACCACCGGTTGGAGTACTTTACTCAACAATTTCTAAACTAAAATGGATTTCCTCAACCCCTTTCAATCCAGATTGGATTCTCGCTTCTTATTGTTCACGCCAAGGACTCTTTCACTATCAAAGTCTACTTAACTGGAATCCAACATCAGTATTATGTGATATCCGCTCTTCACCACTACACTCCATTCCAGGTGTTCGTCTTCGCCTGTGCCTTTAAGAGCCATCATCTACCTCTCCTTGTTTGCCATTTTCTATTGATGGAAACAATCTGTTTAGCCACTGCAATTTCTCGGGTCGGGCCTCCTCGGCGACGGAACCCCCCTACTGCATATGTTGGGCCATTGAAGAGCTGGTACCTCTTATGTGTTAATATTACTAATCAATGTGTTTTCTTTCTGATTTGCGAGCTTCTTCGTATGTCGGGTCATCTCAGAGACGGTGACCGCCCCTCCTGTTTGTCAGGTCTCCTCAATGACGGAATCCCCCTTTATATGCATAGGGCCTTTGAAGGACGGAGCCTCTCTTTATGTGTTCTATTTGTTACTAACTTTATGTCCTAAACATTACAGCAGGTGACCTAGCTCCGCCCCATGAATGGTGGCAACCTAAACTGTTAAAAAATGTAAAAGTTGTATCACACCTATAATACATCCTTGTTCAATGGTGACGTTTAATCAGACTTACTCAGCTTTTGTGCCATTTAGTAAATGTCAAGAGAAAGAAAAAGGATCCTGCCTTTGACCTTACGAGAATACACAAATGTGTCTGTAACCAAATAAAAAAAAGAGACCCACTGTCCTACTGCCATAAAAGTTGCTTAAATATTTGTAAACCTGCATCGTTTTGCCTGGATTTTACAAGACAAACTCACTCGTTATATCTAGGGCTGTTCTCCTATTACCTCCAGCATTCCTGCAGCTGGCATCCCTCTGTGTGTCACATTGCCAACAGGTTAATCTTCTTAGTGCACATTTTTCCACTGATGCTGTGCCGTGTAGGGTACAGCTTTCCCAAGGTTTAGTCAAACTAAACTATTTTATTCCTCAAACTCTGTTTTTAGTTCCTTTATCGTTTTTGCTTGACTTGTTTTCATGTAGAACAATATAACTATTTAATCACTTATAGTTGGGTTATCTTTTTGAAAAGTTACTTAGTTAATGTAGGTTTATTGTCCGGAGGGTGGGGGAGTATATTTGTTGTTCCAGTTTTTAGGAAATATTAAATCTAAACCACCATAACACTGTAGACTGTTCTACAAGTTAATACTTGAAAGGTGTAAAGGGTGTCTCTTCTTGTAATAACTTGTGCAGTCTGGATGAGAAGACCATAAAGAAAAGCTTTTATAATAAGAAACACCATACCGATGACGATTGTAGCTTATAAATCACAAAAAAGACTGAACACATGAATACATCAGTAGCTTGCACCCTTCCAGCACGTAGGCCCTATTTATAGTTGGCATGCCTTAGCCTTTTGTCCTCTTGGGCAAATAGAATGTTTGTGTTCCTACTGTGCCGCTGTAAAAATGTCACGTTTACATAGTTTCAATACAATTATTAAAGCTTTTAAAAAGCTTATAATATAATCTGTAGCAAGTGGGGAGTTTATGACTGCATGTTTTGTTATTTTCAGAAAGGGTCCTGTCAAATCCTGTAACAAATGACACTGCAAGGAAGGATTTATAATGTGTGTTTTATACATTTGAGGGTTATGCTTACTGTTTGAGGTTTTTCCTGAGTAGATTCTCAGTTAAACCATTGCAGTTACCTTGTGGATCTGCCTCCATTAAACCCGGAACCCACAAGCATACATGTTCTTCCCATTTTACTGCAAACTGCTGTACCTAACAGCTAAGGTCTACAGATCTTATATGTCTGCTTTACTTTCTTAACAGTTCCTTATAAAGGAACTGTTAAGAATAAATAGTTATATCCTTATAAAGGAACTATTTAGCTCCAGAAACCTATAACACTAACAATAAAGATATTGCCAATTTAATTACAATTTTGTTTTTACTGAGACTGAGAAGCTCTTTCCAATGATGTGCTTTCGCTGTGTCCTGATTGGGTGTGTATTAATAAAGTTAAAACATTTGGAATGTAATAAGCATTGGTTGTTGAATGTACTGTAATAGAATTTGCTGCGTCTACAAATAAACCTGAATGACTCTTCAATGCTGCACATTAAGTAATTAATAACCTCTAGCCATGAAATGCTTTTTCATTATTGCTCTTTCTCTGTTCTAATGCTTTACTGGGCAGGAGTCCTGAAGTAATGGTTGATTCAGTATCTCATTTCCATATGTTGTTGAGAAATCGGTGGTTGTGTGAATAATCCTCATGTCGCCTCATTTTGTTTCTTCTACCACCTTCTCTGGTTTCATCTGGAGTTGCTTATTGAGAGCTGTTTGGCTACCTTGTTTTGGTTGAAGGATCTTGATGAGTAAAACCAATCGGCCAACTATACATTCATGTATAGTAATGGGAAAAGCAATAATCTTTTAATGCTATTTTTGTTTCTGGACTGAAAGTAAACATTTTAGTGGATTGTCTTAGCCAATCTGGTTTGTACGGTAGATGCCCTCTGAAGCTGAAACAACAACCTAAAGCATCTACTCCAAAATGTAATTAAAAAACACATACTCTAAAACAATTTTTGGTTCCTAACTAGACACCCACATGTCTAGAAATGTTCACACAGACATATTATAATATAGTCTTACTGCACATATATTATCCATTATACATTAGTGGCAGAAACCCTTGAAGTTAACATTAGTAAATAGGAATAAAATCAAAAACAGGCTCATAATTTATATATTTCTGGAAGAGGATCACCTAAAATCGCTACTTTTCATGTCATGCACTACTGTTGTGGATTGGCTATACATCTGGCTTGAATTTTTTTGGTGTCTACATTAATAAACTTTATTTATTTATTTTTTAAAACTTTGAGGCACATATTTGGTTTGCTCTAACTAAGGTTTTTAATTGAATCAGCACTAAACCTGTGCAGGAAGTTTCAGAGGCTTTACCACTCCACGTGAAAACTGTCAAATTCTGATCCATCTGCATTACAGCCGTCTACAACTGTGCCTACTTGAGTTGGCAGAAAGAAACAATAATGAGAGCATGCAAGCAGGGAGGCTCCTGTGGGACAGAGAATCAGAAATAGATTCTTACATGAGAGCAGTATTATTGGTGTAATCTATTTGGAAAATCATTTGTAAGATGACCAAGTCTTTAGGATTTTTGATCTCGGGTTTGACATTTGGCTCGTTTCACAGAGATTAGCACTGTGCCTAATTTGACTTTGTGTCACGATGATGTATCATAGGATAACCATGTTCCTTTTACTTGATGACTCTATAACACGTTTCCAGACACAGTAGGATCATGTATTGTACTATATTAGAATATATCAAGACATTTCACTGCGGATTACACATTCCTTGATTAAATGAAGATGATACCTGCTGGCTGGGAAGGAATCTAAAGAGAACTCAAGTGCTGCCTTGGTTTCCATGGAAACTTCGTTTGCCTATGATTATGCTTGAACGGGCTTTCCAGATCATGTGGGATTTGAAAGCTTTTTTTTTGTCACTGATGACATTAAAAAAAGCTACTGTCTGTTGGTTGGCGCAGGAAGATACCAACAAAATTATATTAAATATAAAACAAATAGTTACACATACTGGCTTGTATTCTTTTTTTTTTTTGGGGGGGGGGTCTTTTTAAAGTATTGTAAGAATTTCTTTGGATTACAAAAATCACTGCAAAGTACAGAAAAGACATTTAAAAAAACAAAACAAAACAAAAACAATAGGTAACGTTTAACCACAGCAACCTGCTTTGGCTGTACTTGCTTCTACCAAAGACTCCAGGTTGCTCTTGTAGTCTTTTCAAACTTATTAGAACCTTGAATGGAATGGTGTACAGATCAAGTAAACCCCAGCCTCACATTCTGGTTTTTTTTTTACTTTTTTTTTTTCCAGGGGGCATCTGGTGGTTCTGTGAATTTACTTGATTAGCATGCACCTCCCCTACCACGGCTGGTAATACAATATTAGATAATAACTATTAATTATGATGATGAAAAAGAATACCTACATGACCTACATCCAAAGTATCTGTTAAATCTCAATTTGACTTTTCATTTCTGTAACAGGGTAGCTGCACTGAAATGTCAAATGTAAATAAGGACATGTCTGCCACAGAGGAGAATACAGTGACCCCTAATGCTCCTGCTTCATATCCTTGTGCTCAATTGGTAGGTAATGGACGTACAACTCTGTCATTGTTGTTATTCTTTTTTTTTTTTTTGCCCTTCATAGTAGTGGTTATATTAATATAATCTTAGCAAACTTCTTTCATAGTTTCATGAAAATGTCAACCTGACCTATACTCAGTTGCCAGGAGCTATTTCTTTTTCTTTTTGAATTTGTCAAATTAAGAGTAGTGGGCAAGAATAACTGGAGGCAATCTGTGAAGTGTGTTGTTGCTTGTGGTCATATGTCTATATTCAGTACAGTGAGTGGACAACAGCCATAGTAAATATACCGTTTTTGTTCTCGTTTGTAGTGTTTAGACCCTTGTCCTTTTCCTCCATTCACAGTGGTTGCCACTGTTTAGATTAGTTGAATAGACTGCAGAGGTTAATGTATGATGGTCTCTTTTCTATGGCAGGTAAAACGGAGGACGCCGGTCCCAACGCCCCGTACCAGGGTTCCTGTCAGCAGTCTGGGAACAGCAGACCAAGGCTCCCCCACATCTTGGGAAATTCATGTGGCTGAGGTGCCAGAAAACAGCATGGCAATGTCTCCTCCTATAATGAGCACAACAGGATTTACAAAGTAAAGCAAACTATTTTCCTTGTAGCAGTTCATTACTGTGCTTAATAAGCCAGGCACCAGAAACATGAAATGTTAGTATGATTTATTAGTACATCACAAGTACATATTTCCATATACTGTGTCTAGAGATACGCCTATCCATTTACAATTTAAACTTTTTTCTTTAGCTCAAGTTATTTAGTCTGGTGGTCTGTCACACTTACTGTATGTTTTTACATATAGTATCTAGAGAACTTTTCTGAATTGTTTCATGTTTACAGTCACTAATAAGCAAAATAGTTTAACAAGCACTTTTGGTTGTTTTAATTTTATTTTTTTGTAATGTTGGTCTTTATTATTTATTGAAACAATGGCTGTATTTCGGTCCAATGCTGTTTTCGATCAATTAAGTAACCCCCACTGCATCCCTAGTGGTAATTTTTATTCTGGCCTCATTACAATCCTTGGTCAGGCTTGCTTAGAGACAGTCTCAAAGGTAAAATACCATATTACTTTGTTAAACATGCTAAATGAGCACAAAACACAGTATTAAATGAAGATTTAAAAAATATATAAGTATTATGCAAATTCAGAGGATATTAAGTATTTATTTAATTGAACTAATAAAGTGGTACCATTAATAGAAATTGGTTAAGCCCTTTGAAAATGCGCTTAAAATGTTTATGTCTGTGGGGACGAACTGGTTCGTTGCCCAGTTCAAATTTTCCACAGCTGCTTCTTTCAAAGTTACAGGATTTAATTTTCTTTCATGGAAAATTACAAGACACCGCATCACAACCAAACACTTTTACAGTTTAGGAGATTATCAAATGCAAAGTGAATTAATAGGCATTCTGTGCATCAGATCGGACCAGATTTCCCCACACCCCGCCCGACCTGTAAAAGATTAAGACTGCACCTTGAAAATATTTCCACTCGCACTGCATGCTCTAGCAGACTAATAAGGCTCTGGGAGTGTGATTTATCCTTATATACAGTGTTAATATGTTCGGTAACACTTGAAAATAATTGCTGCAAATTCATAATGAATTCCGACTGAATACAACAGCACCTGAATATCTTATGGCTTTCCTCTGAGTTCTGAAGTAATTCATTTTGGAGTTAGCCTTGTTAATTCATGTGGATTTAATTCCCTGTATTTATTCCATGTTCCTTTGTAACACGATGTTGATCACGTATCTAAGGCACGCATTCATGCATGAATGAACACTTCTCACAATCCCCTGGTGAGCGATTAAGTGGGTATGAATTAGTACAAAATAAACAGTAAATTCATTAGGAACAGACGGAAAGGAAAAGGGGAACCTTCATTTTTTAAATCGTGAAGAATGTGAATTTTAGCAGAAGTGTGGTTGTGAATCTTGTGTAAAAAATGCTCCAGGAGCATCTACACACAATCTGAACACGTCCTATTGAACTGACCCATTCATCTACTGTAGTTGTGGGTAAACTTTGTATGGTCATTGAACAGTTCCAGAACTAAGAATACCCTCGGATGGTTCTAGGTAGAATTGTGGTTTATTACTCTTGGCAGAAAGCCTCTGCTTCATTCTTCTCACAAATGTAAACATTTAAAAGATGTTTGGCTTAGAACTGAGCCCAAACAGGAACAGAATGTACTGTAAATAATTAGATTTATTTTTTTTCAGAATAAATAGCTTGTACTTTTTCCCAATAATAAGCACGTTGTTCGTATATTAATTGTGTTTCACAAATTATAAAAGTTGGCTTTCAGTTGTAAAAGGAGTAGTGTGTATGTACTGCCATTTGGACAGGGGGCAATATTTGATACAAACAAAGAAGAATGTTATAAGTTAGACATGCTCAAATTTGTTGGTACCCCTCCACAAAAAACGAAGAATGCACAATTTTCTCTGAAATAACTGACAAGTAATTGGCATCCACCATTATTTATTCCATATTTAATAGAAATCAGACTTTGCTTTTGATTTTTTATTCAACATAATATTGTAAATAATAAAACAAATGAAAATGGCATGGACAAAAATGATGGGACCGCTAACCTAATATTTTGTTGCACAACCTTTAGAGGCAATCACTGCAATCAAACGTTTTCTGTAGCTCTCCATGAGACTTCTGCACCTGTTAACAGGTAGTTTGGCCCACTCTTCCTGAGCAAACTGCTCCAGCTGTCTCAGGTTTGATGGGTGCCTTCTCCAGACTGCAAGTTTCAGCTCTTTCCATAGATGTTCGATAGGATTCAGATCAGGACTCATAGAAGGCCACTTCAGAATAGTCCAATGTTTTGTTCTTATCCATTCTTGGGTGCTTTTAGCTGTGTGTTTTGGGTCATTATCCTGTTGGAGGACCCATGACCTGCGACTGAGACAGAGCTTTCTGACACTGGGCAGTACGTTTCGCTCCAGAATGCCTTGATAGTCTTGAGATTTCATTGTGCCCTGCACAAATTCAAGGCACCCTGTGCCAGGCGCAGCAAAGCAGCCCCAAAACATAACCGAGCCTCCTCCATGTTTCACAGTAGGTATGGTGTTCTTTTCTTTGAAAGCTTCATTTTTTCGTCTGTGAAAATAGAGCTGATGTGACTTGCCAAAAAGCTCCAGTTTTGACTCATCTGTCCAAAGGACATTCTCCCAGAAGGATTGTGGCTTGTCAATATGCATTTTAGCAAATTCCAGTCTGGCTTTTTTATGTTTCTTTCAAAAGTGGAGTCCTCCTGGGTCTTCTTCCATGGAGCCCACTTTCGCTCAAAAAGCGACGGATGGTGCGATCAGAAACTGACGTACCTTCACCTTGGAGTTCAGCTTGTATCTCTTTGTCAGTTATCCTTGGTTCTTTTTCTACCATTCGCACTATCCTTCTGTTCAATCTGGGGTCGATTTTCCTCTTGCGGCCGCGCCCAGGGAGGTTGGCTACAGTTCCATGGACCTTAAACTTCTTAATAATATTTACAACTGTTGTCACAGGAACATCAAGCTGCTTGGAGATGGTCTTGTAGCCTTTACCTTTACCATGCTTGTCTATTATTTTCTTTCTGATCTCCTCAGACAACTCTCTCCTTTGCTTTCTCTGGTCCATGTTCAGTGTGGTGCACACAATGATACCAAACAGCACAGTGACTACTTTTCTCCATTTAAATAGGCTGAATGACTGATTACAAGATTGGAGACATGTGTGATACTAATTAAAGAAACTAATTAGTTTGAAATATCACTATAATCCAATTATTTATTATCTTTTCTAAGGGGTACCAACAAATGTGTCCAGGCCATTTTAGAATATCTTTGTAGAATAAGCAATAATTCATCTCTTTTCACAGCTTCTTTGCTTTATTCTATGACATACCAAAGGTATGCAAGTATACATGATAAAATAGCTTTTAATTTCATCACTTTTCAGGAGGAATGAAGCATTATTTCAATGAGCTGTAAGGGTACCAGCAAATTTGAGCACGTCTGTATATCTTAAGAACTGCTACCTAGTTGTTGCTTCTGTGGACTTGAGCATTTGATTCTTTTCCACGTGGTTTCCGTAGAACAAATGCTACAATCTTCTATTTAACCTTGCCATTTTTCCTGGTCCTGTCACATGGAGGCCGTTTTCACACAGCTCATTTGATGTAGAAAAGAGTTACAATACATTATGCATTTCTGAAGCCTAAATAAACAGGAACTGTAACACATTTACTTAAACTAGAGCAGACTCTGTTATTTGAGTATTAAGTCTATCCTTATTACCTCCAGTAACAGTGCTGTGTTCTTTTCAGTAAATGTGATGTATTTCGATTTGTGGAATATGGAACATAATTCAAATTGAATCAATAGTGTCCAGTGATTTACTTTGCTCTGAGTTAAGATACAGACTCCTTGCTGGCATTGTACCACCCTTTGTTATGTCTACCACATCCAAGTGGAGAAAATCAATTTTATGTCACTATAGCTCACAAGCGCATTGATGAAATTAACTGAACTTTATCCATGTGGCTGCTCTGAACACCTAAATCAGCCTTTATATAACAGGTGTACATGTTAAATATTTGATTTTATAATTCAGTATCTGCAGTCATTGACAAATGTGTATTTGTCTAGGTGTTTTATTTTTTTTTCTGGGTCCCTCCTGAAAACTGGCTGAGACAGCTTAATGAGGGTTTCCTGGTGTGCAGAACTTTTTTTTAATAAATTGTATAAAACAAAAATCTTAATAATAGGATTACGGTGAAAGAGTGGCTAATGGTTGCTTGCACCAGGACTAACACCCGTAGCTATTTAAGGGGCCAGTCTCAAGGTCCCATAGAGAGATCTGAAGTTAGACTTCCCAGCTTCAGTTACTTGGTTTAAAGTGCTGCCGGTTGGGGGAGACATCACTCGAATGCATTGCCATGTTCTGCCAGCTTGGAGGTAATTCAAAATTTTCACATTTTACGTTTTTTCTTTGCTTAGAAATACGATTTTTAAAAATAAAGCTTGTTTATGTAAGCTTATGTCAAAACTTGATGGAAGCCCCTTTTACACAATACAGTAGCAGCATTTATTATGCAATTCATTTTTTAATGGAGTACCTTTTTATTAAATTTGACACTGGATGTTCTGCTTTGGTATACCAATACATTTATAAATATGTAATGAAATAAAAAATGGACAAATAAGGTTTCTTTCAATAAATGTATTTCTTCAGCAGTGATGTCAATAAAACTTACTAAAATGCATTTAATCAACTGTATTACTGTTATATATATATATATATATATAATGTTTGTCAGTCTGGTTTTATTGCAGTGTTTTTTTTACAATATCATATTGCATAACAGTTTAAACAGTTACCTTAATCTTAGCTTTTCACTTTAGTTTTCTGTTCAAGTTCCTCCAATTAAGTCGTATCACTGCAATATGCTTGTCATTGAGTCATAAACTGATGTTTCACAAAACAAAATAGTGTGAAACAGATTGTATTGTCTTGTTTATTATACTGAAAACAAAATTCAGATGTTTGATGTAAAGTGACAATGTTCCCTGATTGAATAGGAATTGTATTTTTAAAATCCAGATAAAATGTTAACTGTTAAATGTTAAAAACAGACCCAACCATTTAATCAACATTGGATTTAATTTTAGATTATCTTGGTGAAGCAAAAAGGAAACAAATGATTTTTTTAATTAACCACATCACAGATAAGTTTGCTCAGTCTCACAGATAAGTCTGCTCAGTATCGCTGTGTAATGAATCGGTTTTCACTTAAGCCTTTGTGCCACTCAGAATTTAGTATTATGTATATTTTTGGAAATCTGCAGATCAATTTGATGTCTTTGCCGAAGCAAACTTGTCCCCTAGAATTTGTTTTAAAGAAAAAACACAAGCAAATATGTTACTGACATTCCAGTTTCATGAATACCAAACCTTATTTTCTTCATAAAAATAGACCATGAAAACACATTATTTAAACGGATATAATCTCAATTTTTCTGATATCTAATTTCTTACCTGTCTAATATCATATTAGTCTGTTTTATGATTAGATCATTATTTGCCATGTTTGCTGATTGCTCTGAAATAAATGAAGTCCTGTTTGTTAAGATTGTTTGCATGCTTACATACTAATGTGGTAAAGCATGTGCTTGCTAAAGCCAGGGATTATGCCATCTTTCTGTTGTATTTTTGTTCCTTTGGACTTGGGACTGAAAGGGGGATAGCTGAAACATCAGGAAACAAGAACAGGTGGACTTGTAATCACTAGAGGAAATTGGAGAAACGCACCAGAAGAGTCGGTACAGTTATTCTTACCTTGGTGGCACTAAAAAGGTTGGACAAACAGCCAAACGTATGTACGGTCTGTCTTTCACATGACTGAATCATATTGTTCTGTTGACAGATGCTGCTGTATGTGGGACAGTTTTAAAAGGGTCATTCAGGAGAACAGGACAATGTTAAACATCTTTCAGACTAGTCACATACTGTATGTCCTAGCTGCCCACGGACAGTGACCGCGTGACAGCTGGTGTTTGTAGGTTTTGTACCAATTCTGTGCATGGTGTTTTTTGTTAGCTATTTGTAAAAATAGTTGCCAGTGAATGGCTACATTGTGGGTTTTCTTTCTTTGTCTCTCATATAACATTAGTTGATTGTGTTGCCAAGAATCCTTTTTACACTGAGAGCAGTGATTGAAAGCCATGCTGCAGAGTGGAAATTGACCCACTGATCCCATCAGTATAGCCAGCATTGATCTCCAAAGGACAAATTCCTGTTGCTCTGCATGTAGTTCAACATATCATTTGTTGCATGCAAAATAAACTAATATTTCCATTTAAATGGTGACTGATCAATTGATTTCTCAGGCTCTCAGTGAATGTTAACAGTAGTTCAATTTTTTGGTCGTGGTATATTTGAATGAAAGAAACCATTTAGGCTGCTGAACCCTGACATGCTGGAAATCGATGAAAATTAAAGGTTAATGTATTTGCATGAAATACATTTTAACAACATCAATTTTTCTCACTAAATTCTTTAATATTTCCAGAATGTTATAGTATACTGCAGTAGACAGAAATATAACCCTGTGGTATTGTTTTAAAGTATTCTAAAAATAACTTTGACCATCATCTCTCATTTTGAGTGAAGATATATTTTTCTAGACCCGCTGAAAGATTTAAAAGCACATTCTTTTGGTCATTTGTGAATGAATATATATATATATATATATATATATATATATATATATATATATATATATATATATATATATATATATATATATATATATATAATATACAATTACAGTGCCTTCCCCAATATAGCTTGTGGTTAGTTGTGTTCAACCAAAGTCCTGCAAAATTTGAAAAGGGGGCTGCACTTAGCAGTGGTTATTGAAGCTCACATTATTGACCGACATTACTGTTATTGACCTACATTAAAGGAGCAACCATCGTCTCTCTTTAAACACTCTTCAGCAGCCGTATGGCTTTGGGGGAGTGCACCAAGACTAGCTTTATAGGCTGCTTCCACTATGAACATGTGGTATGTGTGAGTGGCAGACACTCCGGCTTCTACTGCAGTGAGACCATTATGAAGTATAACTAATGCTGTTTGTGCTGCTTTATCTAATGTTTTTTTGTGTGTTTTGTTTCAGCATCCAAGCCAAAGGCAGTGCAGCAATAATGGAGTAAGTAACAGCTTTTTAAAAATAAAATACAATTCTGAAATGTGCTAGTGACATTCAGTTTTGACAACCCATCATGTTAATTTTAAAAATATCTGAGCATGCTAATGCACTGACAGAACTGGTATTTTCAAGCCAATTTTTAAACTCTGTAAATTGAAGTTACAAATGTAAACTAACTGGACTGTCTACAAGTGTCTGGTTTCTTTGGAAGGATGTTGTAAAATTGAACATAATTGTGGGACGTGAGAATATTACATTGTATAATAAGAAAAGAAATATGGCTTTAAAAAAAGTGACTTTGTTAAATACGTATTTATAGTAGTGGAGAAACAGTTTAAAATGGTAGGCTTCATATTTGTTTTTGTGTGGGGTGCATTGTGTCTGGCTCTCAGTAGATTATAACATGTACAGTTTTTATGGCATGCACTTCTAAATTAATTTAGTAACTACAAATTGGGTCAAGAAGTCTATATTGATCTCTGGCACATGTTGGCAGAGATGTGCTCACGGTTTAAAATGCAAAATCACGTGCCAAAGTATCTGCAAAAACAAGCTCAGCTGTGTTTAAATTCATGCACTGATCAGATGTTCACAGTGCTGTCACATCCTTCTGAAGTGAGGGTATTTCAAATAATGTTTGACTGGCATAAGTAGCTGGTAATGTCCTGGGTATCTACACACAACATAACAAGAATTGGATGGCAATATTTTTAAGTCGGTCATTTAAGATGGTCAAGGTGTTTGAAATGCTGTGAGTGCATTTCATTTATTTTTCTTCTACTGATTTTATCTTTCCGCTCAGATCTATGGTCTAACATTTATGTAAAATCCTTGTTTAAAGTGTTATGTTGTAGTCCTGCCTTCACAGTACCTAACAAACTAATTAGAATTGCAAAGTTAATGGGTAACAGAGGAAACAAATTAATAAGACAATTATCTTGTCTCTCTGTACAAGGTAGTGTTTTGGTAATACAAAAAATAGCTTGCTATAAAACAATTTGTAATCACTGTTAATTATTGTGAATTAAATAACATAATGGATTAGGTATTGTATGTATGACTAAGTTATGAATTACTTCTGTTGCCATTTTTGTTTTGCTTCCTTTACTACATTATATCAGGGCTTGATTTACTGTATATACTTGGAACCACATGTTGCTGGAAATAGTAATAGGAGCATCTCTGTTTGGATTGAGTGACACAGGGGCCAAGCTGGCTTCAAGGGGAGAGACGCTTGTGTCTCAACAGCTAAAATGATCCTGAAAACTAACTACCGTGACACATTTTGACTTGCTGTTTTTCTTTAAAAGAGGCATTATAGCAATTTAAATTGTAGCTTTGCTGTATAGACATGTGTATTATGCAATTATTTATATGGGCAGGTGTTTCAATGAGTTTTGTACAGTAAAGGTTTGGGTAAGGCCCTATGAAACTGGTTGAACCAGTTTGTTGTACAGTAAATAGACCCGCAGACACATATAAACATATCTTTGTTTAACTCACCTGTTACCTACAGAAGCTCTCCAGAAGAAGGTGAGTTAGTGCAGGAGGATAGTCTAACCATTTCCAAGCAGCACTTCATACGACACATTATAGAAAAACATGACATCCACCGGGGCCTCAGTCTGACAGCCTTATCTGCAAGGGAGCGCAGACGTCTACTAAGACAGCAGGAGGATGCTTGCCGTCTTAAGGAAATGTAAGTCTCTTTGTGCCAATTCTGTCAAAACAAACTGCACTGACTGTTCTTTTTGTGTGCTGTTTTGCTAACAACTGAAGAAATAGCAAGACTGGGTGGCACAGAAAACAGGAACCACATTGAGCTTATTCATGTACAAAAATGAGTGTAGGACCACCTCATGAGGCCCTGGGAAACACTTATTTGAAATACTCTTAAAATAACAACAATGACAACAACAACACTAGTTTTAATGTTTTATGTTTTTAGGGATGGCAAGAATAAGGAAAAACTCCCTTGCCATGCAGTGTTTGGTGAGGAGGGTCAGCTACGATTGAAAGAAACCATGCCACACGCTGAGAAAAAAGCTTTGGAGGACTTGGAGAAAATCATTGAAGACAGTTTCAAGCCTAAAAGATCCAAATCAAGCTCTGAGACAAGTACAGAGCATGACCAGGACCAAGATTACAGCAAGGTAAATGGTCAATATCTGTACAACCCATTTCAATTGCTTTCAGCTATGTGGGATGGGGGTGGTAACTACAAGGACAAAATGTCCAGTAGCCCAGGGAAAATAACATTGTTTCTGTGAATTGTTCAAAACCTACTGTACTTGGATCCTTAACATTTTTATTGTAAGGGCCTGTCAGCACTTTTTGGGAACTTTATGAGTTGTCATGGTTTCAGCTTGGTCATTTTAAAGACATTCAGCCATCTTTTAACAAGTCAGTTTTCCATGACGTTGATGGTGATGCCTGTAGGTCACTGTGTCTCTCTAACCTAAATTGTCTCATTGTAGACACCTGCCTACAGTGTGTACAAAAAATGTAAAAAATAAATAAATAAATAAAAAAAATAATGTAGACACCATGGTTAACTAAAAAAAAAAAAAAAAAAGCTAAGTTTTGGACAAGCATGTTTTCTGATGAGTGCACATAATGACTTAGGTGTTGCTGGCTAAGAGAATATGAAATGTTACATATTGGAAACCCTCCAAAAACACACAGATGCAGATTAAATTTATTTTTCTGGTAACTTTGCTATTTTTAAAATGTGCAGTTTTCAAACTGGGATAATTGTACCTTACTGATTTTACAGTATAAGGTCATACAATTATGAACAAGGGATTTTAATAGAGCTAATTATACTGTATATTAAGGAGCTGATATGCTTTTGCTGCAATTTATAATTAGGATTAATGCTCGTTTTTCAAAGTTAAGCATGCATAAGTATAAATAGTTTAGCAGTATGTATGTTGCTTGATACAGGAATAATTCAACCCCTACAAAAAATACAGTTTGTAAGAACTGCTTTGACAGGCAGTATTGATAGATTACCAGCATTTCATTACTGTTGTTCTAGTGAACAGTAAGTATTTGCACTGTAGTTATACTGTGTCAGATAAGATTAACTGGAAGCAAGTGCAGAATAGATATCCAATGATATACAATTGCCACTGAAGGTCACTTGTTGTGAAATAGTCAGTGCTATCCTGGATGTGACTAAAACATTTTTACTTGGAAACAAACCATCTATTGAGTGAGTCATTTAGTTTTAGACAAAATACATACAAGCGTGTGTGTGTGTGTGTGTGTCTATATATACAGACGTGCTCAAATTTGTTGGTACCCCTCCACAAAAAACGAAAAATGCACAATTTTCTCTGAAATAACTTGAAACTGACAAAAGTAATTGGCATCCACCATTGTTTATTCCATATTTAATAGAAATCAGACTTTGCTTTTGATTTTTTATTCAACATAATATTGTAAATAATAAACAAATGAAAATGGCATGGACAAAAATGATGGGACCGCTAACCTAATATTTTGTTGCACAACCTTTAGAGGCAATCACTGCAATCAAACGTTTTCTGTAGCTCTCAATGAGACTTCTGCACCTGGTAACAGGTAGTTTGGCCCACTCTTCCTGAGCAAACTGCTCCAGCTGTCTCAGGTTTGATGGGTGCCTTCTCCAGACTGCAAGTTTCAGCTCTTTCCATAGATGTTCGATAGGATTCAGATCAGGACTCATAGAAGGCCACTTCAGAATAGTCCAATGTTTTGTTCTTATCCATTCTTGGGTGCTTTTAGCTGTGTGTTTTGGGTCATTATCCTGTTGGAGGACCCATGACCTGCGACTGAGACAGAGCTTTCTGACACTGGGCAGGACGTTTCGCTCCAGAATGCCCTGCACAGATTCAAGGCACCCTGTGCCAGGCGCAGCAAAGCAGCCCCAAAACATAACCGAGCCTCCTCCATGTTTCACTGTAGGTATGGTGTTCTTTTCTTTGAAAGCTTCATTTTTTCATCTGTGAACGTAGAGCTGATGTGACTTGCCAAAAAGCTCCAGTTTTGACTCATCTGTCCAAAGGACATTCTCCCAGAAGGATTGTGGCTTGTCAATATGCATTTTAGCAAATTCCAGTCTGGCTTTTTTATGTTTTTCTTTCAAAAGTGGAGTCCTCCTGGGTCTTCTTCCATGGAGCCCACTTTCACTCAAAAAGCGACGGATGGTGCGATCAGAAACGAATGTACCTTCACCTTGGAGTTCAGCTTGTATCTCTTTGTCAGTTATCCTTGGTTCTTTTTCTATCATTCGCACTATCCTTCTGTTCAATCTGTGGTCGATTTTCCTCTTGCGGCCGCGCCCAGGGAGGTTGGCTACAGTTCCATGGACCTTAAACTTCTTAATAATATTTGCAACTGTTGTCACAGGAACATCAAGCTGCTTGGAGATGGTCTTGTAGCCTTTACCTTTACCATGCTTGTCTATTATTTTCTTTCTGATCTCCTCAGACAACTCTCTCCTTTGCTTTCTCTGGTCCATGTTCAGTGTGATGCACACAATGATACCAAACAGCACAGTGACTACTTTTCTCCATTTAAATAGGCTGAATGACTGATTACAAGATTGGAGACATGTGTGATACTAATTAAAGAAACTAATTAGTTTGAAATATCACTATAATCCAATTATTTATTATCTTTTCTAAGGGGTACCAACAAATGTGTCCAGGCCATTTTAGAATATCTTTGTAGAATAAGCAATAATTCATCTCTTTTCACAGCTTCTTTGCTTTATTCTATGACATACCAAAGGCATGCAAGTATACATGATAAAATAGCTTTTAATTTCATCACTTTTCAGGAGGAATGAAGCATTATTTCAATGAGCTGTAAGGGTACCAACAAATTTGAGCACGTCTGTATATAAACCAGTAATGTGGTCTCTGAATGAAGTGCCACATAAATACATACGATGAAGTGCACAGGTATAACAAAGAGTAATAATTAAAAAATATTAGCCACACATCAGCAGATTCAGGCAGACCTGCACAAATCACACTGCAGTGATTTGGTGACCTTTATGGGGGGTAAAAGTTATGAAGGGAGCTGACGGATGTACAGTAATAAATATTTGGGTTTTAAATAAGATAAGAGAAATCATATGCATGTTGGTATTGTGCAAATACATGTATTAAAAATAGCAACAGTACATGACACACATATATAATATGCAGTAGTCTTTGGCTAAGAGAACATACCTTGGGAAGCAAGCGGAGTGTTCTCTTAGCCGGAGTTGACCACCAAACACAATATGAATCAATCGATAAATAAATAAAGAAATATTTACTTGTCATGACTTTTCAACATATGAAATTAACAGAATAAGAAGGAGAAAAGGAACAGGCAAGTGTATGTTAATAAACTATAAGGTAATAAAGTAACAGACAAATTAACATCAATAAACTAAAGGCCTCTACACACCGGACGCGATGCAACAAGCAAATGTATCGTATGGCACAGCACACTACGAGAAAAAAAATAAAACCTGTATTTCCAGCTTCCCTTGTGCACTTTTAGTAAACAACAGCAGAGAAAAGATAATTCTTGCAGTATCAAAATACCCAGAGCTGTACAATTCAGGACACACAATTTATAAAAACACAGCAATGAGGGAGAACATCTGGCAGTCCATTTCCAGGGAACTGGATATACTGAAATACGTATTCTGAAAAGCTATTATGTATTCTACATTTTTATTAGCTGTATAACAAGACTATCGTACATGTGATTTTTTTTTCCAGCTGGTATACAATCGGAGAAGAGTCGCCTATCACATCGCGCGCTCCTGTCGCCACTGGTGTGAGTGTTAGTGTTGCAACGAAAGTACCATTTTATCGCAGGACAAATCGCATCGTGTCCAGTGCTTACTGTCAAACTAAATTAACACAGCACCAATAACTGTACAGGAGCAATATTCAAGACATACACAAAATTATTTCACAGAATGGTGAAGCAACTCACCAGAACGGAAAACACAAAATTGCTTGGTGACTTGTGTCTGATTCAGGTTTTTTTCAGGAGCACGAATAATTTCCAACTTTTTGTAGCAAAAGAAACCGCGGCGCATTTTCGCTGTTTGTTTACATGCCATTTTGTAGTGATGAGGTGCACTTGTGGAAATCAGAATACAAAACAAGGCAATGATATGACTTCGGTTCTGGAAAGATTCAATAAACCAATCAGTGTGCCCCAAGATACTCTCCCGATGACAAGTCACATTTGAAAAGATTGAATAAACCATTTGAATTTAAGTTTGATGATGATGATGAGTTATCAGGTTAGAAAACTGTACTGTATCAGTTCTGTGTTCTTTTTACGTGAAGTTCCTGTTCCTTTAGGCGGAGCATTTACAATAAGGAAAAATCTCGCCACAAGGGTGTTCTCTCAGGAGGTGTTCCTATATGCGGAGACTACTGTATACAACATTTTATTGGCATATATATGGCAATTTATATATGAACATATTTGACTACAAATATTTTCATATAGTTCATATGAAGGTGGTGCAATATCATATATGAGCATACATGCAGATTTTTTGTTCCTTAGGTGGCTTATTAATGTAGGTTTCCAGCATTTAATATATACTTAAGAATACACTAATAATGTGTTATAGAGCATATTTATATTTTATAAATACTTTGAGGTCACACCATTTACTGTGAAGGTTTGTACCCCACAAACCTGCACTGAAAAGGGTGGCATTGGGACAACCTGACAAAGTTGACAGAACTGGCTGGCTGAAAATTCTGGTACAAACAGCAACTGGACATGCATTTTTATATAACATAATTGCCAGCTGTTCTCTGGCACTCTCACATTTACAAGAATGACAGTTTGTATCTGAGATCTCAAACTCTGCCAAAGCCTGGGAGCAGAGCCACTATTTGATACCCAAGGGAAAGTCCAGTATTTTTACTGATGGGGAAACTGGAACAGCTGGAGGAAATTACTTTCAGTAAAGACTTATTAAACAAGACCTAAAAACAAAACCAAAAAATGAGACTGGCATCCGTGACTGTCTGCGACTTTGGCTGCAGCAACATTTATATATATATATAAAAAAAAAAACCGGTAAGGCACCATTTTTAATATTCTTATCTTAAATAGTTGCTCATTAGTAAATGAGAAAATGCTCATTAGTAAATGCTCATTAGGAAATGAGAAACACTGGTGTCCTGGCAGTTTAAGCCTAATTTCTGTGTGCAAAGAGGACTGAATATGTGTTTGGCTGCTTGTTCAAGGTGATTTGCTTGTATTGAATCAAAAAAACAAGTCTTCCTTTGGGTTACTTGCTGTTTATTTGGATGCTTTGAGACCAGGCAGAGAATTGGTTAGAACAGTCTAGACTTTTTTTTTTTTCTCAGTATAAAAAAAAAAAAAAGTCAATAAATTGATAGAAACTTATTGAAAAGGTGCAATGGATCTCATCGTAACCGCAGTTACAACATATGTGTTACATTGTTGAATATGTTTTGCTGTGTTGATCAAGGTAATCCTGATAATAGCTTTGAATATTTGATACTGTTTTTATTAGATTAACTACAATATTGCTTTCAAGACCTCAAAGGTCTCTTCTTCAGGTGTATTTAAAGAAACAGATGAACAATAAACAGTATCAGCTTTACTATGTATAATATATAAAACTGGTTTACAGGTATGTCATATTTAATGGGATCTTTCCATACTGTGCTATGTTTTGAGTGGATCTATCTTTCCAAGCCCTGTATACAGCTCTGCAGCAATGGAAGAGTTAATAAGTGTTTCATTGGGGTTTATTTTGCCATGAAATCAAGCTCAAAGTAAGTGCAAGTCCACATTAAGCTACTGCAAACGTTTTGTCTGTGTGGAAGAATGCTTCAAACTAGAACATTCCTATGGGGCTTCTGGTATCCTAAATAATATGTCGCTGCAGAACAAAGAGTGACCTGGATAATTATATTAGTGTATGAAAAGCTATTCAGTTTGTTCATTACAAACCTATAGTTTGATTTTTGAGTTCTGTCTGTCTGGTTCCAGATATAATACATCAATTTGATGTTTTCCAGACACAGGCATTTTGATCCACTGACAGAAGTGTCTTTCTTTTTTGTTGTTGTTGTGGCGGCAGGACATGGAGAATAAAATGGAAAGCTTGTCAGCATGTCAAATGAACGCTGGGCTGTCAGAATCCAGGCACGTTCAAAATGCTTCATTCCAGTCCAAAGAAATATTGGATTTTCAGAACAGGTATGCTGTCTGGTATAGGCTGTCACTCACACATTTGAAAGCTTTCGTATTATAATTGTATATTTTGATATCATATATAAAACCATCTAACCAAGAATGTGCTAATATAGTTGACCGTTTATGATACAGCCACAATTAAGCAACATGTTAAGTACTATCTAATGTAAGCCAAGAAAAAACATTTCCTGGTACTGATAGTACAACATGTCTATTGTTTAGGTAATAGTGATTTTTGGATAAATTCTGTCCTCTTACTGGTTTGGCTAATAAGTATGGCATGTTTTTTAAGAATCTTTTTATTGGTGTTTTTAGCATCTTTTCATTGTATAAATGTTTCCACGGAATGAGAATCTAGGTCATGGTGACTCACGGTTTGAAATATTGATTATCACAGTATACTAGGGAACCCAGATTTGAAGCAACTTTGCAGGGGCATGGTGTGCATGTCCTGCAATGAGAATCATTAACTGAGCTAATGGAGGCTATATCTACAGTAGCCTGGAGTTTTCACAAAACTATACAATCACTGTAATGCCTACAATGTGTTGTTTCTGTACTTGTTGGGTAGAATGTATGTCTGATACTACTTGTTAAATCTGGCCAGTGTTCAATACACACAGACTGTGGTGTAACACAACAAGCCCCCCTTTCTTGTTTTCAAATTGAGGTGCAGGTAAATGTAGTAGCGACACTGCATATGCTTGCATGTAAACTAACTACCTCTTTCAGTTCAGAGAGATAAGTCTGTCTGTACGGCTCATCTGTTGCCAGGTAACAGACAAGTAACCCATATTTGCCTATGAGTTGGCTGTGAAGAATTAAAGTAAAGTTCTAATTAGACAGGTGATTAGAGCAAAACAGCTGTTAAGTGTCTGGTTTGAAAATAAACCAATTGTTTGAAAACCGCTCTGTTGCCCAGTCATTTAGTTGTACTTTTTGGTAAGAACTACAACAAATGCACTTTTATTCTGTATAAAGGTGAATCTGTGGTGAATTGTTGGAGAACCTTTTCAGGAACTTGAAGACACAGCTCTTGTCCAAGAACACCTGTCCTTGCAGTATATATCAGCGTCTTCATGCAGCTATGAATGTAATATTTAAATGCTGAAATTGTATTCAGTCTAAACAATATATACACATTTTTAAATCTGCAGCACGGCGCACTCACTGAATGAAGACAAAGTGGAACTTCAGGATTCCAATGAGGTATGTGTTTTGTGCATTGATAATGCTAGTGCTAAGAAAATGTCATTTTATATTTAAAACCTTGAGAAATGATTTGAAATCCATTAGGTGATTTCTGCTATGATATATTGTACTATTCTTGGTTCCACACTGCAGTGGAAAGCTTTGGTCAGAATATCACATGTGGTGCAAAAACACCATCACTAATTTTAAATTGAAAATTTCTGAATCGGTGATTCCCCCCATCTTTTGTATTATTATTATTATTATTATTATTATTATTATTATTATTATTATTATTATTATTATTATTATTATTATGAGACAGCATTTCACACAGTGTGAGCAGCCAGAACCACTTCTCTTGGAAGCCCTCCTAACAACACAAAAACAAAAGAACAGTTGAGAATGAGAAGAGGCCGTTTGGCCCATCAAGGCTCGTTCCTTGATAGCACACCATTTGCCCCTAATATAGCAGAATCCAGTCGTTTTTTGTAAAGGTTCCCAGTGTTTTAGATCCCACTGCTAGACTATTCCATGCATTTATAACACTGTGTAACAAAAAAAAGTGCTTCCTGTCTTCCGTTTAGGGTTGTAAAGGGGTGGAAACTTTCCAGTGAAAGTTTTGGGAATTTTGAATGGGTCAGGCATTTTGGAAATTTTCAATTTTAGGTTATTATAAACTTTAACAAAGATATAGAATGTCAGGCACACTAAATAAACTCCCAAATAGTTTTATGTTTCATAACATCATGCCAACAGGTCAGAAACATTGATCTGACCTGTTGGCATGGTGTTTTGAAAAATAAAACTGTTTATTTGGGAGTTTATTTAGTGTGCAGGTATGCTATATCTTTATTCTTGTTTGGATTACTTCGTACCCTGCACCTTTTTCGATTTCATGGATGTGCATATAAATAACTTTTGATTCCTTATTATAAACTTAAAAATATATATTTTCGTCAGTTAACAACAACATTTTACCAATTTAAAAAGCATTCCAAAAGGCTGATTGAATGACGATAGACAGATCACAGCTAAACACACTGCGGACTGGTAAATACAAATAATCAAGTGGAACACCGTGCTGTATATAATCAAAATACAATTGCTTTCTACTTGGCTCCAGAGCTTCTAGGTATAACGTAATATAACGGCCATGAAAAATGGTAGGTATCGCTATGCAGCCTGAAATGCGGTCTATAGTTTAATCATAAAACATTGCATCGGAATCTGACCGCACGGTACCTGTGCTACAGTTTTGGTGATGAAGTGCTCTTGTCAAGTTGAGATGTGTTCAGTTTTGTAATGCTATATTAGAAAAAAAAAAAGCCCCACATAATTTAACATTTTATTTTGGATATTAACCCTATACACTTGTGCTATATTGTATTGGGCCCAGTTGACTGTTCTAAAATTAAAAGGATAAGAGTTCAAATCATTTGTAACAAATGTTATGGTTTAGAGCATGGTATATTACTGACCAGTACTTGCAACATATTAGTACCCATACTAAAAAAATATATATTTTAAATATATTTTTGTAAACATATTATTCATATAAAACTCAGTCTTTGGGAATGATAAAATATATGGAAAAATATATGTATTATGTATATAACGTTATATAAAATATATTTAACATATTACAAAATTGGCCCATTTTCATCATATGGAAAATATATTTACAATGTATTTGCTTAAACATTTTTTAAATATATTTAAAATATAATTTCAGGTAACAATATATCAATTATATTGTCCATGTATTTTTTAGAAATGTATTATTCAATATATTTACTAAACATGTATTATATAATGTATTCACAATATATTACATAATGTATATTGCCTGGACACACACCATATTTTGCATGTGTTCCACCAAACAGATATGAAGCAAATAAATAAGAAAGGAATGGAATTCCGCAATTTCACTTAAAAATGACTACTATCTTTAAACATAACGGAATATATCAACATTTTGTAAGAATTCAGTGTATATAAAACACTCAAGTACAAAAATGAAAAGCTTTCAACATATGCTAAAAGGCTGTTTGCATTACAACGGATGTTTGGGCTGCTTCTCTGTAGACCTGCTAACATTGTTCTTCTGAAACTATGAAACGTTACAAAAAACTGCTGCTTCCAATTAAAAATGCATTAATAGCTATGGAATTGTTGCTGAAAATAGAGCTATGAAAGTAAAAAAAAAAACACTAATAAACTGGAAATACATTTTTACAATTTCATTCTTTTTTTCATATTGGTGGGCATACAGTTTAAATATAAGGTGCCTTAAAATATGAACAGCCTATTGTGTCCTTGATTGTTATTGACCTCTCTTTTTTTTTTCTTCTAAATACTAGGCTTAGCCCAGTTATTTTTTATGAGGTATCAGTAACACTTCGGTATCTGCAGAAAGATTGATTAACGACCATATTTGTTCCGTCAAGAATAAACTTATTTACCAAATTAAAATCACAGTGTCTGTGTTTTTATCTGCCGTACATGGATAAACTTATGAAGCCTTCTTGTTTTAAATTTAATGCTGCCTGACCGTCGCAGTCTCCCATTATCTGCAATATATAAATATATTGTTTGAAAACACTGCATATACTTTTTAAATATATTAAGATAAATATATTTATTTACAACATATTTTACAATGTATTTTGAATATAATTTAGAAAAATAAAATGTATAAATGTGAATATGTTGATTTACAAAATGCATTTATAGTATATTATAAATATATTTAAGCAACATGTCATGTTTAAGAAAATATATTATAAATACATTTCAGGTTTAAAAAATATATAATTCCATATATTAATATATTTATTTTCCGTATGGGTAACCTATAGTCTTTTGTGCTGGACATATCCAGTATCTTTTAAATAACTACCAATATGTTGAACAAAATTGAGTTGTGATTGTTTTCTAAAATTAAGATAATGAAAGTGTTCAAATCATTTGAAACTAATGTTTAAAAGTGTTTAGAGCATGTTTTTACTTTCTTCTGAAACAATTGTTACCCTGAGTACCCTGATTGAAGATCACTTAACTGTTCAATATTACAAAATTAAAGTTCCAGAATATTTCCAACAATTCCCAATATTCCCACAAAATTCCCCAAATTGCTGGTGGAAATTTACCGCTCTTAAAATTCCTGGGAATTTCACAACCCTACTTCCGTTCTAAACTTCTTCCATGTATGCCCTTTTGTTCTGCTGTAGCAGTGTCTTGGGTTAACTATCTCTGCCATTTAGGATTATATAGACCTCGTCATGGGCACCATCTCCTAATAACAAGGGACACCCTATACATGACATATTAACTTATAACATGTTACTTCTTTGGTTTCATATATTGGTCCTTGTAGCACACTTGTTTGTCGGCGTCTGCAATTATATAATAGCACTGATGTATTGTACACTTGCCACTACAGTTGTCAGGACCACATTCATTACCGGACAAAGCCTGTGAACACATTATTCCCTCCGGGTGACCAATATGTGTGTCACAGTAACATATGTTACTTCTTTACGTAACAGGATTGGATAGATATATTGAAGTCTATCTCAATCTTGGTTTACTTACAGTGAATTGCATGTTTTGGAGTTGGCTGTAGTACAATGTGTTCAGGATTGATTGGTTATCCTAAAAACTGTGTAGCAAAAGCCTTTGAAGAACAAGGAGTTTACTTGCTTGCTTGCTTGCTTGAGTGATTGACTGCTTGGGACAAACCCTTATGCTGCATCTTCCTACTTGACATCTCTACCTTTTTGTCTTTTACAAACTGCAATGCCATGTGGAAACTCCAGTGTAGCTCAGAGGAAACGTGTGAACTATTTGGATTATAGCCAATCTGAAACATCTATAGAAGGCTCAGAGCGTATGATAAGTCTGCTGAAGACTGATGCAAAAGACAGTTATCACGTTCACCATGTTGGGTATGACAGTAGGACATGATTACCGAATAAGGGTCCTGATTTTGTGAATGAGGACCTAGAAAGGGCGATTCATTACTGTATGTGAAACTGTTTTGGAGACTATGGTGCAGTGCCTTTTAACATCCTATTAAAGTAGTACTGCTTTACACTCTATGCTCTTACCTCATTACGCTATTAGATTTATTAACACATTAAGTGATTAGGTGCCAGGAAGAAAATGCAGCTTTTCATCTATAACATTGCCTTTGAAATAACTGCACATTCTAGTTATAATAATAATAATAATAAATAATAATTGTTATTTGTTCAGGTAAGCATTCTCTGTTCTGGCTAGGTCAAGCAGGTGTACACTGGCATTTATTTTTAGAAAAATAACAGCAGGATTCTGCATTTGAATGAAGTAGATTTATTTATTTTTTGCCTGTGTCAGCTGCTGTGTGAGGTAGGAGACGAGCAGCAGCCTGCATTTTCATGCGTATTACCACGCAATCTGTAAGCTCCTGGGGGAGCGGAGGCGGAGTGAGCACTAACGACCAACTTGGAAGTGACTCAGTCAGCTACAGCACAGACTTGACAGCAGCAAGACAACAGTTAATACGATTTATTCATTTTTATTCTCAGCTGGTGGAAGACGATCCTACGGGGAGCACCCAGCTGCAACCAATTGCAGACAACACCACCCCCGCTGCTACTGAAGAAAGCAATGCTTCAAGCAAGGGCACCATTCAGGACGACGTAAGTGCTCCAGCTCAACCACATTCAATATATATTTTTTTCTATTTTATGAATGGACTCAGCTGGGAGGAGCCAGATTGTCACCAGATCATGATGTCATGGACTGAATGAAATACACCCACGGAGGAAATCTGTACTGAGCACAGACCCCGTGCCCCATTCCCCCCACTTCCAACTGAACAAATTATCACAGGCTTGCTGATTTGAACCCCCCCTCCCCCCTTCCATCACCACTACAAGTGTGCCATGAATAACCCATACAAACTACAAGTTGTATAGCTGCAGAGCCAATAACATAGCGTTGATGATGAATGGAAGACGTGTGTAGCTGGTGACTCACAGGAATGGAGTGCACTGTGGCTGAGAGAAGCGCTTGAACTATATCAGAGAGCATTGCAGAACATACACACAGCCAGCCAAGTGCACAGAGGACGTATTCACTGTTGTTAGCCGGTATGTTCTGCTTTTGCCTCCAGAGCTCTTTACTGAAACTACAGGCCTTGGAAGTTGATCTGTGCTCCTCGTTTCTGCCAGCGCAGGAAGACGATGCCCAGCTACAGCACCCCAAGGAGCACAGCTTGCAAGCGGGACATGCTGCACAGGGAGAGGATGCTAACACTAGAGGTAAGAGAGCCAAGGATTATTTTCTTTACCTTGCATGTTTATCAGGAGCACCTGTCAATTAGAAGTAATGACTATTGAAGGAGCACATGGTTGAATTCTTGTGGTAGGAATAGTAAACATCTATCACTGACACCCTAAACCATCCTTATGTTTTATTTCAGTTGCTAGGTTATTTTTTTGACTAGCACTGCAAAAATAAAAATGATTTGATTATTTCTTTTTTTAAATAAACCTGTAGAAACATTAACTGCAGCATACCATGGAAAAGACATAGCAAAGTGAAGTGTACTAAAAGCAGGGTAAATGTTAAGAATATTTTAAGGATATCATTTATAGTCCTTCCCAGTTTAAGTAGAATTTGCTAATGAGTGTGCAGTAGATACATAGTATGTATTTAGCTGCCTTTTCATAGCCGTGTGCTTTTAGGAATGTATTCAAATCATTGCATAAGCTTGAACTTTGAGTAGTTTCTTCATTTCTTATCATTATTTGTTTTTTCAGAGGAGTCCATTCTCCCTATTATTGATTTCAAATTAATGCATCGGCAAAAAGGTAGCAAGGCTGAGTACATTCGGTGCTCTGACCTTTCGGATTCCACGCTGCCCCCCCCACTCTCCACCACCCACACACTTTTCTGTCCCTAAAGGCATGTCCTATTTCTCATGTGATATTATATGCACATGCATGGCAGAGTTGTCTAAACTGCCCTTACACCTGCACACATTGCACAGCCTTGCTTGCTAGCTAGCTTAAGATGTACAGAAGAAATGAAGAAAGGCTATCATTAATACTAATTGTTTTATGCTTTTAAATGGTTCATTTTATAGCACAGCAAAGGAAATTATGAATTCTAGGATGCTTAATAGATGCACTTGTTCTGGAAGCTAGTGACTGCAGCTATGTTGCTTGCAGAGGTATTTCTTTATTCTTGGGGCTGTGGCTTCAATGCAGTTGAAAGGATGCTATAACATGTTTTTTTATGATTTTAAGAGACTTGATCTTAGATCAGTCAAAGAGGCTAGAAATAGGACATTGCAAAACAAATTAAATGGATATCTATTTTTATTTGCTTTATCTGTTGAAGTTCTTATTATTATTGTTGTAATAGTACTATCAGAGGGCAATCAACCACCAATTTCCTAATCAAATACCAGACAGGTACTGATAGATGATGCATTGATAACACTGTATTATTCAAAAGCAATTAGCATAAAAATATGTTGACTAGATGCTTCACAAAAACAACTGAAATCTGAAAGTAATACGAGTGAGGCTCCTGGTAGGATCCCAGGGCGATTTTTAATTGTTCAATGCCATGGCGATCAATAATCAATTTCATTGTTGCATCTCTAGCTGCTATACACCAGACTACAGTACACGCCTCTTACTTGTAATATGTGTACTATTTCAAAGTATGTGTTACATTGCTTTCTCTCTTACCTCCCATTTCGAAAGTTTGCAACTGTTATTGCTGAGGTTTTGAAAAGCCACACATTTTCTGTCTGCTTTTGACCAATAACCTTTCCATACTAATTAAAAAAATAAATAAATATGGTACATCAATTCGAAATCTCATTTGACTGTCATCTATTACAAATCATTTTAAAAAGCCTGGATTTTTAACTGTGTTGTTTACAGTATGTAGTTTATTCTGTATTCTCTTAATAGTTTATTATCCCATACAATATATTTGCTGGCTCACTTTTTATCTCTCCTAGTTGCTGCATACTAAAGGTATATAGCTTATATTCACAACCACCTAGGCGCTTTGCTGGATTTAAGTGGGTCAGATGGGTTGAATAAAATATCCAGGCTTATTGTTGGCACCTGCATCGACTTATAAAGCAACATGATTAAATTTCTTTGTAGCCAGAACTTGGAAACAAAGATGAGATTGAGTGTGTGAGAATGAAGAATGAGATAAACTTGGGAATGTTGTTAAAAGCATACACTATGTTGTTGTGTCATATTGAACATACTGTATCTGCGGGCCACTTTAATTACAATGGAGAGTTGATCTTTTTGCAGAGGCCCAGCCAGCCTTCAGAAACTGTCAGAATGAAGCTGACATCCAAGCTGAAGCACAACAGTGCCCCGGGACCAGCCGGCTCCTCCACCACATCACTGACGGAGACAATCCCCAGCCCTCACCTCGCTGCCCCAGCTTCAGCCAGAGCCAGCGATTCAACACTGACCCAGAGTCCGCCCCCTCTCCACCCTGCTCTCAGCAATTCAGAATGTAAGGACAACACTTTTGGGTTAGACTATGATCCACAGCTATACAACAGAAGATATGTGGTAATATGAAAAGAAACGTCGAATTCTTTGAGAAACTTTGTTTTGGTTTTTTTTGCAGTCTTTTTAGTATTACTACACAGCTAGGATACAGAAACCATTTTGGAGTGATAACATTTATTGCAACATTATCACTGGTCCCCTTTCCCTCTGTGCTTTAAGTATACTTTAGTTCATTTTCTTGTCTTGGTTATTACTGCACTGACAATGTCAAATGAATTGCTCACATACTGGAAAAAAATTATATTGCTTATTAAATCACTGTGATGTACTTGTTTATGTGCAAAGAATGGCTTGTTGGTTGAGATGTTGCCAACAAAGTGTCTGCTGCTACTGAGAGATTGTTTCCCTGCAACCTTTTGGAAATCACTTGCCCTTTGTGTCTCTTCACATACCAAGCATGGGCCAAGCTTAAAAGAGTTCCTTAGCTTTTTATTTTTTTGTAAAGTTTAAACATTCCCCATTAAATCAGATGGGGTGACTGTTCTTATGCAAGTTAGCAGATATAAAGTGCCAAAATAAGCATGAAAAACTGGATTAACCTGCAGCACCACCTAACCGCATAGTTGATAGTTACTGTAACTGCCTTAACACAGCTATTCAGATGTGTGTGTAAATCTCTGGCAGAGATCTGCCGTGGCTTCTGTTCAGCGGTACTGTGCAGGCTGCAGCTGTACTTGATTCATAATGGCCACTTGGCTGTTTTTTTCCCCGATTTAGATTCATAGCAGTTGTATTCAGGCAACTCTGCATTAATGTTTCTCCTGTATCGCATCATGGTGTTAGTATGTAAGGCTGGGGGAGGAGGGGGAAACGTATGCTGTATAGAAGATGTAAAATCCAACAAAAAAAACTGTAAGATACATTCACGACTTAAAGAAACACATTTTTGTGAACACTGACTGAGTACAGTGGTCGATTGTACTGTCACAAAATTACTACAGTATAATTGGTATTTCTAAAATTGTTTTTAATAAAAGGTTGGCTTCTCTTAAACATGATTTGAATCGCAATACCTGTGATTTTTCACTCTCTATTTAATGTACAGTATTAAGTACTGCAGGATAAGATGTATTTTATCAGTGTCATTTTATAGCACTGGGGATTACCACTAAAAATAGGTGTTTTATGAAAACCTCCCATAAACTGGTTTGCATAGAAGTACTAAAAGTAATTTAAGACCTTGTCTGTCTTTCCTCTCACAGGTCACGGGGCATTGTCAGGGGAGATCCCCCAGAGACTGTGAAAGAGCCTGTGTCGGTGACACTGCTGACAAAACACATTCAGAACGTGAAGAAGACAATCAGGAAATATGAAGAGACGTTTGAGCAAGAAAGGAAATACAGGGTATGCATTCAACATTAAGAGATGAAGTTACTTGGCAGTGCCACATTTTTCTTCAGTGCAACAGCCAACTCCAACAGTGCGAGTGGGTGGACCGAGAATAACACAGGCTGTGTTAATGTACGGCAGAGCTGTGTTATACTGCAAAAGGAAAATGAGAAGCATTTAGTTTAATAGTGTTGAGGCTGTGTAAGTTATATATACTTAGGCAGCCTGAACACTATTAAACTAAGTGCTTCTCATTTTCCTTTAGTGTATACTGATGCACAATGAAAACGCAACAGTCTTACATCAGTAGCTCATTGGGCACATACATAATGCTATTTACATTGTAAATAGTGAGCGAATAGGTTTGCTGATTATTTGAAAAGTATTGTTCCTTGGGATAACAAAATCCTAAGCTCAAGTCATGTGATTTCATAAAAACACCAGGTGCTCAGTGTTTGGTATTTGAGTTAAAATTGCCAAAATAAGTTGATTTAAGAATCTGTATAAATAGCCATTCAAAAATACATGATTTTAATTAATGCCAGAACAGCGAAAGATACAACCATGCCCCACTTAAGTAATGAAGATTGCCTGGTTGCTATTGGCATGATTGAAGGTGGCCTGTCTTTGAGAGAAGTTGCCCGGAGAATGAGATGTTCTGCTTCAACAATCAGCAGACTATTCGAGAGAAACCAGGAAACCGGCTCTGTGAGGGACAGGCCACGTCCTGGAAGGCAGAGGGTCACAACATCGGCCCACCACGTCATGGCGAGCATTATGCTGACTGCTGCATTGTTCAAGCCAACCGGTGGGGCAGTGAAAGTGTGATGATGTGGGGGGGGATCTCCTTTAACACAAGAACGCCTTTGGTGCAGATTGAGGGAAACCTTACTGCTCAGCGATACATTGACGAAGTCCTTGAGGTAACAGTTTTTCCGTTCCTGCAAGCCAATCCGGAAGTGTTGATTTTCCAGCAGGACAATGCAAGACCACACTGTGCTAGGATTACAATTGCACGACTTCAAGTCTTGCCGTGGCCAGCTTTTTCTCCTGACCTGTTTCCAATAGAACATCTGTGTGACCAAATCGCCAGTGCCATCCACAGGAGAAAACTGTGACCAACCAACCTACGCCAGCTGGCTGCAGCTGCACAGGAAGAGTGACAGAACATCCCACAGCAGTCTATCCAGATAATCAGGTCTATGCGTCAACGCTGCCAGGATTGTGTTAATGCTCAGGGAGGTCATACCCGATACTAACTTTGTAATGTTTTCATTTTGACAGTGTGTGTCACATTTCATACTTATCTGAATTTTTGTTCACATTTTCTGTGAATTTTTGTTTGATATCTATGTTTAAAATATTTGATTAAATCCATTAGACCTGAGTGTTGCATTTTTCTTTTGTGCATCAGTATAAAACAATCTTAAAACAAAAAAAACTAAACATTCCTCCTCAAACTGTTTTCTTTATTCTGCATCGTGTTACTACCTCTTGCTTTATAATATCACTTTTTATTTTGCATTACTAGTTCATCTCTGAAACAAAAGACAATATTGTACAGAAGTGTGATTTATTTAAATGTGTGGTCTTTTGGTGCCACTCTATGCAATACTATTAGACGCCTTTTGTGTTAAATGTTTTTAAAAGGTAAACTCATGAATAAAGGTAGTGGGTATCTTGATTCCGACCTCTCAGCCATCAGAAATCAACCGACCTTTAAGCATCCTTGATTTCTGAAAGCAACAAAGACACGAATTCAGATTGTATGTGTTGGCCCCCCCTTGCAGCCCAGCTGAGGTACTTCGTGATGTAGAACCACAAGTCAATACAGTAGTGCCACAGTCTGACATCAGAAGGTTATTGATTGTTGCATGTAGTGATTTACACCCCTGAAGAGTAAGAGGTATTCTTTATACAGTATTCAAAAGGTTGTTGTGAGACCTGTAGGCGTTTCCTGTAAAATATTATTTGCATACTCAAATAGAGGGCATTATATTCTGCTAACAATATGGGTATGTCCCTTTCCTCTTCAGCCTTCACATAATGATAAAACAGCAAACCCTGAAATCTTCAAACTGATGAACGACCTGGCCAAATCTCGCAAACAACTCAAAGGTAAATCTACACTATTCGTATCTATTTGTTGTTTGCTAACATGTTGATTCACCTCCACAAATGTCATGATGTACCCGTATTGGCAGTCAGCTCTTCAGAAATGGATTGGTAGAAATGTGATTATATTTGGTTTACCGTTGCTGTAAAATTGAGCTTAATTGACTGTCTTGAAAAAAATCTAATGCTACATTCTGATATACTTAAGAACATTAAACAAATACCTGTAAATTCAGAGAAAAAAAAAATATTCTACTAGTATCATAAATATAATTCCCCCCCTCCCCCTCCTCCTCCCCCTTTTTGACCAAGCAGACCTCAAACTGAAAATGTCTGTGAAAGAACTTCGTGAACAGGGGAGCCAACAGCGAGAGCTGTGCAGAGTGAACTCTGGCCAACAGGGGGCAGTAGAGCTACAGCAGAAACCTTGCCTGGAGGAAACTGTGGAGTCTTTGATAATGAGACTGAGGGAGAAACGCACAGCACTTGGCCTGCCAGAGAACATGAAGGTAGTTATAGTTACATACTAATTAGCAATGATAACCTACTTGAAGCGATTAGGATATTTGTCAATGAGCTTTTGGCATGATTCTTTAGTGATTTTTGACCATTCTTCAACACAAAATTGTTCCAGTTCATTCAAATTCCGAGGACGTCCCTTGTGCACAGCCTTTTTCAACCCATACCAAAGATTCTCAACCGGATTTAGATCAGGACTTTGACTAGGCGATTCCAGAACCTTGATTGTATTCTTCTTTAACCATTCTGAAGTAGATTTTGATGTGTGCTTTGGATTGTTGTCGTGTTGGAACATCCAGTTGCGCTTTAAACCAAGTTTTGTAGCGGAGGGTTTCAGATGATTGTCCAATATCTTTTGGTATGTATTGGAACTAAACTTTGTGCCATTAGAGGAAAAACAGCCCCATTGAAGGATATTACCACCCCCATGCTTGACAGTAGGTATGGTGTTCTTTTCTTTGTGCGCCTCACCAGACTTTCTCCAAACGTAACGACTATCAGCGTGACCAAATTGCTATTTTTTTTTGTTTTGTTTTCTTTCATCTCCACAAAACCTTTTACCAGAACTCATGTCCATCATTTAAATACCGTTTTGCAAACTTTAAGTGATTTGTCCTTGTGACGTTTTCCTAAGAGTGGCTTTTTCCTTTGGCTGTGACCATTAAGACCTTCACCAGACAATACTCAACCTATGGTTGAAATGGAAACCCCAGTCCCACTTGCAGCCAGTTCACTTTGAATATCTTTGGCAGTCAATCTCGGATTGTTATTAACCTTCCTCACAATTCTCCTACTTGTTCTTGGTTCTTCCAGACCGAGGGAGCGTTGTGACAGTATCATGAGTCTTGTACTTCTTTATAATAGAAACAATAGTTGAAATTGGGATACTCAGATGCTCGGAAATCTTCTTGTATCATTCTCCAGCTTTGACAATTAATCATTTTCTACCTAAAGTCTTCAGATAGCTCTTTACTTTCCCATATTGACGTATAGGTAATGACAGCAATCATCCTATGCCTAACCCTTTTATACTCTCAAGAATGTTCACCTACAATCCAGCATTTTCTAGACTTTTCTAGAATTAGGCTCTGCATTATCACATTGACATTTCTAGCACCTTGTAGACGATACTTTCATAGCATCAAAGGGTACAAATACTTTTGATTTAGCATTTTTTGAGTTTTGCAATAAAATTGCTCAACTTTTGGTACAGAAGATTTTCCCTAACATTCTTTGTTTGAGAAATTTCTAGAAATTATACATTTCCATTGGGGTATGTAGACTTTTGACTACAACTGTATGTTTTTTTATTTATCAGGTTCATAAGAGCATGATGGCAATTTATTCTGACAATAATATTTTAGAAAACAATTATAAAAAATCACCCTACAATATGACCACACATTCCAATAACTTATGATTGGTATGTAAGTTACATTGTAATTTTTTTTTTTTTTTTTTTTTAATACAGGAAATGACCCAAAAGCAAATGGCTTTGGAAAAAGTTACTCTGCAAAAATGCCTGTTATATTTCGAGAGCCTTCACGGACGCCCGGTATGGACCGGTTATGTTTTGTAATATATGTATCTCTGAAATGATTTACCACATCGGTGATGCTGGTACTAAAAGCATGTATTTTCTGTCTTTAGGGAACCAAACAGGAACGGAATCTTATGAAACCACTTTATGACCGATACAGAATGATCAAGCAGTTTCTGTGTGCAACGTCTTCAATTACTACCATTGTACGTCATACCACAACCTTTTTAATCATTTAGGGAATAGGGAAAGGGGCTATTAGTGAACTTTCCGAGGTGGCTTTGCCAGGTCAAGGTTCAGTTTACTTTTGCGTTAGGAATTGTTGCTTCTTGTCCCCACGAGTGTGTACCTGGTTGCTACACAATGAAGAATAAAAACTAAATTTTCTTCTCCTCATGTAATTTCATCGCATCTTAATCCATTGATATAATTATATGTATGAACAAGAGATAATCAAATTACAATGTTCAGATCCTGCATAACATTTGGTAACATGCAGTATATGTTTTTAGATATATATTTTTTTTATCTAACTGACTTGCACTGATGAATTAGGATCTCCTAATAGAGATAATGTCCAAGATTAATGCTTTTTCCACTATTCCATCAAGCCTCCTGTATAACACTTACAGTAAAGGGGTGGTGACTATGCAGTCATACCTTACCGTATTTTTCCATAAAGAAATGGTTGCAGTAAAAAGACCATGTTTCTCACATTACTGACTATTAATAGAAAGTAATAAACAAGTAAAGGTGTTTCATACCTTTTGATTTAAACACATGCTTCAACTACCAAAGCCCTACTTTGTGACCATATGGGTTCTAGCATCATATTAGACTAATTTGTAACTGCAGTACATGTATTTAATTCCCCATATCAATCAAAGAAAAGTGATGGTAATTATGAAATACAGTACTATTACAACCATTAAAAGGGAATAGTTTAAAAGAGAGCTGTTTGATAATGATATCTTTACTGTATACAGGAAGAAGAGGGATCTGATGAAGAGAATATGCAGCACAACCCACTACCACCTTCCAGAATAATATCCCAGAATTCTTCAGACGAGTCTTTGTGTCCCTATGAGGAAGACAACGAGCCCACTTTTGTATCCCCTTTAGATGAGATGAAAGCTGTCAGACAGACAGTTACCATGCCCAATTTACATGAGGCCTCTGTGTAAGTTTCATTTCACACACACAGTAGGGCCCTTAAGTGTTGATACACTTTACCTGCATAGGATGCAAAAAAATGTAATTTTGATGAAATGTTTTAACACTTGGGAGGAAGCATCAATATTAGTGGTGTAGAGCCCAGGATGTATTCAGTTTTGGTTGGTGAAAAGCAGGCAAGTTCCCCTTACATTTGCAAAACTGTTGTACATAATTCATCCTAAATTTAAATGCCAGTAGATCCCCTGAATAGGTGTCAATCATTTTTAGCACTTATTTTATTGGATTGCAAATCTGTTAGGTTTCCTGTTTTATGTTTAATTTTATTTTGAGTAAATACTCGTCTTAACAATGTTAACATATTGATGTATTAATCTCAGGCCTGAGTTGCTGGAGCACCTTCGAGAAACCAGAGCTGAAAAGAAGAGACTTCGAAAAGCTTTGAGGGATTACGAAGACCAGTTTTTAAGACAAATGGGGAGGTATGGCAGCAGCTGGTATTGTCTTTTAATAGCTTATGATGATGTAACATCTAAATATCGTTTTTTGGCCACATTATTGGCTTATAGGTAGGGCTTCTGTTTTTCGGTTTTTATTAATTGTATTTTTCGGTGCTTATTTTGATCTATTTTTGAGTTTTATGTAAATCGGTTTTTTATATACTGTATGAAAAATAGTGTTTTCGGTTACTTTCCAAAATGCTTGAGCGTTTTTTTTTTTTCTGTCAAAATATGTATAGTAGTAACTCGACAGTACTTGCACACTTAAGTTGTACCTTCTTTCCTTTGCTGTCTTCCACAACGAAATCCCCATGGTCACGGGCACATTCTTCTGGGTTTTTTGTGTGTACGCATTTTTTATATTTTGCCACAATTCTGTTTGAAATCCTCTGTATCTTAACTGTAATACAGCTTTAAATCCAGCTAACAAGCCTCCATTCCCGAGTAAGCGGAGTCTCCAATAGAAATGTAGGAATGTGCTGTCAGTCAGTAGTTGGGGCAGGTTTAAAGTATTCAGAAACGAATCAATGATGGATACAAGTCAGGAAGGCGGGACATTGCCCAGCAGCACTGGGAAATGTATTAAATATTATTTTTATAGTAAGTTTTATTTTTTAATGGGAAAAGGGTAAAGTCAACGTGAATTGATTAACCATTTCCACAGTTTTTCCAGTGTTTTATTGGCTATCCACCGATTTTCAGATGTTTTTGTATTGGGTGTTTTATCGGTTTAAACTGAAAATCAGACGCCCTACTAGTAGGACACTAAAGTAATTCTGCCACTGATCTAGAGGTAGGGCGTGTCCCTCTGAAAGGTTACTGTATATGCACAATGGATTCATTCCTCAAAATTAGGCAGTTAATGCAATGATGCCCACTAGAGGGCTCTCAACAACCAATGGTGGCTGTCCTAGAATATATTACTTCATTTGGCACTGAAGCTTCACAGACACCAGTTTGTTTTACGTGGAATATTATAGTGTAATTGGACATATCATTTTTTGAATACTATGCACGTTACATTCCATTTCAATTTAAAAATTCAATTTGTATTAACTAATCCTTTCTCATACCTTGCAATTTACAATTACATTGCGACAGACTCTTCATTATACCAGTATTCCTTTGGGGTAAATGTGGATAGATTTATAGGTTTAAAGCAAAAAGCTGTACCAATTTTCCCTACAGCTTGTATATATTTTTTCTTCCTCTCAAAGGACTGCACAGAAAGAGGACCGAATTCCCATGGCTGAAGAATACTGCGAGTTCAAACAAATTAAAGCAAAACTTAAATTACTGGAAGTCCTCGTCAGCAAAAGGGGAGCTGCACAGACTACGTGAGAAGAATTTCCTGCTTCGTTAATTGAACATTTTTGGAACGGTTGAGATGCATTGACAAATGTTTTATATATAAAGTGATTGTGCCATACAGACACTGCGATGCACTTTAAACACTGGTTGAGAATAAAAAGACAGCAAGAAATTCAACGGTTGCCAAGCAACAGAGATTACACTTAAGTTGTTTCAAACTGATACTCGCAGTACTAATTTATGTAGCTAGTTCTTTGTTGTGCAATTATATAAAAACAAAATGGTAGAAACAGAACTGGTACGTGTTTTTACAATAGTGGTCTTCATTCATATACGTATATATACAGCACTTTATTTTTACTTAAGGGGAAAAACAAAGTATTTTAAGAAATATACAGTTTCCTCGTTACTGTGTCTTTAGCTGTTAACATGTTTTGTAATCTTAATGTCCAGCGATGGAGGGTTTCAGGTGATTTGCATCCTGTTTTGAAACCCTCTCTCCAAAAAAAAGATTAGTGCACAGTGGCAAATGGATATTTGAAAGGCTATCTTCCTGTAATCAGAAACCTCTTTGTGATACTTTGTTCATAAAACCGTCTTCACTGGCAAATTGCTGTATAGCCCCATGGTTAACTTAAAACCCTAAGATTCGGGATATACCTCTTTGTGAAACGCATGGCAAACAGCATAAATGCAGAGCTTCAAATTATTTTCAAAAAGCTTTTTTCAGATTACTAAATGACAATCTTCAATGGTATGCTGAGTTAAATACAGCAATATGCCTACTATAGTGAGTCTACTACTGAAGATAGTTTCATTAAATAATTGTTCTCCGTTTGCAACTCTAATTACAAGCTTTAATTAAAAAAAAAAATAGTCACCATGAAATCATCTGTTAAAATATTGAGAAACCACAGTTGCATCTGTTACTATATTGTTCAGAGTACAGTATATGCACGTCAGTAAATTCAACACTCTAAACTATGGTGCTTTAATGATTGGATATATGCTATGTAGAATGTAGTGCTTTTTTTGGTTTGTTTGTTTTTTACTTAATTACCTAGATTATCATTTAAAATCTGTCTCTCACATTTTTGATAAATTGATTTCAAGCTAGCTTGTCAATGTTAGCTTTGTGGAAGTGATCCCTGCACATTTTGTATATGCTTTGTCATCAGCTTGAGAAAGTATTGATTCCATTAATGGCATACAGTGCTATGATCTTACATCCTTGATATTGTGTACTAAGATTTTTATACAACAGTAAGAAAATAAATATTTTTCTATCACATTTATTATGTTAAACACAGTATATGGATTTGGTTAGCTAGAATAAATAACATGTAACACTGTTGAACAACAAGTTGGAAGTGCTGACATTTCTAGTTTTTTCAATATTAAATTCATGCTGCAAGTACAACGTATCATGCTCTTTTAAATTATCCAGTCATTTTATTTTATCACAAGATAAAATGGATATGCATTTAGAAGCTGTTACCGTTGCTTTTCTACAGCAGTTTCAAATCGGTTTGTGTTACTTTTGGCAAATCAATACATTGCAGTTCTAAAAATAAATTGTGTTAAGCATCACAGCCAGGGGGGAGAAAAAGCATTGTTATTGTTTGACTTGGCAGCGACTTCACGAATACCCCAGAAAAGAACAAGGAACACGAACAAATCTATTTCAGGACAGAAAAATAAACCTTTTTAAGAAAAGAAAAAAAACACTCTGCTGCTTGGTAAAGCTGCATATGCATGCTTCTGAGAGAGTCTGCAGAATGGGAAATGGAACATTTAAGGGGTAAGACAATCTGAGTGTTTTTTTTTTTTTTTTTTTTTTTCACATGAACAGTATGTACAAATTAACGTCCAACACTGATGTTGCAGATCTTGCAGCTCGGGTCTTTCTTTGCATTCACTGTGGACAAGCTCCTTAGCTGGTGACCACTAATCTCAGCCACTGTCCCAAGGGAAAGATCGAGGGGATCAGTGTAGATCACCTCCAAAATGACATCCTGGGCGTGATGAAATACCAGCCTGCCATCCTCCTCGGTGCAGGTCAGAAACTTGTTGTCTGCAATATTTAACTGTGGGAGGCGCTGTTTGCAAAACTCATCACCTGGCGAACCAGAGGGGGCGAGCACAAGGATGACATAGTGGTAGGCTGTGTACATACAGTACAAGTCACCGAAGTAAAGGTTAGTCTTTTGGTTAAAAAGTACTTCAGCCTGGACCTCAAATCGGTATCTTCCGTATGGCGAGTCTTGCGGTGCCTTCCCGGTGTTAAACTCAGTGTTGCAGCTGAAGAAGATGCCTTCCAGTTTGCCACTGATTGGAGAGCCGTGGCTCCCACTGTTATCCTTTACTGAGGGCATCATTTTATTCCCCTGTTGCACTCTGAAACACAAATACATTTCAGTATTCCAGTACAAGTATCATTTTTAAAACATACAGTATTTTAAATGTCTAGTTTTGATCCGTTATATAAACATAAATAAAATACAGGTATATCAAATTCTTGTTTTTAGCCAAATAAAATCTGTGAGTTGTGTATTATTGTTAGGGCGTCTGGTTTTCGGTATTTATTTTTAGTTTTATGTAGATAACCCGAAATCTTTTTTTCTTTTTTGGGGCTTTTGCTTTTTATATACTGTATAAAATGATTGTTTTCGGTTACTTTACAAAACGCTTGGGCGTTTTTCTTGCCTGTCGCCAATATGTATAGTAACTCGACAGTACTTGCACACTTAAGTTGTACCTTCTTTCCTTTGCTGTCTTCCACAACGAAATCCTATGATCACAGGCACATTCTTCAATTTGCAATTTTGTTTTAAGTTCTCACTATCTAACTGTAATATAGCTTTAAATCCCGTGAACAAGCCTCAGTTTCTAATTGTAATCTTGTTTTAAATCTCGCAAGCGAAGTCTCCAATAGAAATGTAGGAATTTGCTGCCACTCAGTAGTTAGGGTGGGTTTAAAGTATTCAGAATGAATCAATAATAGAGCTTGTATCAGGGGTGTTACAGTTTATCAGTTAAAACCTAAAATCAGAAGCCCTAATTATTGTGTATTGAATGCCAAATAAATGTTCCTGCCACTCGAAGGCGGGACAACACAGTGCCAATACATGTATAATTGGTTGATCACTTTATTTTATCTGTGTCACTTCCGATCAATGGTTATTGTATATTTAGACTGTAAAATGTAAGAACAGAGCCATGAGACAATTGCTTTAAACCATTAGATGTATTCTATAAATATTAACTGAATTTTTAGTCCGGCATTATTCATTCAGCATTGTGCGGGCCTTGAAGTACATCTTGCTAACTTTTGATGTCTTGGTATCTAAATAATACTTTAATTCTGTTTTGAAATTTTTATTTTGCTGCCTTTTCACTTTTCCTAAATTTTATACTGAGTAGAGTGCCAGTGAGGATATTGATGTAAATAATACAGTACATAGGGATGCTAGTCTCACTAGATGATATGTCACAGCAGTTTTTGCAGGCCTTTTTTTTGTGACCTGAATGAAGAGATACATCTGCGGATATAGGTTTCAAAAGGATCTGTCATTTAAAATCATGCACTTGATCAGTCTTTACATTTTTATAATCCATTTAATCTGATCAGTGCAAAACCTTTCTCTACATTTTCTAAGGCAATATTAGTGGAGTGATGTCATTCATTTTTTGAATTGCTTTCTAAAAGCCAGATATTCTGTTTTTTGCTCAATTAAGTGAAGTTGTATAAGTGCATTTACAAAATTTTTTAAAAAATGAATTCAATACTCGTTTTGTAAGAAAAGACTAAAATACTGAGAAAGCCTTAATGCATAACATGTCATAGTTTAAAACCACACATTATGGAATAAGTTTGACACTCACTCCAATATAAATACCGGTACTTACCTGGCTTCATCAAAATATTCTTTATGCTGGTTTCGATAAAACAGTGAAAACTTCAACATTCGCCCTGCAATCACTTCAGCTTTCTCTAACAACTGTGTCAGATGCACTGGAGAGTAGTCTGAAAAACAGCATTTTAGTAAAGCTTTTAGAAAAAATACAGCATTTGTCACTGAAGGATTATGAAATAATGTAGGATTAAATAGAATATTGACATTGTGAGCTGCACAGCAAAACATCACCATAGACTAAAGTCTATTAGAAACCTATTGGTATACCTCAGCAGTAGGCTTAAAAAAAACTTAAATTTGGCAAATGTGCTGTTTGGAGCAGTGTTCTGTCACAGTGAAACCTACTTAGCAGGCAGTTAAATATATCTCCATCACAGCAGTGAGAGTATTGCGAGTTATAGTTCACAACTTGATTGTTAGCCGTTTGCCATTCAGGAGACTTATCCGCTTGAACCATTTGATGACTGGTTCAGATGAAATTTGCATGATTGAATTAATGGTTTTATGGTGTTGATTTTTTTATAGCAATTCATATAATTCACTCCTCACAAAAGAAAACATTTTATTTTGCATTGATTTCTATTGAAACAGTGTAAAAATGAGTAATTTAATGTAGATGTTTTAACCTCACCAGCAGTGCAAAACTCAATAATTTCACTCCATTCAGACACAGCGTAATCCCCATCGCTCTGCTTCGAGGCAGTCTGAACAGCGACTGTGTATTCTGTTCGAGGGCTCAGGAACCAGTGGCCCCGCACAGTCATGGGTAGAGGCACTGCTTTGGCCACCAGTTTTGTAGGAACATCCTAGAAATACAGAATCTCCGTCTTAGTTTAAAATCAATACAATATTTAAGCAAGGTGTCCCATTTGTTCTTCTGCTTGAAATTATTTACATTATATCTGTATTATCTGAAAGACCATGTTGTATTAAAGTGTGTTACATGCAGTACATATTTCTGTGTAAATGGACTGTCCCTTACATTAAGTGTTATGCAAACTGCATACCAGGTACTCTGTTATGTAACATATAAACGCCACATCTCCATTTAAATAAATAGACATTATGTATTTAGGGCAAGACGGTAAATTGACCCATATCCAAAACTGCACAAACTGATGATGATTTAACGGTCTCAAACGTAATTATTTTTTCAAAACAATTTAAACACCTTGCGGACTAGTCAGATTGACCCAATACCATTCTTTCTGCTCATGGTGGTCCTGCAACCTACTCAGTGTTATGTGAGGTGCTTCTAACCTTTAGCTCATGTCGTCTTTCGATTCCCAAAGGGTGGCTGCTCGACTAACGTGTAAAAACTAATCCATTGTTCTGGGGATTACCACTCCAGTCATACATCTTCAAAGCCAGGAATGAAATGTGCATTCATCTTGGATTGTTACATACAATTCTAGAAGATGCCACTCCTTTAGAAAGCAGAATTCTTCTCCTTAATATATTTCTAAAAGTGTAGTCTTGTGCTGACAGTTAATATTTTCTCTTTCATTTTTTAGGCTATTGCTGCTGAAATTATATTATATATAGTGTAATATTCCTCGATTGCAGTTTTTTACTGTGATCTTCCTATCCATTCTTCTATTAAAGGAAATATAATTGCCCTCCCTGGTTCAATCTAATTTCTTAAGAGATTTTACTGGCAGCAATATCTATTCAGAGCTGAAAATACTTTTCCTGGCCAACTGTGAGGCAATATAGGAGTGTTGCTTTGTGCACTAAAGCCCTGTAGCTGTCTTTCTTTTAATAATATCTCTCTCTCTCTCTCTCTCTCTCTCTCTCTCTCTCTCTCTCTCTCTCTCTCGATATATATATATATATATATATAGATATATATAGATATATATAGATATCTCTATCTATCTATATATATATATATAAAAAAGGTTGAATCTGCTTTTAAAAAGGGTGTACAATGACTAGAAGTATATGTTGTGGGCAACCATTTATTCTAACCCTAGGATGGCTTTTAAGGATGCAAAGCAGTGGAGGAAACCTCTTACTTTGGGGTATAAATAAACATTTGTGTCAGATGTGACACATGGCAATATAATACAGGCCAGAATTATAAAAAGTTTTATGTTCAAGTTATGTGCAATTAAGTTAACTGTCCACCAAGCAATATACTCATATAATTATGATATAAATCAATGCCACATGTTGAGTACATTTTATATTACATTTTAATACATAATGAAAGATACCTTATGTTTAAACTTGTTTGAATTCTTGTTCTCTTTCTTGTTAAGGTCAATGAAGTAGTGTGTGATCCGCTCCTTGGACTTTGGGTCCATGTCCCAGGAGATTTTAAAGGAGTCGCATGTGATGTTGTTTATCTTGATGTTTTGCGGAACGGGAAGCTCCTCCATCTCAGCAATCCCACTATTTTGAGATTTATGGCCTGTAAAAAACAAACGTTTTTTTGGTTATTATAATGACAAATACAACATTACATTTACGAACGGATGATGCTGTAAATATGGCAACATCTACAGTACTATGGCTGAAACAATTTAATGCATTTCATTATTCTAAATTGAATAAATTAAAGATAGAGAATAATTTTACTAATATAAAACACAAATCACTGGGGAATTTACAAAGCAACAAAAACAAACTCATTGTTTTATATTTTACAGCACCACATGCATTTGACTTCAAAAAAGAACAGAGAATACCAAAGCATTCAAAATTAGGCCACGACCACAGGCCTCCGACACCTGTAACACTGCACCGACTGTATGGGTGGATCTAACTTTAGGCTGTGTTTTTTCACAGAAAAATGCAAAACAGTTTTGACAGGCAAACCCACCAAAAGGCAGTAGAGCAGTGACCAGAAGATGCGAAAAACGTCAAGGGTTTTCTTAGTGTCTTGCTTTTTTTGTTTTAACCTTGGCTTGAGGCAGCAAGACAGTGACTGTTTTATTAGCCTATTTGATTTGGTTCACTTTCTTCCTGGTTCAAATTAAAATAATTCCATTACTCCAGCTTCACAAGACTGGGTATACCACTGCTGAATAGAGTAGAAACCAGAATCTCCACAATAGCATTGTCTTCTCACTAGCTGCCCCATTGCCATCACCAGTGTAGAAAGTGAAGTCACTGTTATTGAATAAAATCATTACAGTACAGCAAGTCAGAAAAGGTGGAATCTCTACACATTTATTATTACACTTTATTAAAACAATGTAAAGCCTGGCAATTTAAAAACAGTAGAGGGTATTGCACCAGAAACAGATTATGAAGATTCCCCTTAAAACAGTTTCTACATATGGCACTGTATGATACTGTAAAATCCAAGACAATGTAATAATAATAAAAAAAAACTAACCCTTGCAATTTGTTTTTTTATACATGGAAAAACCTCAAGCTTGCACTCCAAGGCAAAGCACAAAATAATGTGTGGAAATGATAACGGAATAGTCTCCATAGCAACAAACCACAGGTCTATTGTATCTGCCATTTTAAAAGCACTTTCCAGTTACAGATTTGTATTGTGGCTAATTATAGTATCGTCAGAATATTACCCTGTTCCAGAAGGCAACACATATGGTCTACTGTTTTGTAGGGCAGCATGGTGTGTGTGATACTAATTCTAAACAGGAGGCATCCTGTACTGTATGTCTCTAGAAATTGTAGTTTTAACAAACGGTGCTTGTCCATTTATTAAAATTCTCTATTACAAAAAAGGCTATTTTGGTTAATATTTAGCAGTACTAAAGGTGAAATCTAATCTATACAACATCTAATACTCATTTTTCCAATTTTGTATAGTCACATCTTGAATAATAGATGAACACCACAAAATGTGGGCAAATACTTGCTTTTAAAAATGCAGCATAACAAGGAAACTATCATTTTACAAAACAACATGTTTGTCATTACAAAATGAACAAAACAGAAAAGCAGGTGTTTTTGTTACTTTTTACAATACAAGGTGAAAACACAATAATGTAGGCCTAACTGTTGCGGACAGGACATTTCACAAGTATTTGAACAATTACCTTACATAAGTAAACCAGATGGCAGGAATATGGAATATGTTATTGATACCACCTCTATTTCTGCAGTAAAAGTTTATGCAGCTAGGCTCTGTATATTAATAGGGAAGAAATTGTATTTGAGTGCGTTATGAACAGGACTCGCACAAACCTTAAACAGAACTGTCACTGCAAGTCACACACGAAATAGAAGTCAGAATTATATATTACCAAATGTATCAACACATGCACATGCAAATAGATTCTGGACATGTTTTGCTCATATAAAAAGTAGCACTTTAGATGCAAGATATCTGCCAACGTGAGGTTTCTGGTCTATAATCTAAAAGTAGGCTATACTTAGACATCTTGGAGCAATTCATCCATAACAAGATGTATGATTCTTCACCCTACACAAATGCAATTTGTAAAGAAAGACTGACACTACTACACTGCATGAGTAATATTTTTAAAAAGAAAAACAAACAAAATAAAAAATATGAGAGCAGGATTCGATTGTTGTGTTCTCAGGGATCAGGGGTAAGTTACCTATCCACTGTGCCAATGACATCTGTCAGAAATCAAGACAGTGTATCATTTTCTTGCACAAGCACATACTGTATGCATGACATACAGTGCATTGCCCATTGAGTTTCTAATATAAAAACAGTTTTCAGCACAGAAGTGCAATTTGATAAAGGCATGCAGTACAAATTAAATCTTTGAAAGACATTGTTTTTGCTGATGCCAGTGCAAGCTTAGCCTCGCTGCCTTTCTCATTTCAGGCATACCTCACTGGATCTACTGCACTATACTGCGTCCAAGGTCAGATCGATTTCTCAGATATCCACATGCCTATGACATAAATCTAGCAGTCATCCATTTTAATGTCCATTTATTTCTTTCATTCATTTTATCTTTTAAAAAAACAATAACTCATCATATATTAGTTGAAGTGCAGAGTTTGGTTTGCCAGGTTAAACTACTGCATACCTACACCAAGTGGAAAGCTTTCAGATTCCAGTAATTGCTCAGGCAATGCTGTACTGTATCTCAAGAACAACAATGAAATGCCTTGCATAATACTCCTTAATGCCAGCACTAATGCCACGCAGCCTGAGGATAAGCTTTATGGCTCACTGGTGTTTAGAAGCAACAGCAATACAGAACACACTGAATACCTATACTTTTTTTCATCATCCATAACTTAATCAAAAAATCTGGAGTACAGTATACCAATAAGAAATTGACATGTCATAGCTCTAAAGGAGGCATTACAGTACATAACACAAACGTGTTTAGCTGCATAAAGACATCTAAACTAAAGAATGCTTGTCGTAGACATTAGGCATAGCCTACAATCCTTTTTGTCAATTTGAAAATATTATACTATATTGTGAATCATCAATTAAAAGGAGGTACAAATCACAGATTGTCACATTTAGTTTTGCCCGCATGGGTTTGTTATTTTAAATTGCTTAGTGGCAATGACGTTCAATATTCACAATAGTTGCACATGACAACATGGAAGTCTATCATTTTTAATCAAAATCCCTGATCTGAAAGACATTAACAGGACTGAATCTAGATTTGCTTTGTAAATAAACAAACACCCTCAGGTCACTTTAATTTCTGGAACCCCAGTAAACTTAATCCATTGGACAAAATTAAGGTTTTCTAAGACTGATTGACAGTTACAATTCTAATGTTATTTTTCTACATTAGTGTTCCGTAAAAACAGAATGTGGTACACTGGCAGGACACAGCACATGCATTCATAAATTACAGGATCCTGAAGAACTGAGGCCACCTCAAGCAGCCGATGAATACTGCACAAATCCTTGCAGTGCACATGCAACAAAATGTCTTTGTTCAAAAGAAAAGAGCAGTTTAGTACTTTATACAATACTGGATACTTTTAAATACAAGATCATTCAAAAAGCAATAAAAGGAAATAATACCGTCATCACCAATTAGAAAGCTACATTTCCTGCCCCAACTAAACATACAACATATAAAAAGAACAGACTCAAATATACACTGTCAAAACATTAACTTTAAAAGTGTCTATTTTCTTCTACTGTGAATTATTTCAAAGCTGCAGTAGCTAATTCTGCAGAAATACTACTAGGATGAAAATCAATTGTAAGAAAATGTCACAGGGTCATTTTTAAATACGTTGACAAAGTTAGAAAACAGCTCATGCGACTTTTGCATGTCCTTTTCCTAGCCCAGTTAACAGATAAAATTGTCTGACCATTTGTCTCAGCACACTTGAGTGCTTATATATTCCCCATTACTGTAGCTTTGCCTTTTTGCTGAACAGGAGCCTTAATCATGTGAGATAAACACATGTGAACTGCTAAACTCCAGGCAGCATGTCCCATTACTAACTAATTCAACAACCTGCTACAGTACCATTGCAATTTATTTATCATGTACCTTTGTCTTAAACAAGCAACACAGCATTGACTGCAGTGAGATGACACACCAAAGCCTGAGGATAAAAAAATTGGATTTAAAAAGCAGGAATGCCAATTTGGTGAAAATCTGCTTTTCAGAAATTGACTGATCTAGCAGAGGAGAGAAGCCAACCTTATTTGAAGCATAGCGAGACCCAAGCAGTGGTCCATGCAGAAGAGAGGTATTCCCGGTTGCTTCTGTATTTATAACCCGCACCGCCCTCGCCTAACAGTATACAGTACTGTAGCATTGTTCTCTGGCTGCATACTTTCAAATTCTAACACATGCTTAGCTTTTGTTTGACAACCCCAGTAGAAGTTCACATGCACAGCTGTGCTTATCTCATCAGCCAAAGCTGTAAACAGTCAGTATTGTTAAAAACACAGTTTTAAAAGAAAAATGCATGTTACCCACTGCAATGTTAATTTACTATACACCTCGTTACTTGTTCTTTCTTAAACAAGATGTGTTTACATTTCCAGAGAACTGCAATCTTATAAACCATTAGCAATTACTTTTAACTGCAACATGAAAGGAAACAGAATGTTAATTTATTTTAAAAACATTTTAAGATCTTCAAAAAAGATGCTTTTTATAGTGTGGGAATCTAACTTTCATCTTTAAGGCCACACCCATTGATTGATCAGAGTCCATTCCTTTCTGTTTCAGTAACATACCAAGGAGTAGGCCCTACTTAATTGTAAGTCAATTTTCTTACAATCAAAAGAAATACAAATATAATAATAATAATAATAATAATAATAATAATAATAATAATAATAATGTATTGAATGTATAAAGCGCCTTTCAAGAGATCTTAAGGCACTGTGCAACAGTAACAATACAACAAACCCTGCAAAAGAAATAAAATCAACACCAATACAATAAGAAATTAAAAAAAAAAAAAAAAGCTTTAGTATAAAAGTACGTCTTCAGACAAGATCTAAACACATCAAAAGAAGGGGGCCTCCCTTACAATGAGCATAACAGTCTCTTCAAAACACAAAACAATGATGTCATCTTTAAAAAATCCTAATGCAAAGGCAAAATCCTTACAATACCATGCAACACAAGGACATCTGTAGAATGAAACACTGAGCAACACAGAAGAGCACATTCAGAGACTCAACAAGGATCCTATTTAAAAAATTCCAGAATGCTAAACATCTACCCTAAAAAATGCATAACATCAAGATCTTTTAAAGATCTTAATATTATGCAAGAGAGAATTATCTTTGGTACAATATTAAAGCGCAGTTCTTACCAGCACAATCAAAACTGCAGTGACAGCCAACATCTCTAAAAAGGTCTAGTGTACTGTGTTTCAGATGAATCTATTATATAACATCCAGCCAGCATAATAGAACTGTTTAATTCTCTGAACTATATGCCAGACAACACAGCCAGACAAATCCAGCCTTGAATGAAATCCTGCAGCATTGGAAAGGCTAACCAACACTTAATAATTAAAGAAATGTAAGGGCTCACTAGGACATTTGCTACATGCAGTGCTTTCTGTACAATTACACTTTGAAACAGAACATTCGACAGTACAGAAACAAACTGAGTTTCTTTGTACTTGAATAAACATTTTACAGACGAAACACACACACAAATAAAACTACAGGAGATGCACATGCTAACTGACACTTCACCAGGTAAAAAGAAATAAGTTGGCACTGCAGATGGACTACCAAATTTTTTATTATTATTTTTTTTTTATATACTTGGCTTGGACGACCTCCATTAAAAATCTGGTCATGTTTTCACTTGTCTGTAAATCAAATCTCTAATGGTACCACCTCAGCTGTAAGGCTCCTGCCACCTCCCACAGCAGCAGCGCTGCTGCAAGCTGTATTGTGCTAGCATGAATATCCTGCAGCCTGCAAGCTCCATCCATCAATCAAGCTCTGAAGACAGAACAATGAACTATTCACCAGCAAGCATTTTACCTTGACACAGACCTAACTATTCTGTGCAATGTTAAATAGAGTGTGGTATTAGGAACCCTGTCTTTCTAACAAAATAACTACTGCAGTACTTGTTTATTTCGATTTTTGCTTCAGTCCTACAAACCCCCCCCATTTTATTTTGCATTGCTGATGATGGAAAGGTATTGTTTTAATACTCAGATAAATGTTATATATAAATCCAACATTAAGTCTCATATTCCTAGTGTTGTACAGAGCAAAAACTCAACTTCGAACTAAAATTTCCTGCACAGAATCACTATTAGTTGTGCTTGACAGGTTTCCTAGTGGTCCTGCTTCAATACAAACTAATACACTGGGCTTCCTGTGCTCTGGCATTTGCAACTATATCCCTGTTGTCACAGCAATCAAATCAGATCACCGTACTTACAAATTGTGAGCTGGGTCACTGCTTGCTATAATATCACAATGTCTGCAGTTTATGTGTCATAATTCATTTCTGTATGAACCCGCCCTGCCCTTTCCCCAAGAGCTAGAACTATTGGTCTAACACTCTATCCATATGCAATGTATGTGGTACTGTATTTTAAAATGTTGGATTTAGAGGAGAGAAAAGGGGCCAGTTGCACCAAACTTTGACAAATGTGTCACATCAGCCCTTGATTGAATGAGGCAAAACCACAACCAAATCCAAGTGTTCCCTCTAGTCAGACTGAATATAATTTGCAAGGCAAATGTGGAGATGGACAGATGTTTTGTTTGAAGGTTGCACTTTGGCTAAAGCAGACAAAACCCTTTGGAAATCTGGACTTTGCATACTGTTCATAAGCCCCACAAACCACAGAATTTCAACAATGCCAATATTATTTTTGATTCCATAAATAAAACATATTAACTGGCTGATTCATCACTGTTTGTGTTTTTTACTACAACAATTTGAACTTTGAGAACATAACTTTTTTTTAACAGTTTGGTTATGGCATTATTGCATAATATTCCTTACAATTTTTTTGCAATAAGGATTTAAGGTAATTTATATAAAAGTAATGACATCTTATATAATACACAATTTTCCTTGCAATGCAAATAACGTATTGGTTGACTAAACTATACAATACAATCTTTACTCTGATATTGGAAGGATCATCCTTACTGCTTCACTGAACTCTATGATGCCTGAAGCACTATTTATCTTAAGTTGACCTACACCCACTAAAAAAAATAGCACAGCTGTGCTTGTTGCGATTTAATTATTATCCCATTGGCTGGAGGGCCAACGAAAGGGCTTAGGAACACCAACAAAACGGTGCCAGTAAGTGAACGAACTCTCGTTCCTCCTTGCTGGGGGCAATATGAATATGTCAGAAAGCATATTGAAGTACAGTGAAATGTACACTTGCACATCAAGTCAGATCAAGAAATGCATACATCTTTAAATACACAATCTGGAATGACAAGCACATTGGACAAAACATGTCCATCCCCAGAATATTGAGGAATGTAGTAATCAAGACCACCTGCTTTAATTAATAGTCTAACATTACAGAGAAAGCGATTACATTTTCAAATGCGTCTTGTGCTACCGTAATCCCAAATGTAAAATCCCATCACATTATTAAAAGATGATATGTCAGCTGAGTTCAGAGCAATTTATGAAAATAAAATCCCAGCAGGGAAAACCAAAACATAGTTCTTCACCAAGAATTTGGTTTAGTGTCTTTAAGAGTGCAAAACAAGCTTGTGTGATCAACATTTTGCAGTTATTTTCTAGGCACACCCAAAAATTGAAAACTGCATATTACAACTGTGTGACACCTTCCTACAAATTTACAGTAGTTTCCTAAAAAATGATCGTTGTTTTTAAATGCAATACGGAACACTAATTTTGGTTAGATTGTAAAAAGAATATAGAAAGCTACAGTGGAGTCCAAATAACAACATCAGTCTGACGTGATGTCACAGTTTTTGTGTCTAGATAAACAAATATGTATTTACATTGGACAAGCATTAGATAACTACAGCTGGGACAAATATTTGAATGTTCTAACAAACAGAAATCAGCTTTAAATTATTTTAACAGCAGACATTATTTAAGCCCAGTTAAACCAAATTCACAATTTAAAATACTCACTGATATGGTCTAGCGTGTGGATGAATGTCAATTCAGAATTACTTTGTTGCAGGTGTAAAATAAACTAAATAAACAAATAATTATTATTCTGTAGTCTGCTAAATAAACAAATTATTATTATTCTGTAGCCAACTTAATAACATTGCAGTGCTGACATTAATGACAAGATTCAGTAATAATAATAATAATAATAATAATAATAATAATAATAATAATAATAATAATAATAATAATAATAATAATAATAATATGCAGACTCTTTAATATTTATAACACTATTATAGCAATGTGACATATAAAACAAAAGAAAACAACACCTAACACTGTGTCTGTGTTTCTGCATTGTCCATTAAAAAAAAAATCCGCGTGAATGAGTTTACCACTGGTCTTTTCAGCAGGAGGCTTCAGTCTTATTATTATACTGTACTTTCTGGAGAATCATGTTGTGATAACCAACAGAGAAGCAACCTGCATCTTTCAGACTGTAACAAAAACTCAAATAACAAAACACAGAACCTCCTCCTTTCCAAAGTCAGACAAAAGATGCAAAACATTAAATTAACTGATCCGAATATTAACATTAGTTAGAACAAACCCCACACACAATTATATTGCTACACTGGATATTAAATGCTTCACATCAAATATGTATTTAGAACAATTTGTTTTTGTTGGTAATTAATTGGAAGAAACAATTACATAATCTGATGTTCATTATGGAAACATATTCAGCAAGTGGCAAAGCAATATTCAAGTGAATCATAGAGCTGCAAATTATGAATGTTCCTGAACTTTTTAAGTGGTACTGTACTTTAACAAACCGTTGTCATACGACCCCTATTATAAATTGTGTAGGCAAATAATTATACAATTCCAGGTAATCCTTAACAATAATAACAAAATCCATTAATTGATATGATTTTTTCTAACTATTTGTCAAAAAGGCCACCCCTTGACATATATATATATATATATATATATATATATATATATATATATATATAATATACTGGTATATATATATATATATATATATATATATATATATATATATATATATATATATATTTTATATATATATATATATATATATAGAAGCTATATATCCCTGGGCAATATTCTGATTCAAGTACTTCTCTAGATTTAGAGTTATTTTTACTTCTGAAATGCATCCACTGTAATACAATGCAATATTATACAATTATTTCAGCTATTTAAACATAAAATATTTAAAACATGAAACAGCACTAATCTTGCCCTAATCATGCATATTTAAACCCTCAAAAGGCGTCTTACGAGAAGGCATTCTATTATCGAGAATCTTTAAATAACCCTGCCACTACAGTGAAGCAATTCCCCTTTATAAGTGCGTTAGTCACCCCAGCCCCAGTGATGAATGACTAAACAACCCACACTGGAATTTATTTGATCTAATTCAAATCACTGCCTCCGCTCAGGTGTGGGGTCATCAGATCACACAGCACTACTTACCAAACGCTAGAAGTAGCAATAGCATTCTGAACTATTATACACACACACACACACTGAACTATTATACACACAGCCTTATTAACAGAACAACAGATCAAATCAGCTTGCACTGAGAAGTCAGAACTCCCCCGCTTTTTCATTTACCATTAAACCAGCAACTTGCATCAAATATTTTAAAACAAAAAAAGAAAATCAAATGAAATACATTTGTGAAGGAGTTTCTTTTTTTTCTGTTTTGTCAACAGAAGTACATTTATTAACCTTTTGAACCCTATCTCTGTCCTTACAACCTCCACTCCAAGCCAGTTATGTTTTTGCCAATGCCTTTGTCAAGGAAGGAATATCGACTCGAAGGGCTTTTGCCTACCACAGAAAACATGACAATGTGCACTAGCAATGCATTTCTCTCATGTGTAGATCTATTATCAGTTTTGGGGAATGCTTTTTGTACACCAATCATTATGTGAGGTGTATCAAGCGTCACAAGATTTTTCTAGGAAAAATGCTTCCAGAAAACAGTCTCTGTCTGTTTCAGTACTGAGTCAATCTACATTTTGGTGGTTGTAATAGAAGGATTAAAATATTATTTTCTATACTGGCACCTGGTTTCCCATATTAACTGTCTCATTTTCCTGTAATATTCCAAATTTGTAATTCCAATATTCCAATTCAAAATCCCCAATGATTCCAAATATATGTTACTGTTCAAAAAAGCACCGGTCCTCACCTGCATGTCTAAAGGGAAGCTGTGACCATTGTTTTAAAATTTTCCAAAAGGCAAAACCGTCACAATGCCTGTTAATGAGCAAGAAAGAGTTGCTTACATGCACACATATACAAACCAGTTGCTCGTTACTAGTTTGGTTACATTCTGGTTTTAACAGTCTGGTTTTCTTTTAAAACGGCTTGCAATTCTTTAATATTAACACATCACAGTACAAGATATAAATCCACTAGTGTTCCAAAAATATCTGAAACAGTAGACATGTTTAACCCCACACGCCCAAAGGAAAAGAATCACGTCATAGACAATACTAACCCAGTGGGCTACAGAGCTCTGAGAAGCATGGCTTTGTTTGATTAGACAGGCGTGAGAAACACATGCTGTGTGTAAAATGATGCTGTCAGAATTAGCATCCCAAAAGCAATATGCTGGAGGATTGCAGGCAAATTCTAATTAGGAGTTGCAAATACGGTAAAATGCAATGTTTTAATATGATCCACCTTTAGTGGCGTACTGAATGTACTGAGTATTATACTACAATTACAAGAAATAAATGACACCCTATTCTTTCTGACACAAGGCCAGCACCATTATTTATGACATCATTCTTCAAAATACAGGTACTCAAAAGTATGCAACCTAGATCTAACACTACTTTTTTTCGAATTTCTGCAAACTACCAAAAGATTTCAAAAGCAGAATAAAGCCTTGTTAGAACATGTTGTGAGTTACTAACTAATCTGAATGTTTTCAGGTGGTGTGAGGTAAATAGGCTCCCCCATTGAAGTAGTGTATTCCCATTTCAGTGCCGGTTTTTCCAGCCAGCTGCAGATTAATTCAGTTGCAGCCGGATGGGATTTTAAATGCTGCGTTATGTAAGCTAGATAAAAAAGAAAGAAGTCTAATGCTTTAATACAAAGAAGGTTACAATTTCTGTTTTGAATTCGTACAACTTAAAGCCAAGCTGGGCATACATGATTTATTCAATGTTTTTAAATTGTGTGACAAGGTAAATGAATAAAAATAAAATCACCTGCCAAAACACAGGCAATAGGGTGTGGGTCCACCATGTGCAGTCAGCGGAGATGGATTCAACATGACGAGTGTTTAAATTCATTATACAGAAGTGCGTGCCACATATCACAGATATTTCTATTGGTTTGCATAACCCCTGCAAGTATTGGTATACAGATAAAACATTTTTCAAAATCCTTATTTGCTTAAGTTTATTACATAATTTATTACCTGTGAAACTAGTTTTTTTTTTTTTGAGAAGCTAATGTAAAATGTATTTAGGATGTGTAGCCTACTCAAGAACAGAGATAACTTGATAGCAGAATGATAGCTTTGTTGAGTACCAGCTTTTCTCTAAAGAATCAAGAGCTCAATAAAAAGATTAAAAAAAAGTTATGATGTATTTTGAGACTGAAACTTTCATTTATCTACCTGACTGGAATAGTTCAATTTATAACAAAATGTACTAGACCTCTCAGCAGTATAGACTTAATCACTAAGTATTTATAAAAGACTTGTCCATTTTGTATAAGAAATAAATAAAAACAAAATGTTGAAACTATTGTCTATTTCAACTCTAGTTTGTATTAATGATAGTCTCCCACAATAATTCCTTGCTGTATGTTTATTATATTCTTCTACAATTTTTCGTTCTGTGCACTATGCTTCATCAGAAACCAGAATATGTTGGCTTTCCAGTTTGTTTACATCCCTAACACAATCTTCCACCATGTCACGCTGAACTAAACAGGCATCCTCTTTGTACCTACAGCAGCTGGAGGTTATGGATGACATCTTAACTATGTGTAAAACCTAATTTTCAAACTGTGGGACACTAAAGCTTTAAATGTTAGAACCCATTGGCAAAAAAAAGTTAGTATGGGTTAGGTTAATTTCTAAGTTGTTGGTTTGTGTTAAGTCGTTTGTGTTAAGTCGTCCTTGTATTCATTCGTTGTGCTTCCCTGCAGCAGTCATGGCAGATGGCAATCTCTACCCCGGCCACAACCCCAGCCACAGCTGGACTCAGAGACCTATACAGCATTCATCACGCAAGGGTTGTCAGCCAAGAACATAACAGAAGAGAAAGTCACCAATTACAATGAGGAAGAGAAAGTGAGGGCTTATGAACAGCTCTTGGTACCATGAACTGTTTGCTGTTTATTAAACACTGACTGCTTGCACCCAATTTATTACTGAAGCACAGCTGTTCCCCCTTTATTAGATAAGTTCTATAAACTGTAAAAGATAATAATAATCTTTGTAAAAAGAAACTAAACTAAAACAAACAAATGAGATTCACAAATGGAATGAAATACTTCAGACAGATGGAAAATGTTATTCAAATTCAGTATGCAAATCCAGATCAAGGGTCAGTCACTTGTTTAACAAATGAACTTTTTTTTTTTTTGTACTGAAAATAAAGTGCTTGACTAGAATGGAGTCTAAGGGCATTTTCACATTAGAAAGACATGTCTGCCGGCACGGGGTAGTACAAAGGGTGTGTACCACAGTCAGTGAAATCTCCAAGGATTTAACTGTGACCAGACCCACAAATATTGTTCACACGATTAGCAAGAGCAGAAAATGAGCACCAGTGTTACTAGAAACTGTATCCCAAAAACCACCACCATTAGAGGCAATGATTCGTACATTTTAGAGGTCCCAGCAGAAGAGTATTGAGAGCACAAGAGACTGCTGTATCGCAGGCTTTTTTTTTTTTTTTTTAATGGAAATGTTGGAACAGATGCAAAGGCAGAACACTGAAGCAGTTCTGCAGAGCCACCGCCCACACATGGTACCCGACCTTCAGCTCCATTCTTGGCTCTTCAGCACCATCAATCTGCACCAAAATGCATAAAACAGTAAAACACACCATCGAGCAAGCGATACAAAACTTGAGCGTTGTGCATTGAGTACCTACAGTACGTCTCTTGAAATACGAATATGACACACAATGACTGATGCTCTGCTACTGTAGATATTGTTCACAGTATTAGACTCATAAAAAAGCAACAATCAAAGCATGCATCCACAGTAATTGCAAATGGTAATACATGGTTACATATTATGCTAGATTGCTAGATTTATTCTAACATGAGAATATTGCACATTATGCAGAATAGATTTTGGGGGAGGTTAGGGAGCTCAGAACTTGTTTGGTGAGATCCTGTGCTGGGCGCAGTGCAGCAGATTCATGCTTTGCGTGTGTGGAATTGGGTAGATGCTGCAATTAGGATTTTTTTCAGGGACCTTTACTCAGGGACCATTGGTTTAGATGAATAGGGATTCTTGGAAGACAGTTCAGCAATAGGGGTAGTGAGCAAAAGCATCTTAAGTTAGATAGCTTTAGGCTGACCAGTTTGTCTGAGATCAGTGTGAATATCAAGCCTTATATATAGATATATAATATCAAGCCTTATATATATATATATATATATATAATATCAAGCCATATATATAAATATAAACAGGAATAGTAGCTATATTTACACTTTTGCCTATGCTAAAAAATATATATGTCTATTTTAAGATCTGAAAGAGTTGGGATTTCACAATGGGTAGGGATGCTGAAGCACTGGTTAGAAAATTGCCCCACCCCTTTCTGATTGTAACCATGTATGTGTTAATTGATTAGACCAGGCAAAAACCTGAACCTGTTGCAGTCCCTGACTGTACTGCAGTGGTCATGTGCTTTTTGCAAAAAGCTGTGATAGCTGAGACTTGCAAAAAAAAAAAAAAAAAAGAAACCAAGTGTAGTTCTAATTATAAGTCATACATACATATATAACAAACCTATAATTGGGGGGAATCCAAGCTCATGCCATATTCTGAAATATAGTACCAATACAAGGACCAGATACAATCTGTAAATCTGTCCCTCCATTCAATACTGCTATACCACAGTAATATATTTTGTATTGATCTATTTTTGTGTATTTTATAAATCTTATTATTGATTACTTTATGAAGTGCAATTGATCATGGTGCTAGTTCTGCCTTGCCAGGATGGGACCCTACTGAAATAAGACAAATATATTTGTAGTCCCAAGGGTACGTTCCTTGATAAATTAAACGATAAATGCAAATGAAAGAGAAGGAGATTGTTTAAGTAATCGGCTTTGTTCTTTTTGCCCCAATAAAATAAATACCTTATTATGGAGAACTGTGTTGGGTGTGGAGCCTGCCTGCACGTTTTCCATTCATGGGTGCAGCCATCTTTAGTATGGGCCTTTATATTAAATAAAATGTACCCTTCTCAGGCGCTTGAAATAGCCAATAACCAATATACAATGTTAGTTCATTTTCGTTTCTATTTATTCGCGTTACATTTTTTTACGAAAATATACATATTTATATTTGAAAATCCAGGTGTGGTGTCGAGCACTGTAAAAACTACCATATTGATGAATAAACGTGCATATCGTCTAATTGCTTTTTTTGTAAGTGGAGAGCCTTCAAAACAATGCAACCACCCTTGCATCACCTATTATAAATTACACAACAAAGTTAATGTAAAAAAAAAAAAGCACACAAACAACGCAGAATTCCTTTGTTATTTTAGGATTTAAAAGTTCTCTTTTGTATCACACTTCACACGACAAACTAGTCTCATCGCTGAATCAGCAATTAAGTATGCCACGACATAACTGTTTAATGATATGCTTATTTATCACAATATCGTTCCAGCAGAATCCCCCCCACCAAAAAAAAAAAAAATTACAATCATTGTCAGGCATTCTCGAACATTCCTTTTTAGACCTCTGTAACCTCACCTGCATACACAAGAACTATCAAATAATTATAAAATGTGCTCTGAAACAGCTCTTCATAAAACCAGTTTTATCACAGAATAAATGTTGAGGGTTTAAAAAAAGGAAAAAAAAAGAATGCCCATAATTATGTCTGGGTATGTGTCCATGGTGCTGAAACACACAGCCTTTGTGTATACAAAATGAGTGGCTGATTTTGTATTTAAAATATCGTTAATATAAAGAAAGCCAATACGTTTTGCTCCACGTATTATAATATAAACAGACAACAGCAAGTTACTGTTATTTAGTATGTCAGTGGCATTGATATACAATGCACAATTTGCACAAAAAATACCAAAAGCACCCAAGTAAAAACTGAGATTAATGTAATGAGGAAAAAATAAAATAAAAAAGTATTACCCCGGCACAATACAATCGACGTACAAACAAAACGGACCCACACTGCCCTATCAACCGCACATTATGGAACTGTCGAGTATTAATTGATTGCACTGAAGCCATTACATGATTTGTATATATATTATATATATATATATATATATATATATATATATATATATATAATTGCTACACTTTATATATTTTTAAAACAATTGCATCAAGGGGAAAAAAAGAGTAGACACGTCATATTTTTATTCTTGTTTTCCAATCGTCGTCTGTGCATTAAAATAAAGATTAATATGCACGGAATTCAAATGTAAAGCCGTAATTTAGAGCCCTGTTCTATGCTGAGGTCGACCTTACCTTCTCTGTCACAAAGCTGAATCGCCTCCAAGCTGAGATTCTTGATCATGTTCTCACAAGGACTCGTCGGGCTGCTTATGCTGTGTCCCAGACGTGGAACCTCCATTTTCTTTAGGAATAGGTTTGTCGCTTTCTTCCGGTCTATGTCAGTGTGCTGCACTGAAAGGTTAGCCTTCACCTTGAATACAGAGTCCACTATGCGCTTTTTTCGGGTTCTCTTTCACTGGTTTGGTTGAAGCAGCGTCAGCGTCTCGTCACGAACAACACGCTGCTGATTTGTCACTGCAACATGAGAGACAGAAACAGCAAAAAAGAATAATCTGTGTCTCTTGATTTGGAAGTACTGTAGTTTACTAGCATTTCTAGTCTCTGATTTTGTTACTTAAATACCGTTATTTATTATTCTTATTTATACCATTACAACTTTACCCTGCAAGTATTTATACTGCACTTTACATGCAGGGGGATTATTAACATCTAATGAACAGTGTTTTTTTTGTTTGTTTGTTTTATGTAATGAGAGTATCCCGCTTTCTATTTAAATCTTAATTAAAACTCGCAGTTTTTTTTTTCCCTCCATCACTGGACTTATGTCAAAGTTATTTTCAGTTGTCGTATTCATTTCCGGTATACATTTGTGAAAAAAAAAAAAAAATGACATACACCGCCTTGTTTTGCATTTACATTGCTAACACATTTAGGTGAAAACAATGCAGAAAATTAACCCCCACTTCATGTGACCAGTCTTATTTTGCAGTCATCAGCGCGTGTTCATATAGGCCTTGATGTGATAGAAATTGTTTTCTTCTCGTTTTAATTCCGGTTAATTTCATGTTTTACATATTTGATTTATTGTTTATTGGTTTCTTGTTTATTCACTTTGAATGAAAAATGTGGCCAATCCCCAGAAGAAAAAAAAAACACCTTTGACACTGTTCTTTTTGAAACATCAGTATTCTGTGCAGAATTACCTGCCAAATCACTCCTAATTTGCATTTCTGCTGTCTTGACCATCCTTACTGAAACTGACCTGCACCAGGGATATGCAGCTTTTACATATTTATAGAATACAATTTACATACATATCCATGTCTTGTTAAGTACATACAGCCCATGTTTCAGTCTCATTTCTAATTATTTTTTGTCCAGTAGCTTTTTCTGCTTTTACTTTAACTGTTTCCTTTTCTTTTGAATTAATTTATTTATGTAGACATTTATATCCTCCTCTGGGTATCAATCAAACAGCACTGTAAGAATGCAACAGCTGTCAGAATCTGTTTTGTAATAGTGCAAGGGGAGTCTCAGCCTGCTGCACAACGGATACTGAGAGAAAAAAAAATGCTAATTGTGTTAAAATGATGCAGTCGGAAACACCTCTCACCCTAACAAACACTGGCAGCTTCACAATTCACTAACCTTTCACTTATCAAGGCCCAGGTTCAAATCTGTGTTAGAATGACATTAGTATGGCGGTCTCATGTTAGCTCTGAGAAAACACAGACAAACACAGACAGTCTCCACATCCCATAGAAGGTGTTTTCTCCTTGGCAGGCTTGAGGCAAGGTTGCTTAAATAATGTATTATTATTGTAAATGTTATCTGTGTAATATATATATATGTGTGTGTGTGTGTGTGTGTGTGTGTGTATCTAGTTATTCTCTAGTATAGCTAAGGTATAACATGTATTCCACTAGAATTCAAAGGAAATAGCAGACATTATTTCAAAAACATTTATTTGTTTATTTTTAATGAAATCCTTCTATCCAGTCTTTTTTTTTCTAGGCCTCACAATTTCACTGTGACCAGTGTTTAACCTTCAGTTTAGTTCCATTCTTTTCTCTCTGCAAAAATCTAACCCCTTGCACCCCAGGAAGGGTCATGGTGGATTATTTGTGTATATCCCTGAATGCTGTTCTCCTTCCCGGTTATGCAACTGTGTAAAAGACACAGGCAGTAACAGCAGTTTATGTTGCAATACGTAGATACCTTGCCTTTGCAACTGCAATTTATTTACCACTAGTCTCAGTGTTTCTGCTGCTGTGATGTTCACAGGTTTCCCATCAGAGCCCAGAACTGCCGTTACTGGATCCAACAGTATTCAACCTTAACATTTCAAGGTTAATTAAAATCAAGGTTAATTAAAATCATTCATTCATTCACAAATGCCAGGCCTGCTTGAGAACTTATTTAATAATTGCTGAAGGCTTGCATATTACGCTGTACACAGAGGAATAGAGATATTCTTATTCTGAAAATTTGTAAAAAAAGAGATTTTCCATGAATTATCAAGCAACTATTTCTAAAGACACAGGCACGCTTTTCTACTGTGGGCAAATTGCCCGTTTCATGCATTTATTATGGAGTGGGCAATTTGCCCATTGTGGGGAACAATAAGCCACTTAAACCAAACCTACTGCAGTGTCAGTATGTCAAGATTTACTGTACGATCAAAGGTCTAAAACAGGGGTTCCCAAACTGGGGGCCACATATGTTTTCAGCAGGCCTTACCACAGACAAAAAATGTCTCTTAAATTACCCTGACAAAGCAATGTTCACCAGACCGGGGGATCAATTCATTTAATACGCTTGGGGTTATTTTAAATGCAACATGAGCTTGTACTTGCGCCAACGGTATGTATCGTTCTACAACAAAAGGTGGCGATTATAGGGAGAACATAATAGGCAACTATAACGATGCACTTTATAAAAACATAAATAAAGGATTTTGGCCAATGCATGTCTTTTCGGTTGAAGATCTTTATATATTTTCTTCCTCCTACATAAATAAAATAAACCATACCACTCCCGCTTACCTTTACAAGCAGGTTTCTGTTACATTAGCCATCAGGCAGTGTACTCCGATTACACTGCCCAGAGCAGTTTCTCAAATGTCCGAGAAATGACACTGAACACAATGCAAGCTGTATTACTTCTACTGGTACAAATTAAAAAGAAAAACTCTCACTAAATGTATTCATAATCTATATTTTTAAAATGATGCAGAATATTACTTTTTATAATGTATTTTCTTAAACCCTTTCAAAAAAGCTGTTTGCAATGAAAGTAAGAACTCCATTTCTATGGATTCATTGGGTGAGGGTCCTCAGTCAGGATGCCTGGGGGCCCTGAGCAAAGACAGTTTGGTAACCTGTGGTTTAAAAGTCTCCTGTAAGGGAGGTATAGGGTTTTACTGTGGAGAACACTTTGAAATACCACTAGCATTACAACAACAACCGAGTGACTCCATTCATACAGAGAATTGTTCAGATAGTTTGCCAATCCTGTTTAAACAACATGTATGCAGTTTCTCATCCGGGGCAACATCTTTAAGTGTACTTCATTATAATCTATGTAACCATATATCCTGGGTTTCTCCCAAAGCAACTTCACTATCCCACCACTGTAAGAGTAAAACAAGCAAACAAACAAACAAAACAAAGCATCATACTCAATGTATTTAGTTAACAGCAGCAGTTTCATTGAACCAGTGCATGACAAAGCAATTGTCAGCAGGGAAACTTGTATAAGTGTTGAAGATAATTGTAAAGTATCATGGTCAACTGGCTAGTGCAGGTGGCAGGAAAGAGTCACAAGTCGAGATGCCAAAAGTGAGCTTTTATTGAGGTCACAGGTGAACATTGGCAGTACAAAATACTAATACATTTAACAAAACAAATCCACAAGAAGGTATTTAACACAGATATTATTTACCAAGTACACAGCTACTCAGGTCACTCCAGCCTCACTGGAGTCTCAAATCTAGTGCCCCTAAAATGAGCTCTACACAGGTACTTTATACCCTCCTTTATCACTAGCCTCTCCCCAGGACTAATCCACTACACCTTCATGGTTTTAAAAATGTTACAGTATCTGCATTTAACTGATTCACAGTTAAGGTAATTTCTCTGTTTAAACATTATATACCCATCATCTCACCAGTTAAGCATACTATAGTTAAAACCCAGCTAAAGGATAAATCCCCCCCCCCCCCACACATTAACTATTATTAAGCACAGTCACAGCTATAATAAAGCCCGCTCCCCAAGATGGCTGCACCCAGAGTTACAGCAGCTTGCTGGTATGCTCACATTTATTCAAAACATGAAATGCATTTTAAAAATATTAACAAGCGCTTTCACTTCTCTTCTTTAACTAAAAGTCTGAGCTTTAAAATAAACTTAAGCAACTCGATAGTAACACATTGTATCCTTGTAAGTCATATGTGCACCTTTTCATTACCAAACACAAAAAAGATGTGGTGGTCTCAGAGCTAACTCCTACTGTATCTTTTCATAGCAATTTGTTGTTATTTTACATTTACAATGTTAATCACAAACAACCAGTTTTAAAAAGACAGTGTTTAGGATAATGTCCTTCCATTATACAATGATGTACAACCGTAGCGATGGAGTGTGTTTCTCTTTTGGTTTCACTCCATCACAATGATCATGAAATTATCTCATTTTTGTTTAATGTTGATGACGCAAAAAGCCCTTGAGTGATATTGAACCAAAGGCTTTTTGAAATGGTCTATAGTAGCATGGCATGTTGCTATGAACCATGCGGAGCATAAACCTTTTTGAGACCAAATTGCACGAAAGACTCATGGGTAAGAGAATTTTTCAATTTCTTAAAGCTTTTCAATTCTACCTTTAAACAAACAATGAACCAAAGTACTTAAGTTGCCACACAAATATACAAAATGAAAGTTTGGTAAAATAGTAGCAGTGAGTTCACAGCAGGAGTGGATACGATTCCAGAGGATCAGAACCAAGGCTATTCAGGGTCATGATGAGATTACACAGCAGAAGAAATGAACTCGGAGAGGAAACATGACAGACACTGAGGTGCAAAAGAGTAGCAGATTAGAAAAGAAGATAGCTTCATAAAGCAAAAGTGATGGCAGAAAGGAAGCTTGTTTATAGGACACTAACATATTCTCATGAGATTAAATGTCAGTGACAGTGAAAAAAGAATTGCTCAATTTAGGAATTAGTTTATACTACAGTTTGCTAACAGAGATCAGCAGAAGCTGTATAGTTTTTTAATACAGTCTCCCGTTTTGTAGACTGTTTATATCAATTCAAATGCGCTTACTGGCATTATCAACCCCTGTCAAAACTGGATATGGGTTTCTGACTATGGTACTGTAATTTCTGATTCATGGGGAAACTTATTGGAAACAGTCAAGAAATTAAACACAATAATTTCTATTATGATAAATATTACTTAAATGAGAGTTGAAGGCAGTTATTTTCACCATGCCATAAATGAAAAAAAGGTGTTGTTTTTTTTTAATACGCAAAAATGGATTTGAAGCCGACACCCTTGTTAGTGGGGTATAAACAAACTGGAAAATCAATAAAGATTTCTGCTAAAGAGTGCTCCTAAGTGTAAACTGTGGAAGAATGTAGTAAACATTTAGACTACAGCTTAGTATACAGTATGATTGAATTTGACATTGGACAAAACTCAACTAAATATTAGATTGAGAAAAAAAAGTTAGCGACCAGCTGAGATTATTTAATATTTGTGGGGGATACTGTAAATATTAGAGATGGAAAGGCCTGTGAAAGCAAAATATCAGGACTTGACAAAAGTCTTATCTTCAAACAGGAATGTATAGGGGCATATCAGAGGAGGAAGATCTTTTTAAAAAAGTACAAAGTGTGTGTGTCAAAGAATTATTAAGTAACTTAAAATATATGTATTACTTTAAATTTATTCGGAAAATGATGAATCAGCTATTTATCAGTGTGATATGTAAAATGAATATCCAGGTTCCAGAGGGAAATCATGAAGAGCAGATTTGAATGATTTGAAATGCTTTTAAAGAACTATAGTGGCTGGCTGTGAAATATGTTGGTCTGCTGCTGGTGTAACTTACAGCAGCTGGATGTTGAGATTCAAACTAGGACGACAAGGGCACAATATCTATGCATATAAATCACTATTTCTGTACTATTTTGTTCTTAAATGTACAATTTACCGATCAGCTTATGTACAGTACTACACTTTGCTTTTCAATAAGGAGCCTGGTAGACTGTGATAGCATTAGCAATGATCTGTGCAGAATTTTGTTGTAGCATTTACTGTATAGTGTACAGTATGTCCTGTTAACTCATTCCTACTTTAGCATATCAAATAGGAGCTAATCATCAATTTTTTGCCTGTTACATGATTACTGGTTCCCCTTATATTGTGCTGAGAATCTTTGTTTTTTGGCCAAATCAGAATATGCAAATATTTCAACTGCACCACTATAGATAAACACTGCATTCTGGTACAGTTGCTGTGGGTGTACAGTAATTGCAGTCACACCATTTGAGTGAGTTTGAACTAGGGATGTGATGAGGTAGCAGCAAATTTAATCTACAGCGTGGTCTTTGAAATATCTTAAATTGAAGTATGAAAGTAGAAGCAAAAATAAATAAATAATTCAACAGAGGAAAAGGGAGATCCATGATAATGTAACTAGTGCTAATAAGGTCATTTATTTTAATACCTAGGTTAGCATTCCTTTAAAGGGAAAGGCATTTTAGTTAATGATTTTTTTTTTGCAGTTTATAACAGTACTTTTCTTCAGGACAGTATAGTGTCTCATTTATTACATTACTTTTGGCAAGAGGGATAAACATTTCAAGACTTGTAATTACATTCTCAGACAGGTTTAAATTGTAGCATCTTACCTGTGCAAAGTCCTAAAATGAACAACTAATCAAATGTCTTTACTAAAGGGTAGTGCACTGTGGTTCTGCAGCAGAGCTTGTAACGCGTTACAGATCTCTACATTAATGGGGTAAAAGTGCACTCTTCAGATTTGTGCCAGTGAGTGGATTTGATTTGATATGCTAATCCGTGTCCTTGACCCTGCTGAGCCATCCTGAAGAGGTTATTTTTTGTGTGTGTGTGTGCGCAACCCAGATATAAAATTACAAATTGAAATAGCGGTACTATAGACAGATTGTTCATCTACAATATATGGTATAGTAAAATATTATCCAAATCAAACCACCAACATACAGTAAAGCACGTATAATGAAGATATAAGTTAAGCTATATATGGAAATTACCATTTGAGTTACAAATCCTTTGTAATTTTTCACATAGGCACTTACACTTTGCTTCATTATTTATTATTTGTACTTACAATGTTAGTTGTTAATGTATGGAGTTCTATCCTTACAATCACATAACTGTGTGTGAAGTAAGTATTACTACAGTATTTAATTTTTCTTTTTTTGTAACAGTATTTACAGCACATGAAAGAAGCGAGATTATACAGTAGATAAACACTTTATTAATCTTTTATACAAGAATAAAATTCATACTGGCAACACAAGTTTGAATTTACAATAAAAAAAGACAATATTTTATCCTATTTGTTTTTTTTGACATTTTATTCATAAAATATTTTTGTTCAAAGCCTTCCATTACTATGCAGATGTCAGGACTGCCCAGTCCCTGACCACATTCCGGCGCCTCCTTAAGACTCACCTCTTCAAACAGCACCTGTAGAACTCCTCTGTTGTATCCTGGGACACTATCACCCTTCATTTAAATATGCTTTATTTTGCTCTTATCTGCCCCCTATTTTACTGCATTTAATCCTGTACCTCAGAATATTGTAATCTCCCAAGTGTTTAATCTGTTGTATTTTGTACTTAATCATATCCTGATGTAACTATCACTACTTAATCATATCCTGATGTAACTTTCACTATTATCTGCTGTATTATTGAATTGTGGTTTGTCACACTTGAGAATTATTGTATTTCTTGTTCTTATTGTATGACTTATATTGTAACACTTGAATGTATTTGTATTTGCTTGCGATTGTAAGTCGCCCTGGATAAGGGCGTCTGCTAAGAAATAAATAATAATAATAATAATAATAATATGCGCCTTGTATATATTGTATAAGTAAAATCGTGTCTAATGAGAGTCAGAATGAGGTGATCATTTGGTAACACAATATGTAACATGAAAAGCAATTGTTATTGAGATTACAATAGTGCTAGACAAACTTATTCAACACTTAATACTAAAATTGTAAAAATGACTTCCAAATACTCAGTGTAAAACACAAGGGTATTGACCAAAGTGATACATTTCTTCATTTTAATCCAGTTATAGTAATGATGTTTTGCCACAAAAGAGCAAAATATTAAAATAAAAAAAAATCACTACCAACATTTCCCAGTACTGAACTCTTTTTCACATATACATCTGTTTGTATTATTGGTAGAGCCAAGTTGTTGTTTTGCTTTTACCTGCTTTTGAACTTTACTTTTAGTTGGCAGGTGTGCTAAAAATTGCATGAGCAAACAACAGGAGCAGATCAACAAAAGACACTGGGACTCAGCTGCAACATTTTCCAGTGGTATTTGTTCACTTATGTATGAAGGCCTCTGTGGATGTTTCTAGGAAGGATGCTGATTCGAACTGATTACAAATAACAGTCGTGGCGGTGGAGATTGTGAAGTGTGATGACCTTGCTGTGGGGTACGCACAGTAGATTGAAAAACAATTCTTATTCTTGCAGGGATTCAGATTAACAGAAATGTGATGGAGTGGAGGCATATGGATGTTGTAACTTGAGACAGTTTCGCAGGAAAACTCTTTTGTGCAATTTTGGACACAGGAACTTTTTTCGACCACTGTGACAAACTGACAGTTTTACAGAATACAAGGAATACACCAGTCTTCCTCTGTCACGCAAGTGTAACTGGGTATGAACTGGTGAGCACAAGCAAGAGACTTAACCACTATGCAAAAGGTGCGCCTGCAGGTATGGTTACAGAGCTTTTAACCATATCTCACAGAAAGGGGTCAGAATGTGCAACGACAGTGTGTCACACAACACTGCCGGTTACATTTGAGCAAAATACAGTTTGTGTGTGTGTGTTACAAAATGCAGGTGTTCCAGGAAATCTGGTGGACCTGGATGGGACTTCAGAGCACCCTCCAGAATTTGAATGAAATTTGCATGAATGTTTGCATCAAGAAACTTTAAAGTCTGTTTGACTGAACTGCTGTTGCTTTTGTAAGCTTGCAGCATTATTTATGAGATTCTGTGACCTACTTTTTCACCTGTAATTTGTTATTCAGAACATTGTACTGAACACTAATTAATAATAACCTGCACGTACAGCATGTAGGAAAGTATGAAATTCAACCAGACCATATTGACACTGAAATACCTTTGCGTTTCTTTGGTGATGGACCATCTCTCCTATATGCTCAGCCAGAGGAATACCCATCTCCTGCAGACATTGAAATAAATAATAATAATAAATAAATCTGAAAGAATGTGATACTGTACCGGCACCATCATAAATAAACTCCTGTAATAGTTGTTATGTTTATTCATGCAAAGTGAATCTATACTGCTTTTAAATAGAGCCTTCTAATATGCATCGTGCCAATACTGCATGAGTAACGCAGTGTCTCTTGAGAAGTTAAAATGAGATGAACTTTTGCCAGCACATGCAACATAAAAATACAAACAACATATATAGCTGAATTATACATTTACAGTGTGAAGTTGTTTTGTTAAATTATGTATATATGGCCTTAATATAGTCACAAAGGAAAATACAAAACACAAGTCTGAACCAACTTCAATGTTCTGCAACTATGGGTAAGTAAAGGCAAAATAATGTAGACAGAAAAAGAGTATATCTGAACTATTTCTCAATGTAACACAGTTGGTTTGAGTTTAAATCATTTGTTCCTGTGCTGAGATACACAAGTCTGTTGCATTTGATCACCTGAATGTTTGTGGCTTGTAGAGTTGGCGTCATCCTAAAGAATCTTCTGTATTTTCAGTAGAACTGGCCCACACATTAAATAATCATCAAGAACTGACACACGGTTTCTGATTCTAGCAGCTTTGAGCGTCACAGTTCGACTTCAGATCTGACCCCTGCTTCATAAAACAAGTAAGGTAATCAAAAAACTAGAGACTCAGGTGAGATGTATTACTGGTTGAGTAATTAGTCTAATCAGTTTATCATTGGCATCTGATCATTTTAGTGACACACCTCAAAAAAAAGACTTAGGAGCAAGAAGAAAGGATTTCACCATAAAATGCCATTGACGACGACACTACCATTTATAGACCACAGCATTACCAGCATAGGCAATGCATTAGATTACCAGAGTATATTTATTCATACAGTTGAGACACCATTCGTTTGTCAAAATATAAAGAAAAGTTACAGCTGTGGTACCATTGGTATCCCCCTCTATTGTATGTGTCCCTGTGCTACAGTACAATTTAAAAACATGTTAAAACTGCTCAATAAGTCAGAAAACTGTACATTTGTCAAAGAAAACAGAGTTTAAAAAAATCTACAGCCTTTTCCTAGATGAAATAAATTAATATAAGCGAACAAGACTTACTTTAAGAAATGGTGGGCAATCAGCCATGAGTTCACACTTTGAATTGTTTGTTCTATCATAGACAAAAAAATGGAACCACCTGTGCAGTAACCAATGGGATTGATGGTTTTACTTTCCAACACCCTGTCAAGATTTTATTAAAGTATACATTGAAATATGTATAAATGGAACTGAATACGGCTTGCAAAGCCGAGGACGCACAATCTGTATTGCCAAGAAAATATAATTGCTTGTTTGTCCATGGCCTCTCTAGCAAACTAGGAGAGTGTTGTGTTATTTGTTGTGCTGCCTCCTAGAGGCTGTATAATGCATATTAGCACTATTTTATCTTCACCAGGTTATTCACCATTAAATTTCTACCCCATTCCCCACTTATTAGGAGTTCAAAATTTCCATTCCATTGAATTTCCTTAACTTTGAAACATCTCTTGCAGTAACACAATATAACATGTTGGTTTGCAGAAATTAAAGTCCCCCAAAGCTTCCTGGCAACTTTTACTCAAAATAGACCCAAGAAGATTGGAGATATTTTCATGCAATTTTTTCACCCTGTTGCTGAAATGAGTTTTTAGATTTTGTATCTTGAACCTTCAGGTCGTGTAATATTTATACTTCCCTGGTCATTTTACCTTGCCAATGTCTTCAGGATCAATACATCTCAGTGGCTACAAAGCTTGTCAGTCTTGAGAAAAAGCAAAATGACCAATTGATGCGGGTGTTTATTGATGCAAGAGCAGATTCTCCCCTTTGCATCATCAATAAAGTGAATTATGTTAATCTCCATCGAGTAGGCTCTGGAGAGTGCTTCTTGGCCGGCTAAGTGCTGCAGATGTAATTAGCTAAATGCCAACAGCAGAATGAAAACAGGAACACATTTTGTAGCAAACCCTTGTCCATGTGAACAAGCCCAGATAGTCACATTAGAGAAAAAAGTTCTTTTAGTGACCTTATTATTTCTAACTTCTACATTTGTGTATTGGTAAACTGCCTCCCTACCGATCTGTCAAAATTTCAAGGCAGCACCAAGTGTCCTAAAAAAGGTGAGTGAGCACCAAAACCAAGCAAGTCAAAATGCTGTGATACATGCTTATGGTTTCTTCTCTTAAATCGCAAGTGTCCTGACTAAATCATATATTTACCAATAACTATTTGACACTAAATAAAAGTTTGGTTTTACTTTCACATCACAAAACCACTGCACACTACAGTACAAATGATAGCTCTGCTTGAATGGCTGAGTGTGTTCTTGTCATGCTTGAGGTGCGAGAGGTGCAGCAGCTCTCATGGTGCCTGACAAACCAACACCATACCCATCTTAGCGCTCCCATTGTCCCTTACCTGAAGTGACTTCCCCCCTCTAGAACTAACATTAGAAAAAATACCTTGCACATAGTCTAATACAGTGTTTTGAAACAGCTACAGGACTGCCATCATATAATCAATAACATGGCTCTTTATTTATGGACACCTACATACTCCAAATAACTAATTTTGGAGAAAAGTCCATTTATATGTAAAATACTTCTGCTGTGGGAATGGCACAGGTGTTCGACAGACAGAAGCAAAACAGGCCAAGAAGCCATGTACTTTTCTCTTCTTAAAAAAGACCATCTGTAGCACACATTATTGTGTAATGGCAACTGACAATAATATCGACAGAGACTAGAAACAGAACGACAAGCTGTCTTTTTTCATGGTCCACAGGCAATCTCGAGGAGAAGAGGGATTCATCACTGAAAACCCTGGACCCTGTAAATCTAAATAACCGCCAACAGAACTCCTACTATCCGCCTTCTGTCAAAGTTGCCCTTTGCGACTAAAACAGACTTGTATCTAAACAGCGTTACAAGGAAATAGGAAATGAGATTTCTGTTTTCTCAACCCTCCAGTAAATCATTGTTTTGCTACACTCCCTAATAAACTCAGAATCAAAAGTCAATTTGTAACAGCATTTCACAGACTGCAGAGTTAGATAGTTCTGAGATTAACACAGTTACTTACTGAAATAAATTACCTCCTGAAGAGATCGGTGGGAAAAAAAGTAATATTTTGATTTTTGTAAAATATCCTTTTCACCCCAATTACTTGGCAATGGGCGTGGGCAAGGGTTTATTTGAACAAAAATATTAGAAGTGCAAGCCTCTATAATTCCCAGTTCCTCTTGTTATACAAAAACATTACCAGAGAACAGCAGTTATAACTTACCCCCCAGCCCCACCCCAGGAGTTAGCCCAAAGCACCTAAACAGACTATATTAGAAACAAATGGTTGTATGTGCGGATGTAAAATAGTTTGCAACATAGATGGAAACATGTCATGCCATTTACTAAGAAATATTTGATCATTTCTCTACTCTCCCTAGTGTCTTCACCAGTTTAATGGTACGGACTGTACTTTGCCAGGCCTAATAGGCTGAATGCATCAGTGGTTCCCAATTACACTCTCCAGACAGTTCTGTGAAATGCTACTGTACAATCTCTCGCAAGGTTACTAGACTCGCTTCACCCCATCCTAACGTCTTGGCTGAGCTGCTGCAAATGTAATATGCATAGCTTGAACTCTCTTTGTATTTATTTCTTGCACAGAAAAGTGTATAGTTACTGCTGTAATTGCATTATGCATGCTAAGTAAACTCAACCTAGTTAGGGAAATAATTGTTTTTCTATGTTGTACTTGCATCAACCCATTTCAGGTGAGATCTTTAGAGACAGGGTTACACAATGGAAGTGGGCCTAGAGGCACAATTGGTTAACACTAGCCTTTTAATGTCTGGAGGCCTGGGTTCAAATCTGATTTTTGCATGCAAATTAAGCAACTTTAGTTTTTTGTTTTTTTAAAAGACTAGTATGTCATAATTGTCACATTTTGCTCAACTAAAATAAGGAAATTATCATTAAAAAAATATTGTAAATGCTGTTAAAATTATTGAAGAAAAGTGAACATTTTTTTCTTAATTTAAAAAGAAATGTCTAAATAATATTTGTTTTCCTAACTTCAGTATTTTCTGTCCTGCCCTCAAGGTCATTAAAGAGCCTACTTTTCATGGCAGGAGGAACAGCGGAACACAGTTCTCTCCCTGCACGGACCGTACCAGGCATATACAGGTGCACCACTCACCGCACAGGGCTCTAACCAAAACATGTAGAACAGGGATCTCCAACCCTGCTCCTGGAGAGCCCCAATCCTGCAGGTTTTATAACTGTCTTTACATCATCAATGGCTAAAGATCTGGAACACCTGTTAATCTTGACTAATTAAGCCAAAAATTGGTGCAATTAAGTAACGGAGCTCGGTTGAAACAGAAAACAGAATACCCTGTAGCTCTCCAGGACCAGGGTTGGAGACCACTGACGTAGAACATTATCAGAAAGCTGCTTAAATACCAGCAATGACCTTTGCTAGTATGTATTTGCATTCACTTCAAAATCAGACCCTGGGCAAAATTAAAATGCATTGTACTTGTTTAATACATATTTTTGGCAGATATTTTATGGCTCCTTTAAAGCAACTTTATATATAAATCTACAACATAAATCACGAAGATACAGAACATACTACAAAATTGTTTAAAAGAGGGCACTGGTATTTAAAAACTAACAACAATGCTCAAACTCAGCAAAATATGCTGCTGTTCAATAAACCCAAAAACACTTAGTCATAAGACATGGTGGCCAATAATCGGAAGGTACAGTACATTGAAGTCAGTTTTGAGCTTTAGTGACCTCTAGTGGAATTTTAAGAAAAGTACATCCTCAACCCACTCCCACACTGAATAATAAAAATGCTGCAAGTTGAAAATGTGAGGAACGTATCCAAGCAAAAAAGTTTTACATATGTTGGATTATTTAGTCATAAACTGCACACAGTGAACACACCTTAAACCTACTAGAACAAGCTAAATGCTATTGATTAGTCCAGCAGTATGCCTCTGCTCACATTCCTCTGGTTTCTCGTTTCTTTGAGTACAGGTAGGTGTAAATGCAATGACCTTGAGCAGCTGCTGAGTGGCTATATTACTGTATATTCCAAAGGGCTGCTACCACAGAAATAGAAGTTATTCATTCATTCATTCATTCATTCATTCATTAACTTGCACAGACTAAATTATCCTCAACTTCAAAACACTATCAAAATTATAAGGTAAAACTTAGACGTGCAAACCATTTGGCTAGTGCCTTCATCAGTGTCCACTAAAATAGACTAAAGCCTTGAACTCTATATTCTGTACTGATGCTTAAAATGTGCCAGTAATAGTGGCATGTGAAGCACAAAGACTTGAAAACCTTGTCCTCAATGACGCTGATCTCACAAATGAAAGCTAATTACATTAGCTAATAATAATGACCTAGTAGAAGATTCATGGCAATGGATTACTGAAATCCAGCATCTCTGGATCAGTGGAAGTATAGGCTTTTGCTCCAAGCTGACATGTGCAGTAAAGTGAATGGCTTACATACTGTATTAAATTCATTTTTCTAGCACAAGCTACCATGTAAGTGGAGGGCTGCCAGGAACAGTCCCAAAACACAACTGGCCATTCTGAAGAAAAGCGAAGGAAAAATGTAAAAACTTTGCAGGCTCATCATTGAATACACTTCAACATCCTGGCTGATCACAGTGGTTGTACATCCATATTGACATAGTTAGGCGAGTAGGAAAAAGTCACCAAGGTGTGTAAATAAGGCTGCATAAGAATGGGTTAAACTGGATTATGTACTCCACTGAACTGCTTCTTCGCTACAGTTTTATTTTTTACCAGTAGGGTTTCAATCGTGCATCTTTGTATAACACATGCTTGAAAAGGAGAAATGCTTGTCATCCTATAAGCAGACTTAAAATTGGAATGAAATAAATAGCACAACTTAAATCCACCCTTCCTTTACAGTGACATCCTCTCCCTTTACAAAACTATGCGTTTGATTCTCTTCCCACCTCCTTCCTCCTCAGTCTCCATAGGTTCTGAGGAATGCAACTTGGACAGAACGAAAAGCTCAAAGCTTATTTTATTCTTTTTTTTACAACTATCAGAATGTATAAAGCAGGGCTTAGTGTGTGGAGTAAAGACATACCTTAAAAGGAGTGCTACTGCTGCCCAAGGTTTTACATTTTTTTTTTCTAACACTGAAATGTTTTGTGTTGAAGCTTGTGGATATTTGCTTGCCCTAAATGAGAGAGTAGATATTTAAAAAATGACTCTACATAGGCTACAGCACACAAGATTATGAGCCACAAAGAAGCATATCGTGAATTATCCTGAATTAAAGTAACAAGCAAAGAACCATTCTGTCATCACAATGAAAGTGGACCAGCGGAAGTGTATTCCTCGTGCTAATCAGTGGTAAGGAAATGGAAAAACTCTTTTAAAAGCAGAAGTGTCAGGGGCTGCCCTCCTTGCCTTACAATAATGATCTTCTCAGGTAACTACTAAATAACACAATGCAATGACTATGCATAGAGCACATCTCCTCCAGATATCTTGCTTCAAAACTGATTCTGTCATTACCGTAACTGGCTTTGCTAGAATAATTGTAACAATGATGTCAGTTACATAAATCCCCTGCCACGGCTGTAAATGTTATCAGTATGATGAACAAATGGGTGATCATGACATACAACAGTATGTAATGTTTAATCACAGTTTGATATGCAATTCTCCAAATATATGCAAACATGTAAGTGTGGGCACACATATGGACAGATCTAGGGACAGACAGCCCCCTTTATCCCCAGAATCTTAAATTCTCATCAACTTAGGCAAGATAATGTGAATACCAAATTCCATGACAATTAGATAGGTGGTTATCTATCTATCTATCTATCTATCTATAATGTATGTATGTATGCAAAAATAAAAGCGTGACAAAGTATTCATGTTTGCAACAGTCAAAGCCGAACAGGAAAACAGCAACAAAAAAGGACATTGAAGTGTTCTTGAATCCTATACAGGTATTTCCTTCTTACCCCCTATATGTCAATCTCTATTCATGTTAACACAGACTGTGCCATTAGCCAAGGTGCTGATACATCCATTAGCACAACATTTTATACAATCCTAGCATAAACCAGTCCTGAATAGAATCCTACTTGGGAGCAGTTCTTGTTATGTTATTGTTTTAAAAGGCAATTGCAATCTTGGCATCCTGCCTTTTACATTTAGAGCCGTCCTCAAATGCAGGGAAACTGTCCTTAACAGTGAAGTTGAAAGCAAGATACCAGAGAGGATTATAGAAAAAAATGCATGCCAAAAAATCAATTTAGAGAAATAGAGAGTATCTGACCTTGAAAGAAAAGCCACCTCAAGACATACACTTACTGGATTAATACCAGATATTTAAATAGATGGTGATGGCACACCATCTATTTTCAAGGAGCAACAAAGCTTCATCTAAAAAAAAAACAAACAAACAAAATATTCTAACATGACACCACATAAATAATGAATATATAACCAGCTAACCCTAACAAGTCTTCTGACTGGCAGCACACACTGTACTGAATCTGATATTACCGTGTGGACTAATATGACATTTATTAGGGTAACCCTGAGATATGGATATCTGAATAATAAAAGGACAGAACCAAAAAAAATAATAAATGTCATAATGTTATAAAAGGATTTGTTATGTTTTGAAAAACATTTTCACTTTTTTTTTTTTTTTTTTTTTTTTTTTTTTTAAATAGGTTTTCCTGAAAAGCCCATGTTAAATATCAGCTCGATATTGACATGTTTTTTGTTAAATGCTTTCAGTAACAAGTACTATTTTACATAGTAGCAGGATTAGGTCTTTTGGAAAGCAGGATTAAAAGCGGGGGGGGGCGGGAGGACATAATCAAACTAAAAAACACACGCTTATTCCTTCATTGCATTGTTGTCAGTTTAAATAAATAAATAAAACATAGGCACAGTACCTACCTTGAGTGGGTGGAGTTTAGGGGAGGACTAAATACCATCCTGTTAAAAGTTAAATAAAGTAATCAGAAATGTGATGCTTTCATGTCTTAAGTTATTACCATTAACTTTAGTCATTACACTAACCACTTTCTAAAGTGCAATTTATTAAAAAGTTATAGGTCAGAAGTAAGGAATTGTTAACTTTTGTTACTACGGCGCGAAAACAGTGGAAACCAATTCTGTAGTTTGAGGTAAACAATTAGAATGAATTTTCTACAAGATGGTTTTCTTAATAAGCTAGCCAACATAATCAAGCTTTAGTAAAGCGGTGTGTTTATTACGGTAATTGGTATTACATAGGACTATAAAGTATTGTTTCTGCAATACGGATTCTATGAATGGAAGGTGAACACAGCATGCAAAAACAAGGCTTTCAGGTTTATTTTTTAGCTGTTTGCTGGAATACCAGCCAACAGCCTATTTTATTTAAGCCTAAAACCCTTTTTTAAGTTAATTGGAAACAAGGAAGTGTTATAAGTATCTGTCCAAATGTAATACAGCTGTTACACAACAGTTTATAGTGGAATTAAAGCAGACACAGCTCAGGTAAGACATACAGAGCACTCAAACGCAAAAGAAACTTACCTGAACTGCAGCAGGATTGGTTGCTAGGCAACGTTCTTCAATGTGGACAATTCTGTTAGGCTAGTAATATATATTATACTGAATGTTTATCATCATATGGGTCAGAACAATTAGTTTGCAATGCAGCTAGAATGGAAGATGTCACCAGATATACTGGGGAACAATTGTGCTGTGAGTGCTGGCACAGAATGTCTGTCGGTTCTCTTTGTGACCATCATTTGGTTCCCCAATGGGCTCCCTACAGTGGAAAACAACATCTATAGGAATTGCAAGTCCTTCATGGTAAATGACCACTTGATGAATGATTTGTAAGTCAAAAAATTAAGTCAGTTTGTCAGCTGGTCAAGTGACTTTTGAATCACCCTGTACTGACCTCCAACAGGGGTACCATTGTACAGTAGTTGGGCAGCACCAGCAGCAACAAAAAACACACACAGTAAAATTAGTCAAGCTTAATATACAACAAAACAGGGTTTATATACATTTTTTATTTTTTTTGCAATGAAGCAGCTAATTAATGCTTTAACAGATTACATTTACAAGACATTCTTAAAGATTTTTATTTAAAGAACACAAACCACACAAAAATACAACTTTATCTGTGCTACATTTACAGATGAAAAAAAAGATTATTCATAAGGCACTGACTTATTACTAACCTTCATTTGAAGCTATTGATTTGAAAGCGTTGTGCATAATACAAAATGCTGTTTAGACAATATTTTACAATAACATTGTCATATATTCCCTTTATCTAGTGCAAGAAAGTGAGTCATTTCCAGTGTTTCCTTTTGTGCAGCCCCATTGATCTGAAATGACAGCCTCCATTTGCTAGAGATCCTTCACTTTGGTGCTTAATTCAAACTACAAATATTGCTCATCCATGTCATAAGGCCATGTCAAAGTTTTAGTTCCTATGACCTCTCCCATTAGTGAAAAGCTTAATTATACTAAGAGAACCCCATATTCCGATTTGTAAGGATTTGGGAACTAAAGCCTGTGATTTTCCACCTTCCTTTGGCAATTCTGCCATTCACAAAATGAGGTTTTATTTTATTTATTTTTATTTTGTTTTTGCAAATGTACACATTTCTGTGAAATTGACTAGTCTCTGCTATCAGAGACCAAATCAGAGATTTCCAAACTGATGTTATTATCTTCATCTTGATATTTATAGCTTTAAATGTTGTTTTAATGCATTTGCATTGAATTCGTTATTTCGAAAAAATAAATGGATCTTGTATTACTGTATCTTATTAAACATTAATATATATATATATATATATATATATATATATATATATATATATATATATATACACATATACACACACACCCCAATTCAGTACTTGTAGTCTTGTAAGTTTCTAAAAATGAGGATAACTCAGATATTATTTCTGATGTCCTTTCCAAAGGTTTTTCACTGTACCGATGTGGCTTTTTAGATTAGATTTGTACTTGAACGCTATAGTGCTCCTTCATTATAAGGATACCCTTTATACTGTGGAACTGGTTATAATGAGTGTGTTCGTGGCTTCTATTGCACCAGTGATGCCATTACACTTGCATTCTCTTTTTAAGGCAGAACACAAATAGCACTGTCTCTTAACTACGGCTTCCGACAACACTGACTGCTCTGCATTTGGTGGTACAATGTTTTGTTTTAAATAAAAAACGAGTTCCAGTTTTAAAGTGGCAGAATATTGTGTGACAGTGAAAAGAAAAGGGCTTGTAACCAGGAGGTCCCTGGTTCAAATCCCACCTCAGCCACTGACTCATTGTGTGACCCTGAGCAAGTCACTTAACCTCCTTGTGCTCCGTCTTTCGGGTGAGACACAGTTGCAAGTGACTCTGCAGCTGATGCACAGTCCACACACCCTAGTCTCTGTAAGTCGCCTTGGATAAAGGCGTCTGCTAAATAAACAAATAATAATAATAATAATAATAATAATAATAATAATAATAATAATAATAATAATAATAAACGTTCCTACAAAACTGCTCAGAAATCTTGTTTGTTTGACTTGTACTTGTTCCTCTCGATACAGAAGAAACACAGACCATGGAGACTCAAGACCAAGCAAACTCCAAAACGAGGAGCCGCTGTGAACGTTTGCAATCAAAAAGGAGGATAAACAAAACAATACACATTGTAATCGAGACCATTTAAAAAAGAGTGATAACCATGGCATTAGAATGCAGTTAACTTGTATTAGCTTTAGCAATTCATTACTGGTATTCTTAATGTTCTGCTGAAATTCGTTGTGTTTTTCTTTACCCTTCCTTCTTCCCCATACCAGATCACCTCTGGTGGAAAAGGTCAATTCCAAGTGCCTGGGAGACCATATATTGTTTGAGTCTGATAGAGGAAATTATCCAGTACCATGAAGAGAATTACAAGTTTTCTAAAGCTGTTAGATCTGTATATGCCTAATTACAGTGGTTCTAGGCAACACAACAATTTCATAAAATCTTTCCTGTTGTGCACTTTGTAATATAGTTTTGAAAGAAGCACATGAGATTGAAAATAATGAACTCAATATTCTTGCCTTTCTTTCAGGTAGTCTGCTACTGTTTCACTTCCTGGGTCATTTCACATCAGCAATGTCTTTGGGGTCAAAGCATGTTACTGGCTGCAATACATGTCAGTCAATCGGTAAAGCAACTGGTTATTAAAATGACAGGACAAGACAGTAAAAGGACTATTTCACTGACCAAGTGAAATGATCAAGGAAATGCAAGACTATCGAAACGTAAAGCTTACAAACAGATTTTATTTTTACTTAACCTGGAAAATAGAAGTTTGTTATAACATGTGCTTCTTTCAGAAATGCACATTTGAGACTTACAGTACATAATGTACAAGTTGTAAGATTTCTTGTTTAATTAGATACCACCAATTTAAAAAAAAACCAAAAAAACACAAGCGATGAAAAAACAAGGACTAGTGGGGATGTTGTTAATCTCAATACAAGTTCAATCAAACGTGTTTAATAGCTTTGGTTATCAGTCACTCTTTAAACGGAAATGAATGAATACAAGACCCAATTACTATGTCCAAAAAACCCCCCAAAAAACCAGATGCTTTTATAAAAAATAAAATCAGCCAACAAGCTCAAACCTCACACAGGCTATTAGAAAACATGGCAATTGAAAGAGTGCACGTTTTAGTAAAGATTAGGCATTGTAAAGCCAATGCCTACAAAACTAGTTAAAAAAACATGTGAAAACATGGGGAGAGCTGTGATTATAGTTTTAGTTCCCATTAATCATAAAAGTAATGCAGTTAGCTATACTGTAGTCTGTATAACCAGCAATGTAAAACAGAGAAAATGATTAACTATACAAGACAATATGATCTAAGAAATACCATTAATGCATTTCCTCTGGCAAATAACCCTACCACTAAATGTGTGAAAGTGTTTCTTCGCCTGTTGTGTGCAACACTTTCCTTTGAAAATGTACGATCTATTATAAAAAAGGAAACTGTTATTCAACATTAACATCTAAGCATATTTTATATACAAAGCTAGTTACGGGAACAAATCTTCAGTGGTTAACATCCGATTCAAAATGTTTGTACCTTATTAATAATACAGTACAGATACTTCATAGCCCTTCCTGAAGAAAAGGTATTCGGACAGACAATCAAGGGATTCGAATGATTAGAGTGAAGAAAGGAGCACTTGATGGTTATACTTCATTTACAAAAGAACCCCTTCATGTGTAAAACTGGCACAAAAAAAAAAAAAAACACATCTCAATACTTTGAAATTCACAGTATAAGATAAAACACACTTCTTACATTGACCGGTAACAATATACATCTTCCTTTCCTGTATTACAACAAGCAAACATTCATTTTTTTATATAATAATGTTGCTGACAGAAAATAATAATACAAATCTATAACTAGGGATAACTACAGCATGTAGATTATATGTAGATGTGTGATTGACACTTCCAAACCAAACAGTTTTCATCCATGCTGTTGCATTGCCCCTGTAGTGTGTACTGGCTCAAGTGACAGCCATTAAATTAAACCAGAGGGAGACCAACAGCACAGAGGCAGCAAATTCTGACAAGAGAGGGAAAATAATTCCCAGGATAAGGCAAGAGGCTGAATTAATCCAGCATGCTGCAGTACTGTCAACATTACTGACCTACAGGATGTGTTTAGCAGCAACTAAAAGAAAAAAATATATAAGATGTGAATACAGAGAATACAATTCTTTACAGACCTTTATACAACAAGTGTTTGTTGAGAGTTCCATTTTGAATGATTTTTTCTGGTATTCAACTCAACAGAACAAATATTCATGGGGTGTTGTGTTTATTTCATGAAGCCATCCTCATTTGTGGAATAACTACAGTACTCCACAAACATTCGTGGGCCAAGGCTGTCTATTTTAAGAATGGACTTAGGGAAAGAGAGAGGTGATACGCGAATACACTTAAAACCAGCAAAGGCTATTGTTCCAGGAACTAACGCAGCCAGTCTGGTATTAGAAGGTTTGATTTGAAAAGATTAAGGGAAAAAAGGGGCAAAACTGTCAAGTAATACCTCATGTTAAAAAATATAAAATTTAAAAATAATGAAAATTAAAAATGAGAATGCAAAGAAAAAAACAGGAATCTTTATAGAAATACATTTAAAAATTGTAAAACTAAAGGAGGAAAAGAATCAAGAAAGAAAATACATTAAATAAAAAAAAAAAGAAATTATGTAAAATTATTCAGGATAAAATAAATAATAATAAAAATGTTTAGTGGGCTGCTGCTGCATTATGTTGTACCAACATCATTTAGGTGTACTCCAGCCATAGATAGATGATTACTGTTGTTATAAGCAATTAACTACTTATAAGAAAACAAAAAAAGAACTTCATCTGCTTACATTTGGTCACATAATCTAGAAAGATTAAGCATCACTAGAGCTAACAAAACACACTTATTATATGGAGATCAGAGAAATATATTTCCACAGGCCATGAATCTAGGATTTGTAAAGTGCAGAGGGGCTTTAAAACTTCACCTAGCAATACACTAGGCACTTTTTATAAATAATATCCGCAGATATTTTCCTAGCCATTCTGATATTTCCTCTTTTGATCCCACAGTGCATTGGATTGCGTTCTCTCATAAAAATTTGAATACTCAGAATCTTCTCTGATCTACATATAAAGAACATCGTACCACATTTGGCATTTACAAAAATGTTGATTAGCCGGTGCTTTCTTGTTTGTTTTTTGGCACAAGCACTTGTACGTGAGGCAGGCTTTGGTCCACGATGCCCAAACTCTCTGTGCGGATGGATCTGTGCAGTGAAAGCTGTCCACAGGATTAAGATGCACTTGAGTTGACATCAATTCTGCAAGATCTGTCCTACTCGATGGGAAAAACAAAGTTTACTACCATCTGCCGCTGACGCTGGCAATGTCTGAGGGAAACTGACGAGGCAGCCGCCCGCTGGCCCCGCCGTCCAGGAACGAGGTGCGGATACTTGGAGGCTCGAAAAGTTTTCTTCTGTTTTTGTTCAGTTCTGAATACAAAGGAAACAGTAAAAGAGAATTATTCAGATCTCTTTTTCTTGTTTTTACATGTTACTCCGACAAAACAGCCACATAATAGGGAGACTAGTTGTTGAAACACCTGTGAAAAGTAGCACACACTTTTGTAATAAGTTAAGCACCTAAAACAAAAGTACAGTACATTTTACCTGATCCTTTAATACTGATAGCAGATTTTAATACAGCAACATGGTTATTAATCACACCAAAGAGTAGCAAGATCTGTGCCATGCAATATCCATTAACTTCCGATAAATTATTTAGTTTATACACAGATTTAGTTTGAACAACAACAAGAAATATATACGTTTTAAAGTAGGTATTATCCAAACATCAGACATCCAAATTACAAAGACAACGAAGGACTGTAAGTGGAGGAAGTGCAACATCAATTTGATTATTTTGGCAATCGGAATGAAATATGTCTCCTTGTCTCCTACACAACAATGGTGTTGGCAAGATTTCTGCTCATTGTTCTGTAACTGGTTCCTTGGCAGCGAGGACCTGAATTGATGTCGTCTGACAGAAAACTATTGGCAATTGTTTTTTTTGCCAAGAAGTAGCGTGCATTTATTGAATAACATTTCAATATTATTATTGGACAGGATTTAATGATTTTTTTTTTTTTTAAATCATCTATCTGCTGTATCTATCTATGCAACAGATTTAAAGAAGGCCTGGGGCTGGGGATTTTATTGCCCACTATTCTTTACCTTACTTACTAAATATCTCAGCTGCACGAATATTGACTGGTACAAAAAAAGACTGAGCATATTACACCTGTTTTGGAAAATTTGCACTGGCTGCCCATCAAGTTTTGTATTACATTTAAGATCTTACTCTTGGCTTATAAGGCTGTTCGGGGAATAGGGCCTACATATTGATCTGATTTGCTGCATCCCTAGATCCCTAGATGTCAACTACGCTCTACAAGTTATAAGTTGCTGACCATTCCCTTATTTCAGTCGAGTCACTCTGGGAGGTCAGAGTTTTTCTACTTGTGATCCTTCCCCCTGGAATTCCCTGCCTCCAGTTGTCAGAAACTGACACTCTGGAGGAACTTAAGTCTTTATTAAAAACGTATGTTTTTTTTCCAAGCTTATGGAAAATAGACATTTTATACTTTAATTGTTAGTATTTTAATTGTTGTAATTTAATGTTTTAAGTTTTGCTTGTTTTGTAAGGCGCTTTGGGATGGGTTGCCATGAAAGGCGCTATATAAAAATAAATAGATTGAATAAACTGAGATAGATATATACTGGAGAATCTCCATTTGGGCAGTCCGCTATTCACAAAATTATGTTTTATTTTATTTATTTTTATTTTGTTTAACATACCTCAATACACTCTATGATACAGTTTTTATTTATTATTTATTTTTTTAAACTTTTTTTTTATTTATTTGTATTGCATTCTGGTGATCAACACCGTTTAAAATCTCAGAGATTGTCTGTTGTGCACGTTTAAAACCACTTGGACTGTTGAAACCAGGGTTGAGAAACACCAGTTTATGCGACTGGAGACCAAGCAAAATACCCAATGCTGCCCCCTGTTGACAATACAGGTTAATGCACAGTAAATCACTACACATATTCCAATAGAAGTTTTGACAAAGGAATCTAAAAATACTTAATCTGAATTAAACAAGATTTCCGACATTTAATCATAATATAATAAAACATCTACCGCCATCCACACCTGAGATTGCAAGCAGCATTTTCCTTCTAGCACCAAATGTAGTAATGCCAAGCTCCTTGAAATCTTGATCTGTCAGCGTTAGGAATGTCTGGAGATCAATCTACACATTAAAACACAAAGGAGAAGTTACAGTTAGGGAAAGAGCACCTGTCTATAAAACAATGTGATCCAAAAATGTGCAGGCAACTTCTTATCCTTAAATGTTCTGTAGATGCAGGTAAAAATGTATGGTTCTGTTAACACTGGGTAGATCGCCAGTCACTGTATGTGTAGTAGGCACTGTATGGGCAGATGAATGGAAAGGGGTTCCTTCACAACAAGACAAATGGTTCTCTATTTCTTTGTAAAAATGTAACCCTGATATACGTTCAGTATGGATGGGCACCTGCTCACAATAAAAGGGATGGGTACCTGTCCCGAACACTGAATAAGCTTATGTGGAATTCTTGGTTAAACTAAATGTAGTATCCTTCATGGTAATCGATGATGCCCCGATTTAATTTTTGAAACAAAGGCATGACAGACAGACAGACCTCTTGCTGTTGAAATACGTCTGTGTATTTCCCCAGCCCCAGCTTGCTGAAGAGCTCAGGCAGATCCGATCCCTTGAAAGAACCATTCAGGTTGCAGCTGTTGCTGCCAGTCATTGAGGAGATGCAGTCCATGTAGTTACTGCAGCTTAGGTAGTGTTCCGCTGCAAAGCAAATAGGTTTTCAATAGTTTGGTTACATCTGCACATTAAGGATTGCTAACCAACACTTTCGAATCTTTATTAATCATTATTACTCAACCCCATTTAATAGTGATGAGCTTTATTTATTTAATTTATTTTTATTTAGGATATGCAAATATTTCAAATGAACTACTGAATCCTGGTACCACTGCTGTAGGTCACATGGTCCGATTGTAGACAGACCATTGGCGTGCGTAAAGAGTATAACACATGAAGCCTTGATTTTGAAAATATCTGCCTATTCCAAATTGAAGTATAAAATGCAAACACATAACCAAAATAGCTTCAACAGAAGGGGGCTTGTAATAATATCGTGAGCACTCATAAGAGGCCAGAAAATGGATTTCAGAAGCTTGATTAATGTCAGTGGGATTAATAGGCATTCATTAAACAAATTAAAATCCAGGAGACAAGAGAAAATGAATCTCACTTTGGCTATTAGCTGTCAGAGCAAAAGTGTCTATTCTATATTATGTGTCTATGCAATAGTATATTAAGCCATTTGGGAAACAAAAGGGAGAGGTGTAGTACCTCATACAGTTTTAACTATTACTTTTGAAAATATCATTTTGATGGGAGTTTCCTTATAAAATCTTTATCCTGATTTCCAGTTCTGCTCTAAGTAGTATGAAGAGCATGCCTATTTAACTTGAAGAGTGATGCAAGGCAAGCTTCTGTACACAGCTTCAACCGGCTTTGGAAAATAAACAAACTAGACCATCAGCAAGTCTGTATTCCAAAAGAGTATCTATTGTGATCAGTAATGAGGTATATCTTCAGGTAAAACTGAACAAAACTTTGGGACACTGCAGCTGTGTTAAAACACAGACTACAACATAGCCTTTTGTTTTCTTTAACAAATGACCTGGAATCAAAAATCAAGGAATCTGCTTTAGATAGTGCATCAGATAAAGCGCCCAAGGCTTACTCTTGGTGGTAATATATATTTTTTCCCCACAATGGCAGTTAAAGTCTGTCTTGTGTTAACTGATCTGGAATGGTTGCAAGTTCCTTACAGTGTAAAGTTAGTAATAAGCACTATTGAACTAGGTCAGTGCTGGTTTAGAGCCCGACTTTCAATTCAGTGCAGGCCTGAACGCTTACTTGATTTGTTTTGTTTTCTTTTAGGGCTGCCAATGGCTGATGGGAATTCTGAGTGAGCCAAGGTGCCGTTCATGTTCCTCTCCCTCCAATTATCAGAATCACTGCCGCTCCCCAAACCCTCCTGACTGTCCGACCGTGAGAGAGGCAGGGGAGAAACCTGCAGGAACCAATACACACAAAACTGTCTGTTCATAAACATAGACTTTCATACATTTTCATATGCGTGCAGAACAGCGCGGTGAATCAGATTGATGCCATGTTTCTAATTGAGCAATAATAAATATTCTCCACAGCGGGCATTAACTACTGCATCAGGGCTATCCAACTTTTTTGGTAAATTACTATTTTCACAGACTACACAGCTTCCCCCCCGCCCCCAATGTGGCTCATAAACCATCTGTTGCCAAGCCCAGTAGTAGATACACTAGTTAACCATGGCAACAGTTTATCCACTTAAGAAAGCCAAGGCATATACTATGGTATTGACCACCTAGGAGAATTATATTTATTATTATTATTATTATTTTATTTCTTAGCAGACGCCCTTATCCAGGGCGACTTACAACTGTTACAAGATATCACATTATACATTATTTCACATTATACAGATATCACATTATTTTTTTTACATACAAATTACCCATTTATACAGTTGGGGTTTTACTGGAGCAATCTAGGTAAAGTACCTTGCTCAAGGGTACAACAGCAGTGTCTCCCACCTGGGACTAAACCCACGAAACTCCGGTCAAGAGTCCAGAGCCCCAACCACTACTCCACACTGCTGCCCTATACTACTGAATACATCTATTTCACTTTCTTTAAATTTGTACAGTTTTTTTTTTTTTGTCACGTGTTATGGATCTAAGGCTTCTTTGCAGTCAGGGTTCTACAATATCTGCTAATGGGAAAGTTGCTTTGGAAGTTCACCTCATAAGTGGTTGACATGGTGGGTTTGTAGGGCACATGGTTAGCTCTTCTGAGTTCCTTGATGGTTTCTGCCGGCATTGACTTGGAGAATCCCAGCCCACTCCATGTGTTTGTGGGCGTTCGTACTTCTGTTACCACAGGCTTCTTCAGCATTGCTAAAAAAACACAAACCATACTTATCAACCAGAGGATGAGACACAAGGTTTCCTGTCATGAAATAAACTCTATCCACAGAGGTGGTTATTTCAGGTGCGCTGTCAACCTAGAAAATATTAGATTAGCATGGATCCCAATGGCACAGCGGAAGAGCCAAACATTAGCCTTTAAAATTGAATGAGCCATCTCTGATATTCTACAAATTAAATAAAGAAATCTTGAAATCCTGTCACATGCACATAAACAAATACATCTATATAAAAGGTAAGGTAGCCCAAGATTAATAATAATCATGATCTGTGGAATCAACTATAAGTTTGTTGGTAGTACTCAATGTCCTTTCCTTGTTCACTTCCTGCAAGTATTAGAACCTCGCATGAGCGTTACACTCACAATGCATGAAACCTTGCAGGCAGCAACAATTGGCCACAGGGGTAATAGTATGGTCGACACCAGGCTTGAGTCATGGGGGCCCTGTCATAGCAAACAAATCAACAGCAGATTGATCTGGATGCTACGAAACATCTGCAGATGACTATCATTTGCCACAGTCCGTAAACAGCAACTATACAGATGATATGGAAAGGTCCCAACCATACCCTCCTCTTCCTCACAGTCTACCGTTACTACATGCAGAGGTATATTAATCTACAGTATGGTGTATACCCCTGAATATCAGTGAACTTGTCAAGTAAATTAAAAAGAACTGTAGAACTAAAATATCTTCCAGAAACAAAATGACTGTATTGGGTTTTTCAAACCACGACCATGCTGCCATCAGAAAAAAAAGGAATTAGAACAAGGTCTCTTTGGGATGTTGACAAATAGTGCAGTGCAATATATCTCCACATACCTTTGGTTGCTAACAGCTTCTTCTGTTCGTAGTCAAATGCCTGAAAAAAGAATCAATAAAGGCAGGCGTCTTTAGTTGGGCCCTGACTAAATGCCAGTGCAGCATGCTGCTTTCTGTTTATTTATAATTTATTATTTCTCTCAGCACAATGGATATGCTTAGCTGAGTCCATGGGCCTGCCTAGGCAGAAACTAAGCACTGTTCAATAATGTGACAACAGCAAAATGGAGGGCCGGATTTAAATTACAGCAGTCTTCAACACCACCTAATTAGGTTAAAACAACAGAAAGATGGGCAGACATGCAGTAAGTATAGTCAACAGCTAAACATTCAAATAAATTCTGGTTGAATAACCTTTCACCAATTTATTTATACCACTCCACTTTCACATTGTGTTTAATAAACGCCTCAGACTCATCTCTTTCCATCCAATTTCACACCTTTATCTCTATCTTATGTAGCAATTTAGGTTAAACCAACACAAGACTTTGAAACACTTGGAGTACTGTACAAAGGAGCTATTACTCAAATTTTGTTCATTTTGTTTTACGTGTGTGTGTACGGGATAGATATAGATTCAATAATTAATATACTTTGGGAGACATTCCTGATCAAGTTGTTCCATACAGGATTTGCTTAAAAAATAGCGACATTCAAATTGTGGTTGGTGTCCTTGAGAAAAGATACGGGCAGCACAGCTGCCAACTCTAAACATTGTTTCATATTGTGTGTATATATTCAGCCCCCCAAATCCCTACATGAATCATCCCTTTATCTAAACAGCCTACAGTGTAGTACAATACAGCTAAACATCCAACAGGCATGTTCAATGTAACAATTACTCAATGAAAAACTTGTACAATGATTTCTCAATGTTTTTTTTTTTAAAAAGGCTTCTAGGTCAAAATGTTTGTTGAAGAATGGAACTAGTTTCTTTTAGCACTGTTACCTATCGTGCGTGTTTTTTTGTTGGATGAGACGTAATAACCAAAAACAAGAGTGTGCAGGATTTCATTACATTTCCTGTGTATATTGCAATTTGATTGTGTGTGTGTGTGTGTGTGTGGGGGGGGGGGGGTATACAGTTCAAGTTTACATACCCCAATGGAAATTTATAATTTCTAGAAATTTCTTGAAAACAAATAAATTACAGGAAAAACCTTTTATAGCTATGTTTTGCTTTTGTGGATGAGGAAAAAAAGTTACATGAAATAATGTCTAAAATTATTTATTTCAGCAATTTGTTTTGCAAAACTCCAAAAATGCTAATTAAAAAGTATCCATACCCTGACAAGGAAAATTCAATTAATAGCTAGTTGAGGCACCTTTTGTCAATGAGCTTTTGGCATGATGCTTTAAGGGATTTTTGACTATTCTTCAACGCAAAATTGTTCCAATTCATTCATATTTTGAGAACTTGTCTTGTGCACAAGCCTTCTTTAACTCATACCAAAGATTCTCAATCGGATTTAGATCAGGACTTTGACTAGGCCATTTCAGATCCTTGATTTCATTCTTCTTTAACCATTCTGAAGCAGATTTTGACTTGCGCTTTGGGTCATTGTCGTGTTGGAACGTCCAGTTGCGCTTTAAAACACGTTTTGTAGCGGAGGGTTTCAGATGATTGGCCAGTATATTTTGGTATGCTGTGGAATCCATTTTACCATGTATTGGAACAAAATGTCCTGTGCCATTAGAGGAAAAACAGCCCCATGGAATGATATTACCACCTCCATGCTTGACAGTAGGTGTGGTGTTCTTTTCTTTGTAAGCCTCACCAGACTTTCTCCAAACTCAACGACCATCAGCGTGACCAAATAGCTTGATTTTTTCATCACTCCACAAAACCTTTTACCAGAACTCGTATCCATCATTCAAATACCGTTTTGCAAACTTAAAGTGATTATCCTTGTGATGTTTTCCTAAGAGTGTCTTTTTCCTTAGCCTGCGACCATTGAGACATTCTCCATGCAATACTCAACCCATGGTTGAAATGGAAACCCCAGTTCCACTCGCAGCTAATTCACTTTGAATATCTTTGGCAGTCAATCTCACAATTCTTCTACTTGTTCTTGGTGAAACAACCTTTTTTCCCAGGCCGAAGGAGCTTTGTGACAGTACTGTGAGTACTTCTTGACAATAGAAACAATAGTCGAAATTGGGATACTCAAATGCTTGGAAATCTTCTCTGGCTTTATGAAAGTAAATAATTTTCTGCCTAAGGTCTTCAGATAGCGCTTTACTTTTTCCCATATTGACTTATTGGTAATGACAGCAATCATCCGATGCCTAACCCTTTTATACTCTCTAAGAATGTTCACCTACTTTTCTAGAATTCGGTTCTGCATTATCATATTGAAATTTCTAGCACCTTGTAGACAATACTGTCATAGCATCAAAGGGTATGAATGCTTTTGAATTAGCATTTTTGGAGTTTTTCGGAAAAATTTCTTAACTTTTTTTGCTACAAAAGATTTTTCTTAAAATTCTTTGTTGTCAAGAAATTTCTAGAAATTATAGATTTCCATTGGGGTATGCCATTTGCCTACAACTGTATATTGAAACATGTTGTGTTACAGAAGACACACTTCATTTTCACAGTGTCTAAGCAAATCCCTATGACCCAAGCTTAGAGCTCTGTCCTCTGAAAGGAGGCAATGTTAAAAGTAAAATAAGGAGTGGTTTTCGCTTACAGTGAGTACCTGCATGTTGGCAAAAGAGGGCGACGCCAGGCGAATTCTCTCGGAATTCTGCTGGGCTGCCCTCTCTGCAGCTCTCTCGCTCCCTGGAGCCTTCTTATCAGCCAGTGGGCTTTCTGAAGCACTGGAATCCGAATCTGAAAGCAAGTGGTCCGATGTGCTGAAACAACATTTCAGGTATTAGACAATGAGAACCAAATAGTAGGCTAGAACTAGCTTTGCCATTCAGTTCTGGTTTTGTTCATTGGGCACAAGGCCAGATATGATCCCAGGCCTCCAGAGGATAAGCGAGTTTAGGAGAGTAGCCCCTGCTCAACATACCTAACACTCATAGATCAAATCTTTTTTTGAGCCTCAGGATAGCCCAGTTGAGATTTAACATCTAGTTCCCGTTGTTGGTTAGGGCCTTTAACCAAGTTTACATTTGTCTTTGTCAATATAATCACCTTTAGTTATCTTCAAATCAATAAACAATTGAAAGGCAAAAGGCACTTTGGCCCGAGGAACTGAGTTGCAATCAAGCCTAATTAAGAGTGACCTAGTTCAGCTATTTTATTTGAATGCTCTTTGAAGAGTGGCTAGTGTCCTCTACACAGATTATAATACACAGGAATGCACGCCAGAACCAGGCTGAATGGTAACCTTGAAACTGGCAAGGATTCCCACTGTAGCTCTGCAACCTCAATCCTGACCATTGTGCCATGGTTTTATGAGGTGACCTGTCCACTGGATTGAGACCACTGAAACTCCTTTCACTTGTGACAGGAACAGATTGATCACAGACCTCACAGAATAAGTGAAAGGTGCCAGCTAACCACACCAACTCCATGCTTCGTTTCTTTGGTTGTTTTCCAGCGCTGTTATCAAATACATTGACTAATTAGACTTCTTTAATACACACTCTAAAGATATATCAGCCTGACTCATTTTATAAACAGTGTTTTCAACAGTATATAATAATAGGACTGCCAATACATACTGCAGGTGTGAATTCTTGGTGCCTTGTAGAAGCTCCACTGCATGCCTCTTGCCAGCCGATGATTTTGAAGAACCCAGCATCTGTTTCAGCTCATTACTGTTTGCGGAGTGCGATGGACTTCTTGGCATGCCTACTTCTACAAAGGCATCATTCGAACCTGAAAAATAAGCAGCCACTTAAGCTTCCCACACATTGACCAGTGCTTATGCATTGAGTTATCCCTGGAGGGAGCACTCGCTAGCAGGGTGAAGCAGATCAGGCTACTCTTACCTTGTATCCATGTTCCACTAAACTAGAGCTCAACCCCATTTGGATTTAAGCTCCAAGGAGTATTGGACTCAAATGGCTCCAAACCCTTACAGTACCTTGCCTGAATTCAGCAGCGTGAATTTCAGTGGTGATTATATAATAAGCACATAGCTTGGAATAAAGTTCTGTCTTTAATTAAAATTTGGGGGGGTTTGACACATACAAAACACAGATATATTTTTTAGCCTTTAACTTAGGATGCTCATGAGCTGTCAATGCTACTCACTTTTTGAGTATGACCAAGAATAACTACCATTCCCTGGTCTCCCCCAATCTAAGCAACAGAACATGGAAACACTTGTGTTACAATCAGGGTTCATAGGTAACTCGTCGAGGTGCAAATGCTGACCCAAATATTGCTCAGGGGAACCAGGTTGTGTTTCACATTTGACCTGAGCCAGATGTGAAGCTACCTAGGCCTCCAGGAGGTAAAGTCTTTGCAAAAACAGTATTTAGCAATATTCACTGTGAAAGATGTAGTATATTTTAGTATTCGTGTTCCATATTAAAACCAGAGCTGGTATTTTACCTTCGTCAGGGCTGGATTTGGTAGTTAGTTGCTCTGTGGGACTGTGGCCACTGCTCTCATTTGAAGAGTCTGTGTGATTCCCACCAAGGACTTTATCAGCTAGACAAGGCCCGGACAACCTCCTGTATACTGAATTGGAATGCTGCAATAAAAAAAAAAAAATACTCTATATTGCCGTTTCTATTACTGGAAGTTATAGTAACACAACACAACCAGCGAATAATCACATTTTTAGGAGGAGACGGTTACCTTGACATGTCCATTGAGAGATGACAGATTCTTGCTGGTTTCTGATAAGCCGTTGACCTGGCTGTCGATTGGGGCCAGACCGGGGGGAGGAGAGGGGGTGTTCTGTGCATAACCCTGGACACCTGACAGGAAAATATTGGTCAAGGTGGCCTGTGTTGATGGGTGCATCATGAGGGGTGAAGAGAAGCCTAAAATACAAATACAAAATATATAAATAAAATTGGTTCACAATACCAGCAAGGACGTCTGTAAATTACATATCCCCTGCCATGACAGAAATTACACAATTTGAGCCACATCACAGTAAATCACTACAACCTTCATACCTACCTGAGGCTACTCTACATGGACAATTCCACCAATAACCATCCAGTAAAAGATAGGAGTGTTCATACTTTTAGAATAAACCTGTTAAAACTATTCCTTTTCAATAAAATTACTGAACTTGTACAGCATTTATGTGTTTATGGATAAATAATACAAATAAACATTTGTTACAACATTACTAAAATGTGCCTTACACTGTGCTAAAAAAAAAAACCAAACAAGAACGCCTATATTTGACACACACACATATATATATATATATATATATATATATATATATATATATGTTTAAACTGCTGACACCGCTAATACAAGCTGCTTTGTGATATACCTGGGGCAGTTGTCGGACTAGCAAGTGAGGTTGCCCAAAGCGTGGGGCTGGGCGTGCCTGAGCTGGAGTTCTGCAGGGGACTGACTGAACTGTTGAGAGCATTCAGGAGCGAGTTGGCAGCAGTAGAACTATTTAATGATGACGACGTGGGGCCCAAGAGGCCTAGAATATGTTAAAAAAAAAAAAAGCATGTCAAAAGAGACCATATAATGTATATACAGATGCATTATATTAATTGTAATACATTATATCCTATACTGGGTAAAATTCAGAGGTTCTTGAATCTTTATGCCATTAGACTTGGCTTTCATAAAGGAACTGAGTTTCCTACCTAGGCTGGTGAGACCGAGTCCAGCTGAAGCCAGGATATCCAGGCCCACAGGGCAGATGACAGAGGAGGAGCTGCTTGTTTGTATCGTTACCCCACTGCTTTCTAGGCCCAGGAGGCACTTCCTCGCTTCATACATGTTTAAGGCATTCCTTTCCACACTCTTTACAATCACAGACTGAAAGACGCAACAAATTTGAGACATTTATTACCAACATTATAAAATATAAAATATATAAAATATATTATTATTATTATTATTATTATTATTAACACCATTAACATATAACATCATATAAAATAAGAACATGAAGATTATATTTTATATTAATTATACTGGACTGGAGAAATATGTAAAGGATCTCTAATTAGATTTACATATCTCCTTGCGCACTCTGCTGTGCCAGGTCAACAAGGGAAGCAAGTCATACAAGGAGTGCAAGTAATTCAATTATTAAAACAACAAGTCTGAAAAGACAAAAAGAAGAAGAAAAAAATACCATAAAATACCCTTTTTATTAATTATTCGAATCCTTTGTTAACTAATGCTAAGTGATATTTATATACTAGAGGTTTACCAAAACAATGTTGTTACCAATCTATGACTGAAGTCACACCCAGCCCAGTGAAACCCTGCTGATACCCTGTGAGCAAATTAGGTGTTATCCTGATACATTGTGTTATGTTAAGTCAAATTCAAGTTTTGTTTCAACCACGCAACAAATATATTTAAAAAAAGGGGATTTTTATTGAGCATATGACCTTTAAGTGTGAAATGGAAACTTGGTTAGTCCGAGATCAGGTATCATCTTTGATACATCATTTATTAGGGGTGTGAATTCCTTCAGGGCATGCAGTATACATTTCAAGTTACCGTAGCTAACGGCAACTTCTTGTTATTGAAGACTTGCCAAATCCACTAAGGTTGGAAAAATGAAAAAATACAGGTTCATCAACCTGAAGTGAAATCTGCACAATTGGCGTAGAGCCGCCCAGGTGGGGAGGGCTTAGGTCAGCCAGAGTGTCCTTGGCTCACCGCGCACCAGCGACCCCTGTAGACTGGCCGAGCGCCTGCAGGCCTGGCTGTAAGTTGCCCAGAGCTGTGTGGTCCTCCGATGCTGTAGCTCTGAGGTGGCTGCATGGACGGCACACGTTTTGGAGGACATGTGTGTCCGTCTTCGTCTCTCCCGAGTCAGCGTGGGGGTGGCAGTGGTGAGCCAAGTTGAAAAAAAATAATAATAATTGGGCTTTCCAAATTTGGGAGTAAATGAGAAAAAAGAATTGCCGATTCCAAATTAGAAAAAAAAAAAGGTTTTCAAATCCGAGGAGTAAAAGTGAAGCCCAGTTCAAATTTGTCTAGTTTTGTGAATAAATAGCACACAGGAAATGTTTTATATGCACTGACTGCAGATCTACTGGGAATCCAGCCACCAATTACTAACACGTTTAGACAACACAAAACAAAAAAGCAATTACAGCTTCGGACAGCCCAACAAAGTAGCCCACACAGATAGTTTTGGGCTAGTACGTCCAATGTAAACATATATAGTGGATTCACAAGCCTTTATTCATTTAAATTTTTTTGTAGATTACAGTACATGGAGATTTAAATGTCTCTTGACTTAACCCTCAAAGACTGCAGGCAGCAACAACAGAAGCTTGTGAATATGAGGATATGGTTGGTATCTTCAGTCCTTGTGTGCATAAGATTTTTTTGTGGTGAGGGAACAAGTATGGTTCTTTAACACAGCAACTCCCCACAACAGCTCAGGAGAGGAGCTGCGTGAACCTCCTCTGACCATATCATTCACTCTGCATACCACACGGTGGGCATCAAGTGAGCCACTCAGGGACCAGTGGCAATGTAGTGAATTTGCCAAGGGAATTATATCCTGAAAACGAGTCTCTTTCCCAGAACTAGAAAGTTCATACTGTGCCTGTGCAGTCTAAAATGTTTATATATTTACATTGTGGTATACCTTGCTTGGCTGCTTGGGCTTTGGTTTGATGCTAATGAAGACATCTAACTGCTCCATCAGCTGGGTAATAAAGGGTGGTTCCACTTCAATGTCTTCTTTGATATCAAACATCAACACAAGAGGAAGGCAACCCTGAAACACATTTCACAAAACACTGCAGTAACTACAGTTGAATAATTCATGCTTTTTCTCTCGATAATTTTAACTATTCTTTACCTGGGGGGCAGGGGGCAGGGGGTTGACTGTAATATGTTTGAAATATGATTTTAGTATGCCTTTGCTCTCTTATTATAAATGTTTTTGGGTTTTTTATGCCAATATTTTTTTCAAATCTAAATTGCACCATATAAAAAAGGCACAGGCTCCTCACTAAGATATCCATTCCTAGATAAAAACAAGAAAGTAAAACACTTTTTACACTCTAAAGGGTTCTTAAAAGCTTTTCTAGAGTATTCAGTGAGATTCAAAAAGCCAATACTGTAGCAGCTGCCAAAATTAAAGACTCACAAGAATGCATTTGCATTATGACTAGACAGTATTTCAGAGTTTCTTTTCAAATGCCATTTAACTGCAGGTACTGATAACGCACCTGCGCCAAACTCATTCTCAGGTCTCTTGTAGCAATGAGCAGAATACAAATTACTTCAAACATTTTTGATAGTATTTAGACCTGACATCCAACAAAATATTTTTTTGTGGAAATAAAGTAGTAAAAATACACATTTGTCAAAAAATATCATTTACCAATCAATACATGGTTTAGCAATACCATAATCCTTTAAAGAATAATGGATTAAACAAACCATGCATACAAAAAACATTTATTCAAAGGCTTAATAGCAAGTACAAGTCACAAATGGACAATGTATGTTGGAATGAACTCAACTATGTATTATGAAAGGATGTTTACAATATTGCTTCCTTTGTTACATGTTTCAAAAGGAATTTTGCCAAGATAAAACTGCAAAGAGAGCAAGAATTTAGTTCACTTAAACAGCAACTGCTGCTTCAAGAAATGTTTCGACAAGAAGTATTTCAAGATATTAGTAAAGAATTTGAAAGGTTTTCCAAATAATTACTAGTTTCTTCTAGTATTCCTACTATTTGGTGTTTCTGCTTCTAACAATACATAGTTCTTGATAATTTCAGAACACGTTTAATTTCATGACTCATGATAAAATAAAAGCATATATTATTATTATTATTATTATTTATTTCTTAGCAGACGCCCTTATCCAGGGCGACTTACAATTGTTACAAGATATCACATTATTTTAATATACAATTACCCATTTATACAGTTGGGTTTTTACTGGAGCAATTTAGGTAAAGTACCTTGCTCAAGGGTACAGCAGCAGTGTCCCCTACCAGGGATTGAACCCACAACCCTCCGGTCAAGAGTCCAGAGCCCTAACCACTACAACACTGCTGCCCATATTGAGGTATGTAGCACGTAAAGGGTTAAAGTCTGAGACATCTACTGTTCACAGTTTCCATAAAAACAAGTAACATTTTTAAAATGCAGCATGCTGGTAACACATACAGACCATGCCCGAATTACTGCGCTCAGTTCCGGGTTTGATAGGAATGTCGACTTGTTTATCCTTACCATGAGATAATGCCTGGCCAAGCAGACTGAGTCGATGGTGCCCTGGAGGTAGACGGTGGATTTCTTCTGTGGGTTGTTGGGGTCGGGGAAGTGGATCTGGGCCCCTGTTCTCTGCATGATGTGTTTGATATTGCTGCCGTTGCGGCCCATCATGAAGAGATGGTGTTGTGGTGCTATATCGAGCTGGGTGCTCACAGAGATTGCATTGGCCATGCTGCCAGCCAGGTGATCCAACAGCAAAGCAGTCCCTCTCTAAATTACATACAAAACAGTGAGACGCAGATTTAGTATATAAAACAAACAAAAAAAACCTTTGTAGATGTCACCCTCCGCTTATCATCAAACTGAAGTGTCCTGGCATAATGGGAGTCAAACATGCTGTAAACAAAAGTAAAAAAAAGCTCCCGATAATATCGCCTTGGTTAACATCAATCAAAGGAAAAGAGATGTAAAAAATGAAATATAGCTAGGAAAGCTGTTTCACCTTTCATGGAACTACCATGGGGCATTGTGGCAGAGCAGAGCTCTGCCCTTTAGAAATTGGCAGTTATGGGGTTAAATTCCCCTACCTGCCTGAGTTTATTGTGTTCAGGTGGCTGGGGTTGATTAGTTAATTACAGTAATTAACGATCAATCAGCACCCAGCCACCTGACATAAAAGGAGGCCTCAGCTTCCCATTAGGAGGAGGGAGCTGAGGAAGCAAGTTGGTGTTTGTTGGTTTTGGTTTTTGTGGATTTTCTCATCCAGTGAAGGCATCGCCCAGCCTGGAAACCTTTATTTTGTAAGTTTTGTTTTGTGTTTATTTTGTGATTGAAATCTTTTTGTTTGGCCCTTGTGCCTGTTTATTTGATTATTTTTGTGAATTAAAAACTTTATTTTGAACTTTAAACTGTCTCTGAGCCTCAACCTCTGTCATCCTTGTCACAGGCATATTTGCAGAAATCTATAAACAGTATCATCTTTATCACATCTCATGATGCTAAATAACATACTGTGGACTGAAGCTGTTTGAAGATAGCGCTCACATTAAAAAAATGGATGCAACGGATGAGCAAAATTGCCCAAGTGTGCGTACAAAGGATTCGATGCACGAGGATTCAATGCACGAGTATAAAGGAAGAATGTCGCTATACACAAGTTCATTTTTTGAACGATCACCTGCGGTAGTCCCAATTAAAGGTGTAACAACTTTCATAGTAAACAGTTAACTGTTGGCCATCGCTTGTTGGAGAAGTTCCCATCTTATAGACTCTTGTCTTTATCAGTCATTCAACTGATTTCCAACCCACTTCATATCATTTCAGGACACTGCAATTCGTAAGTTTACAGCATTTAATTTATTAAAGTCATGCGTTTATTGATATCACATGCATTGAAGCATATATTGCCCAGTATATTACTTAATTAAAAACAATATTGAACCCAAAGATGTATAATCCTACATTTTTCTGCTTCATTATCCATATTAAACTTCTCTTGTAACGTAGTTAGTGCGATTACATCCACAGAGAGGGCTAGGGACAGTTATATCCCTCCCCACACCAGGCTTCTTATATCACCATTGGGGAGAACATGGAGATAAAAAAGTGTATGTGTATATGTGTTTTGCAGTAATTTTAATGGAATATAATCACTGCCAACAGCATGACTGTTAAATTAAAAATTCCAAACGTTTTAGCAATGAGAGATGTTCTGATGTAGCCATTTTTGTTTGTATGTAAATATACTCTCACTGTGCCATTCTGTTGATAAATTATAGCCATGCAGTTATATTACAGCCCCAGATGAAACTTGCATCACAGTGAATCACACACAACTTATGCGCCATGGTTCAGTTCAAACACAGCAAATCTTGATTACCTTACTAAAGTGATGATACACATCCCCTTGGTAACCAGCTGCTTCTACTGTACTTAATTATTCCACATATAGCTGACCCCGGTATAAGATCATGTTCTCATTAACTCACATTAAAATCCTCCAGATATGAAGTCAGTACCTTGACAGCTGTGGTGTTGTTCTGGGACCCTCTGACAATGCCAGTAGCACCATACATTCTGGAACGCTGCTTGAAGGACACTGAAATGTTATAGGTCTGGGATATGTGCTGGACTGCTGGGGAGTTGGGGTCTGGGTTGGGCTGAATAATCACAGGCAGTTCAAACATCAGTACCAAGGGAAGCAGTTCCTGCAAATATTCAGGATAAAATGACAATCACAGATGTGTCTGCACATTTAAAAAACAAAAAAAACATTGGTAACACTTTATTTTGAGGGGCATAAATAAGTATGTATGTAATTAATATGCAATTAACCATTTTCTGAAGCTTAGTACATGTTAACAAACAGTATAGATAGTGTGGATAGCTTCTAGAATAATATCGGTAATGCTACATACCAGTCTTTGTATATCTTTTTTTACTGGAGTAGGAAACCACCAAGTCTCAAAAATACACACTCAACATACATATGAAATATGAGCTCTAATCTAAATGATAGATACACACATGCAAGGCATATCTATTGACTGGTTATTAACATGTAACTAAACTTCAGCAAATGGTTAATTGCATAGTAATGAAATACTTATTTATGCCACTCAAAATAAAACGTTACCAAACCCTCTTACGAATCTTTTGTTATGGGCTTGGTCATGATAATGGGGATAAATATGGTGCATGCATGCCAAAAAATAAGTGTTCAGAAAGACTTTTGTTCTAAATGAAGTGAAAGTCTGATCAGTCTACTGTTCTATTCAGTAGCAGAAAGCTCTTTTTTTATCAAATCACAGATTCTTATTATCAGGTGACACAGGCCTCAAAAGGGAAAAAAAAATATAGCAAGTGGAACAAATAACATTAACCAGAAAAATGTAACTATGATCAGTCCCAGATGTCCCAAATCCCACATACACTGTAATGTGGTAAAGACGGGCTTGCAATAAATTTCAATGGGAGAATGAGTAACCGTGGTGTCATAAAACACTTCTCTTAATTGTACATTTGAAGCAGTAGTGGGTTCCTCAGGTTTGGGTTAAGTAGCTGGGTTTATGCACCATGCCAGCTGTTTATTCAGTAATTCTTTAGTTATTAAAGCATGAAATGCCAAATCAGTAGAAAATAGAAAAAAAAACAATTAAACATTCCCAGACTAACCACTAATATACACAGCTCAAGTTTAGTTTTGGATTACCATTCCACATTTGTTTTTTGAACATCTGCAGATCCCATGAACTATCATAACATAAAAAGTGATTTTCTTTTTTTTTTTTTTAATGTACCAGTACAGTTTATTTAACCAGACAATGAATGCCTAGCTCTTTAGCTTGCTTACTTTGAAAGTGGCTTTCAATTTATACCAATTACAAAACCCCTGTAAAACTTTGCTAATAACAGAAGTTGGCCATAAAGGTTTATGGCATGTTCATCTAATTAGAGAGTTAAGTAATTAATAAAGTTTGGGACTGCAGATGGTGGCCTTAATATTGAGGGTGACCCTGCTGTCAATGTGAGCCAATCAAGACTATAAAACAAGTGATGTGATCTTTACACCAAGGTTGACTTCAAGTGAGGTTTTACTGTTCAATTAAATATCAAGTTAAATACATAATTAAAAATGGTTTCATTCTAAATAGGTCTCAACAACTTACAGGAATGTGTGCTGATTTCTGGCATCAGAAAGTACTAAGCCTGAATACAAGAACTGACTCGAAGAAAAAATAAAAACAAATATTAAATAACTGGCTGGTGCTGCCTAGTGTTTATTGTGAGGGTGTGTTTACAACAATTACTGCACCACCTATTTCACCCAGCAGGTGCCAGTGAAAGGAGATCCAAGAACCTCAAAGTTGCAAGGGGACGACATGGAAAAAACGGTCAGGATTCTAATTTCTTGGAATGTGCAGCAATAACTCCCCAGTGCAAAAGCACTAGAGTGGTAAACTGCCTCAAGATGTTACGTGCGATTCAGTATGAACAGGGTAGGCCAGATGTCATAGGGCAAGGTTTCTTTTCTTTTTTAATATTTGGCAGGTTTATGTACTCTGGAGCAGAAAGCAGATTTTTGGAGCAGATTTTCAAAATTGTTCTGTAAACAATCAAACGGATTACTTTTTTTGTTCAAATCTTTAAATTGCATTCCGCTGGCTTTGCACATGTTCAGAACCTTTCTGCACTTTAACTTATTTTTCTTGGTTCCTCAGAGAGGAAGCGTGTGTTAGGAATGTTGATGATGGTGAAATATAAGGAGAGAGTCTGGACACTACCAAATCACACAAGTGGAACAGCTACACCCACAGAAACAAGGAAACCACAGGTCTGCAGCTTACATTGTTTAAACTGTTCCATTGATCAATCAGCACCATATGTTGGAAATCAAACTGCTTAAGGTTTTTGTTGTAAAAAGTTTGGATTTTCTCATCACCAACTGTTGAGAAGTAATACTTTTCAGAGGGATTGATCAATTTACTTCTAGATTACTAAAGCCTCACATCTTTTAAGGCAATATGGTCACTGCTGCAAACAACATGTATTTAAAAAAATGATTTATTCAGGACGCACTTTGTCAATTCATCCAGTGAGCAATGCTCCATGTCAGTATTTAAAACTACCTGCTCTGAGAGCACAAAGAGCTCTTCTACACAAAATGACCGCCTCATGTCCACTCCAATAACAACCCCCCCAAAAAATAGCCTAGTCCCAATCCGGAAGCAACCATATTCGACACTGTGGAAGACCAGGACACTGCTAACCGTTATATTCAGTTTTACAGGAGCAAAGAAAAAAAGTCCACCATCCCCTTAATAATGTAAAGCTTTTGTGAACTTGTTTTAGGAACATTTTTCACCAGGATGAAATTCACAACGTGCATTCAGGATTGCCAAGGAGACAGATATCCTGTTGGCATCTGCACACAAAAAAAAACCTAAAACCTACAATCATTTAAACAGTAAAAACAATACAATAGCCATCCAGCCACACATTAAAACACTGGAACATGCAACCATTTTAGTTCTTCAACCCACAAAATTGATGCCCTTCACATACAATTCTACTACATCATCATTTCTCCTTCTCCTTACTATAAAAAATGAAATACTCAAGACCACCACTACTATACCACCGCTTGTATTATTATTTTTTCATTATTTTCTCTCACAGGGAGGGGAAATCACCACACTACATAATCACAACACTGATTAGCCAAAAACATTAGTCTATTTTACTTTTACTTAAGAGGTATATGGATTGTGTTAAAATAACACAATCGTGTTTTTATCTGTAAATAATGCTGGGTAGTCAGTGATGGATCACACGTTTCAAAGAAACATACAGTAAAATTATCAACTACCAGTATTCCATAAACTGTTAGATGGTTGCTTTTAAAAACGTAGTGCTGCATAAAAACAGTTTCTAAGATGCATCAGACTGAACCAGCGAGAGGTCTGGCTCTGCCTGTGGAACTGTCAAGCCAGCAACAGATCTGACAAGACTTACTGCCAGCGTTGACGCCTCCATCATTTACATCAGGGAAAATAAACACCAGGGCTGAGCAGTGTTAGTGTTACTATGGAGACGTAGGATTTAAGCAAGGGGAACAGTGTTAAGACAGTAAGCACTGACTGAACACACACATTTTTAAATGTACAGTAAACTCCCAACTTAGGAGTATATTTACCCTGATTTTGGCTCTGGCTGCCTCCACACCAGCGGGCTGTCCTGCAATTGATACCTGGGAAGGGTAGAAGCAATCCAGTGTTTAAAAACAGTATTAAAATCCTAGTACACTACAGCAGATACACCATACAATTGATGAGCTTATTTTCTTTTAAAAATCTATACTTTTTATTGTATAAAAGCTCCTTGAATGAAAGATGGTGTAAGAGTTTCTACTTGAGAAGACCACTGTGTACCACACTGTACACATACATTATAGCAAACCCTCAATTATTCCATCTCCTTTGTTCTTGCGCTTCAGGTTATCAATATATATTTTTTTATCTAAAGGAGAAATTAATTTTTTTGTTTCAGCTGTACTATAATCATTTGAGTTCTTCAGTATATTTTCAAAACAAATACACATGTTCTAGATATAAATGTTCCCTTTTTTATGATAAAATATAATCTGTTGTGGACTAAATGGTACCGAAATTGCATTTCTATCTTTTTCATTCAACACCAAACCTCCTTAACATCAACATAAGCCTGTATTGATGAAGACAAAGAGTATACGTGCCAGTCTTGGCATTCCGGGCAGCTTCGTATCAATGTTCCCTTTCATCACTTCATAAAGTCAACTCAACTCTCGGACATCACAGAGCAGGATAGAATAGTATGTTTGTTTCACCCTCCCATGAATTAAGATGCAATTCTTTTTTCCTAAGTAGCACTGAGTGATACCCAGCTGTTTGTGGTTACAGCAACACTCCTTCAAAAAGTTACATTAACTGCACCTCTGACACAACAGGCTTCTGAAATTGAATGCCACCAGGCTGTTGGGCGTAAAGCTCCATTCACTTTAAATCAAGTCAAACCACATCTTGTGTTACTCCGTGTGGAGTGCAGGATGCGCCCTATAGCCTGGAGGTCGCCGGTTCGAGTCCAGGCTATTCCACTGCTGACCGTGGATGGGAGTTCCCAGGGGGCGGCGCACAACTGGCCGAGCGCCGTCCGGGTGGGGAGGGCTTAGGTTACTTGTTTTAAAATAAAAAATAAATATCTTTATAGTCCTTTAAAAAAAAATTAATGTATGTTTGTGAAAAAATAAGACAAAATTAAGTTACACCAGCGTGTCACCACAACACACTTAAACAAAATATCTGAAAACGCCCAATTCTATTTCCACCTCACCATTGCAAACCACTTACCGATGAAAATCACAGAAGATCATTGGTGGACTTTCATTACTGTTTTCAAGCACATCATCTCTTCACCTAGCAATCCTAAACAGATGTCTGGGAAGTCACTGCCTGGACTCGTTGGGTGCCTGACCAGTAGTGATTGTTAAGTGCAACGAGGCAAACCATACCAATTTACCTCCCTAATACTGCAGCATGCAAATACCAATGCACACTCCCAATGGGTCCCCAGCCAAGCTCAGCAGTGCTTTTACTAGGTTAGTCACCTGGAAGACACATATCTAAGAAATTTCAACAGGAATAATTCTATAGGTATATAAGTATGTTAACTATATACATCCCCTGCCATGGCAGTATGATGAAAAAGTTGACACTGTACTGTATATCACTTGATAATGAATAAAATAAATAAAATAAACACTTACTTGGTTGCTTTTCTCTGCCTGGTTATTCCTGTTGGAGTCTGGGAAATGTATGTGGCACCCAGTTTCCTCCATCACTTTCTTGATGTTGTTGCCCCCTTTGCCGATCACATGGGAATGTTCTGTATGCGACACATCCATTTTCAGCGTGACCCGGTTACTCTGTTCAAACGAAATGCAGTGAAACTGAGATTTGTGCCAAGGATTGTATTGTCTGATCGATCAAATAAACTTAGAGATCAGACACTCTGCATCAACATGCACTAAATGTGTGCAATAATTGATTGGTTTGATATATATAATTATTTTTTTAATGACAACACACTTAAAACGATTAGATCCGATAATCTCAATCTGTTATCTGACAAATTCAGTATGTCACATATCAATAAACTGTAAAAACAATCCCTTGTGACCACAAGTTGCCTTATTATGCAGAAGAAATTAAGCAAAATTTATTACAGAATTTACTAAAAACCAAAAACATGTTTATAGATCAGAAGACATTTTGCTTTAGCCAATTGGCTTAAACATCATTGTGCCATATGTACACGTGTTTATGTTTTGAAGGAAAGTCTTCAAAACAAAACAAAATCAAAACAATATCGAATATAAAGCACAGTGGAAACTCAACATGGTACAGTGGGAAATTACGCTCTGACTGGCTGAAATCTCCTTCTTCATTTACTTTAGTTGTAATGAACAGCTTATTTCTTGGACATGCTGGCATTTAAATGACACTTTCGACACTCTCGTAATATATTTTTACATTTTTCCCTAAGGGGAGTTTATAACATGTGGGGCTTGCATTTTAACATAATTGAATGTTTTGAATAGGCTCCTTGTGTCCAGCAGAACTATTCCTCAGCTGAAGAAATAGCAGCTTGTACTAAAAGCATCGAGGTCTGAAAAGGTCCAGACTACTGTACAATCTCTGGCTATAGCCTATTCCTTTCTGCAGCAAGCTGTTAGCTATGCTGTACAAGAAGACCTAGACCAAGGACTCCTCAGACTTCCCCTCCCATGAGGAAGATCGTTCACCTAATCACAAGGCGCAGCTCCCTCATCACATGTGATTTTGAGTCGTAGGTTCTCTCAGGCAACTCATTTAACATCTTGCTAAGTCAGTGAGTACAAGCTCCTCGGGGACCACTGTAAATGTCCGTTTTTGTTTTCAGCAAGGCTAAAAAAAACAACCAAAAACTCACTTTTGTGTCAAGAACAGACATTATCTTTTCCTTTGCTTCCTTCACATTGTCCTTCTTTCCAGAGACTTTGATATGAGGATCTGAAAAAAAAAATCAACACAAAATTAACACAATAAATATGTGGTAATGCAGAAACCATCCAAAAATTAGTACATTTTATCATGCAGGCCTAGAAATCCTCCCCACTTTCCTGAATGACTCCCAGCAGAACCTCCTGAAGCTCTCTCTGACAGCTGCAGTGTTTGTTAAACAAAAAATAACCAGCCAACAAAAGCAGATGGGTGAAGTGGTCATTGTGATACTTCCCTACACAATATAGGTGGTTTAAAGCAATACAAGACCAAAAGCATTAGAGATAGCCAATTCTATCCACCAAACACTTCTTGAATGCTGAATAAACGTTAATAACTAGTATTAATAAATTCTCCCCAACTTGATTTAAGGGGAGAACAACTCCATAACTAAATATAATTTAATCTTATTGCAGATCATACAAAGTAGCACGATCAGGACCATCACAGGTATTGTGATGCATATTGTACAGTGATTCATATCCTACATCCTAGACCAAAGGGTAGCAGGGGTTTCTGGTGGATGTTGGCGGTTCTTTATTTGCAGACTCAGAAGAGAATTGACAGAGTTAGGCAAGGAACCCAATACACAAGTAGAGGCTGGGCATGAACCCCATATCTCACACTCTCAAGTGCCAGATCTTATCCTCTGCTAAGGAGCCAGGGTTCTCCTGTGTTACAGACCTGGTACATTTCCTTTTGCATGTATTACCTCATTAAAGCTGCAGGGGTCAGTCATGATAACTCCTCTTACTCTGTGCCACATAAGAAAAACAATACAGTCAGCACTCGGATATCCGTTACCCAGATACGCGTCAGTCGTGTTTTACCGCCCTTGTATTAATAATAAAATCAATCCCCATTATATCTATGTAACAAATTAATGCACTTACTCGTCACACACGATTTCCGACTCCGTCACCAGTGTTCTGATACAAAGCCCATCTCTTCAATGTTACAATGTATCTGAATATACGTCACAGCCCGCGTATCAATCTGTCTTATATTGTGCAGTTACACAGCGCTTCCTCCAGTTTCACCTATCTGTGATCTTTAATTTGTGTGCATTTTCATTTGCAAGTGAACTGTGACATTAAGGCCTTATCGAGCAGTATATTCTGCAATTTTGAATACTGACTTTGGATACTGCTTTAATTATGGAAACTTTTTCTTCATCTTTTGATTTTGCTAAATTACATTGCCTTTTACATTTTACGCTGTTCTGTGCATAGATAACATTTAGATTGAATTTTGCTGTTAGGTCGTTAATGGGAAATTTTACATTCCACTACAATACGTACCGGATTTAAAAGTACTGTATTACAGTTAACGTGTTGTCTCATTAGTTTTGGTAAGTGATATTTTCAGAATCATATTGTTCTGAATTAAAATACTACTTCTGTTAAATAAAGTACTTCTAAATGGAAGCCTACTTATTTTAAAACACAGCCCTTTCAGGTATGTATTTTTGATTTTGTCAGTTTTTCAGGGAACGCAAAAAAGATACAAGCGTTGGAATGGGCCAAAATTAAATAAATCAGATATGCGTCACACGCGTTTAGCCATAAATTAAGTCAAAATTTTATAGGGTCGGATATGTGAGTGCTGACTGTATTTGAAATTTGGATGAAACTCCCTCTTTCACTATGTTCCAAGGGCCTACCACAGCCTTTCCTCCAACATATAGAATTATACCAACCCCTGTGTGTAAATTGCCCTTCCAGTTACTTGTGGTGGCTGTGGACCTAAATCCTTTTATCAAAGTACCAATATTTGTTCCAAAAAGAATATTCAAATATTTCTTTAAAAACGGTAATTTAAACACTATGCGAAATGTCTTACTCCAGCTTGATAAAAGCACCCATAGGATTATCATGCAGAAGATACTGAAGAAATACTCTAACAAAAGTTAAAACATGCAGCGTTTTTTTTTTTATTTATTCCACCTCGCGGTATAAACAATAATAAAATGCAACCAATATCACATACATGTTTGCCTTCAAGGACTAGAATTTAGGTAGGAATCTCTACTGCATATGTTTTCAGGTACATTCTGTGCAGTAGCGTAAACTACAGTACAGATGTATTAGTCTGCAACAGTACATTTTTTCTAGTGCAACCGACCTTTCTTGCTGACTCCATGTGCCACATGTAGGTATACAATTGAACAACTGCATGCCCTGTCAGACAAATGGGAATACCCTATTGGAGTTTTTCTTTAGAGCACTTACTGTGATGCACATTAAACACACTCAATCTGCTGCCGTTACTCCTCAGTTCATGAGCAAGACCTTCTAGTTAATGTCATGTGTTACAAGTACATTGTATAAAAATAGAGGTTTTTTTTTCTGGCCACTTAAGAATCCAGGTTATGCAATTACAATGTCACAATAATAATAATAAAAAAACATGAATTGGTAAGACTGAAAGTCAAGATAATACTGTGCATTTGTACTAAATCCTGGGGTGTCTTGCAATCATGTTTAATTTTGCTGGCTGCAATTATATATGAGACACTTTATACACAACATATTAAACTTACAAATCCCAAGAACAAAGATCATACTCAGAAACTACTATAAAATAAAACAAAAAAAGGTTTAACCTTATAATTGTTCTAATGGAGGGGATGGCATTCTGCAAACAGAAGAATTATAATGAATGTTTGCATTATATAAATGTTATTCTTATACAAATAAATCTACTGTACTGCACAATAGTGCTATTAGTTTTGACTAATCAGTCATTTCATTTATAACAGTTATGTTACCACCCACTAGGTCTCCCCAGTCCATAGTTAGGAACCAGATTTAAAAGAAACAAAATGGATTCTGATAACTTGTTACAGGACATAACACAGCAGCTATTTTCAACATGGACCAATAGCCAGGACTACATATCTATTATGTAAAAGATATTTTAAAATTGCACCTTTAAACTGCTTTAGGATAATACTGGTAAAAATGACACACACACACACACACACACACCATTATATCAATGCTAATAGAATGTCAAGTATTTCATTCAAATATGTTAGAGCCCGTTGATGTTTGAACCACTAATTAACAAGCCTGTGGTCACTTTAATGGAATGGTATAAAGTAAATTATCATAACCTACATCCTATGCACACAAAAAATGTCGTTATACAGACCGACAACCCCTCCATTTATTCCCCGATCATCATATTCTCAATAATGTTTTCTAAAGAATGTCCTCAGCAGGTTTCATCACATTTGGACAATCTGTTCCCTAGATACAATTATAAGCCTGACTTACAGACAGACTGATAGTTGGCATATATCCGCAGTTCATGATACTATTAAATAATCTGTGACAAAGATTTCCCTTAGCAAGTTTCATCACGGCTACCTTCACTATATCCCACTAGCCAGGGCTATGCATCGGGTGCGGAGGTCTATTAATGTGTACAGTTGTGTTTAGGTGGTGTTTCAAGCACTGGTATATTTGGCCACTCCATCTTAACGATAGGTATGAACTGGTTCCCAAGCTCCTATACTTTACTAAAAAATAATACTTCCATTTCTTCAATTTTTCACTCGTAACACTGACAGAAGCATTAACTAAAACATTTTTCTACTTGACCTTTTATAGTTTAACCTCAAAACTATAAATTATGTTTACAAGATATGCTACCAAACGGTATACAAAAGCATTAAGCTGTTGCTTTATATCTACTAAGCAACATACATTTTGCAAACCTCCCACTAACTGGCAAGAAAACTAAGGGAATTTGTTCAACTTGTTTAAAACGGTCAATCCATCTTGGGGATTTCTCTAATACTGCAAAAAGCTTTCCTGTCTGTGCTGAAAGGCAAAGACTCGGTATCTAGGATCCTAATCAAACTCTAAAATGCATCGAAAACATACTGACTGATTCTTTTAAAAACACAAACCAGACTTTCTTGGATAGCAAGGTGTCTGGATAGTTGCTTGTGTCCAAGATGCTGTTATTAAGACACAGCTGTGAAACCATGAACCCGGCCATGAAACCTTATGGCCACCATTGGGACTTCCCTGATCCATAAAAATGAGGCTAAGCAATAAAACTCAGCAGGTAGCAACAGTGGACCATGGTATGGTAGACACCTTACATCATACAGTATGTAAAGCTGTAGGAAATTGCAAGAGAACTGTAATGTAGTCCTACAGCCAACATATTAGCAATAGTGAAACCATTAGTCCAGATAATTAGCAAAAATCTACCACTTGATTCACATGCAGGATGTTTTACAGGGCGGTGGGCACTTAAGCTTACGTAAGGATAGTAGTTAATTTATCAGCGTCTATGAAACCAGCTGAATTTATATTCAAACTACACCGGAAAGGGACATGAACAAAGTTTGTATAAACATGAGATGGCACTGGAGGAAATGGGAGTAGGTGGACAGTGAGAATCTTAATGCCAAACAGAGGGTGCTATTTAAATAGTGGGGACGCGTGCCGCTATTTAAATAGTGGGGACGCGTGCCGCTATTTAAATAGTGGGGACGCGTGCCGCTATTTAAATAGTGGGGACGCGTGACGCTATTTAAATAGTGGGGACGCGTGACGCTATTTAAAATAGTGGGGACGCGTGACGCTATTTAAATAGTAGGGACCTGTGACGCTATTTAAATAGTGGGGACGCGTGACGCTATTTAAATAGTGGGGACGCGTGACGCTATTTAAATAGTGGGGACGTGTGACGCTATTTAAATAGTGGGGACGTGTGACGCTATTTAAAATAGTGGGGACGCGTGACGCTATTTAAATAGTGGGGACGCGTGACGCTATTTAAATAGTGGGGACGCGTGACGCTATTTAAAATAGTGGGGACGTGTGACGCTATTTAAATAGTAGGGACGTGTAACGCTATTTAAATAGTGGGGACGTGTAACGCTATTTAAATAGTGGGGGCGAGTGACGCTATTTAAATAGTGGGGACGAGTGACGCTATTTAAAATAGTGGGGACGCGTGACGCTATTTAAATAGTGGGGGCGAGTGACGCTATTTAAAATAGTGGGGACGCGTGACGCTATTTAAAATAGTGGGGACGCGTGACGCTATTTAAATAGTGGGGACGCGTGCCGCTATTTAAATAGTGGGGACGCGTGCCGCTATTTAAATAGTGGGGACGCGTGACGCTATTTAAATAGTGGGGACGCGTGACGCTATTTAAATAGTGGGGACGCGTGACGCTATTTAAATAGTGGGGACGTGTAACACTATTTTTCGGAACCCTGCTACTTAATCTTTAAGAGGCAATTAATGACTCTCAATTAATGACCCAGGTAAATCAACAGAGAATGTTACGAATCAAGTCACTATGGGCCAAATATTTGTGGTGATAATTTAGTAGAAAATAACAAAAAAAAACAAAATAATGTGATTTTTTTTTTATTTCACCCTCAATTAACCCAAATGCTTTGGTGCACTAGGTCACACTCTGGCTGCACGCTTTACAAAGCAGGAAATTAATCTGTTATTGTATCACATACTTGAAATCGTTGCACAGCCATGTGCGGTCTCAAAAAGAACCAGTGCTGATGGCATGGTATTTTTATATAGCGCCCTTCATGCCAAGGCATCCCCGAGCGTAAAGTTAAAAACAAAATAAAATAGCTCATGTATACAATATAAAATACACTCCAGTTATAACCAACTATTTAAAAACACATTAAAAAAAAGTATGTTTTCAATTTAGATTTAAAAGAATCCAGTGTTTCAGCCTGCCAAATTGTATTCGGAATAGAGTTCCACAACCGACTAGAAAAAAACTAAAACTAAATGAATCTACAGTACAAGAGACTTCTTTCCTTGTTCAGGAGCCAAGACATCAATACAAACTATTGTGAGCATACAGTAGATACTGTACTGTAGCTGTAAAAACATGACCAAGTCACTTTTCCTCTACATATCATTAAGGTGCCATCATCTGTGCAGCATTTCTGACAATCAAATTTCTGACAAAGTGGTTTATATACTCTTGCGTTGGCCTCAGGGATTTATTTGTTCAAAACTCGGAACAGTTACGTTAGTGTTCCTTTAATCCGATGTATTGCATTTTTATACATATTTCTTAGTCATCACCATCACCCTAAATTTGGTCAACAAAAGCCTTTAAGTCACACACGCACACACATACCTTTCCACACTTAATCGTTGCATCTTCAGAAGGGTTTGAAAAAGGTGATCATTTTTGGAACAGAGAACAGTACACAGTAGAAAATAACCCTGTTATCCATGGCTTTGTATTAGCAGTTCCTTCAGTAGTTGTTCCTATGTTTTGTTTAGTTCAATCAATTGTACTGGTTAAAGCCATGAGGTAGACTCTGAACAGTCAGAGTCTGGGAAATCTGGATGAGCGAACAGACTCAGAATGGCAGGAATATTTTCCAACCCTTCAGGTTAATGGCTTAAACCAGTGCCAAGGACAGTTACAAACTAGAGACACAAAGTGTGTTTTACATTTTTTTTTTTTTTTTTTTTTTAAAGAGACATTTTTATAGATTTCCGGTATGTAGCAGATTTCAATGCTGTATTCATAATGTTTCCTTGGGTATCCATTAATCGCTAATCGGGGTCTGTAAAACAAGCAGTTTGTCTTTTAATTGTTTGCCTTTTATTTCTTTTCTGCTTCACACATACATAGATAGAAGATTTACAAGAAATGCATATTATTGTATAGGGATCATGCTGCAACAATTACACACAAAAAAGAAAACAAGCACTTTAAAACAACTGCAAATAGAACTGTAAAGGAGCTATGCAAAACTGGCATTTAACACCACAGCTACAGTGTAAATTAAGTTGTGACATATGTCTAAAGCAGGGGTGTCAAACCGCAGTGTCTTCTGGCTTTCGTTCGACCCAAGCTCTCAGTTCTAATCTAATTATTTGATTAACTGGACAAATTTAACACTTCTCTCCAGGCCTCAACATGTTTTATAGGTAGTGTACACTTGAATCAAGTGTATTTTTTAAATCATCTACCATAGAAGACCAAGAAAAAATGTTAAACATGTCCAATTGAACAAACGATTAGATCAATTAAGCTAATTGAGAGCTTCAGTTGGAATGAAAACCATAAGACCCTGTTTTGCGGCCCTCAAGGACTGGAGTTTGACACCCCTGGTCTGAAGCATAAAAAACGTTGATGAACAGCATTGCACTCTGACTCATATTATCCTCAATGTGAAGTCATGGGTTAAATCCAGCCTACTGACCAGTCATACAGAACAGTGCTCCTGTTAAATCATTTCCAAAGATAAATGACCTCATTGCCATGTCATTAAACAACTAGATATTTATTACACATAAAAATTACTAAACTGTTTAAACTTAAAACATTAATTAGTATTAGATGAAAAATGTACATTGTCATTACTTTTATTTTTTTAAGTTTTGAAAAAAGTTCCAACTTAAAACTCTTTTTTAGTGAAGTGAGCAGCATGCACTTATTTTTCTTAAGGATTACATAAGAGAGTTTCTCATCTTGCCACCTGGGGGTGCAGACCCAACCAAACTCTATGGCAGAGCTGGCCAACCCTGGTCCTGGAGAGCCACAGTCCAGCAGGTTGTATATGTAACCCTTAAATCATCCACTTCTAAAGACTTGGAACAATTTCATTTTGACTAGTTAAGCAGTAATGCTTTCAATTTAAGTAGTAACTCGTTCAATGAAGTAATTTGGAGAATTTGGAACACAAACCTGAATACCCTGCAGCTCTAATGGACCAGCGCAGACCTCCCCTGCTCTCTGGTATAAGAACGTTCCCCAGAATTCCTTTCACCATTGAAGACATTGAGAAAGACTTTGAAATGTTTGTCAAAAACAGTTTTACTAAGTTTCTTTTAATTCTACAACACATTACACCATCTAGGCCTAGGTTCTCAAAGCTAGTTACTCTAAATCATCATTATCACAATGTGTTAAGTAAAAATGCACCCAATATAGACACAAAACAGGAACAAACAAAACAAAAAAAACTCAGGAGATTTAATGTAGGGGCTTTGGAGTAGTCTCAAGTTGTTTGCAATTTGTTTTAGAATTGCATGTGGTGTTTTTTCTTTTAAGACAAAAAAAGCTTTGAGAATCAAAGTGTTTTATTGTACCTTGCTATATGTTGTACATAAAATGAGACACATACCTGAACTCAAGAAAAAACATGTTGGGTTTTGGACAAGTTGGGTTTGTAATGGAAGGCTACTGGTTCTTGGTCTGCCTTGTGTACAGTAGGTGCCATAGCAATAGCTTAACACATGAAACAATTATATGTTTACTATTTAAGCCATATCCTAACAAGACTGCACTTGAAATGTATTTTCCATGTCATACCTATGCATAGTTTTGTTATGCAAGGACAACTCTCTCTGTTGGACACTGCAGATTGTGCGCACGACTTGTCTTTTTTTTTTTTTTTTTTAAAGTGAAAGTCTCCAACAGCTTTAGGTGATGTCATAAAAAACAGACAAAATAATTCCCTCCATGGTTTATCCACAAAGGTCCAGAGGGAGCTATAAAATAATTTCGTATCCACAGCTGAGCAGGCACAGAATACCTGCACCAATCGTTCTGTTGTCATGGGGATAGCTAAGAAAAAATAATGTGAAAACTGCCAACTTTTTTAAAGGCCTATGCTGCACTGTAACAAAGTCAGTCCTTGCAATTTATAGCCTTGGGAACCAAAAAGTCTGAAAGTCTTTTCCAAAAATTCTGCTGACAAAAGAACACAGGCCTCAATAAAAGAAAAAAGTATGGAGGCTTAAAATCCCCCCTCCACCAGTGGGTTTTGACAGAAGAGCATACCAAGCTGCATGATTCAGCTGCCTAGCAGGTAACCATGGAACCCAAAGCACACACATTAAGCATGCAGTAAAGAAAGTGAGATAAGGCCACAGCGGCACAGACGGGCCTGTTTTCACAGCTGCTGCTGCTGCAGCCTTCATGTTTTACTTCACTTCGGGTAAAGCAGTCATAATGACAGTTTTCCACTCTGGTCTTCTTGTAAATTTTGGTGCATAGGTGTAGATTTATTGCAGACAGTAAATTGGTTTGGCAACAGTAACTGGGGAACAAATGTTAGCATGCACTGTTATCGCCTTTTTACAATGTTGCCGTACCATTAATGAATGTTTAAAAGTAACACTATTTATTACACCACTTTGCCAACCATTTTCCATCTTGGTAAATCATAGTTACAGTACCAGTTTCAGGTCTGATACTTGTCTCAATACAGTAACACCTGTCAAGTGCCCATTTCAATATTGACTCAATTAGGACACGGAAGTGGCTTACTGTTTGCTGCATGGACAATCTCCTTTATACAAAGTACAACTAAAACTGATGTTCAATATAACATTAATGATCTTGTGCATTTTCAGATTTGTAAAGTAGGAGAAATATTGAAGCAATAATAATTAAAGTACAAGTAATAATACAACACATTTCACTCCAACTTCAATGCAAAACATCTACTATTTATCCAGACTTACCTGCTCCACATTTATGCAAGACTCTGAAGTGTGCAATATGCATCCCCAGTGGGGGATAATAAACTATTCTGAAAGTTTGGAACACGCAAGAATATATGTGGGGTTCTGCACTTCAAGACAGAGTAGAAAACATTCAAAAGCTGTGGATGGCATCCAAGTACAAAATATCAGTATAAAAAGTATAGACTAACCTATAACACTATGTTTGTGAGATTATGCTTTGTTCTGAGGCATCAGTATTATGGCACCATGCTGTCTGGTTATGTATTAAACTGTTTTGTGTATTTATAAAAGATACAATAAAAATACAGCGACGTTTGGTTTATGTTGGGTCACTATTAGTGCTGTATATATATATTTTTAAATCCAACTATCCAACTGCAACCTGTATTTCTGAGATATCCTTGAGTCAAGAGAAGCAGCCTGTTTTAACATATTTCAGAGATATCCCTGAGTATTAATGTTCTTTCAGTCCAAGCCAACGATGAGCCGTCTTATCAGCTCTTTGCAGAAGTTGCTAATGATGACATGTCTTCAAAATGTACAAATGTACATTTACAAACATTATTATCCTTCTTCTGGGGGGGGGGGGACAACAACTAATTTAATAGCACAGAATCTAGTCTTTTTAAATCTTCCCAGTGGAAGGCTATTCCATACATTTATAACTTTGTATAAAAAAGAGCTTCCCTTCTGTTCTAAACGTACTTTTATGCAGCTTCCACTTATGTCCTCTTGTTCTTTGTGCTAAATTTAAAGTAGTGTCTTGGGTCAACTTTATCTATACCATTTATGATTTTAAAAACTTCAAATCAAGTCCCCTCTTTCCCTTCTTTTTTCCAGGCTGAAGAGTTTTAAATTATTTTAACCTGTCCTCATAGCTCATGATATTAGTCCTGGGATCAGACCAGTCGTCCTTCTCAAGTGCAATGATGTCTTTTTTTGTAGTGTGGTGACCAAACTGTACACAGACTTCTAGGTGGGGGTCTAACTTGGGCATTGTATAATCTGAACATAACTCTCTAGACTTGTATTTCACACTTTTTTGCATTATAGCCGAACATTACATCTGCCTTTTTAACGGCCTCATCACATTGGCGAGATGCTTTTAATGATGACTCCACTATAACCCGAGATCTTTTTATAGAAGTCCTCGTTCCCTATTTCCATCCTGTTCATTTCATACATGGGTTTTTATGCCCAATATACTTTACATTTCTTAACATTAAAATGAATTTGCCACAAGTTTGCCCAGTTACAGAGATGGTCCAAATCCTTTGAATTAGCTGGGCTGCAGAGTCCACTACTCCTTCAAGTTTGGTATCATCTTTAACAATCTTGCAATGTGTATCTTGGTCCAAGTCATTTTTATAAATGATCACTTGACCCCAGTGTTGTTGTTACTACTACTACTACTACGACGACTACTACTACTACTATTACTACTACTACTACTACTACAGAACAGAACATGTTCTGGTTGTTTGTGAACAGCTGTCATTTACTGCATCAATCATTTCAGTTTCTACATCACCACATCTCACTGGATTTTCCCTGTTTATATTGGGAACATTGATGCTTCAATTGCTTGGTATAATAATTTCCACTTATTTCTATTCTGACCTGGTGGTCTGTAACATATTATTATTATTATTATTATTTATTTATTTCTTAGCAGACGCCCTTATCTAGGGCGACTTACAATTGTTACTTTGGTTTGTAGACAGAGGCAAATAAATGTTTTTTTACTTCTAGCCCATCCCTAACATTAGTTACACTTCCTCCTCTCCTATCTAGGTCAATCTTTTTGGAATAGTTTATACCCCTGTATGTGGAATTATGCTCCATCTGCAGGTCCAAACCAAGTTTGTTATTCCAACAACGTCATACTTTTCAGCTGACATGTGTGCTTCTAGCTCGAACGATTTCTTTCTGATGCTTCTGGCATTCAGACACAGGCATTTCATTTTGTATTGTATATGACTTGCACCTTTAGCCTAGAACCTGTTTTTTGGTTCCCACCCACCCCCTTGCCTAGTTAAAACCAAAGGGTTCTTTCTTTGCTCCATGCCAGAATATCTGCTCCCCTATCAATGTGTAAGCCATCTTTTTGGTAAAGCTCACAGTTATCAAAACATCTAGCATACAGTACATCAAATCAGATAGGAGTGTTTGATAGTATTGTGGCCACTGTTTGTAAAATTACAAATAATAAAACATAATACTCTTGTGTAGAATGCATGAAGACAGTATACTAACTAACTGTTTCCTCTGTTACAGATTACAGGACAGTTTCCTATGTGAAGCATTGACCAAGTTTAAGGCACAGAGGGGAGTACTATTAAACTGTCTGGAAATGTAAAAGATGAAATAGAAAAACTAGAGGATGCTTGCTTATCACACCTTTTAACTGTTCAGTTCCTTTGACGAGATGTCCACATTGGCTGAAATGACTTTGAACCATTTTCTCTCCCATCAAACTACAACTTAGGGGCTTGTGTATACTGCAGGCTCTTCATGCAAGACCCAAAGGAACAGTTTTATCAAGGTCTTTACGCCAACATGCAATTAGTACAATTTTTGTGAAATAAAAACACAACTGTTAATGTTACAAAACAAGTAAAATGCAAAGGAGGAAGTTAATTTAATGACTCTGAAGCGTATCTGAGTTTGCTGTCACTAGTTTTAAAAGATGAAGAGTTTAATTTTTCTTAAAATAGGTGAACACGGTAAACAACAAGCAGAACAGCCTTGTGACCTCAAGCCCTAAGTATCCCAAGCCTGTATTCCAGAGAATGAGGAAACTAATATCATTAAGTGATTAACTGCAATTACAAGTAGTAGAAAGATTATTGCAATTGCTTTATAATTATTATGACCAAACTCTTCACGGGGTCATTTTCTATTTGAGAAGAGAATTAAGGTCTGTCTGCCAAACAATATACCAGGCATCAATGTACCAATATTTATATAACCTCTGACGCATGAAATATCCCAACACTAACAAAAACCTGACACTGAACGGCAATTACTGTTACAACATGTGAACTACATAAATGATCTGCATTCTCAAAGGAAGTAAAACCAATAGCCATGGATACAGTTAAAGTTCTGTAATTGAATGTCATTCCTGATAATCCTAAGTGGCACATACATTAGAAGAGTAAGTAGCTTCAGATTTAATTTAGTTTTTGTACACTGCCCCTTACCTTGTTATGTCTTTCACTTCCGTTTAATTTGCCTGTCATAATAGATGTAACACAGGCTAGATCAGCAAAAGTGTTGGCACAGTCTAGTAAGGAGCTACTTTGGATCAAGTATCCTTTTGTATTGCTGGCAATACATTCCTGTGCATTTACCAATATAAAAACACTTCAGCTGGGATAGAAGGGTTTCTACAGTATCAGTACACTAGCACCCCCACAAGGCAAATTAAGGGCAGGGTTTTATTTTTTTTGTCTTTTTTGATCTTCTACAACAGTAATCTTTGCAAACATCAAGGCATCAACTTGAACCCCTGTATGTTATTCCTCTGAAATAATGGTCAGACACAACATGCGTTTTGTCCTTTTTCTTTGATTTGTTCTGAACAATTCGCTCAATTGAACTTACACTTTAGCTGGTGTTATTCAGAGATGTCTGCACAGTATCTAACCTCGAGAGCATGTTGTTGTTTCCTCTGCCACACTGAAATCCTGAACATTATTGAACAATATGGAAAACAGCAATGCACCAAAACCTTTCAAGATGAAAAAGCACAATTTATGTGTGTTTCTTTCCTTCACCCAGAACAACATTTGCTATTAAGCCAGACACCACTGTTGCGGATCAATATTTTATATTTACATCTAAAAGTTACATCTAAAAACTGAAGGTTATCATCATTCCTTCCCAGATTTACAGCAATTCACAACACAACTCTGTTTTTGGGTTACGCTTGAACAAAAAAGCATTAGGTCTTAAAGCAGCTAAATGAAAGGAAAGGCTGCTTACATGTAGAAAGTTAACTCCCTTTTTGAAAGGCCTACATTTAAATTACAAGCTACCTGTTGCTTTCATGGTGTAACTGCAATACACTGAGAACATTATTGAAGTGAACGTCCTGTGTCTTTGTTGTTTTTCATCTCCTATATTACATATTCCTTGCATAAATTAATATGTTTGAGTGTTTCTCTTTTTAATATGGGATTAGAATGAAGATATTGTGACTACTATGGTACATTTGTCAAATTGCCCATTTGTCCACGGAAAAAGACTCCAAAAGCTAAACACATTCACTGTGCCTCTACTCACTCTTTTCCCAGGATGCTCCTGGAATAGCTTTGCTTTAAAGATTATCTTAATGTTATGAAAATGTTAATATAACTACTCTTTCCCTTTTCTAGATTTAAGGCCAAACACATATATACATTTCAATTGCTTCATGTTAATCAGTGAAAGCCTAGACAAACTTCTAATCGGCATATTCCCAACCAAGGATGCTATATATCTGCCATTCAGAGGCTTGCAGCAATAATGAAACAGTCGCACAGTCTAAAAGTTAGGAGTTTCACCCCTTAGTGATACGTATCTGTGTACTCCTAGAATTGCGGATCTTCATGGGGCCTTATTCAGTGGAATAAGGCCCCATGAATGGATAACCAGCCCAACAAACAGTGGCACCACAAAATTATTCAGACAGGTAACCCATGTTTCACTATCTATAGGTTATATAAATTAGGTTCAACTGTCTAGAATTCTCACAACAAAACCACTCAGACGTGCAACTGCACACAGACTCACAGTTTCTCCCATTCACACTGTCTGCTAGATCAACTTATTACTTTCCATAAAAAAAAAAAATTAAAAATAAAATAAAAAAATATTGTGGTTGGCTACAAACCAAATGTTAGTAATTTGTCTCTAACAATAACGAGTTACAGATTAGAACTCATAACTCCATGAATATTGGCACTGAAAGATTCTAAAAAAAAAAAAAAAAAGATTCTAAAAAATAATAATTCCAGCTTATTAGATTTATGATCATTACTGGTTCCACTTTATTTTACTTTTTTTTTTTTTTTTTTGTTAATTCAGTATTTGCAAATATTTGAAATACAACTCTCTAGATTCACTGCATCCTGTCACTGTAACCTATACTGTGGGTCAGACAGCTGGACCATTAGAGAGAGTGATTAGGTACCAGAAAGAAGAATCAATATCATTGTTTTAAAATACTTGCATATTCCAAATTACAGTATACCGTTTGCAGATTGCCCCTTGCTATTAACTATCCAAGTATAGTAAAATGCTTACCTTTCTTAGACTTGGCACCTATCTTCAGTTTAGAAGGCCACGCAATCTGGGTTTTAGTTTCCTCCATAACCTGGAAAAACAGTCATCGAAAATGATTTGGAATTAACTTACTATTGTTGTTATCATACTGTACATCTTATGTATACAATTACGACCTACAACACAAGTTCAGTTACTTTAGAAATATTTATCTATATTTAGATATGTATTTAATTCCTATAATGCAGAAACAGTACATTTCAATTCCTAATCTGCTAAATACATTTTATCACTTAACAGCAACAAGCACTACAAGAGCTCCCAAAATATTTGACATACATGCATGCATAAATGGGGCATTGCATACTAAGAACAAGCTACAGGAGTTGCCACTTATATTACCTGTTTAGTGAATTTTCACATGATACTTTTAATAAGTATCATGTGCCATTTAGAATTTGATACATTGTTTTAGCACAAAAAGTACAGTATCAAATTCAATTTATTTTGTAGACCTCCAAACAAACAACAGTTTTGAAAATGAATATTGTAGTTTTTGACACCGCACAAGAAATTCTGCAGTTTGATGCAACAAAGTTATAAAATATTTGAAAAGAGACTAAATTACTATCACAGTTATGTCAGGAAATCCACGTTTTCTCTTGACAATGTCAAGTAGCTTGAACTGGCAAAGACATTACATAAAGTCACCAGAGGAGAACGTGAGAAAAGGCAGGCAGCTATGTGTAAGCAATATGATTTATGGCTCTGATAAACAGTATATTCCAGGTCTTCAGAATTTTCAGATATTTGCTTGAGGTTACCTAACATGCATTGTTATGCATTTATCTTAATACATATTACATGGACTTCAAATTACATGAACAACCATGTGTAATTACAAGCAACAAAATATCTATTGCCAATGCAAACTCAGAAATTGATATTCCTCTGTCCTAAATAAATTTCCTAAATAAGACACCCAATTTGTGGTAAATGTGTATTTGAGTGGTATTTGTTTCGTAGCAATTAGTAATACACCTTTATAATCATAGCAGCTCAAATACAGCATGTTACTCTGGTGCAGAGTACAAGGATTTGTGGTTTTATTAATTGCCATTTAAATAAGCCATTAGCTGATCAAGTGTGCATGTTGAGGGAGTCCAATTGCCCTTAATTTTAATTTGTCAGATGAACATATAAAAATGTGCAGTTTGTTGCAGGTGAAAACTAAAGGCACTGAACCGTGGGGGTTCAGATTATGTTTCAGATTAGTCCAGCCCACTAACTTCTTTAGAAATGCACCCAATCAGCAATATATTTCTTGATTTTTGTTTGTTTTAGGTCTGGAAAGGCATTAGCATGGGATCTATACAGTACTTTCCAAGCAAGGAGCAGACTTTTGGTACAACTGAATGTTTCTGAAAAAGGATGAACCTGATATTTTAAAAAGGTATACAAAAAAACAAAACAAAAAAACTAAACAAATGTAGGAATAAAACTGTGATACACTCACAGCCTCAATATGGCAGCTATGAGGTCGATGTCAGCAATATTAAGAATTCACCACCTCAAATGAATTCTGAGATATGAGACTTGGGGGGGGGGGGGGGGGGTGGATTTCTAATTTGTTTAAAACCTTTTTTCACAGAATGTGCAATATCTATTTTTTTTGCCTTACCCATAGCATTTTAAGGTGATCAGTAATCTCCTGTAATGGAATAACATTTGCAATAATATTGAACATTTAAACAAACAAAAACATTTTCAGTATTATTACCATTACAGAAATTGAGATTTTTAACATGATTTCTAACACGATTCTCAGCTTTAACATCACACATTAACACTGACAGTGAATTAAAGCAAAAACAGGTTACTAAATAACAGTTAGGGCACTATATCAGAATCTTGTGATTTCAGTTTTTACCGTTTTAAAAAATGTAATTAGGTTGATTTAATTGAACTTACGTACACTGCAGGACAGCAAACAACACAAAAAAGTAAATCTACAGGCTTCAATTTGTTCCATTCGGTTTGAGTTTGTGTGCATTTGAAGTACAGTAAGTCATTTTTAATTAAATTTTATTGAAAAACTAGTATTGTTAACTTTAAAAACGGGTTGTACAAGTAATTCTCTGTATTAGTCATCAGTCATTACAGTAAAAAAAAAAAAAACACCTACAACAGGGAACTAACTGACTTACTTCCAACTTTAGAGTTAGTTTTTTTATTTTCTAAGCCTTTTAGCTGAGGATTTTCCAGTTGTAAAAGTCCATTTTGACATTCTGAAAGGCTGTTACTGCATTAGTGAAGTAACTTTGCTTAGTAAAAAAAAAGCTAAGACTCCCTGCCCTGTACTCTAGTATGCCTGACAATTAAAGTTTCACATTTTCACTTCAAATATGTAATATCAAATGTAATGCTCTATTTCCAAATGAAATTACCTATTCTTATTAGCAATTTCAATTTTTGGTTATGGCTTCCCTTCAGATTTTACCTTGAGTTGTTCAGTATAATCTATCGTGTTAAATGGAGTCTTAAATCAGCTGATCAACTGTGTTATCCTGCATTTCACATTTGACCCCTTCACAAGACAAGCACCAAAATAAAACAACAACATATATTGGGTTTCTTACCACTGATGAGATGCAAAACGAAGCAATTTCAATCCTCACTTATACAGTAACTACACATACAACTGCAATACAGCAGCGCTTTAGAAGGGTCAGATCACTCGAACTACTAGTGTTTCAGACAGACAGGAGTTAGTCATCGGAGGCAAAGCCTCCTCTGGTGGAAAAAAAAAAAAAAACTCTGGTCTCCTCCAATTAAAACCTGTGCTCAGATTATGCGATCTGCCTCTGCTAACACTGGTTTTAATGGGAGAAGGGAGGCTAGCCTCCCTTTGCAAAAAAATAAAAAATAAACAGAACACCATCTGCCACTGCTAGTACTGTAAATGCATGTCTCTCAGCAGCCAGAATTGAATTAAAATATTTTCTTACATTTTACCCAATAATTCTATTTTATTGAACATTATTATATTGTAAAGCTATATTATTATTATTTTTTTTTTTCCCTTGGAAAAGTTGAGGAGGCTTTGCCTCCCTTGCCTTCTCTAAGGAGCCTCCACTGCTTAGGACACTGTGGCGATAGCAGCTTTATAAAATAACTGGCACATTAATTTTTATTGCAAAATGTCCACAATCACCTTGACTGAGATAAATCCGAGAATACAGCTGTGTATCTGGAAGTGTGAGGTCTTCATCCTCCAGAAAGCGAATAGTCACATGGAACTACTACAACAATTACAAAAATGTTGCTAGCTAAAATGGCTTATGATATATTCATATTTGTAGTGGTAGCAGCAGCTTTACAAACCCATACAAGCTCCCTTCACAGGGAGGCCTTATTATTACTCTGCTCAAGTCAGTGGAATCTGAAGTCACTTCTACATCTAGCCTGTGTTACATATGATAAACTGGAACTGCTCATTTTATCATAGACTTATTTGAAAATAAATAAATAACTAAATAAACAAACACAGTATTCGAGTTACTGCAAAAAAGAACCCCTCAGAATGACCTGAATCATCATAAAAAGGTAAGGGAGCAGAAAAAAAATAAGAACTAGAATTAAACAGCACCAGCAATTCAACAGCAGAATAGCCAAACCAAATATATTCCATACCCTTTTAAGTCACATCCAACGTAATTCCCATAGTGTATTTGCTATAAATCATATCATCCAGACCATGTTCATAAAAAAAGTGAACTGTGGTCAGAGAGAGAGACAAGGGGTTTATTTGGAAAAACCATGCTGTTAGGCCCAGTGTAAATTAGACATTGAAAACAGGATATATTAAAACAGAAAATGTGAATCTAGCTACTTGGAACTTATACTAGGCAGGAAAAATGGGAAAAATAAAAAAAATGTGAATCTAGTCGTTAGGAATTTATGAGGGTATTGTGAAACCAGCAAAAATCTGGACTATTAAATTGGGTGTGGTTGATGACACAAAACACAAATGCTTTAGTCCTTAATGTTGATTTTGGACAGTATGGTTTACATCATAATAAAGTACCTTCTCTTCCTGTGGACATTTTTAAAGACTTTGTTAACTCAAGCAAGCACACGGCACACATTAACTCAACATGTGCAGAGTGTTTCATTTCAGCTTTCTTAAGTTAGTCAGCACTCCAAAACCAAATTCAGGATGGAAAATATCTTCCTTTCGGGCCGTCTAATCTGCTCTGTTAACTCAAAAACTATGCCTGTTGATTACAAGAAAAGTCTGCTTTCCAAGTTAACGCTCCCTCGTGGCCCAAACATCTAATATTTTAAGATCTGCGTCATTTATTTCCAAACATCTGAAAAAGTCTACTGCAATTAGACTTCAATGGTCTGAGAATGCTACATCACATCATAAATGAACATATGACTGAATTAATTCAGCAAAAAAAAAAACAACAGTTATGAGTTTTAAGCATGTTGCTTTGTAATGTTAAAATGTGTGTTTTACTGTGGCTAGGTGACTATTCTACAGTTCAAGAGTCAACAGTCAAAACCGTTGGCTCGTCATCCTAACTTCCTGTAAGTCCACCGGGGGACCACATAGTTCAGCGTTGACTACCAAAATGTAAACCATATGTTTTGAGTTAAGAGATAAAGAAATCATAGTGTTTTTTTTAATAGGATGGGCGAGTCAGTTAAACAAAACAAACAAAACAAAAAGAAGGCATTTCTCAATTTGAATATTGTTAATTATTCACTATACTTACTAATTCACAAAGTTAAAAGTCACGAGTTATTTAAACAATGCTTTTTTAAAGTCCTGACATGAATAAAATAAGGTTTGACATTAATGAAGACTTAACTTAACAGTTTCATGAATATCAAATTAAACTTAAGACATATGGTATTGCGATTAAGAGAATCAGTTACAATACATGGACTGGTATTTAAAACTGGATTATGGCAAAAAGCAAACATAATATGATTAACTTTATCTAAAGACTCTAAACGATTAATTTGCGGCTGTGGATTCTTGCTTCCAAATCAAACTGAATCTGGTGTCTGGCCAACTTACCCATGTTTCCATTTTATAGTAGTCACCAGATGATTGTTTTATTTTGAAGGGATCTACTCAAAAGAAAAAAAGCATTTCTGATGGGGGTTGTTCTCTTATACTATTTTATAGCAAGGAGGGTCTTGGGGATTAATATATTAAATTACTATAATTATAAATCGTATGTGTCAACCTTTTTACAGCAAAACTATTTGCTGTCAAAAATGGATGCTATTTTTACTGATGAATTAATATTGAAACTCTAAAATAAGCATTATCTCAACTTAATGTCAGCAATAAGCCTTAGATCTTTAATGAAAATAAAAGGTCTACCTCCAGAATGCAGGCTTTTGTCCAAAGCGTTTTGTGTTTGCCATACTTAAATACTGCCAAGTTTCAGACCAGTGATCCAGGTTATGACAAAGAAATGCTCATTTCAAAACAATACATGGAGGTCCTCATTAGAGCTTTTAAAAAAAAAAAAAAAAAAAAAAAAAATTGTTTATTTGGCTGGTTAGATAATTTACTGGAATTAGAATTACTGGCTTTCATTATGGGCACATCTGCACTCATATTTTACAACAAAGTGCAGATGCAAGATGGAGTTACAGTATGAAGACTAAATATTTTTTCAAACCTCTGCACAAAAACAGACTGGATAGCACAGCATCAAAAGTTACATGTTGCTAACTTAAAAACAAACTTTTCAGTAAATTTTACAAAAAAAAAAAAAAACTAGAATAGGTGCCAATACCATGCTGCTTCAATTCCAGTTCTGGAAAAACCCTACCAATTACTTAGGAAACAACTCCATGCATTTCTACGGGTCAAAAATAGCTTGCAGAGACAGACCAGCTTATTACTGCACAAACCGGAAGAGCCAGAGACAGTGAGTAAGAGAATGAGCGACTATCTGTAAAACTCAAGAGACAACATCCAGGAACTCCGAAACAGAATCCCATATGTTCTTCAATGGCTAAAGGTTTTTTTTGTGTGTGAACTTGAAACACATGACATAAGGCTTTTTTATGGCCAACTTCTAAGTACATCTTGCCATGACACATCCATACAGCAACTTAAAAGTATGAAAGTGTGTGCGATTGTTAGAATTACTTTGTTTTTATGCACACACATACACACTTTGAAAGAGCAAGTAGCAGGGTTTCCGAAAAACATTCCACATCCCCACGTGTTGCTACAACCGTTTAAATAGGAGGCTGTGTGGTCCAGTGGTTAAAGAAAAGGGCTTGGAACCAGGAGGTCTCTGGTTCAAATCCCACCTCAGCCACTGACTCATTGTGTGACGCTGAGCAAGTCACTTAACATCCTTGTGCTCCGTCTTTCGGGTGAGACATAGTTGTAAGTGACACTGCAGCTGATGCATAGTTCACACACCCTAGTCTCTGTAAGTCGCCTTGGATAAAGGCGTCTGCTAAATAAACAAATAATAATAATAAATAACGTACCTGTAATTTTTATTTTCATTGTTAACATCCGACAACTTTTTGCACTTATAAAACGTTAGTCTGGTTCAAAGCTTTTTTCAAAATGGGTGCTCTAGTGCACTGGTGGCCATTTTGAAAAGAGCTTTGAAACAGACTTAACGTTATAAGTGCAAAACGTTGCCCAGATGTTAACAATTAAAAGAAATTGAAACGGTTGTAGCAACACGTGGGGACGTATAATGCTATATTTTTCGGAACCCCCACTACTTACTCTTTAAGGTGCTATGTAAACCTAACAAAATCTGGCCTGAAAAATAGAAGAATGTTTATAGGCTGAAATTCTGGATAGGATAATGATGTAAAATGTGACCCCATGCGGCAAGTAAGGCTTTAAAGTATTACAGTAAACTACGTTTTAAATCCTAAACAGACTCATATTTTACTAAACTGAAAATATATTATTTTGTCTGGTCTTGATACCTGCTGCAACTGAATACGGTATGTGAAAATCAATGTAACATTTTAACTAAATACAAAAGGAAAATATAAAATGACAATAAATACAAAACCATTTTTCATTGAAAATGTGAATGATAGTTTAACCGGTAAATGAACATCTTCACAAGGCTTAAACATTTAATCTATTAAATGTAGATTTCCAGCCACACTCAGACTGGCTCATACTTCAATTGTAATTTCTAGTCTCTCTAGTAGAGTCTCACTGGTTGCCAGACTTGAATTTTTTTCGACTCAAGAAGGGATACCGTCAGCCAAATGTCTCCCGAGATTGAAGACTGAAGTCTTGAGACTTAAAATAAATAAATAAATAAATAAATAAATAAATAAATAAATAATAAAAAAAAATCATGCCCAATAAGAAAAAAAAAAAAGACTGCCTCCAGTCTATAGCCTACACAGCACACAAGCACAATTTCACTTCTTTACCTGCTGCTTTGAGGGGGTCAAGTAACTTCAAAATGTTGAATTTCCAATGGATGCTTTTCTATCTATGAATGTCTGAATTCTAGTTAGGTCAGCCTGGTGCCAATCACTAACTCATATTGAACAAATGGAAAGAGAATAGATGCCAGGCACAGAGTTTTAATCAGAACAAAACTTTCCAATCTCTCTTCAATTCACTACTCTTATACCAGTGGTAGTTTGGATACCTTATAAATAAAACTTTTTAAAAAAGAAGCATGTGTGTGTGTGTGTGTGTGTGTGTGTGTGTGTGTGTGTGAGAGAGAGAAGGTACTGCAAAGCAGTTTCTACATTGCACACACTTGACTCTTATATCCCATATTAACATCTAGGGCATGTTGCTTGGTGTCTGGTATTTGAATAAAAAACATTTAATACACTGTCTAATATTGTAGTCTGCATGTAAGCAAATGCTTTTTCACTGCTTTTCTGCAAGTTCTTAATTCAAAAATTAAGAACTGAAGCATATTTGCGGTTTCCTCTTGAACAGATAAAAGGTGGTGAAAACCTACAATCAGAGTGCACAGATGAGCAATTGTAATCCAAACAAACTCCAATGGTATACTCCCTTAACTGCTAAAATATTCAGTCTGCTATTATCTTTATTTTTTTATACTATTAGGCTTCCAAGCCAAAGGCTGGGGAAGCCTGTTGTTATTGCTGTGTTTATTATTATTATTATTTTTCCACACAAACAACATCGCCGAGTTATGAAAACGCATATGTAAGTAGATGCCTATGGCTGGACAACCAGACTGATGTCCCCAAATGAAAAAGTCACATGGTACGACCACCATATTGGATCTCGTGGAAATTTGGGGAATTTTTCAAAACTCTTGCCGTTAAAAACAACTTAAGGTGGAACTATGACAATGGCAGCAGATAGTGCAGCAATGGCCTATAAAAAACATATGTTCAATCGAGGTCGATTGAACAATTACTTTGCCCGCTACGCTGGATTGGCGCCAAATATTCAACAATCTTCTTGTCTTAAACCGCAACGTGAAATCGACACCTAAATTGGCATGCATGTTCATGACCAGGTCCTTTCTACCGTTTGTAAAATCCATGCTTTTTCGTTACAAAACATGGCCGCGGCGCGCAAATAACCGTTTCACGGTGGCTCTATTTTCATACATTCGTGCATAAATCCAAGGTGCAATACACTACAGTCATGAAACTTTATTTGACCAGAGAGACTCACGTGAAGTACTGGTGATATGAAAATGACACATTTTGGTCACATGGTTTGGCGGCCATATTGATAATTGTAAAAAAACTTTTGCAACCCATAACACGAACACCATTGCACTTATGCTATTCAATGTCAACACAATTGCACAGACCATTGGAAAGTAATAACTGCTGAAGTTTGAAACAGATTGCTCACACGGCGCGGAGGCCATATTGGAATTTACGTTGAAATTTTAACTCCTAGGGTGTGCCGACAGGGTCATAGTTATAATGGAACACGTATAGGAAGTTATATGTGCTCTAAAAATGTCATCGCCCGTGACCTCTGACCTCTCAAAGGTCAAACGTGATGCACAACATCGTCAACATACGCAACTCGCTATAAAACTGCCTATAACTTTTTATCCGTTGCACCAAAATGCACAAAATTTGACACGGATGTAGAGCACTATGGGATGTTGTGCCATGGTCAAAATGGCGGCCGTTGGTCACATGGTGTGGCAGCCATCTTGGATTTAATGAAAATTGAGCAATTTTCAAAAGTCTTCTCATGAACGGTAAATACCACAGCTCTGAAATATGTTGTACATAGTGCGCTTAAATTTCACGATAACTGCTTGGAAGCCGTAAAGTTGCTTGCAACTCTAGTTATTATTATTATTATTATTATTATTATTATTATTATTATTATTAATAAGGCAGTACAAGTTTGTTTGTAACATGTGTAGCTCTATTTTTCATGCAATAATCACATGGAGAATAACCAAATATTTTGGCTACCATTTAGGTTTCAGGCATTGCAATTTAATTGCATGGCATTTTCTTAATTACTAAACCATAACCTTGTCACAATTACCAGACACAGACAGACAGACAACCGACAGGTCTTTATCAATCCAAATATTTCAGTGTTAAAATATCTCACACTAGGAGTGCCACTGTGTTTTTTCAACCTTTATTCAGGAGCGCCAGAACTAGACAGAGCGCTATTAATTAAAATAAAATAATCTAGTCTTACTGTTGCCACGTGTGGGAGGATATATGAACTTTGTCATTGTCAAAGTGGAAAAACAACAAACTAAAAAATGACTTGTTTTTCTTATTTAAAACTAATCCTATATTTTGATCTCTGGTTTGCTGAAGCAGTCATTATAGTATACTACAACAATGACACAGTCGCACGATGGCTCTCCGAGTGTTTATTTCTACTGTTAAATATTTACAGTCAATTTCTTTCTTGGCGCAATGCCCCCCATTTAATATCCCATTTTAATGTATAATGATACATACTGTTAATGTGGGCATTGGAAATGAGGAATATAAAATGATAGAACTGGCATCAAGGTAGCAAGTGTTAAATTGGAAATACTTTAACCCTGCACAACCACTAGCAGTGCTCATGTCCATTAATGGATTAGTTTGTTAGTCAGTGTCTGTATGTGCTGCGTCCAATCCACTTTTTTTTTTTATGTATTTTTTTTTTTTTTTAACCAAGCTAAACTCACAACATAAGAGACATCACCACTTAAAACTACATTAATATAAAGAAAAGCAGAACTTGTGTGCATTCAATTGGTTTCTAAAACAGCTGAAAACAAAAGTTATTGCTCAAATGACACAACACATATACTGTACACCACCCCCACCCAGTCAGGAAGAACATTATCCATATGCTTTAATAGTGTCCTTGTTGGACCACTTTTACCTTAGTGTTTCCAATGAGAAATTCAGTGTTAAAGCCAGCAACTGAATAAACTTATTATTATTATTATTTTTTTTAGTATTAAGATATTCAACTGTTTGCATTTTGAGTAAGTTACATATTTTAAATAAAAACAATAATGCATACTCGATTTTGCATTATAGAAAATAATTTACCTCTGGGGACAAATTATTAGCCATTATAAAACTTCAAAAAAACAGAAAACCTCAACAGCAGAATCATGTCATGCCGACTAAGAGGCATAACATTTTTCATTTTTCCTATAAAATGGGCTGTGTTTTTACAGGTCACTTCCATTTGCTGAACCTGTACTCTAATGTAAAATATTGATCTGAAGCCAGATTCTGAGGGTTTTTTTCTGTCTGGGATCTAGCTCATGAGGAGCTCCTGCTATCTAGAACTACGCAGCAGAATTGAATCCAGGCAGGCAAAACTGAAAATAAAAAGCTTACTGTCACCAACAAGGAGTTATTATGTATAAAAAAAAAATAAAAAAAAGTGTAAGATTACTAAATCAGTATTTTTGGAAGAAAACCACTCTGAGTTAAATTATAGACTGGACACTAGTTCCAAAGTATTCACAAATCTCACATTTCATATAAGTGTAACTCTCAATTGAATGTAAATTAATGGAAGTAAGACCTCTGACAAACTGATTTCTAAAACAGCGAATGCATTAACGGTCAGAAATTCACCAAAACCGAATAGCTGATACACATTAAAAAGGTCTGGATTACAGCAATAAATGACAAAGCTATTCAAATTGATTTATGAGGAATACGATCAAATTGTGCAGTGTGTAGGCCCTTTCATATAAAATGTATGCACAGGCCTTTAGCAATAGCTAGTTAATGCAAGGCTGTAGGCTACTTAGATGGAACAAATCTAGACTGAAAAATTAACCAAACAGTGATTGTTCGTAACAGGTCTATGAAGTCTATTCTGCTGATAAGAGCTTTTTTAGTTACTAAACTGGTTAAAAAGGAGGCAGAGTGTATTTGCTAGGGACGTAACTTCTTTTTAAGGTCATGTGTTCAGTAGGGTGTCACATGGATTGCAGCTAGGACCCCTGCTCTTTCCTGTTTACGTAAATGACAAACTGTGCATACGCCATGAATTCTGCAGCCAGGGAAAACCAAATGGATTTAGACTGTGTACAGAACGGTGCTGAAACATGGGAAATTAAACACAAATGTTAAATAATGTAAAGTGTTGCATCTCAGACCCAAAAAGTAAGGATTCAAATAATAAATGGGTGGCACTAGAACTTGCTGATTATGAAAAAACACCTTGGTTTTGTATTAGACTCATTACTGCCAGCAGCAAGGCAGTGTGGTTTGCAAATTAAAAAGACTAACAGAATGTTTGGCTATACAAAGTGTAGAGTGCAAATTAAAAGGAGGTGGTGTGCACTTCGAATAAACTGTTCAATTGCGGTCTCTGCACTACAAAAATGACATTGCAGCCAGGGGAGATAAGGGAACTGGACCTGTTTAGCCTAGAATAAAGAAGGGCTAAAGGAGACTAAATTAAAAAATGTAAAATCCTAAATGAAGATGACAAAGTTAAACCTAGTCATGGATGCATGCTGGCAATGTCACTTGTATTTAAGAAACTTTTTATTTATTTATTTATTTATTTTTTATAGTGTATTTGAAGTCAAACAAGAGCCAATAGTTTCTTGGCAGGGAAGTCGGGTGCCTGGTAAAGTCACCTTAAAATGTACTGTTTTGTTATTTTAGACAGAATCTCCTTTTAAAAATGGTTGTTTAAAACTATTATTATTATTATTATTATTATTATTTATTTCTTAGCAGACGCCCTTATCCAGGGCGACTTACAATCGCAAGCAAATACAAATACATTCAAGTGTTACAATATAAGTCATACAATAAGAACAAGAAATACAATAATTCTCAAGTGTGACAAACCACAATTCAATAATACAGCAGATAATAGTGAAAGTTACATCAGGATATGATTAAGTAGTGATAGTTACATCAGGATATGATTAAGTACAAAATACTACAGATTAAACACTTGGGAGATTACAATATTCTGAGGTACAGGATTAAATGCAGTAAAATAGGGGGCAGATAAGAGCAAAATAAAGCATATTTAAATGAAGGGTGATAGTGTCCCAGGATACAACAGAGGAGTTCTACAGGTGCTGTTTGAAGAGGTGAGTCTTAAGGAGGCGCCGGAATGTGGTCAGGGACTGGGCAGTCCTGACATCTGTAGGAAGGTCATTCCACCACTGCGGAGCAAGGGTGGAGAAGGAGCGGGCTCGGGAGGCAGGGGAGCGTAGCGGAGGTAGAGCCAGTCTTCTAGTGCAGGCGGAGCGGAGAGGTCGAGTGGGGGTGTAGGGAGAGATGAGGGTCTGGAGGTAGCTGGGTGCAGTCTGATCAAGGCATCTGTAGGCTAGTACAAGAGTCTTGAACTGGATGCGAGCGGTGATCGGGAGCCAGTGGAGCGAGCGGAGTAGTGGAGTAGCGTGGGCGAAGCGAGGTAGAGAGAAAACCAGGCGAGCAGCAGAGTTCTGGATGAGCTGGAGCGGACGGGTGGCGGACGCAGGGAGGCCAGCCAGGAGGGAGTTGCAGTAGTCTAGGCGGGAGAGTACCAGGGCCTGGACCAGGAGCTGGGTAGCATAGTTGGTGAGGAAGGGTCGGATTCTTCGGATGTTGCTCAGGAAGAATCTGCAAGTGCGTGCCAGAGTGGAGATGTGCTGGGAATAAGAGAGGCAGGGGTCCAGGGTGACTCCAAGGTTTTTAGCTGAGGAAGAGGGAGAGAGTGTGGTAGATTCCAGAGGAACAGAGATAGAGAGATCAGAGGAGGGGGAGGAGGAGGGAAAGAAAAGGAGGTCAGATTTAGAGAGGTTGAGTGTGAGGTGATGCGAGTGCATCCAGGAGGAAATAGCAGACAGACAGGTAGAGATACGGGAGGAGATGGTGGAGTCAGAGGTGGGGAAGGAGAGGAAAATCTGAGCATCATCAGCATAGAAATGGTATGAGAAACCATAGGATGCGATGAGGGGGCCCAGGGAGCGGGTGTAGAGAGAGAACAGGAGAGGACCCAAGACTGACCCTTGGGGGACTCCAGTCAAGAGAGGGTGAGGTGTGGAGGTTGCTCCACGCCAGGTTACCTGGTAAGTGCGGTTGGAGAGGTAGGAGGAGAACCAGGCCAGAGCAGTGCCAGAGATCCCCAGGTCAGCAAGAGATGATAGTAGAATAGAGTGATCAACAGTGTCAAAGGCAGCAGAGAGGTCGAGGAGAATTAGGACAGAGGAGAGAGAGGCAGCTCGGGCACACTTAAGTGAGTTGGTGACAGAGAGAAGGGCGGTTTCAGTGGAGTGAGCAGAGCGGAAGCCAGATTGGAGAGGGTCAAGCAGAGAGTGGTTGGACAGGAAAGCAGAGAGCTGGCGGTGTACAGTCCGCTCGAGGGTTTTGGAGAGGAAGGGTAGGAGGGAGACAGGACGGTAGCTCTGGAGGGAGGTGGGGTCGAGGGTAGGTTTTTTGAGGAGGGGAGTGATAGAGGCTTTTTTGAAGGCAGAGGGGAAGATGCCAGAAAGTAGAGAGGTGTTGAGGAGGGAGGAGATGAAGGGGAGTAGAGCAGGAGCAGCAGCTTGAAAGAGGTGAGTGGGGAGGGGGTCCAAGGCACACGTGGTGGGTTTGTGACCCTGGAGCAGGGAGGAGAGGTCAGAGTCTGAGAGGGGCAAGAAGGTGGAGAGGGAGGGCGAGTTAGTAGGGGATGTAGTGGGTGTAGGGGTTGGAGCAGGAGGGGGTGCGGGGGAGGGAGAGGTGTTAAAGAGTTTGCGGATATCTGAGATTTTAGAAGAGAAGAAGGAGGCAAAGTCGTCAGGGGAGATAGAGGAGGGAGGAGGAGGGAGGGGAGGGTTTAGGAGGGAGGCCAATGGGGCAGTGAATGGATAAATCAGGTTATAGATACGAAGTTTAGACTGATGATTCCTGATATCCAATTAATATCTGTACTGGATAGGTAGTCTGGTTGCAGTTAATCACAGAGTGAATTTAAACTTACATACAGGAATTTATTAAAAGTAGCAAGTGAAAAGATTAATTCTCCAAAAAAGCATCTACAGCTTTCTATCCCAAAAGCTGGTAGAAATAAATCCATGCTGCATTAAAAATGTTTTTTTTTAGTTCTGTATGAAGAGAATAATAATGGCACATGAACTTTCACTGCATATGTTTTTCATTTAAGAGTTCCTGTTGCAGCTAATACCACAGATTCTCTTGGAAATTAAATGATTTCTCCCTAGACTGAGAAATAATTTTAATAAACAAACTATACTAGCAACATTGTGCATGTGCTGATGGGGAAAAACAAAGCTTGTGTATGTATCAGATATCAGGACTGCTCAGTCCCTGATCACCTTCCGGCACCTCCTCAAGACACACCTGTTCAGACAGCATCTGTAAACCTGACACCCTGCTTGATGAGATTCTGGGACCAATAAGCTACTAACAACCAAACAAGCAAGATGGGCCAAATGGCCTCCTCTCGTTTGTAAACTTTCTTATGTTCTTATGTAACTCTCGACTACACTGGACTATATGGCACCCAATTGTACCAGTACTTGCATCAGCTTGTACTTGCACTGAACTGCTCCATACCTTCTACTGCTACTCTTAACTATAACTACTTCCTGTATCTTGTATTTTGATTTTATTCTTATAGGTATCCGTATTCACATTTATTTGTAATTGCTCTTATTTGAAATCATTCTCATCCATTTATCATACTTACCACGTGCTCATACTGGACTTTACTCGTATAAGCAAATATTTTTACAATAAGCTAACTGCTCTTCGTCGAACTCGCTCTTAAATCTAATTATTTACTGTATGCTTTATTTTGCTCTTATTTGAATTTGATCTTATTTTCTACTGATTTTATTGTACTTTTTAACTGCTGTTATTTGTAATATGATATTCTGTAATGTGATCTTTTGTAACAATTGTAAGTTGCCCTGGATAAGGGTGTCTACTAATAAATAATAATAATAATAATAAATAATAATAATAATAATAATAATAATAATAATAATAATAATAATAACGCCCACAGACGTACTTTCCCAATACCGCCCATCCTAAAGAGTCTTACTGCGCTTAGAAAATGGTCAACAAATACGAAAGAAAAGTTTTGTGGTTAAAAACTTGAACAAAGTAGTGGATCAAAGATATCTGTCCAGGTGAAAAGGCACTTATGCTGGTACTTTTTATTTCCTGATCATCTGTTGAAAACTTGTCTATTGTATAATAATAATTACATTAAAAACAATACATTAAAAAAAACCACCCAAATGAGCAAAATTACAAAGAAATATAAACATGGATAACTGGGGAACCCTAATTATAAGCCAATATAAACCATAACCGACCTCTGGCAAAGGGTGGGTTTTTTTTTTGTCTCATATAATCTGTTCTGGTCAAAATAAATAAAGTAAAATACGGGAATGTGTTTCAAATTCTTTGTCTTTCTCTTGTCTGGGTCTGGAGCATTTAGCCTGAAATATGGCCCTCCACCCAATGGACGGTGTAAAAATAAACACATAATCAACTGCTAAATGCAGGAAGAGATGCATCAATATAGAATTTGAACAGGTAGTCCGGAAGTCAAAAAGCACAGTCTCTGCATTACTTAATAAAACAAATGTCAAAAGTGCATTATGATTGGGCACACACAGATTATTTTGATAGGTTAGAAAAATAAATCTACAACCAGGAATAAATTTGGAGCTATTCAGATACAAGGATACACTTTCCTTTTACTTTTAGGTGTCAGAGTCAGAGACGCAGGAAGCAGGAATTATTTGCGTATAGCTGCAGTTCATATTTGTATATCTGAACCATATCAATTCTCCTAAAATGTAATTATAAAAAAATCGCCCCAAAAAACTCCAGTAATTTAACAATGCTTAATTTTAATTAGAATCATTTTGAGTCGTGGTGGTGTTAGTAGTGCTGAGCCTATTAATGCAGGTTAATAAAAATTGGTATATTGGTATCACATGATATGCATCCAATTTATGTCGCTTTGCTACAGCATCACCCTTTACACACAACCTAAACAATATACAGTCATCACATTTTCAAACCTGTGAATGGAGTGAATGACAAATCGTGTGGTTTCAATATTACTCGCCATTTTAAGATTTTTCGGGGAAATTTTTTTTTTTTAATTTGTATTCTTAATTTTGGAACAACAGCCTCAAAACAGGAAACTGTTTCTAATAAAGAACATATATGTTTTGACAGTGTTCCATTAGAACCAAGTCCGTTTCCTACATATCTTCAATATACTGTGTATTACTTCATCATTTAACCATACTACAGTATACACAAGACCATAGATTGGAACCTAGTTAGTTGGTAATTTCAGCACGTCTGGAAAGAGATTACAGAACAAACAAGGTCATCTATCAAATTATTGTTTAATGCAGTTCTACGTTACCTTTTTGGAATGCTCTATTTTAGACTTACTATTCCAACATGGCCAGCTACCACACCATAATACTAGCTACACCTAGGCTTTATATTTTATTTTGTACCATTTTGTATTCTTTTCTAGTCAAATAATGAACATTGAGTGGTACTTACTAAAAATTAAAATATGGATTTGAAACACAGACAATCACATTGCTACAGCACAACACACACACACATAGCAAAAAAAATGAAATTATTATTTATTTTTTTTAAACAAAAACGCCATTCGTGTGGTATAAAAACAACAAAGGAACAATGGATTAAATACACACAGATCACACCAGAGGAAAGCTTGTAATTGAATACATTTTCCAGCTGTGTATTCAGACCAGACAGCACAATTCTATTTATTTTGCAAATACCTTCTGAAAGAAATCCTCTCCACCGTTGACCTTCCCCTCTGTGGCAGCTGTAAAGATGAAAATAAAAGATACATTTACTTTCCAATGTTAGGTTACACCGATGTCCACAGTTAAAAATGTAATTAGAATATTTGTGAAGCCTCTTTAAATGGCAGCGATTTCAGATGTTCTGATAATGGGCCACAGAAGGCATATTACTTTCCAGCTATGTCTGCAGCAATTATATTACTTTAAAAAAAGACTGCCCTGATTACACAGTTTCAGTATTTTTCCCAATAATACTACAGTGGTCAGCAGTATTGAATGGATCTTTCCTCGACCTGTGAATTATTCAAATTATTTAGTCATTTAGCAGACACATTTATCTAAAGCGAATTACAGAGACTTGGGATCAAACTATGCAGCATCACAACTGAGCTGCAGAGTTACTTGCAACAGAATGTCTCATCCGAAGGACGGGACGTAAAACCATGTAAAGATGTGTAAAGATATGCAGTGTTGAAAGTGTCAAGTAATATTTTAAAAGTTTTTTTTTTTTTAAAGTTATAACACTATGTAACCAACATTTTGCAGGTACTTCCATTGGTTATATTATAATAGCTTGATTACCTTTTAGCTACATGTATTTGGGTTCCCATAAATTTCAATTAGGATTTCAGAATATACAAATTAAAAGTTAAATGCTGATTAGTCTCAAGCAGTAAGAGTTATTGTTTTTGTGCTAGAGATAGCGGATTCAGTTCCCACAGCCAGCTTGGCACCCCTCAGGTAAGTATGATATACTGTACACAGAAATTAAATGTGGCTCCCTGCTGGTTTGATAGATGTACAGTTTAATGGCAGGTCAAGCGCTCCTCTTAGTTCCATTATGAATGCCCCCTTCATGAAAAATGGCTTATCAACAATGTTAACAGCACATGTGCTTATTAAATTAAGAAGCAATACTCTAGCTCAGTATTAAATTGATGATGTGTAAAATTGCAAACAACAAATACCTTCCATTTACACACAGGAGCGTTGACTTTGTTAAGAACATATTCTGTGGTATATATTGCATGATGTACCGGGACTCACAATTCCAGCACACACGTTAACCGAACTACGACAGCCACTCGAGATGACTTTAAAACTCAAAACTGCAGTGGTTACCAAACAAACAATAACAATTATTTGCTCATACACATTGCATTTGTAATTGCATTTATAAATGTAATATGTCAATGTTTGAATGAATTTCTAGGACAGTCACTCATTCTGCTCATCTGCAATATTCAGAACACACACAGATATATATATGTGTGTGTGTGTGTGTGCGTGTGTGTGCAGCTATGCTCAAGATCATACACCCACACACACTGGCCTGTGAGATGGACACAGAGCCATACAAAAGGGTGAAGTTTGTGCCATTCATGTGAAAGACAAATGTCTGTCAGATGTACAGTAGCATATGCTTTACACCTACAACAAAAGTATTTCAAGGTCTCACGAGCACTCTTAAAGACTGTTCCTTAATCTGTAACGTTTACACTGAAAAGAAATGAGTTACCTAATAACTGGAGTAAACACAGTAGAACTGAAGCCTAGTGTAAAGTATGTTACAATGTCAGTGTCATCTACAGTATGTTCATGAACTATTTTTGTCCTAATAATGGAGACGATGGTTGGTTGAAGATTGAGCTTACATACAGTGCCTTGCGAAAGTATTCGGCCCCCTTGAACTTTGCGACCTTTTGCCACATTTCAGGCTTCAAACATAAAGATATGAAACTGTAATTTTTTGTGAAGAATCAACAACAAGTGGGACACAATCATGAAGTGGAACGAAATTTATTGGATATTTCAAACTTTTTTAACAAATAAAAAACTGAAAAATTGGGCGTGCAAAATTATTCAGCCCCTTTACTTTCAGTGCAGCAAACTCTCTCCAGAAGTTCAGTGAGGATCTCTGAATGATCCAATGTTGACCTAAATGACTAATGATGATAAATAGAATCCACCTGTGTGTAATCAAGTCTCCGTATAAATGCACCTGCACTGTGATAGTCTCAGAGGTCCGTTTAAAGCGCAGAGAGCATCATGAAGAACAAGGAACACACCAGGCAGGTCCGAGATACTGTTGTGGAGAAGTTTAAAGCCGGATTTGGATACAAAAAGATTTCCCAAGCTTTAAACATCCCAAGGAGCACTGTGCAAGCGATAATATTGAAATGGAAGGAGTATCAGACCACTGCAAATCTACCAAGACCTGGCCGTCCCTCTAAACTTTCAGCTCATACAAGGAGAAGACTGATCAGAGATGCAGCCAAGAGGCCCATGATCACTCTGGATGAACTGCAGAGATCTACAGCTGAGGTGGGAGACTCTGTCCATAGGACAACAATCAGTCGTATACTGCACAAATCTGGCCTTTATGGAAGAGTGGCAAGAAGAAAGCCATTTCTTAAAGATACCCATAAAAAGTGTCGTTTACAGTTTGCCACAAGCCACCTGGGAGACACACCAAACATGTGGAAGAAGGTGCTCTGGTCAGATGAAACCAAAATCGAACTTTTTGGCAACAATGCAAAACGTTATGTTTGGCGTAAAAGCAACACAGCTCATCACCCTGAACACACCATCCCCACTGTCAAACATGGTGGTGGCAGCATCATGGTTTGGGCCTGCTTTTCTTCAGCAGGGACAGGGAAGATGGTTAAAATTGATGGGAAGATGGATGGAGCCAAATACAGGACCATTCTGGAAGAAAACCTGATGGAGTCTGCAAAAGACCTGAGACTGGGACGGAGATTTGTCTTCCAACAAGACAATGATCCAAAACATAAAGCAAAATCTACAATGGAATGGTTCACAAATAAACATATCCAGGTGTTAGAATGGCCAAGTCAAAGTCCAGACCTGAATCCAATCGAGAATCTGTGGAAAGAACTGAAAACTGCTGTTCACAAATGCTCTCCATCCAACCTCACTGAGCTCGAGCTGTTTTGCAAGGAGGAATGGGCAAAAATTTCAGTCTCTCGATGTGCAAAACTGATAGAGACATACCCCAAGCGACTTACAGCTGTAATCGCAGCAAAAGGTGGCGCTACAAAGTATTAACTTAAGGGGGCTGAATAATTTTGCACGCCCAATTTTTCAGTTTTTTATTTGTTAAAAAAGTTTGAAATATCCAATAAATTTTGTTCCACTTCATGATTGTGTCCCACTTGTTGTTGATTCTTCACAAAAAATTACAGTTTCATATCTTTATGTTTGAAGCCTGAAATGTGGCAAAAGGTCGCAAAGTTCAAGGGGGCCGAATACTTTCGCAAGGCACTGTACACAATATCAATTACACCTGACACATATGCTTGTAATTACTCCCCCACAGAAATATCTGCAGCTGGTTTCACTGAAAGCACATGCTAACGAAACAGTTAGAAAGTATGTGTTTCTGAAGCACATGCTTTCTGATTGATATGAAAGTAGTACGTTTACAGCTCCCACCTCTTCTGCAAATAGACAGATGATGGGAATGGAGCTCGAGTTGTCAAAATGTCAACAGGCTTTGAAACTAATTCATGAAGAACCTACTTTAAAACAGAAACTTAACAGCAAAAACAAACGTATCCTTACGTGAAGACAGAGCCTCTGGCAGTAGGGCTGAAATGCAGGCCAAAAATACACACTCAGTTTAAATGCAGGCATAACTAGAACCACATACGAATACAATGTAACCATAACAACTTTCCACATATGAGCATGCCTATGGTAACAGACCACATTTCATCTATATGTCATGTCAGAGTGTATGTGTGTAAATGATATCAGACAGACCATGTGTAATATGATATCCCTAATAGATCATATAGACAAGCCATACTTCTCTATGAAGGAAGGTACTAAAGATGAAATCAAGCAATAATAATACAAAACGAGAAGAGGCCATTCAGCCCATCTTGCTCGTTTGGTCGTTAGTAACTTATTGATCGCAGAATCTCATCAAGCAACTTCTTCAATAACATTACTGGGGAGTTGGTTCCAGACTCCCACAATTCTCTGTGGGAAAAAGTGCTTCCTATTTTCTGTTCTGAATGCACCTTTATCTAATCTCCATTTGTGACCCCTGGTGCTTGGTTCTTTTTTTCAGGTCGAAAAAGTCCCCTGGGTCAACATTGTCAATACCTTTTAGAATTTTGAATGCTTGAATCAGATCACCGCCTAGTCTTCTTTGTTCAAGACTGATCACTCTTCTTTGCACTCTTTCTAGAGGAGCAATATCCTTTGTGTAGTGAGGTGACCAGAACTGAACAAAATATTCTAGATGAGGTCTTACTAATGCATTATACAGTTTTAACATTACTTCCCTTGATTTAAATTCAACACTTTTCACTATATATCCAAGCATTTTGTTGGCCTTCTTTATAGCTTCCCCACATTGTCTAGATGAAGACATTTCTGAGTCAACATAAACTCCTAGATCTTTTTCATAGGTTCCTTCTTCAATTTCAGTATCTCCCATATGGTATTTATAATGCACATTTTTATTGCTTGCATGCAGTACCTTACACTTTTCTATATTAAATGTCACTTGCAATGTGTCTGCCCAGTTCTGAATGCTGTCTAGATGATTTTGAAATGACCTTTGCTGCTGCAACGGTGTTTGCCACTCCTCCTATTTTTGTGTCATCTGCAAATTTAACAAGTTTGCTTACTATATCATAATCTAAGTTACTAATGAAGATTAGGAAGAGCAGAGGGACTAATACTGTGGTACTCCACTGGTTACCTCACTCCATTTTGAGGTTTCTCCTCTAATCAGTACTTTATTTTCTAAAATGTTAACCACCCCTAATCCATGTACATGTATTTCCTTGAATCCCTACTGTGTTCAGTTTGAGAATTAATCTTTTATGCAGGACTTTGTCAAAAACTTTCTAGAAATCTAAATAAACCATGTCATATGCTTTGCAATTATCCACTGTTGATGTTCCATCCTCAAAAAAATCAAGCAGGTTAGTTAGACACGATCTCCCTTTCCTAAAACCGTGCTGACTGTCTCCCAGGATACTGTTACCATATAGGTAATTTTCCATTTTGGATCTTATTATAGTTTCCATAAATTTACATATAAGAGAAGTCAGGCTTATTGGTCTGTAGTTACCTGCTTTGGTTTTGTCTCCCTTTTTGTGGATCGGTATTACGTTTGCTATTTTCCAGTCTGTCTGTACAACCCCTGTGTCAAGAGACTGTTGCATGATCTTGGTTAGCGGTTTGTAAATAACTTCTATCATTTCTTTGAGTACTATTGGGAAGCTCTCATCCAGCCCAGGGGATGTTTATTTTAAAAGCTCCTAGTCCCTTTAACACTTCTGTCTCTGTTATGCTAAAGTTATTTAAAACTGGATAGGAATAGGTCGACATATGAGCATGTTGTCCGTATCCTCCTTTGTAAAAACTTGTGAAAAGTAATCATGTAATATATTTGCTATTTTTTTTCTCTTCGTCTAGGATTTTTCCCATTTGTATCTTAAACATTTTACTTCCTCCTTGAATGTTCTTTTGGTGTTATAATATTGGAAAAACTTTTTGGAATTGGTTTTAGCCCCCTTGGCAATGCTCATTTCGATTTCTCTCTTGGCCTTTCTAACTTCCTTTTTGACTTGCGTTTGCAGTTCCAAGTACTCTCTCTGCGTACTTTGTTCTTGGTCCCTTTTAAATGCTCTGTAAAGTGCCTTTTTGCTCTGAATATGTTTTACTGATCTATTAAACCATTTTGTTTTAGATTTTGATTTGTCTACTTTTGGGATAAAATTGTTTTGCATCTGTAGTACCACATTTTTGAAAAATAGCCATCCTTTTTCTGTGGATGTTTTTTCTATTTTACTCCTATCTACTTCTGTTAGTCTGTGTTTCATTCCTTGATAGTTTGCCTTTTTAAAATTGTAAACCTTAGTTTTAGTTGTTACTTTTGGGGTTTTAACTAGCACTTCAAATGAGACCATATTGTGATCCGAGTTTACCAATGGTTCCCTAACCTCTGTTTTAGTTATTCGGTCTTCGTTATTTGAAAAGACTAAATCAAGGCATCCACTCCACCCCCCACCCCTCTAATCGGTGCATTGACAAATTGCGTTAGGATGCAGATACTTGTCATTTCTACCATTTCAATGTCATCTGTTGTGCTCCCTATCGGGTTTTCCCATTTTATATGGAGGAAGTTGAAATTCCCCATTTGTATGGCTTCTCATTTGCTGTACGCATTTCTAATGTCATTGTATAACACATTACTTTGCTCAGTGAATTTGGCGGTCTACAGCATACCCCTATTATGCCCTTTGCGTTTTTTTTGTCCATTATTCTGAACCATATTGATTCTGTGTTGTTTTTTTCTTCCAGATTTAACACCTGGGCTTCAAGACTATTTATGATGTATAGCGCTACCTCTCCACCTCTTCTGTCTTGCCTGTCTTTCCTATACAGTGTATACCAATATTATATTTGTCTACATCACTCTCCGATAACCAAGTTTCACATCGTAGTTACTTGTTAGTGCAGTAGCTTCCAGTTCTAACATTTTGTTTTTGAGACCTAGCATTTAGATAAATACATTTAATGGCTGTCTTACCTGAGTTGTTGCCCTTATTTGGATGTAGACTCCCTTCTGTTTTTTTGTTGATTTCTCCCCCCTTCCTTTCTAGTTTAAATGCTTCTGAACCTCCTTTAGTATTCTTTTTCCAAGTAGATTGGTTCCCTTTTTAAATAGTTGACCGCAGAGACTGTCCCAAGCCAACGGTAAGAGCACTTAACCAAAGGTCAATTATATACAAGTAATAATCACTGCAGAGGATATTGATGCTATTATATGAAATTAACAAATGTTTTTTTGTGTGTGAACTCATTAATAAAATGTGTTTTTGTTATATTTTGGACTGGGTCGCTCAAGCTTGTATGTAGCCCATTTCAAGCAAGTCTCAATATGCTAATGTCCTGTTAACTTTAGGAGGGCAGCTTCCATAGGATAAATGACAGCTGTACTCAGAAACTGATTGGCTAAGACCATCCTTGAGGTTGAAAATAAATAGTATACTTATTTTGTACACCAGAAAAAATAATTAAAAAGAAAACAAGTCCCTAAATATCTCCCAAGCCACCAATCTGCTACTCAACATAGAATATCAGCAAACACAATCTCTGCCTCCTTGCAACATCTTCGCTATTTATCTATCAGTTCAAAGATCATTAAATCTGCCGGTTGCAGGTACAGCCTATCCAAGTTTTAGAGCATATGTATTTCTCAATATCTAAAGCACCGATACTGGAACGGTTTGTAGTATAAATGATGTATCTGTCACAACATTGGCGCACCATATTCTCATAGACAAGGCAGTTGAAAGAATGTTCTCATGCAGTACATTTTTTTTTTACTATTATTTAAATATCTATTAAAAGACAGAGACATGCTGTTAAAGTATTATGCAAAATATAAGGTGGCGGGTGAGAGGTCAACATCTTGAAAGGAGAAAAATCAAGGACACTATTTCTGCCAAGTAGCTGCTAGAAAAGCTAGAATTATTTATATTTATTTATATATATATATATATATATATATATATATATATATATATATATATATATATATATATATATATATATATATATATAAATTTTACAAAACCATGGCAACCACATTTCTAGAATTTCTATGGAAAACATTCTAGGTGTTAATTTCATTTCTAGTCTTAATGTCAAGCACGCAGACACAAGCAGTTTTAGAAGTAAATCCATCAGATCCAGGAATCTATAACAAGGTACCAAAACAGTTGAATGCTGTTAAGCAGTTAAAAAGACATTACTCTTGCAGTGACGGGATCTGTGTTTTTGTGTAAATCTTGAGGTATCTTGGGGAACAGTGTTATCATGAGTACATCCCACACACTGAAAACCTTTCATGCACGGTAGTGTACCCCCCCTTAAGATTCACCACATTAAATCAACCTTCACAATGTCAAACATGTTTGGTTTCTTCATGGATTTGAGAGAAAGTAATTTTACAGTATTATTACTTTTAATTCATTGAGTAAACAATTTAGCACTAATAAAATATAACCTCCAAATTACAACCCATTTTTAAAACAGTGCTTATTGTGGTAAAAAGCTCAAGCAAGCTTCAGTTTGAAAAGATTACTGGTGCTATTGTGTGGAATGATCCATTTTAAATTTCTTCACTGCAAAGCCAAAAATCAAAAGCACTGTTTTTAAAGACTAGCTGTTTTTAAGACCCAGATGGAAGAAATATTTTAAAACCTTCATTTAAAGACTGTACATTCCCTATGGCTATACACTGCCTGGCTACTTTATTAGAACTAGTCTACTCAATTGGATTATTCATCCAGCCATGGTGTGGAGCATGTTCTCCTGGTATACCCGGGGACCCCTGATTACTCTGGAGGGCCGAATGAATACCATCATTGAATTAAGCATAGCTGTGGATCATCATGTCCAACCAGCAATGCTACACTTGTACCTGATGGTGATGGCTACTTTCAAGATGGCAAAGCACCCAATTGTGCATTAATGGCCTGACAGAGACTTCAGGAATTTTTCATGGCCTCCACAATCTGCAGAACTCAATCCAATTAAGCATGTATGGGATGAACTTGGACACATTTAAACAACTAATTAGTTTCTTTTGTAGAAGCACAATATGAGCCAGAGCCAGTGCCATCTACTGATCTGTCACTTTGGACCAAGTTTGCTTTTTTTTTTTTTTTTTTTTTTTTTTGCTGGCAATACACTGCTGTGCACAAAATCACTTACTAATATAAAAGTCACTTTCTCCTACAGTATCTAGCCCAGATTACACCAATAGTTATAGACCCTTAATTATTGCAAAGGTAAGGGGACGGTATTACCAAAAAATCTATTTTAAGCTACTTCCTCTTTAATGATATATGTGTGGTCCAGTGGTTAAAGAAAAGGGCTTGTAACCAGGAGGTCCCCGGTTCAAATCCTACCTCAGCCACTAACTCATTGTGTGACCCTGAGCAAGTCACTTAACCTCCTTTTGCTCCATCTTTGTAAGTCACCTTGGATAAAGGTGTCTGCTAAATAAATAATAATAATAATAATAATAATAATAATAATAATAATAATAACAACAACAACAACAACAACAACAGCAGCAGTATTTAGGTCTACCACTCTTTATATCAACTGAATAAGCACCATAGTGGGATATGAAACAGGCAAGTAATCAATTCTGAACACAAAACACTCAATACAAAATGTATCCCTTTCAGGAGTTCCTCCTTTAGAAAAGTCCTCCTTAAAAACAAAAACGTTATACTCAGCACTCTCATCAGTGATACAGCCGGAGTACATTTTAAATAAAACATATTTAATTCAAGAAGGTTTGCTTCCTGCCAAATTCCTATTAAAAACAAATGTACTGAAAAAGAAAGATGCAAGATAAATTCCTGGCCGTCTTGTCTATCTGGTGCTTGAACAGTAAGTTCTTGTGTGGGAGGTTTAGCGTGGTGGGCCGAGTTGAACACAGAATTGTACCAGCGATAAAGAAATAGCCTTCCCAAAAACACCCCTCTTTCTAAATCTTCACTTACTATCTGCCCCATTAATTTAAATCTTTAGTCTACTGCCTCTGCATGAAAGGAAATTAAAAGTAAAGAAAAAATGCTCCTTCAATTATAAAACTTTATAAAATCTAGTTTAACAAATTAGAAATAAAACAAACAAAAAAAATGTTTGTACCATTGCATATCTAAATTGGTCAGAGGAGGACAAATTTATAAAAATAAAAAGGGGGGGTTCTTGGCACTTGCATCGAAGAAGCTCAAAAATATGCGTATTTAGTTTTGTACTTGCTTCCCAGACAGGAAGTTGAGGTCATGCACGTTTTCAAGAAACTCCCTTGATTTCCATTTTCTGAGGTAAAACCATTATGACTGTGTAATTATCAGTGAGGGAAAAAGGTGCAACACCTGCTCTTAGAAAAGATACCTTCATAATTTACCTGTATAGAATGATTGTACCTAAAAATTGTCTGTTTCCTCTGTCAGTCACTAACCGCTTGCTGATTACTCATTGGGCAGCTTACAGTACCAACATAGCTGTCCTTACTACCATGTGCACCCACTATCATGCCTCTTTCAAATGCTGTTGGGTCTTTGTCTTTACCCATTTTTGGTAGACCGATTACTAGCTTTTAGTGCTGCAGGGAATACTGTCAGATCACATGATCAACCTAATTTAAACAAATTCAGGGTGATGCCAATTCCAAACCGGAAGATGGGTCCTAATAAAAGTTGCCAAACAGCAGAAAGAAAGAAAGAAAGAAAGAAAGAAAGAAAGAAAGAAAGAAAGAAAGAAAGAAAGATGCTCCGCCTTATAACCTGTTCCGCAGTATAAAGGGATGCCTTATAAAGGGGGAGCACTGTATATATATATATATATATATATATATATATATATATATATATATATATATATATATATATATATATACACACACACACACATATACACACACACACACACACACACACACACGTATATACACACACATACACCAATCATTTTTTGTTCAACGCTGCCAATGAAAGTATTAACAATTATATTTAAATTGAAAGTTTGCAGCAACACAGGTAGAAATAGGCATTCATATGTATAGCACATTTATATCATATAAAATAAGTTAGCACAGACTGAGGACATAAGTTTACACAACTGTCGTTTATCAAAACCATGCATATGCAAAGAAATGTTGCTAAGATTTTGTTTAGAAGTGTAACAGTACAGTAGATAAATTTGACCTTTAAATAAGCTGCATTCCTTACAAACAATGAACTATCCTTCTGTTGCCATTTCATCTGTTAATAAATTATTTTGCCTCTCAATCAGACTGCTAAATTTTCAATGATTTACAGGTATTTGTACTCGCTGTTGGAAAAGAACTCGCAGCATGGAAAAGAACCTTTTTTACAATAGGAGTTTCCTTCTCATGCAATAGATCAAGGTAAAAGGATTACATTTGCCAAAACATTTCCGGGGAGGGTTAAAATATTCTGCGTTATCCCTGCCAAAAGTGAAAAAAAAATAAAAACATGAAACCCTGGAAACCTTCAATACCAGTAAGTATTACACACAATACATATTCCAGGTGCTTAACTTGAGGACAGGAGAAAACACAAGAACTGTTTAGTGAGAAAGACAGATATGAAGACAGCTTAATAGTTTGTTTTTTTAAATGTGCGTCCTGATGCATAATTCATACCGATTTAGTTTTAAACGTGGCATTGTGTTACATGAGCAAGACTATTCATTGCATTGTTCAGTCTCACAAACACACACACAAAAAAAAAACAACACACACTACTAATGCTAGGACATATATTTTAATATTCAAATAAATGCTGCTTGAAATGTATTCGGAGGGCATTTTCGTTCTGAGAAAATAATTAATACATCACTTGCAAAGGAAATACAAAAGGCATGGGCTTTTTTACTATAACCATGTTCTCCCCAGCACTACAGACTACACACTCTGTGTGGTAAATGTCCCAAGCACATTTCTTGTACTAAATATTCTCAGGATGTCTTTGGGAGTGAAACTGTGTTGAAAAGCTGAGAGAGCACACTGCTGCCATGCCTAAGAACCAAAAGACCCCTGCTATAAATGCACCAGCTCTTTCCACTTGGGGGCATATAATATTGCATGTAATATATAATCCCTTGCATGTGTCCCACGTTAATTCAGTGAACAAAAATATGAGTAAATAAACGGATTAACCATGTAATCACACCACCGCATTAACACCCAGGAGGACTATATTGCCAGTGCATTCAAGACTCACATCACCAGGGAAACTAACCCGCTAGATGGAACGTCCACTTTTAAATTTGAAAAAGTTAAAAGGGAAATGACAAAGTTTCAGAAGGAGAAAAGTTAATACATTGCATGTAGGGTGTCTCTCATGGAGTATGGCCTAAAGAACTGTGCAGAAATGATGCATCTTTTAATAAGAGACACCCCACACAACGCACTGTATAATTAACCAATTATAAATCACAAGTGTATATACATACATGGTGCTGTATGCTCTCTGCACTTGTCAACTGCTGTACACAGGACAGTATGTACTGGAACTTCTACACATCTGTAACTGCAGTATATATAGAAGACCATGATATTATTGTAATACAGCCATCTGAAATGTATTAGATAGAAATTACATCACATTATCTACATTATGTAGATACTGTGATGTAATTTCCATCTATAAAATAGATGGAAATATATGTTAGATACAAGCTTGTTTTCACCACACACAAGAAGGCCCACTGTACACTTGTTTTAGAAGGTATCTGACTTTTCATTGCCTGTGTATGAAGAACAGTTAAACTAAATCAACAACCTAGTAAGCAACCCTATTTCTCTTCAGGTTGTAAAAATGCTATATAAAAAAATAGGCAGATGGTGCCTAACTTCAAAACCATAAAGCAAACCTTGCTGTTGCTTTCCTTTGAACAACAAAATCCATGAAATACAGAAAGATGTACCAGCACCCCAACTTTGCTTGTGAACACTGGATTAAACAATAATGTTCCCCAGATTGTCTTACTACACACAACACTCGGGAGCACTGCAGAGCAGTTTTGCAATCTAATAATGACTAATGTTAGGATTAGGTTAATGTCTGGGGTAAAATTGGGATTTAAAAAGATGAGACTTCTGTGCGCTGGAAGCATTGGTGCACAGAGTATTTGCCTGCGGATGAAAAGGCACCGTGCCACAAATAAGGAGCGGTGTGGCCTGGGCAAGTGTTTTATCTCGAGATGGTATTGTTTACATTCTCTTATCTTAACAAGCTGTTATCATAACAAGAGTACGGCAAGGTCTAAAAATATTATTAGTTAAATACATTCTGTATATTAAAACATATATAAAATGTCTTTTGTTGGGGTCCAACCGGAAAGATTTTTCTAAACTTTTTTTAAACTTGCAGCTATTTATCAATACAGATTTTGCAACAGCTGTGTGTACAGATAACAGGACATGGGTACTAAACAATACAAAACACTTGTTGCAATCCACATTTTTACTACTGGTAACCATTTAATGACTTTAGACATCAGCTTGGAGATGTCACTCCATCAAGTGCTCATTTGAGCCACAGACACACACAAATCAACTAGAGACGTAACTACTGTACTTTTAAAATATATCACGCATTACCTCTCGCGCCCGAGTCCTTAACTTCCTCTGACATGTTACGCTTTAGACCTTGAAGCTTAGAACTGCTGAAGCTGGAACTAACTGCAGATAACACTGGAATTTATTAAAAGTTGCAACTTTTGTGATCTTATTAATGTTTATTCAACAACCTGAAATGAATAACTAAGGGAAATGCCATTTTATTGAACCTTTCCAGATAACGTCATGTACAATTTGGCTATAAAGACAGATAAAAACAGCATTCCTTTCATGTACGGGTAAACTGAACTATTTATCTATGACATATGGATCTAAGCCAATGTTTCAGAGCAATCCAGTAGTGCCATTTAGTAAACTTGGTTAATACAGAACTAAGTTCATTGTAAGTGGCTCTCTATTTAAAGAAACTGCATGGTTACATATAGCTCTGGCTACCGCACATATTTCCTCAAGTACTCAAGACTTTTAAACATACAATGCTTGTATGTGCCCTTGTGCTGCAAAGCCCTATTGTTAAAATTATTACATATAGACTCACTGTAACCAGTACGGAGATCTGATATGGTTAAGATCTGAGCTCGTCAACTAGGTGGGGGGGGGGGGGGGGGAGAGACTGTGACATGAAGTAAGTTTAGTTTACTAAAACTAAATAACTGGCTGATTGTGACAGAAACAGAATGATTCTTGGTGATAAATCTCCCTCCCGACCTTTGAGGTTGCAGTGTAAAGGGAACAGAGTGCCCTGGACTAGATGGCCTAACAATTTCAAAATCAGGCAGTGTGTGATGTCTGCTCGCAAAGATGTTTTTGCGATGTGACCTCCTCCATGGAGATGCGATGGTCGCATCGGGCAGTGTGTTCTGGGCTTTATACATCACAGCTTCTTTTTTTTCTGCCACAGACCGTACAGAAAAAAAAAGAAGAGAACTCAATCGTTGGAACAGGAAGTTGAACGTTTGCTTACATTTCCAGTAATGCAACGTTCCATTTTTGCAACAGCTGCCTTTTTACTGAAGTTTGAAATGGTCAGAAATGTTTGTCAAACACTGAAATGATTGTGGCTAAAATTAAGAACATCTGGAAGGGCTCCTGAGTGGCGCATCCAGTAAAGGCGCTCCGCGCAGGATGTGCTCTTTAGCCTGGAGATCGCAGGTTTGAATCCAGGCTGTCACAGCCGACCGTGACCAGGGAGTTCCTAGGGGGCGGCGCACAATTGGCCGAGCACTGCCCGGGTAGAGAGGGCTTAGGTCGGCAGGGGAATCCACGGCTCACCGCGCATCAGTGACCCCTGTGGCCGATAGGGTGCCTGTGGTTCTGCAGTGGAGCCGCCAGATCTGTGTTGTCCTCCGGCACTATAGGTCTGGTGGCATTGCTGTGGATCTGCAGTGCGAAAAATGACGGCTTGGCAGGAGCACGTTTCGGAGGACGCGTGTTCAAGCCGCTGTTTCCCGAGTCGGCGGGGGGGTTGCGAGCGGTGAGCCGAGGATACAGATAATAATTGGGCATACTAAATTGGGGAGAAAACCGGGGTAAAAAATTGGCGATGACTACATTTTTAAAAATAAATAAATAAATAAAAAGAACATCTGGAAAACATTCTTTCCTACAGCAAAACCCCAATATGAATTATTTGTTCTGTCACACTCAAGACTTCTACAAAGCTGTATTCTCTAGCCAGGTCAGGGAAGAATATTTTAAGTCAGTTTTATTTAAATGTATTTGTTCTACAAACTAGGGTTTGTGGCAAAACTATTAAGCTCCAACATATGCTGAAATCATTAAACAAAGCAATTCTATCAACAAAGCTCACACAAGTAGTCAACTTAGGACAGGTCAATTTCAAATCTGGAATAGCATCAGTTCTTCTCATCCACGTTTCTTACTTATGACTGACAGATCCATTGATCTCAATGCCATAAATTATCATTTTATAAACACACTGTACTTCACTGACCTGTCACCTCTCCCTTACTTGCCGAGACTCTCCCGTGTTTTGGACACGTCTCCCAGACAACTCCCGGGACAGATTTTCTCCAGTATTTTGCTCAAAACTCTACTGTTAAACCCCATATATGTCTGTGGTTACTACAATCCCCGTCTGTACATAGCAGGATTTAGGACCCAGGGGAGCCCTGTGGCAAGCAGGCATGCAATAAGCCCTTCTGGTTCAGTAAAAAAAAAATGTGTGTATATATATATATATATATATATATATATATATATATATATATATATATATATATATATATATATATATATATATATATATATATATATATATATATATATATATATATATATATATATATATTATATTGATCCAAATGTCAAGCTTCTGGGGCCACAACATTCTTACATAATCCTAAACAACACTGGAAAAAGACATACTTTCTGTAAACTATGCAGTGATTTTAACAGTGGAACATGGAAGCAATAATGACAATGTGTGTGGTAAGCACACGAGATCACAAAAACATCAAAAAGCCAGCAACCCTTAGAAAACCAGCGCTTCAATAACATCTTTCGTTGCCAAAGGAAAAACAGAGATGAGATCAAGAAAGTTACATCTAAAAACAGTAGAAAAATCTTCCAATGTTTAGATTAATTAAATACACCCTCAATGTCTTGCTTTTGAGCCACCACACACATTTATGTTGATTATTTTTCTTTTAATAATGCATTAATACTGAACCCAGGTAAAATCACTGCCATTTCTCTGTCCTGCATTTAGCACTTCAGTGTTGGTTATTGTTACTAGTATTTGTTTATTTAGCAGATGCCTTTATCCAAGGTGACTTACAGAGACTAGGGTGTGTGAACTATGCATCCGCTGCAGAGTCACTTACAACAATGTCTCACCTGAAAGACGGAGCACAAGGAGCTTAAGAGACTTGCTCAGGGTCAGTGAGTGAGTGAGCCTGGATTTGAACCAGGGATCTCCTGGTTACAGACCCATTTCTTTAACCACTGGACCACACAGCTTCCTATATGTGGTTATGTGGCGTAGGTTTTGTACCTGTGGTGAAGCAGTCTCATGGGATTTTCTGCATATTGACTAGTCAATCCTATCAACTGTCATTGCCAGGATCTGTGCCATACTCTGCATGTGCCTAGTGGTTATCTGGGTGTAGTAAAGATGGCACAGTGGCATTTCAGTGAACCAATCAAATGCTGAAATAGCTCTCTGATCCTATGAGTGATCAAGAACTTAGTCTAACAGATAGTGGACTACTACAGATTGTGGACTGTTTGCTAGCCCTCCAAGTTGAGAATGTGCAGGTCATTGACATATAATGTTGGGTGGACTTGCTTTGAAACTGCCAACAATTCAGGGCAATGTCAAATTCAGTCGGGTAGACAGGTCCTAATAAAGTGGCCTGTGTGTGTAGATATGCATACATGTATGTACATACAGTATGTAAATGGGGGAGGGTTGTGGTATCATCCACTTCAAAAGATGAATGTGCTCGGTATTTTTCTTATTTTATAAGGGTTCGACTGAACGGAGGGTTTGGCTACTTAAAATTAACCACATCACAAGAATTATCTGCAATGAAAGGTTTTCATTTTTGGGGATTTGTGTGAACTTCACGTTAGCCTGCATAATTATACAACTATTTTCTTTAAACATACTTAATTATAATTCCAAGAAAATTGCTGTTATACTTCTACATTTACATCCCACCAGCTTCACTTTTCATGCATGCAATGCCCTTAGGAGCTTTTCAGCTGATTCAACAAGAGAAATGACTCGAAATTTCATGCAATTATCTCAGGAACTGTAGATCACCTGCATACCTCATTGTGCCATCGTAGTTCTGATTTATTACGACAGAACAGGTCAGAATTCTACATGGTAGAGAAAAAAAAAATGCACACCTTTTAAAATGTTACACCTAAAAATCATTTTTCATTGTTGACTGAAAGGAACAGTTACCAAATGACACTAGTTACAAAACGGTACCCTCACTGACCAAAAAAGTCTTAACTTGAAGGAGCTAGATTTTAAAATGATTCAGCTGCGCAATATAATCAGCTACAAAATATTAACGGTATATTAGTAGGACAAAATAGTTAGAAGCAAGGATTAAAAGTTGGGAGAAAGTGGCATGATAGTGGATGGAAGACAAGTCAGAGATTCTGTATTCCAGCCTGCAAATACAAATTGGAAAAAAGGCGAGGAAGCCGGAATACCAGTAACCAAGCACTAATGTCTATAACTATGTTGAATAAGGAGTTAATAGAAGGTCAATAGCTTCTGTTTCAATTGACTAGATTGACCTCGAACCCGAAAAGTAACCAACCTACAGCTGTGGCCAAAAGTTTTGCATCACCCTATTGAATTAACTCATTTTGCTTCATAATGTCGAATGAAACCTGCTGAATAATTTTACGCTAATGTATTTAATTACACACCGCTTTATAGTTGTTTTCCGTATACAGTACAGTAGTCTCCACATATAGGAACACCTCCTAAGGGAACACTCTGTCTAAGAACACTTTGTCTAAGGGAACACCCTTGTGGTGAAACAGATTTTTCCCATTGTAAATGCTCCGGCTAAAGGAACAGGAACTTCACTTAAAAGAGCACCTTCTTGGCACTGATAGCGATTCGTTCACAATGGATACAGTACTGTTTTGTAAAAAAGCGACTTGTCATCGCGAGAGTGTCTTGAGGGACACTGATTGGTTTATTAAATATTTCCAGAACCGGCGTCATATCATTGAATTATTTTGTAATCCGATATCCACGAGTGCACCTCATGGCATGTAAATAAACGACAAAATGTGCAGCTGTTTCTCTTGCTGTTGGAAAGTTGGAAATTGTTTGAGCACTTGAAAAAACCTGAAATCAGACACAAGTTGCCAAGCAATTTTGAGTTTTCTGTTCTGGTGGGTTGCTTCACCATTCTGTTAAATAATGTGCATGTCTTGTATATTACTGCTGCATTTTGTAATGTGTGTAGGGGTGCTGTGTTAATTTAGTTTGACAGTTAGTTTATGAACGTTAAGTTAACCCTCAGTAATGGCCACTACTTTTGCCTCTGCCATTGCGATAGATCGAAACACACCCGCCAAATGATTTCATAGTGATTTAAGGTTTTTGACTGTTTTGCTTTAGTTTTATTAAATGTTAGTTTGTCTGTTACTTTATTATTATAATAGTTTATTAACAAACATCCTTATTGTTTAACTTTTAGTTATTTACAGTTCATTTCATATGTTGATGCACGTGCGTCACGAAGTAATACATCTGTATTTATTTATTTATTGATTCATTCATTCATTCATTCATATTGTGTCTGGTGGCTAACCCCGTCGTAGAGAACACTTTGGCTAGAAGAACACTTTGCTTGCTTCCCCGAGGGGTGTTCTCTTAGCCAGAGACTACTGTACTGAAAAAAAATTGAAAACTGTGACCTTTCGAAATCTAACATGAAATACTGTACTACTATTATGGCTTCTGAAGACTTTGCGATATCATATTATAGTTTCCTTGATTACATGATGTTAAATAAAAGACCTAAATTATGTTAATTTTGTTTTTTTATTATGTCTCAATCCTAAAATTCTAGGGGATGCAAAACTTTTGGCCATAGCTGTGTTATGGTTTTTTTTTTCCTAGTAGATTAAATACTTGTGATGACCTTTGACCCATGATATTAAGAGTTTACCCTGTGCTGGAGGATGCTGCTAACAGCTGGCAGTTTAGCTGAACCTAGAGGTCCCCACAGAGAGCTCAGTTTACTGCGCTAGGCAACATTAAAACAAATATGCAGCTCTGTACTTTTGCTCCACATTTAACAGCAAAGCTCAGATCCAAAATGATATTTGCTCACTGGAAGATATGTCACAAACTTTACGCAAGTTGTAATGTAAATATTGTCTCGCATCACCTGTATGCACAGACATACACAATAGATTTAGAAATATGTACTTTGCAACAGCCAATCATTTTAAGAGCGTAACATTCAACAGATTCAGTACATTGAAGGGCAGCAACAAATAACTAATTCAAAACCTCTAACAGTACCACAACAATGTTTTAATTTTAAATGTGATTTTTGGAGAACTGCTTACTACGTACATGCTTCCATAGATGCGCCTATTTTACATACTTTACATCATCACATGACACTTTTTTTGCTGGCATACAATGTCTTCTGTAGACATGCACGCTAACTTGCTTTAAGCCTTTTTCCAATTCTATCATACAGTTATGAATACACATCACACCCACGCTAACAGACTATACCTCCGACACTCACTAATCTGAAACAGTTGGGACTGAACCCTGTTGAGGTTAGTTATTTGTTCACACTGATCTCAATCTGTAACATACTAAAACAATGCCTAGTCTTTGTTGTAATTTATTTTATACCTGACTTTCATCAAAAAAAACTCAGTAATACCAAGTATAAATGTTTACATACTTATCATGAATGACACACACTTAAAAATTTTACAGTGGCAGTGGGGTCAGATTATAGATACATTTAGAATACCAAGGTTACAATTGAGTCTACTGTACTCTTTTGGTTATTAGACTTTACAGACATCTATAGAGCTCATGTTTTCAGCTTCCTGTGAGGTCACACGCGTTTCTTTAAAACAAATAAATGCTAAAGAAATATTTAAAAGTAGATAAAAATCCAATTTCAATTCAAAATAGCCTGAATGTATTATTCTTTATTTCTAGTACTTTTCCCAGTTAGATAAGATGAAATACAGATCTTAAAATTCCTTAGAGTCACAATTAATGGTTCATTAAGCATTCTAATTACAGAAAAGAAAAAAAAGGCAGTCTGCTGCACTGCAGCCCACTCATTTTCCAGCACTCAACGGTACAATGGTCCAGCAGGCTGCCCATTTAGAAAGCTCAAACACCCATTATTCAATTTGTAGCATGTTGTGAAATCATTGGGAACATGCTATAATATATGGTTGATGGTGCTGAGGGAATTTACCCCACAGCTATTGAGGCCTGGTGAGTGTGTTCGCATACTCCCACACAACCCTGTTAAATAAACAATTAAAACAGATCAGTTTTAAAATTCTAACATTCCCGCAATCCTTCTGGAGCAACTTACTTACAACTTTGCCAACAATAATTTCATGAAAGGGTGCGTAACAATTTAGTAGTTGAGAATAGCTGTAAGAATATAAGTCATAGCTATCGGTATCTTAAAGTAGGTCAACATGTTTCACAGTCATAATATCTATCTATCTATTTATATATTTATATATTTATTATATATATATATATATATATATATATATATATATATATATATATATATATATATATATATAGACACACACACACACACACACACACACACAGTAATACGTTGTTTATTACTGAACCAAAGTTTCTGTACACTGCGTTGTATGTACTCCGTGCATTGCCATTGCTGGTAGTGTCACGTGAGCTGTTCAGTGTGTTTTTTTTTTTTGTTTTTTTTTCTTTTAATAAATTTAGTCATCGCCAATTATTTTTACCCCGGTTTTCACCCAAATTTAGCATGCCTAATTATTATCTGTATCCCCGGCTCACCGCTCGCAACCCCCCCGCCGACTAGGGAAACGGAGGCTTGAACACGCGTCCTCCGAAACGTGCTCCTTCCAAGCCGTCATTTTTTGCACTGCAGGTCCACAGCAATGCCACCAGACCTATAGTGCCGGAGGACAACACAGATCTGGCGGCTCCGCTGCAGAGCCACAGGCGCCCTATCGGCCACAGGGGTCGCTGATGCGCGGTGAGCCGTGGATTCCCCTGCCGACCTAAGCCCTCCCTACCCGGGCAGCGCTCAGCCAATTGTGCGCCGCCCCCTAGGAACTCTCGGTCACGGTCAGCTGTGACAGCCAGCTGTTCAGTGTGTTGATATGTAAATAAATCCTGTTCGCCTGCAGGGTGTATCAACTTTACTTCACTCAGCAGCGAATGCACGCATTAACGTGGCAGATGGCTACCCTGTCAAAAGCATTTGCGGTCCTATGTTGGACCAGGTCCGACATTACCATTTTCCCTTTGCGGTCCATCAAAAAGACATAAAACACAGGTCTCAAGTCATTTTTTCTCCAGAAAAAACCCTAGAAAACCATTCAATTGTGGAGAGAAGCCATAAAAAAAAAAGATCTGAGCAATACACATAGCCCCAGCACCACAGAGATAACACGGCCATAAACAAACAAGATAGCTGCTTCCACATCCAGCGCTCAAAGAATATCACGGACATTTGCATTATTGAGTTTGGTGATAAAACGAGTGATCAGGAGATGATTTATCAGTATATACGACTATGAAGAGGTATGTAAAAAATACAGCGAACAAGGGGTGGTGCGGGGCTGGAGACGATTACTGTATGTATGTATGTATGTATGTATGTATGTATCAGCGTTGGGGTCAATTCCGTTTTTCAATTCCAATTCCACCCATTAATACTCAATTCAAATTCCAATTCCAACTACATTTAATCAATTCCAATTCAATTCAAATTCCAGTCCATGAAATACTAGAATTGTGTAGTTAAGCATAATAAGTCACATTCATTTGATGTGTACATCTTTATTATTTTATTACAACTGTTCATAACAAAGAAATATTGGTTTTTGAAGTTGTGTTAGTAGTGCAGGTTATTGTATACATTATAATGTACGTGTGTACATCCAAGTAATATGAGGAAAAAAGACAATGTTCTCTACAGATGTATAATACTGTCCAAATCGTCACATTACCATACAAAATACAGCATCAACATAACAGTTTATCTTACAAATCTTATTTTTTCATTCAGCATTTGTACTCAAACATGAACATTATCATGGTTACACCGGATAATCATAAGTTCTTCAAATTCACATAGTATTTCACATAGTTCCCCTATGTTTCAGTTCATAAGGTGTTAACTTACACATGGCATGAAGCTCAGACATAACTTTTGCAGGGACTCGCAGGATGGACCTCATCATCTTCAAATGGCTATTCCACCTAGTGGCATTTGCAATCTGCAGTTTGAAATGTCCTTCTAGGACCTTGTGGCTTTGGTGGATTTGTGGCAAAATGATATGAGTTTGGAAACTTTTGCTATGCGTTTATAGGGCCAGCCTGCTCCAGGGCAACATGGACAACAAGTTGTAGAACGTGTGCAAAGCTGGGGCTCCGTTCAGGTGGAAAGTAATCCAGCTCCTCACTTACATCGACCAAATCAACAACATCGGTTGACACATCCTGATCTGTGTCACTGTCCTGGACATCCGATGGTGGGAACAAGGTGAACGCCTTCACCATGTTGGTAGCATTATCAGTTACTATGCCAGACATCTTGTTTGTTACGTTGTGACATGTCATTGTCTCCTCATACATTCTGAAGTTTTCTGCAGTGTGTTTGCCCTTAAAACGCTGACAGGCCAACATGACACTTTGTAATACATAATCCTGAATGAAGTGGCCTGTGATCCCGAAAAATTACCTCATGTCCCTGCTCAACCACAGATCTATGGTTAGGCAGATGTCTTGGGCTTGCTGCATTTGACTCCTCAGGTGATCTTTGGATGTTGGCAGTGCGCTGAGGAATAAGTGTCTGGCTGATGTGTTTCCTACTAGGCATGGTGAAGGGGCAGAAGATCATTAGCTATGAAACAAACAATGCTGTCAGTCAGCTTAACTTGGTGAGTGTCGGTGGCCTTCCACTTCATGGTTTGAGGGTCAGGCATGAGGCTACCCACTGAGGTCTCCTCAGATTGGACAGCACTGATGGTGGCCTCAAGCTCCTTCGGGACCTCAGGGTGCTTTCTCTGAAAATGCAAAATAGAAGACTGTATTATATATAGTAAACATTCTTTATTAATGTAAAATTAATTTGTCACAAAACATGACATGAATTATGACATCATGTACTTACTTGAAGGTGTCTTTTGAAGTTGGAGGTTGCTCTTGTTGAACTAGAGACAGATATACAGCAGTGCTTATATGCAGAACGATGGTTTCCCACTGTACCATTTGCACTTGGCTCAAAGTGATCAAGGACTGAAGTCTTCCTAGACATTGTACCTGTACCTTTATTTTGATGTTGTATTTTTTTTTTTTAAGGGGCTGTCCAATAATCAGTGGTTATGTCAGTCCAGAGTTCATACACAAGAATCAGGTAGTCATCCAAAGCAGTGTCAGGGCAGGCAATAGAGTTCTCAAAACTGTCAAAGGTCATGCACAATAAAGCAATCAAAATAATCAAAAGCACTAAATAAACCTCTCCCCCAACAGCACCAAACTCCTTCTACTCCCTTTCACTGAGAGGCTCTGAGCTGTTCTTTATATAGGACTGGTCAAGAACCAGGACCATGCCTCAAGTTTTACCACATGATTTAACTCAGATGTACTTGCAAGCAGTCGTCACATTGGCAGATAATAAAGATATTGGCCAAAATGCCATGACTAAGGTTTACACTTATATAGTGTCATACTAATTGACTCACATGTCATGAAATGGCTATAAGTGATCCATTAATCTGAAGCTCATCTTCTTAGTGGCAACTCAAGCTGAAATCTGCATATCAGTCATGACAACTGTTGTTTCTGGTGATTGTGTTATGGACATGCAAATGTGTTAACTTGAGGAATACTATAGCTCTTAAACTTTTTATTATCAAAATGCACAAAGCTTTACAAATCTAACAGTCATGACATGAATATATAGCCAATAAATTAGACATTTATCTAATTCAGCACAATCAATAGTGATATTGATTTACTGATGTTTTTTTTTTTCAATCAATTCAATGAAATGCTTCTATACAAAAATGGGTGGAATTTAATGGAATTCATAAATTCCGTTGCTTTCAAACTGTCATTTCAAAATCCAAGTCACCTCTAGCGGTCAATAGTCAAATAACTATTGCCCTCTCACATCACTCAGCAGTCAAAAGTTAAAAACACAATTGCCCTTTGACATCATAGGTAGATTAACAGAATAAAAACATTGGCTGCAGTTTTCACCTAATAGTGGTAACAGTTCCACTCGGGATTAATAATACCAACTCTGGGAAATAATACCCAAAGCCTGTGGTAACATATGTTTGAATGCATGACATTGGGCTACTCTTTCAAGAAACATAAGAGCACTGGAGTCAAAATGCAGTGCAACTGATGGACATCACTAATTTCATTAGGTTTCTGGTATTCTGAATAGAAGAATAGACATTGACAATGATCAGGCCCCTTCATGGTGCATTTTGCCAGTGATGACTTCATCAGGATTGGTGTGCACGATTTTAGAATTACTTAATTGCTAAAGTGTGTCGCACAGCACCTATCCAGCAACAGAGTTTCATAGAGAAAAAAGGGAAGTTTATACTAAGATGGTGTGACACAGATTTACACAGAGTTACAAATCTCCCACCCGACCTGTGAGGGCGCTGTGTAAAGGGAACAGTGTGCCCCGGACTGGATGGGTTAGCAGTTCATTCCAGGGAAAGGTGGAAGTCTGACATCTAGAAAGGGGTGGAGTCACAGTACAACAAGTCATCGCCCCAGATGGGAAGCGATGTGGCGATCGCGCATGGCTGACTGTACAAAAGGGGATGTGACAATGTGAACTGTTCCTTTGTTATGGTTATGGACGAACCGCTGAAGGGCCGTATATGTACCGTGAGTGTTTAGTGTTAGTTTTGTTTAGTTTTGTTTAATTGTACTGTTTGTCTTTTATAGATGGCTAACACATACGGGAGCTGTTGCTTAAGGCCAGCACCCAACCCGGACTTCACTGCACTCGTACTCACTGAATAAATTGTATTTCAGCACTCACTCTGGACTTGTGATCGTGTTTGTGGTCTGTGTGTGTTTAAATACTGTGTCTATTATTTCGGGACTGAACCCTGTGTTTATTTAACTGCGCAATACACATCGTTGTATATTGCCAGCCCTCCGTTATTTTACTGTTGTCAAGTGGCATTGGAATTACAAATAAAGCTCCATTTCACCAGTACTTTGTTGTTTGTCATTGCCATGAGCACTGCATCGCCCCTACACCTGTGCACTGCAAACCACTTTGCCACAGATGGGTCTTGCTGAACCTTGGAGGCGAGGCCCAGCCTGGCTATTCATATGCCTGAGATGAACTATCCCCATCCGATTTTCCTCCCTTACCTGGCGGGAGCACAAACGTCATTGCATTTTACACTGTAGGTCCCAATATCCCCAACTCTGCACTACTGGAATTCAAACCAATGAGATCACAATAACGACTAGGTGAGGCATTCAGGGCCTCAGTACATACAGTTGTATACAGGGCTGCAGAATAGTTGCACACACATGCACAATGTGCGCCACAGGATTTGGTCGAGCCCCCCCCCCCCCCCCCTTCTATCACTCCCCGCTGTCTTTACTACAGAACAGTACTAGCGTCACTATTTAATCTCATGCATCTGAGTGACCTGAACCACAATTAAACAGTATTTAACTATAGAGCTCCAAATAATGCAGCTGCTTCATTTCAGCAAATTCCTAGTTGTGTGGAAATAATCCACTTTGACTAAGTAGCAAGCCCTACTTAAAGGTGGAGTGTACCTTACGGTTATAAGAAACAAGTTTTACTTGTTAAGGAATGTTTTTCCCTTAAAATCCCATGTTCAAAATATGGACTGTTTAGCCATTTCCTGTAAAATGTTACCAGTCTAACATCTGAAGTAAATCAATTTTTTCCCCCATTTTTGTTTTACTACCCTCATCTAGGTACAAGTGGAGGTGTTAGCACAACAAATGAACCTCTACCCACATCATTAGATTCAGATTGTCAGTACAGAAGTTTGCACAGCCTGGTGCCACCCAATCACACTACATTATAAATGATTTAGATGCACAAGTGAGACCTAGAACCAATGTTAAGAAGTCTCCTATACAGCAGGTTTATAAGATCATTGAAACAAAACCTTATAAATTACTCATTTGTTTTAGATGTTTATGCCAGTGCATAAGTTTTGGCCACCAGTGACAGATATAATATTGTAAAATATGGGCTTTTATTAGTTTTTTCCTTCTTTCACAGTTATGTAGGTTTATTACTTGTATTCAGAGTATAGATTACACTATCATCATATAAACAAAAATCATTTGATGTACAGATTATGCACAATTACTACTGGTGTAGTGTCATGTTTCAGGGTTTGTACCAATCCATCAACCACTGAATGTGCTGGGGTGGCGATGACCACAGCATTCCAATGAAATAGTTACACTAAGTCTTTGCAGCAGGAAGAGAGCTTTAGAAGCTGCACAAATGTGTGCCCTTGAACACAGCATAGTTACAGTAAGTCCCAAGAGAAGGGAGAGATTTTAAAATGTGTCCACAGGAGCACACACATTGTAAAATCATGAGCAAGCAATACTTTTGAATCTCACAGTTCATTACTGACAAACTCAGAATCCACTCAGTTATATTTTTGTAAAGTGGTCAATGGAAAACACATCACACAGCAACAGACTGGTTCCCCAGATTGTTCCAGTCTACTCCAGCTCTTGTCATAACAAAAGTAGCCATTTGGAGCCAATAACAGAAAGAAAGAAAGAACACAATCTTTGTAACAGCTGGTAAACATTATAACCATTGTGTGCAATGGGAACCTTCCAATTGGTTCCTCCAAGAGATTTCAGCCAATCATTCAGAAAGTAAGAGGAATATGTATTTCGCATATTGTGGTTACATTTAACTTTTGTACTGGTTTTCATAAATAAAAAAATAGCCACACTACTTGATCAAACATAATATTTACATATTATGCGATTAAGATTGTATTGAAAACAAACAATGCTTAACAATATGCGTTTAACAGCAATTAATTAAACAATTAAAACTTTTGCAAGAATCTCAGCAGTATACCACAGGTACATACTGCAGGTACATACTGCAGGTACATACTACAGGTACATACTGCAAAGGGAACTATAAGTATTCTGCATATAACTGGCATCTATCACCTAGAAAATGAGGCATGCTTGTATATTAAATATGGCCAATCACCTTCAGAACATTCAATTTATATGGATTTTATATTTTACTCGGTATGCAGAATACTAAATGGAATTTAAAATGCATGTCAAAGTGCTGAATGGGAGTTCCTTGCTCTGACTGAGCGGGAAAGTTTGTATCATCTTGAGGGGGATTTATGACATCGAACTTACATAAAAAGAAAAGGCATATATAAACATACTGCAGCTGAGTGGAAAGGTGCAGAGGTTAGCTAGTCCAGCTAAGATCTATACAAAAAAGTGCTTTAAAAATCGAACGAGGGTTCAAACTTCAATATTTTTCTTAGACAGAAAAACTGAAGACATCAATGCAATTACATCTTCTGAGCTTGATTGTCAAAGCAAAGAAGTGCCCTAAACAGTATAAAGAGAAGCTTCATGCGTGTGTGTGAATCCATCAAACACTTCCAAGCACTGGTCAATTCGTAGTTAACTCCTTTTACAATCAAAGCTCAAATTTAAAACAGTGGGTATTATCACATGTTTGCACTGATGGATAGCATTTGATGGTGCATCTCAGATTACTAAACTGCACTGATGAACAGAGCCAAACTCTACATTAGTGCATGGGAATGGTCACTACACTGTAAGGTCTATTCACAGCAGAAGCAGATATAAATACTGCCAGTGTTGAAAACAACGCTACTACGTTTCTGAAAGTATCTTTACTGTATTGTTATTTTATCTTTATGATCTTTTGTCTTAACATAAGTAAAATGCAGCATTTAAATGGTATTTAGATCAACTGAAATGACCACGTGTCTTAGGCCAGAACAATACAGCTACACTGCCAAGGAAATGATGGAGTGCTACAGCATGCAAGCTGGAGTGTAAAAGGCTAATGTAAAATTAATTTAGAGCTTGAACTTTTCAATGTTTATTTTTTACCTAAATACTGTCATAAATCACTCAAAACGTATTTGTTTTGAGCAAACTCGGGTTCTTCATTGAAAAAATCCTGTAGCCTCCATGTTTCAGAGCCACTTAAATGTGTTCTTTATTTGGGATGTGCTGTTCAACACAGCCAGACTGAGTGGGCGGAGAACAATGTGGAGAGGATGCAAGCTGTATGTCAATCTTATGTTACGACTCCCCTTGTAAGCACACTTCTCCAATAAGGACCTATTGTATAGCAAGAGGCTCACATAAAATGTATAACGAATCATAAAGACCTGTGATCTAGTCCTGTATGTCTTTCTTTTAAAAAGGAATCTCCATGGGAGAATTGTGCAGATAGGGAAAATACTGTATGATTGACATCCAATCCAACATTTGTTAATATTTTTGTTTCGTTTCCCCCTTGCGATTTCAGCAGAGCCTGTATGTGTTCATGATATCCATGAGCTCCTGCTGCTGCAAGTAGTAGTAGGGGGCATGCCAGTTTAGATACCAGACGACAAAGTGTCAGGAAAGCTGCATTGTGAAGGAGGGATGAAGCTTGTGTGGCTGCAGCTGAAACTACATTTAGGGAATGTAAACAGACAGCAAAGCCTTAAGTAAGGTCTGGTTTCTGGAGTGCACAGAAGGGTAAACTATGGAAGAATGTAGTAAACAGATCTAGTAAAACTGAACAGAATTGCGGGATGGACAGATGTTTTTACCTTTCTATGTAGCTTTTATTGTTATTTCAAATTGGTGCTAAATGACTAATAACTGATATATTATGGATTTGCAGCCTTCATCAAAAGGGCTACAACTATTTAACAGGGTTAACTAAAACTGTTTTGTTAGCTTCAAGCAGACATGGCTGAAAAGAATATCTGTAACTAGTTATGGAAAGGTGTATACTGTAGGAGTGCTTTTAACTGAGTAACCCAATAGACATGCTATGCTTAACTCTTCAACCAACCGAGTCCTGTTTTCGTAGGCCCCATTCCAGAACACTGCAAGCGCTAAGCACATTCCAAACTGCATTCACTTCCTCCAAAAGCTTTTATTCAACATTATACAGAACATACCAGCAGCACATAATTGGATTAGAAGTGTTACCCAAAACAGCCTATGGCTGATTTCAAGAGGAGTCCTTCCCATAAAGCAGTAAGACAGTATGGTTGAGGAATGGTCACAACCCTCCAGAACAACACTTTGCTGACTCATCAAGTAGAATCACTGCTGTGCTGACTACCCACAGCAGTGGACCTCCACATCATTATTATTATTAGTTTATTTAGCAGACGCCTTTATCCAAGGCGACTTACAGAGACTAGGGTGTGTGAACTATGCATCAGCTGCAGAGTCACTTACAATTACGTCTCACCCGAAAGACAGAGCACAAGGAGGTTAAGTGACTTGCTCAGGGTCACACAATGAGTCAGTGGCTGAGGTGGGATTTGAACCGGGGACCTCCTGGTTACAAGCTCTTTTCTTTAACCACTGGACCACACAGCCTCCTTCATACATCTTACATCTCACCTAGACACCATTAATATCGCTCAGCTTTAAACAGTCTATATTTGTAATGTCTATCTGGTACTGCAAGTGGAATACTGCTAACAGCAATTGCTTCCAGAATAAATATTTCCAAGCAAAACTTAACAACCCAGAGTTGCACACAAAATGAGCTTTTGGTATTGATCAGGAAGTTATACACCTGGTACAGAAGGAAGAAGCAAGTCGTCTGTCTGTAAAACATCAATGAATATGCATTTGTTTCTTATCCTAAAATATTAAAAGGTTATAAAACACATATTAGACAGCACCAAAAAAAAAAAAAACCTTTTATGACAAAGCTTATCATAACATGTACAGTAGAGATCAATTGCATACACCGTAGAGATCAATATACAATACTGTCAGGCAGTATAATACGGTCCCAATGCTTCTACTAATTCACTGCTTGCGTTTTCTGAGCAAAAACAAGCAGATGCTCATTCTCTGCTTTGAGATTGAGATGCCCACAATGTCTGTAAGCATTGTACATCAGAAATTATTGAAAAGAACACAAGGACAGAACATAATAGGTCACAGAAAGATGCTTATCGAAATATAAACATCGCTCTTTTCCAACACCGTACAAATACCCTTTTTAAAATCCTCCCTAATCCTTGCATTGCTTAATGCTTGATACTTCAATGCTATGTTCTCTTAGGTTAGCCATGTCTTATCATATGCCTCTTGGTTTATATAACTCCAAAAATTTCCAAAAAATTTGGCACACTTCTGGGGAGGCTCATCCAGCAGTGGATTGAAAAAGGCTAAAGATGATGATATCTACATACATACATACATACATACATACACCGGTGTTGTTCAAACTATTAACAACTTCTCAGTCTAATTTCCGTTTCTGTCTCTCCCTTTTGATACAGTATCTGAAGAAAAGCTGCGTTGGCACTTTATAACACAGACATCTTATTCAGCATTCGTTTTATAACTAAATAAATATCAGGCATATTACGTGGTTATCTTTCCTAATGTATTTTAGTTTTTTGCTGCGAGAGGAGCTGCAGCTTTCTCCGGAAGACGAGACGCTTCAGCTTCACTTCAGCCCCGCTCTGGCAGCTGAACCTGGGGCGAGCCCATTCTCTCTTCCCCTCACCTGACCCGCTGTCCTTCTAGACTTGGGTTGCTTGTCTGTCACTTCGAACTGAACTCCCAACTGCCGTTTAGCCAGGCTATTTATAGTTTAAAATCTGCTAACTTGCTGTTACCTATTTTTTGTGTAAAAAATATAATGTTGATTACATGGTGCTTTATGCATGGTTAATTCACAGAAAGTTACATTTTTGCTTCACTATATGTGCATTATAGAGGAAGTTATTTTATTTTGTATTTTAGTTAGATGTGTGTTATGTGTCTCGCGGTGCACCCCACCCCCTCCCCCGTTTATAACGCTCTTCGGCTAACATAATGTGTGTCCCCCCCGAGACCCGTGTTATAGCGACGGTGCACTGTATGTATGTGTAACATTATATACATACATATATAATATTATATTTATTTATTTATTTATTTTTTTCAATGGTCAAATACGAGTAAGTCCAAGCCAAAACATAAAAACAAGCAATTTATTTTGAAGACTTTTTTGATAAAAATCACATCCATATGTCTCTGAAACTAATTGTGCTGAGCAAAGTGAAACTGCCAAATTGCAATGAACACCAAGCCTGGCCTGTGGTGGAAAACTTGGTCATGTGGGAAAATCATCTTCAACATCCAGCTGGAGCGACATTCTTTATGGGATTCCTCCATTTGGGTCAAATACTTTCTCTTCATGTACAACTAAAAAGTCTGATGGTCAACACAAATTGTGTCTCCCAAGTACACAGGGGAAAACAGTTGTTTTTATTATTTTATTTTTATTGCTAACTACACAGCAAAACTATGACAGCAATAGCTTCAATGTCCAGATGGATCCCAGTCTTGTTATAAAATGGGTGGGTCTGAATCTAATCTAATCTAATCTAATCTAATCTAATCTATCTCCTATTCCCCAAAAACCTACATACTTCTTTCACCACACCCTTGTAGTTATGATGCTCTGGCTACACTGTTTACAGCACCCTGCCAGGAATGGATGTAGTAACTGAATTAAATAGCCTATGAATTACATAGGCTATCCCTAAGTATCCCCAAGTGACTCTTATCATGTGGCTAGTGTGCATACTACATTTCCAATATCTATTCTCCACCTATGACATTTAGTAACCAAGTTCCTACTGTAGTTTACCCAGTTTAGAATGTGCACCACCAAGCCAGAAAGAACACTCAAAACAATGGGGTCCCCTTTTTACATTTGGCTAAGGACTGAATTAGTGGTGTTGCATTACTGTAAGGTTTTTTTTTTTTTTTAAATCTATTAAAGCACCTCTTATATTTTGAGGCCTCTCCCATAAAGTGAAGTGAAAATGTGCCATTTATTCAGGGCAAAACACAAGGTCTCTCTGAGAATAAATGACTAAGAACCACCCCCTAAACTCCACCAAATAGGACTAATGCAATCTAATAAGCATTATATACAAAATGTGTGATTACTTGCAGAATGGTCTCATTATTTAGAGGGCAGATTGAAGTGAACTGAATAACGAAATATGTCTCAACACACATTAGAAAGAATCCCAACTAAGACCTTATTAATTACAGTCTTAATTTTGGATTATTGCACTATTAACAATTTGAGAGCGGAGTTACTGATGCAGTCAGCATGACAACCATTTGAAAGTGGAGGCCTTTGCAACACAGCAACAGCAGATCACATTAATTGAAACAGAAACTAAATCCAATGCTAGCTCAACGGACATGAAGAAAAATGTGTCGTCAAGAGATACACTCGCTACACAAACACTAGTTCAAGTTCATCCTGGCATCAATGGCAAGACAGATGTTGAGATCACATTTTGTTTAAATTATGTGTGAATCAAATTTTCAACTAAGCACATTGCATTTAGGAGACTTGATATAAATTGCAGTGACCCAGCTGTAGAATACAGAAAATGAATTTCCCCTAATCAGTGAATTCCTCCCAGGACATCTGCAGCAGATATACAATGAAATGTAGTAATAAGAAATACGTCTGTTTCCGTGACGATAGATAAGAGAGCAGATTTGACAGACCAATAACAGTACATACACCTGTACCTTTGGAAGGTGTTTCCAAATCCAAGACTGCACAAATGAATGTTTCTTTTTTTTGTGCAAGGAACAGTCTCACAAATGATTGATGTTTCATGAGGGAAACTCTAAAAAGTGGTGACTTAAGATCCATTCTGGAAGCTCTTCTGTAGATTTCCTTTCACAAATGTACATGACAGAAACCATGTAAACACTACAGAATGGTCTTTTATCCATCCAGAACAATATAAAAACATAGTGTCCTGACAGGGTTAAGCCAGATGTTTCTAGATCTGCTTACAATTGTGAACAATTTCTCTGCCAATTATAAGCATCTTATTTTTGACAAAACTCAATAGCTACATTTAAGATTCATAGAAGAAGATTGGTAGCATGGATCATCGCTTATAGTTGAAGTGTATTTTCCAGGAAAGGCTGAGATGACATGTAGCTTTGAGGAATGTGCACAGCAGCACTGTTTAAGCCAAAACCAGGAGAGGTTGAAATACTATTGAAACTGTAAAAGGCCTAAGGAAAGTAATTCATAAGCCAATCAAAACCAATGCAGGAACCCCAAGCTGAGTCACACCTGAAACCTGGTACTCAGAGGTAAAATATAAAGGTATTACTAAAAACCAAGACAAATAAACTATGGGACTCAAAACAATCTGATGCAAGAACTACATAGCTGCCTGACAAGGCTATGTGAAATGCATGAACACCATACAAATTACTTTGCCAGATGACATGCAAGTAATTGAAAACATCTTTAAAAAAGTCATAAAAAAAAAAAAAACACTTCCGCTTGTTCATAGCTGCAGTGCCTTCTACGAATGTGTGGAGATGGTTGGCTTAAAATCCTTTCTGAAAAAAATATATATATATTCACTGCAGTCATAAAAGTACCACCCATGCCCCATTACAAGCTGTTTAGAACAGTGATACTCAATTGTAGCTCAGGGTTTTGTGAATTCCTCTGTAAAATCTAAGAAGTTTCCATCCCACCCCCTGAATTGTATTACGAATCAGAGTATGTCATTCATTTCTTTTTAGTATTGTAGTACATTGAATCATGTGTGTGTTGTTACCTCTTCTATAGATACACCATTTAACAGTTTTTAGTAACCAGAACCATTCAGCTTTGCTTTACAATTTTCAGTGACACCCTACACATGAACTTATAAAACTGTGCACATCAACCCACTGAAACTGGTATGATAATTCCAGTTAATTTCTGTTCCTAAAAACATTTACTAAAAATGTACACTTCTAACTTTTAAGTTACATTTTATGTACGAAAACACAGTACATTAAAATGACTAAAATCTAAAGAACTTAAACTTTCATTATAAGTAGGCGTACATCCTGTTTTTCTATCAAAGTAATTTATTTAATACCCTTACCAGATAAAGAAATGTGTAAGGTAATCATACAACTAGTAAAATTATATAGTTGAAATACATTGGCATAGTGTATAACCAAGTGACCAGCTTATAACCATTTTCCATTAGCAAAACGTTCATTTTTCAAAAGCAATCTCGCTTTCAGTCACTTAAGGTTCCTGTAGCTATCTATAGTGGTAATAAATAACCAGTTCAATTTTTCATGGAATCTGTCGAGTAATAAAAAGTTCTTTTTTCTTTGCTTAAGGGCCACCGAGACTCAACGAGTGGAGCAGATAAAAGACAAACATTCTCTAGAGAATGATTAAGAGGATATTTTTCAGGGCCTGACAGGAACACTGGCATTGCATTAAAACATGTGGTTAGAAGACTCAAAGGACCTTGAAAAGACAAATGCCACAGCTACTGAACTAGCAGTCTGCCAGGGCCTTGCCCAAGACCCTAACAATGCACCATGCTGACCAGTATAATGCAAGTGTTTTTAGCAGACAGATACAGAGACCTGTTTCATTTGCTTCTATACGAAAAGACAGGTCATAAATCAAACGAAACTAAAATGTTGAAGAGCCTTCCTGTATCGGTGCTGTTTGACACATTTAACAGGTTGCAATAATCTTTTTTTTTTCTCCCTTGAGCAAGCAATTAGACTCGTCACAAACAGGTACCATTTCAGAAAGATCTTCATGCATGTAAACTGCCTTTTCTGAGGTAATTGGAGGTACATAACCCCAATCACAGCTTACTGGTCAATATTCTCAAGGTGTTCCTGCTTGTTTTTTGGGTACCAATATATAGGACTTTTTTTTTTATAACAGCACTAGGGGAATGGACAGATTTTTTTTTTCTAAAACTGCCAAATGCTTTTGTTATAATTTGTTGCCACTTGTATTTGATGATATTTCACATTTTACAACTGCTAAACAAAATATATGCCCAGAGAAATGCCAAGCTCAAGCTCCAGTGTGTTAAGAAGTTTTTATAATGAGAATGTTGGACTGTTAAAGATTAACCTACCCCCAGCAGAGAAAACCCACTTCAAGCAGCCAGCCAGACTATAGGAGAGAGAGTCAGACTATGGGACATACTTTGGCAGTAGCCACGTCCCGATAACCTTATTATTAAATTTTTCTCCTTTATTTGAAGGTACACTCGTCAAAAAACAAACAGTATGCAGTAAACCTACCGTAACCTCCCAAACCTTTTGACCACAATAACAACCCAACAAGTATGAGGACATTGCTTTATATTATGTTTAAAACAGTATATTGATATTTTAACTAAATAGCCAACCGAAGGCTTCAACCCCATTCCTTTTCTTTAAAAACTATACTTGTAGTCTGCCATTCAAATAGTCTTCTTTTAAAAGTGACATTGTGGGCCCCATTCACATAGGTTTCAACACATTAGTTTGTTAAAGGTTTTTGAATGAATAAAATTTCGACAAAAGCCCATTTACAGTTATAGACTATGCTAAACAAAGTTTGTAATACAACTGAAGTTATAGGCTTTAGATGATATAGAACAAGTTGTGCTACTGTCCATTTTGCTTAAACAACCGCACTGCAAATACTGATCATAAAAGCTATATTAGTAATAATCACTTAACATTGCATATCTGATTTATTTGCCCTCAAAATAACCCACATGACAGAATGGCAGGCATTTGCCAAAACAGCTTAGTTAACACAATGCAGTCAAGTGTTCCTTTTAGTTTGACAAGTTGTGTGCATAGTTTAATGCAAACACACACAGTGTACCAGATGCTGCAATGGATGTGAATACACTAAGTAGATGGACATAAGCCCAGCAGACAGTATCGCCTCACATAATATGACATGTTTGGCAGAGGATAAAGGCATCAACTAAATGTAATAGTGACAGGTTTTGTAACTATTTAAGCGGGAGAACAAATTAGGCATTTTAAAGGTGCTGTTGGCTAGTTAATTTACGACAAGCTTTGTAGCCTTTAAACAAACATGCCTTCTGGAAACTGTCCAGTAATGATGCTTCTCCACAACAAAGAACTTGAACATTTACTCTCATAGTTTAAAGCAGCTTACAGGTGCTGCTATATCCAAAACATCCTGGAGAACAGGCTTTAGCTGCAGATTCCCAGACCCAACTTCCCTGCAGGAATACTGGAGGTAAAATCACTGAGGAATGGTCAAATATTCCTCCAGAATAACTTAAAACACCTTGCAGACTTGCCCTTGAACAACTGACAGCATTGCTGCTTCACCTTGATGTGCATTGGGTTATATTCATAATGCTTAAAGAAGACACCAAGTCTAGAACAGTTTCATGATTACTTACCCGAGTTAAAGCTGGACTAACATGGCCCATTAATTGTTTCACTTGCGTGGCAACAACTCAAAATGAACTTGTCAAAACTGAAAATGAAAAATGCTTACAGCTTACATCAATACCACACCTATTTAATTTTGACAGAGTCCTTCGTGTACAAGCATCCCAGGGCACTTGGGATAACTAAAAAGATCTCTAAACTGCTTGCTTGCAAAAGGCCAAATCGACAAAAGCTTAGATTTAAAAGATATTGACTGACTCAGAAATTGGAATAGAATGTGGCGAGCGAGTTCCTAAGTAAAGGAGCTTTAGCGCACCATAGCTTTTTAAGCCGAGTTTCGGGCATTACCAACAGATTTTTGGCAGATCTTAAAGTACAGGCCTGATATGCAAATAGGCAGGACCAAAAGCATGTTAGCCTTTTAAGTAGGCAGCAATGTCTTAATCAAAACAATGCTTCACTGGAAGCCAATGTAGTGACCTTAAAAGCAGGAAAATTTGAAAGGTAGACTGGCTGTTGCATTTTAAACCAGTTGCAACATATTCAATGAGGCATCGGGGAGGCCAGGAAACAAGGAAAAGCAATAATCATCCCTTGAGGTTACAAAAGTGAAAACCAATGTCAGTACATTTTAGTTTTTCACCTTCCTACCTGAGAAGTACAGGTATGAAGGGCTTCTAGAGGTCAATGGCATTGTGACATTTCAGGGCAATTAAGCTAAGAAGTTCAAGGCCAGACTGTTCTTTCAAATCAGAGTGTGATTTCTTATGCATCACTCAAGCTTAGTTTATTTTCTTTTTTAAGAAAAAAAAAAATGTAAACAGAACTTTATGTGTGACTGACTTTGTCCTATATAAGTAATCAATCTCAGCCTATACATTGACACTGGCCATGATCTAAAAGGGCCTCTGAATAAGTCTGAGGATCCCAGCCTAGGTCTCAGCTTTGACCTAAGGGTTTTAGGCCTTGAATCCAATACTAGGCGATTGGACTGTTCTACTCATTAGTGGAAAGTTTAAATGTCAAATGTATGAATAACGAAACACAAAAAGCTCAATAGAACAAAGGAGAAGCCCCTTTCCCATCCCCATCCCCATCCCCATCTCATGAAGTAAAATATGTAAGCAAAACAATTCCCAAAATGACAACCAATTCAACAGTACTGCATGTCTCTGAGAAAAACTCTGCTATGTTGTGTTAGAAGATGGTGCTTCCATTAACTGCTGTGAGAAATACAATTAATAAAAAAATAAAAAAACATGGATACATAAATCAGATTGACAACTGTGTTTGCTTAAGCAAGTTGCCGTCATACTACGATTTAAAAATAATATTAACATATTTCTGATGAGCTACAAAAATGGTCAAACTGGATGCTCCACTTTGGTGTCTGAAATTCTGATTCATGGAAAAACAATACCATTCACATGCATAGAGACAGTAGTGTGGAGTAGTGGTTAGGGCTCTGGACTCTTGACCGGAGGGTCGTGGGTTCAAATCCCGGTGGGGACACTGCTGCTATACCCTTGAGCAAGGTACTTTACCTAGATTGCTCCAGTAAAAACCCAACTGTATAAATGGGTAATTGTATGTAAAAATAATGTGATATCTTGTAACAATTGTAAGTCACACTGGATAAGGGCGTCAGCTAAGAAATAAATAATAATAATAATAATAATAATAATAATAATAATAATAATAGAGAAAGACAGACTGGTATCATCCAGTCCATTATCGTCAAAAATAGAATAGATGTACTTGTTTTAAAACAAAGCAACAGGACCATGTCACACAGGCACCAGTTGCTGCATAATCCTTATCTGCAGTGAATCATTGCCTGATGGTAATGATTGAAACTGTGGTATGCAATCCTACACATCAGACAAATATATTTAATTTGTTTCACCAGAAACATAAGCAGATGGATTCACCATAGCTAAGGTAAGATTAGATAGTCCAAGATAAGTGCTAATCAGGGTCTGGGGAACTAGCAGATGGTTTACAAAAGTCAAGATTAACCCTTTTTTAGCACCCTTCAAAATTACTAATTATCACTAACAGCTGGTGACCCTCTAATAATATTGTGACCATATAGTTACAGGTCTCCTGGTGTTATTCAATGGTCTAAGCCAGGCCAATGTAAAAGGGTTAAGACTACCTAAATAATGCACAATTTACATGCGTTGAAACCGCATAATTTCTTTTTACTTCATTCACAGTTGTTTTTTCAAAATAATCACACATAATTGGAGGTAGTCTGAACAGGATTTACCTGAAGGTTTCCCATTATAACAGAATAGTTAGTGATTAACAAAACAAAGGATACCATTTAAACGTTTCTCATTTCCTAAACACAATATAATGCAAGACAATGACGGCCGCTTGTGAGCCGACGCAATAGCAAACAGCCATGCCTGTGTGAAGGTTTCACTTCCGCAAGGAACATTTCTGTTTAGCCATATTTTTGTTGGAGACACCATGGGCCAGACTGCAGCAGGGATGTAGAAACATTTGCTCTAATCAACATTTGGGCCGACGTTTCATTCTAGAGAATCTTGGATGGAAGCGTCAGTAACAAGCTGCTTCCGGGCCACTGATACACGCATTGTGCACTTGCGTCTGTCACCCAGGTCAACCCTGCTATATCAAACGCAGTGTGGAATAGTGTACCCAACCCGCATAACACCGGGTTCTGACCCGGGTGGAGCATTCCAGTGTGAAAGGGGCTTTAGTTAACCAAATTATATGGGCTTCAACTGCACCCCCTATGGGCTTTTTATTATTGTGTCATTATAACCCAAAGTAACTATAGCCCCTTTTGCGCTCAGACCTAGGTTCTGAATACCAGTCACAATCCTGCATAGTGTGAAACCACATACCCAGGTCGACCCTAGCTCAAACCAGGTTAGCAGTAACAAATCTCAGGATGTGGGTTGACATGCTTTGACCTGGGTCAAGTGAGAGAAAATGCATGATGGGTGTTTGTAAGCAGAAGTAACGAACAGCCACACCTGCGTGAAGGTTTCACTTACGCAAGGAACCTGTGAGCTATTTCTGGTTAGCCAGATTTGTTGACTGGAACACACCATGAGCCAGATTGCTGCAGGGACGGTGTGGCGCCATGAAAAAACATTTGCTCTTATAAACATTTGGGCTGACGATTCAATCCAGAGAAGCCTGGATGGAAGCGTCCGTAACAAGCATACCATCTTGAAAGCCTGAACAGATGAAATGGTGGTCATGTGAATGTTACTGCTTCCGGGGCATTGCGTATGCACACTGCTTACTTGCTTCTGTCTCCTCCAGGTCGACTCGGCTTCTTCAAAAAGCAGTGTGAAATCGCATAGCCAACACACGACACCGGGTCATGACCCCAGTAGAGTCCGAAATGGGTGGAGCATGCCAGTTTGAAAGGGGCTTATGTCAGCTCTGTATTTCAGACATAGCAGTGACTGAGGATATTCAATTCCCGAAAAATTTGACTTTGCTGATTTGTTTTTAAAGCTCAGTTATATTGAAGCCAACAATAAATATGTAAATTATGTAGATTAGCAATATTACACTCCACTGCACATGAGAAATGCACAGACAAACTACACTTTAACCTTTCAGGTATTTATGGGGGTTAAAATCAGAAAGATCACATTGCCTACATACATTACCTTTTTGAGCCTACCTAATAATGCACAATCATCATGTACTGAAAACATGATGTGAATGAAATAAGTGACAACCACGTGTTTAACGGGTATTCATTAATGTATTAAAGTAATGTGAATATGACCCCATTCACACTACTGTGCTGGCCCAGGGCGGTCTCAGGGGCAGCCTCAGATTTTGGTCTGCAACCCTGTTCACATTTACGGTTTAAGGTGCCTTTGCGTGTTCACATATGTGATCAAAAAGCAGGCCTAAAATGTGGCGAATTGCTTTTTTTTTTTTTTTTTTTTGTTAATTTTTTTATGGAACAACAGCCTGCACTCAGAATGCAAGAGCTACCGGGATATACAGTAATCCTTGATTTGTAGCAGATGTATATTTTTCAATGCAGCAAAGTAGCAATTTTATATATTAAAAAAAAAATATTACTGACTATTTTGACTTAATGTTATGGTGCATAACGGGGTGACGGTCCGAGCTTACCACCCACCCACAATCTCATTATTCTCTCAAGAACACAAAGGTATTTAGGACGCAGGAAACAGCAACTTGCTAGTGTTGACAGGTATAAATATTTAGTTTCGTAAAGGATACTTTATAGGCTGCAAATGACTATCATTGACTGGCATTCACAAGATAAGCTCACAACTGACCACCTAATACTAATATGACTGCTCCCTCCTAAGGAAAGACACAGCACTAAATACATTACACATGTTCTTCTCATTTATACAGATCTGTTTAACCTGCATGAATACTGTCTTTGTTTACAAACATGATCATTAAACTATTATATTGTTGACTCGTTATTCTCTAGTCCCTAAACATTACCAGTAAAGACACTTTGCTCAACAACATGCACGATACATAAACCACTGGTCTATCGCCAGCAGAATAACATTAACTATAATAATCAGAATAACAGGCATTGAAATATTACAGTGAGGGTCTCACCCTCACATGGTGCATCAACGATCTTTATTTCTGGATGAACAGTATTTCTTGTGTGTGTAAAAGCAAGCAGCTAAAGAAATGACTGGCATTTTAATGTAAAGACACTATGAATGTAGCTATGAATATTGTTGCATGCAAATAAACAATGGTGGCTGAATATAACAAAGTCACCAGCATTATTGATATCCACATTCCTGCAGTTAAGAATAATTATGAATGCACTGCAGCTCGTATATTGTGCGAAATAAACAACCTGAATGTTAACCTGATAGATTTTATTTTATTATTTAATTTTTATAATTAAAGTTGTATGATGTAGAAATAATTACCATTCAATACTGATCCTCTGCCGTCTTGGCTTGCAGAGCATTCAGCTTTCTATTTACCTTTCGCACGTGGGAGTATGGGAGTGTCTACTGAGCTATGCAACCTCATTGGTCATGCGATACAAAAAGGCCGGCCCTAGTCTGCTTTGCGGTCATACATATATAAAGGCTGACCCTGGTCCTGGATTGCAGGCCCTGGGCCACATCGAAACGGCGGCCTAAACCTGGGCTGCCTTTTCTTTTTTGGAGCGTTCACATATGAGAAAAGGCCGTCTTAAATCGCAAGTGTGAATGGGGTCTGGTATAATTAATACCTTTCACTTTAAAATAAATTCACAACACCACAGTGCAACAACCTAAGGATATCAATTTAAATGTGAATAAGGTTGGAAACAACGTTTAAATTAAACTGACTTTTTCTTCTTTATTTACTTGCCTTTTAACATGTTACTAAATGAAACTTATTTGTGACTAAAATTTCAGTTTGTACTGATGAAACTTGCACAATGCCATCCTAGAAAAAGCAAAGCAAAAATAAATAATTACATAAATAAATAAATAAAATCATGAACATTGATTATAAAATCATAAATATACAGTATAACATTTTTGAATAGTGCATGAAAAGGATTAAACTTTGTGGTTAGAAGTTTGACTACTTTCTGAACCCCTCTGCTAAATTGGCAATTTTTAACCAGAAATATTGGATACAACTGATTGTTCTTAATTGGTAAACTAGTACAGTACTAGTTCTAGTACTAGTACTGGTTTACCAATTAACTAGATTGTTCAGATTGCAGGAATGTAACTCAACCTTGAGTTTATGTTACTGTGAATAAAATGAATTTGCTAATACAAAGTCATTTTCCAACAGAAAGCAATTATGGTAGTGTTCTTCACAGTTAAAAGTTATTGGTCAATTATGTTGTTTTTAAACTAAGGATGTGTTTAACACAACATCTTGGAAACATCAGTGCAACATTCTCGACAAACATTGTGTCAAATATATTGGTTGTTTCAAGCTACTTTATTAAAGTAATTTACTGTATGTAGTTAATATCTTCGTTACGTTGTAAAAGTTTGTAGTGCAGCAAGTACTAATTCTCAATTCACATTGACCTTTATATCTAAAGTCCTGACTCAGAAAGTACATTAGCAAAACTCGTAATTTCCAAACATTACATCCTTCTGGGTTCATTGTACTTTGTAGAACTCTAAAAGTTAAACTATGTTGTCTCCTTTACATATTTGTCTTACTAAACATGTATAGGGGTTACGGGTTCATATCAACAGTCTTGGCTGTATTTAAACTTTTACACAAAAAAGTAACCAACTTTCAAGCGAGATTCAATCTTGACTCTTTGCCATTTCCTTTCATTTACCTAGTAACATGACTTCCAGTTTCTTGCGATCCACACGAAACCTCTCCTCGGTCCATTCCGGGTCTGGTGGGGCAAGGGGCCCGCTTGAATCATCCTCAGAGACGGGGACTGGAGAGTCTGTGCTGCGCTCGCTGTTCGAGCCCGGGTCCGATTGTTGCAAGTATCCGGTCAAAGAGTCGCACTGAGCAGCCATGGCGTCTGCTGAGCGCCGCACACTGAGTTAGTCGTATATCATACACTAGACTTATAAACACAAACTAATCACGCTCATTCCTCTCCCCATTCACTGAAACGCTCTGCCTCCAGTCATTGTTTTTTTATAGTCTTTTTTTTTTCTACTGTTTCCTTGCGCACTAGACTTTGCCGCAGCTGCAAAGCGCCGCCCAGAGAAACCTCTCCATGTTATTTCGACTGAGCAATGTAACTCCTCAAGTTTAGCGAAGCATCTCTGTTACAGCAAACCATAGTTGTGCGGGGACCCACAGCTTATATCATTCACACTAACCTCCCCCACTGTTTTTAAGGCAGGAGTCCAAAATCTTTCAGGCACAAACCAAGTACAGTGAGTTGGATATATATATATATATATATATATATATATATATATATATATATATATATATATATAGATAGATAGATAGATAGATAGATAGATAGATAGATAGATAGATAGATAGATAGATAGATAGATAACTCACTTATATCGCAATATCTCATTTTCTTAAGTTTTTAACAGTTGGGAAAAGTTTTATTTTTCGCTCACTTAAGGAATTTCTACTCCTCTGCAATAGTACAGTGTTTAAGATTGAGTCACTAAATTAATTAGGTAGTTGAGACATAATTCAGAGACCATTTTTGTTAGCCACAAGATACTGAAATACCTAGTTTAACCTTGCTCTCACATCCACATTTCCTGTTAAACCTCCACAGTACATTTTGCAATTTGTTGGTTGCACAGCTGTTTCTACTGTGAGGTAGCGGTAACTGTATCCATCTAAAAAAAGAATAATAATATTTAAAATACCTTCACCAATTTCTTCCAGACAGAGATGTAAAGGAGGCTGTGTGGTCTGGTGGTTAAAGCAAAGGGCTTGTAACTAGAAAGTCCCTGGTTCAAATACTGGCCCAGCCACGGACTCATGGTGTGGCCTTGAGCAAGTCACTTAATCTCCTTGTGCTCTGTCTTTCAGGTGAGATGTTGTTGTAAGTGACTCTGCTGTTGATGCATAGCTCACACACCCTAGTCTCTGTAAGTCACCTTGGATAAAGGCATCTGCTAAATAAACAAATAATGTAAAGCCCCAAAGAGAAGCATATTTGCACCTAATATATGTTCAGCATACCCCTCTTATTTTATACTAAAAGATAATTTCATGGTTTTGTTTTCTTCTGTGCTTGTGTATGCTAAATAGACATGATCCTGCTAATACCTGCGGCTGTGGTAGATTCCTCTGGAACACCCTGTCTCTGGTCTTTAGATGCCTGCAAATGAAACGTGTGGATCTTCACAAATATTGGTATGCCATGCCATTGTTACAACTGGATATTGGTTATATCGCAGCACACAAACCAGAAATGTAAATGTGATTCCTGGGTAACTGTCTGCTGCTGTACATTCTCCAGTCCTCCAATCTTGCTTGGCTCTCAATTTGTATACAGTACACCCCCTAAAGGTAGATTCAGGTCCAGGCACACTAGTTGCCCACCTCTGGGAAGCTTTCTAGCAACTTTAGTCACTCATTGAACCCAGGCATGCTCGTACTATGCTACCTGCAGAAGCAGAGGTGTAGGGAATCCACCTGCAAGCTCCAATATACTAGAGAAGCACATTCCAAATGGCGTTTTGTTATACTGGCAGCATTTTATATGAAACACCTACAGAGGTGATATTTTCAATGTGGGTTAATAGGGTAACCACTTTCTTAAATATAACTATGAAATCTTGTTGCTCATCACACCTTTCCATAACTGTTCCATAAGAAACCACAGTACATTTGAAGTCCCCTGACTATTCCCATGGTTATATTATGCATTTACCATAGTTTACCATAGTTTACCATGGTTTCTTTTTATGTTTTCCCATACCATACCTTTCTGGGCTTCACATTTATTCCACTATGCTAAGCTTTTACTATGGTACAATTGTATAAGGGTATGACCATGGAAATTAAGACTTTAGACAAAAAAATAATTTCATGCCAAACAAAAGGGAAAGAAATGCAACACAATAGCTCTTATTTGTACTGGTCAACCCCTTGTGGAAAATCAGGGAAGTAATAGAGCCTTTAAGTGCAGTGGGAAGATAGTAATTTGACTCTTGAGGACAACACAAGGAAATAATAATGACTGGGTGTGTTAGTCTGTATTTACTCTATAGAGTAAATGCACATTTTGTCCATGTGGTGAGAAAAGTAGGCGGTACTTTTTTTTTGTTAAATGATATGAAGACGACTGCTAAAGTGGAACACATTTACACAAAAAGCAAATAGGATACTTTATGTGAAGAATTAAATACAATTATTATTATTATTATTATTATTATTATTATTATTATTATTATTATTATTATTATTATTATTATTATTAACAATAATAACACTAATAATAATAAAAGTGTGGCATTCACAACTTAAACAACAATAATAAACACACTATTAGACTGAACATGAAACTTAACTCAATAAATTAAAATTAACTTCAATTAAATATTTATTTCTGAATAAAAGGTTACCAACATACTTCTCTGAACCAAGTGTGCGCAACCCTTCATATGAAGCCCATCCTACCTTAGATAGACATCAACACATCCATTTCTGTTTTTGCTTAAAAAGAAAACCTTGGTATGATAAAAAAAACATCAAGTAAAAGACATTCTTCTTATCTAAAACATCAACTGTATTACTTGTCACTCCTGAACAGTGTTGTAAGGGGTCTGGGTGTTTGCGGTTGCATGTGTAACTCTTTGGTGTAAAGCTTTGGTTGCTCGTCCTTGCTGTCCAGTAACTGCCTGAACTGAATCTCTTGCAGTTGCTTAGAGTCCTGGTTGTTTGGCCCTTGTCTAAGCTTCCAAAACCCAGAACATGTTAAACTAAGACCCCACTCTCTTCTATTTTAATCATTAGAAGCAACGGGTGTATTCTTAAATGTGAGTTTAGTAGAACTCAAATTGACTCAGAATGCTTGTCATAAAAAGTTAACATTTTAAACTGGATAAAGTAAAATCAAAGAGGACTAGGACTGAAACTAAAAAACAATAAAAACAAAATATGATAATTATAAAAAAAATAAGTTGCTACTGTATAATCTAAATTCTAAATAACATTGTTGGCATCATTTTTTTGCTAAATCACATACATTTCAAGAAAACGTACATACATTTCTTAAAGTGTCATTGTAATCAGCACTCACACAAACGTCCCTATGATCAGTATGCAAGCACCCATAGCAAATGAAAATGTTTTGTACAAATGGTTTCTAATTACTTAAGAGTAAACTATGACCCATTTGAATTTTTTTTTAGTCTCATGCATCTGCTTTTTTAGACATTTTCCAAGTGTTTCCAACAACAACTTGACAAAACAAGAAGATAGTAATTAATGATCCTTCTTTACCACACGGATTGCTTTAGAAAACACATACTACGTCAAGGCGGATGTGCATAAACACACCGGCTGCACAAAGAAGCTCCAGGGCACAGTTTTGGTCTTCAGCTAACAGGCATAATGGATTATAAACTCTCCAGTATAGACAAATAGTTTGCCTTTCAGTTGCTCCAAGTTATAGCTTTGAACAATGTTTATATGACTGGGCTCTGTAACTTCAGGTTGCAAATGTGAAAAAACGCATGTTTCCTTGTAATTAAATTAATTTTCAACGGCATTTTAATTACTGCTTGTCACTTACCAGAATAAATCTGCTTCGCTTTTCTATTTTGACTTAAATTTTGACTCGAAGTTGTCGTTGTTTACATAAATATGCAAAAATGTAATTCACTTTTTTATATATATTTATATTACAAAGCCGTATTATTGGACAGCTGAATAACATACGTTATTAAGCTTTTGTCCGTAAAGTCCTGATCTGACTTGCTTACAGACAATTAATTTATGAGCCCCACAAGATGGTCAATCGCATTAAATTTTACGGGCCACAAGCTTACACGCATTTTTATTGGCTGATATTGAATACCGTATTTAAAGGATCGATTTATGTTACATAGACATCCAAGTTTCGGCCACAAGCTTTCTTCCACCTTAATAACTTCTTATGATAACATCACTATGTTAGACAAAGGGACATAGGACTAGGAGTCTATTTTTTAATGAGCTAAACAGTGGCATATCTAAATCCAGCTGTCTTTAGACCTTTAAACATGATATATGACAGAATCCGATTTGTATTTTATTATAAAAAAATTGTAGAACAACTCTATATGAATCATTAACAAGGGGATTAACATAGATTAATACAGAATTACGCTTTTGAGAGAATTAAAATAGACCCCAGATACAATCAGTAGGAGGTTATGAATGACATTTTCAGGTTATTATATAGTCCAGGAAGTAATAGAGAAATTATAGGACATCACCCTTTACCAAATGCTGTTTTTGCAGTACTGGCAGCGTTTTACATGAAATGCCTATTGATATTTTAAACATGAGCTTTACAAGGTCACAAATGCAATGACATTTTCTCAGAGGATACTGTTGAAATGTCAAAGGGCAGACAACCTCACAGCAAGAATTACTGTATTATGCTGGTGCACGAGCTGTGTGCTGCACAGTGTACACTAAATATTGTAGTGACACCTAGTGGTGTATTTTATACATTGCAAAATTGTAAATGACAGAAGATCTTAACTTAAAAGTACCTGTTACTTTAATTATACATAAGACAAAGAAAATAAATATAAAATACGGGTCGGCAAATTTCATTTTAGAGCACAAAACATGCAGCTAATGATATTCTAATTTCTCTTACAGGAAAATTGTAAAAAAATAATTGGATACAATGTCAGTATATTAACTTGAATAACCCTTAGAATAAGGGTTAACAACCCACAGCATTAACAATAATGGCAACACAGTAGTTCTGATATGGTAGAAAACTGGTATTGATATGGTACATCAATAGATAACCAATGTGTATTGGTTCACACTGTACCACGGTGGAACATTTTCATAGTGTTACTGTGGTTCTATAGTACAGTGGCAGCCCTTGTGCTACCAATGCCCCTAAGTACACATCATTTAGTGTGTGGGTATTTGGAAAACGTTGTCGTGCAATGGACAGTATAATAGGTTTCAGAAGTGAACTGAACTACAGACACTCAGATACACTTGGACCTGGATGGATATGGACAAAATATTAGCACTACTGAATTTGTAACAGACAATGACAAACTTGGATGTGTAATTAACCTAAATCGATCCTTTAAATATTAAATATTAGCCAATAAAAATGTGTGTAAACCAACCCTGGATTTTAACAGCACTGGAAATTACACAGCCACCTGTTATTCTAATCATGATTCCCGGCGTGATGATGAGATCAAACCCTTTATAATGGAAGAGAATATAACGTAACATTGTATCGTTGAATTCTGCTGAGACCAGACAAGAGTTGACAAGGTTAAAGATCAGACGGTTTACTTACCTTAATGTTCTCCTTCTGTAACCCTGGATGTTGATTTTACAGAACCTAATGAAAGGAACAAATCTCCTCCTTCTCTCTGACTTTCACCATTTACTAAGGTGACCAGTTTTATAAAGCAAGTTCATGATCTGCTAAAACTCACTTATAATGGTATCTGACGTTGTTTTCAATGGTTTTTATTAACAATAATGTAAAACAGAGTCCGTGTCGGTTTTCGTTGATTCTTGCAGTTTCAGCTTTACAATCAATCTGTGTGGGCTGTTGAACACTGTTATCCAATGGTTATGAGTTAACATTGTTAGAAAAATAAGGAATTATAGGAATGTTGAGATTCAAAATATCCCAACTTAAACTAATTCCATATTGCCTAGCCCATGTTAAACTACAGTATAGAAAATCTGTTCAAAGAATCAAATTAGAATGTTATGGGCAGTCAACAATCATTTGATGTAATATTAGGACATCAGAGTTTACCAATGGAACGTTTAGTACTGGGAAGTAAAAATGTACATTGTTTTTAATTAAACTATAAACAACGTACCATTATATTAAATTCTGATCAGCACGCTACAGCACACCATCAGGTCAACTCGGCGAAGTGCAGTTCCAGTCCAGTAAAAGACCAGTAGTAATGATGACAAACGCGATATAATATAAATCAGGCGAGTAATGTTGTTTTTATTCATTTTTTGCTCCTAAAAAAATCAGTATAAAATGCCATCGTTTAATTTATTGTGCATTATGATGGATCAATAATAGCTTTTAGTTTTAATCAGACGGATGTTTAATGGTGTTCCTGAGATATACTATCATTTGCAGAGAATAGCTAACAAAATGGACGGGTCTGTTTACATCGTGAAAAGAAAATACGTCGGTATTATTTATTTGTTCGTAAAAATTATGGGAATATAGGCAGAGTGTTAATGCAAAACTCATAAGCAAACCGAATTCGTATACATTTCCCTAGCTTTTTAGCAGCGAGGATTTAAAATACAAATACGTTAATACGGGAACTAAGCACACTATAAACAAACACGTATTGTACGTATTATTTTTTGTATTTTGCTCGTGTGTATGTTTTGTAATTAAATACTGTAGTCGTCTGCAAAACAATGAAATTACTATTTTCATTTTAGATACGTACTAGGCTATGTCAAATCGATTAGCTCAAATTGTTAGTTTAACTCTCAACGTGCAAAGACACAGACCACAAGGAAGTGTAACAGTTTTACTGCAATGTTAACAAAAATGAAACCAAACACACGCTGGTGTTTAAACAAACACTGAATTGCAAATTGATGCTAATGATGCTTCTGCAATGAATGGTCTTGCCGTGCTAGCAAGAAAATGCAAAAACTCCTCACGGGTTGCTTGCGTATCAACTGCAGTGTCAATTTTACATATTCAAAAACCGTAGGTCAGAAGACTAGGTTGCCAAGAAACATCCACAACGTTAATACGGTACCATTTATAAATCAGAAGGTATCAATGGTATTTTTTTTAAAGTTGTGTTTATTTATTTTATAAACAAACTTAACAAACCCAAAATAGAAAAAAAATATCAGTATGTTATTTTCATACGGTTTTGTTTTGCGTTTTTTCAGCATGTTCCACCGTCTCAGTGAGTCGGACAATGCCCCCAGTACCTCTGGTTCCAGACCCTCCTTTGCTCTTGGGCGAAGTTTACTTGGAAGACCATCAGTAAATACCCAGCCTCCTCCAGGTCGTCTTAGTTCCTTGCGTTCTAGAGATCTTACATTAGGAGGTTTTAAAAAGGTGAGACCATAAAACACTTAGCCCCTTGACTTTCTTTTTGTTGTATTATGTTACTAAAAGTAATTATTATGTTTCACAGAAAACCTTTGCTCCAAATATACATTCGGTCCGTAAAACCAAAGATGAGTAAGTACATTTTAATTATTCAAGTTTAGTACATTATCCATTGACTTCTGGCAATGCTTTTTACACAACCACTAATATATATATATATATATATATATATATATATATATATATATATATATATATAATCTATTAGCTCAAAGAGCCAGCTACCCTAGTGTAGGACTTCCAGAGTGGTTTCCCTCTAGTTTTCCTTCCTCTAGCGCAATTTTATTCTACTTCTGGTGGGCAAGTGTTTCCGTATTGCAAAAATGACAGATGTGTCCTGACAGAATGGTAACAGTTAGATTAGTTAAATCACCTTACAGACTTGTTAAAGTTGCAGACTGTTCATGATAGCTCTGCATTCAGTGTCATGGGATGTGCTTCTATTTCTTTTTTCTTGCCCTGTGAATTGACTTGTATACTTATTATTATTATTTATTTCTTAGCAGACGCCCTTATCCAGGGCAACTTACAATTGTTACAAGATATCACATTATTTTTACATATAATGATTGTTTTTTTTACACATTATTTTTACATACAATTACCCATTTATACAGTTGGGTTTTTACTGGAGCAATCTAGGTAAAGTACCTTGCTCAAGGGTACAGCAGCAGTGTCCCCCACCTGGGATTGAACCCATGACCCTCCGGACAAGAGCCCTAACCACTGCTCCACACTGCTGCCTATCTTTGATGTTCTTTTTTTTCAAACAAAAGTATTAATAATTCTGTCTGTCATCATAAACATCCATGTATTATTTTCCCAGCGATTAGATGCTTAATAAAATATTTTTTATTGTAAGGTTATAATAACTGAAATGCCTTTGTACTTAGACTTAAGGAAGCGTCCCATACAGCTCCAAAGAAGGAAAAGCGAGATAAGGAGGAACGACAGAAAGATGGCCGTGGCAGAAAGAGAGACCGGCCACAAACTATCCAGTCACACTCCATCTTTGAACAAGGTCCTGCTGACACAATTAGGAGAATAGGTAACGAGCAAGAAACATTCAAGCAAACTACTCTTAGGGGCTGATGTAAGGATATGTGTAGTACAAACAATTGCTGCTGCAAAATCCAAATTGCCTAGCTGCCAGGCAATTATTTTGCATTGCAGCCTATTCAAGCTTCAGAGCAATGCAAATTATTCAACACAGAAATAATGAGTCGCAATCATGTTAATGAGGGGTCACTATGAGCAGCACTATGAGCAGTTATGCTACCAAAGAGGCCACATGATCCTCTACAGTGGAGAAAGTCAATGCTGTCGGTGGTGTTACCAGGAGGACACTGAACCAGGTGATGAAAAGGTGAAATTCTTCTATTAGGTCTAGGATGACCTGCGGAGTTAGACGATAACGTCTTACCAATGCATCCTCCGGCATCCCAAACAAAGTGAGTTTTTGAAGGGTCAGCAATTGCCCAAGTGCAAGACAAAATCCATACATCTCATTATAATGTTTGCGCCCGCTTAGTATTCCAGATACCCGTCCAATTCTATGCTCTTTTCTTCATTTGAATACATTTCGATATCATTTAAATGGATTAACGATGACAAAGTGCTAATTTGATAGCGAGTGGAGAACACCAGGTGAAAACCATTCTTTACATATGCCACATTTTTAGTGGCTGCTGAAGTCTGACTTTTTGGCCGCTAAACACGGTTTGCACTTGCAAAGTCTGATTTTGGCTGCAGCATGGGTGTTTTGCAGCCGCAAATCATTTTGCACGTATCCTTACATCAGCCCTTAACGTTCTCCATCAGCATACTGTGAAATTCATCTGTAGATATAAAACTGACTGGCCCCAAAAAAGGTTATGATAGTGGATGTCCATTGTAAAGCTTATTAATAAAAATGACAAACAGTGGTTTACTATGGTAAATGCATAGCAACACCACAGGAAAAGCAGGAGAATTACAGTGCAAATTTGCCATGGTAAACATGTATAAGGGATCCCAGCAGAGCGGCCGCATTGATCATCAGGACAGTCTCTTGGGAGTTCCTTGACTGGCAATGTTTGTTTGTTAGTTAATGTCAGGAGCTGCAGAAAAATAAATATGTACTATTCTGTATAAGTAACCTATATAAAATATGGGGTAAAAGTATGTGAAACTAAGGGCTTTGGTCTGTGTTTAATTAACTCCTGTTTTTTGAAAGCAGGAAATATCATGTTAATGTTACAACATTTAGGAACAAACAAATTCACAGTATTTGACAGAGACCTTGAATTATATTGCTTATCTTTTGATTCTCTTTAAAAAAATAAAACAAAGACTAGTAGGTCACGCTTTATTTTAAGGGCTGTTTTTTTTTAGTTTATTAACTGTTAACAAACATTGTTAATTTTTAGCTTAGGGTTAGGGTTAATAAAAACCTGATTTAATTTGCTAAACATTACTACAGTAATAATCTGAACCGATTTCAAGCATGTGATCGACTGGGTATTGATCATCCATAGGGCTCTGGTGTTTGATTGATCACACTTAGGGCTCTGGTGTTTGCAGTTTTAGCTGGCCTTTTATATATTATTAACTAACAGTGCTTTAAATGATTATATGGTATTTTCCAGCAAGGTGTTTTTTTTTTTTTTTTTAAGGGAGCTGGGACAGTACAGACAAGAATGACTGTGGCCCGCCTCAAGTATTAAAATGTATTAAAAAGGAAAAACATGCATTTGAAGATGACACACAGGACATTTTACAGAAGCTGAAACGGGATGATGTAAGTTACCTCTAATTTTCTCAGTCTTCTCTCATCTCTTATTTGTCTGTGAATTAAAAAAAAAAAACATTCAGTATGTTAAGTCATTGCAGTTGTAATAACATAGTAAAATTAGAGCTATGAGCATCACTGAAAGATAATTATCAATGACCTACATACTTGCATGCATACAAACACACACCTCCATACATCGCCAGATGCTGATGCTCTCAATGGCTTATGCTAAAGGAAGTCCTTTTCTAGTTTCACCACAATAGGATAAGCGCTTCCCTAAAACAATGTGTGACACATGTAACTTTCACTATATTCACATTGTTAGGGATCATACATTGGTTTACAAATATTCTACAGGTTTTTTTGTAGTAATTGCACTGGTCTTTCAATTTGAAATGATGTCCCATTTTTTGCAGTTTTTAGATGATCCTGGCCTCAAGAACGATGCAAAAAACAGACCAATTCAGCTTCCATTAGTTCAGTCAAGTAATGTTTTTAATGCAGATGAGGCTACTGCAAACAGTAAGTTCAAAAGCATGCTTATAAACATGCTTATCCTATAAGCATGGTATGCTACATTTTGTATGGGTGAATACAATGAAAATTGATTTAAGTTAGTGATATGTTACTATTATACCGGTACTGTGTCATAGTGTCAGAGTACATAAATATTCCCAGAATAAAATTAAACCCAGCATCATGCAATTGTTTTATCCAGATATTTTTTATAGACATAAAGCTAATCAAATAATTCCAGCAAGTCTTCCATGTTTTCCAATACACATATTGTCATTGGGGGGTCTATTTTATTGATCTAAAAAGTGGTAGAGCTAAATGTCAATCTATTCTATTGCAGCTGGGGTTTCCCTGTGGGGTAATTTATTGACCAAGATATTACCTTACTGTATACAATAAAAAAGTGAAATGTGGTTGAAATAATAAAAAAGTCAGGTTTATGAATGTTTGATCATTAAAATAGACCCCATGGGAGAGTAGCATTTTTCATTTTATTTTTTTAAATAATAATGGTTCAGGGATGTACACTTGATAACAGCGAATTTAAACTCTTACCTTTTAATGCAGTGAAGGAAGAACCTCTGTGTGATGATACAACAGGCATTAAAGTACCGAGACCACAACTGAAGAAAGCTTTCTTAATTCCAAACCAGCCTACTGTAGCTGAACTCTTCCAGAAGATGAGTGTGTCCAGTGAAGATGAGCTGTTGTTCATCCAGCTCCCTGATACAATCCCTGGACAGCCGTCGGCACACAGTGACAAACTTGCAAAGAAAGAACCCAAAGCAGAGGACAAGCAAACACCTTCTAAAAGTCAAGTAAGCCTTTTCATATGTAGGAGCTTTTCTTCATTTGAAACTTATATACCATATATTTATGTGCAGTTTGAATGATTGCATTTTATTGTTGGAAGATTTCCAGTCATATTAAGGTAGCAGGTGTATTCACAGATCCTTAAATTTGTGATAACCAATGCTTTTTAACATATAGTTGAAGATCTATCCTGGTTATCATTAATAACTTAACAATTATGGTTATGCAAGTGGACATAGACAAATGTGATACCTTAAAGGAGTAATAAACAAAGCTTTAAAATACTTTATTTTACTAATTGGCATTGCAACATTGTCTCTTCTGTTTTGCTGAACATCTTTTGGTTCTTTTCCTGCTTTTTTGCAGGCAATGTTTTTTTTTTTTTTTTTTTTTTTTAAATCCTGGTACCTAATACCCAGTGCTGCAGATCACATTTTTGCATTGCAGTAAAACCATTTCAGTATACTGTATGTGACAAATGAACACAGGAAGTGGTTAAGAACCATGAAGCAACAGCAACATTTAATACATTCAGCTAAACACAAGAAAAGGGGACCCTGAGATAAGGCTGCTAGTGCCAGTAAGGGTTTTACTCTTTTGGACATTACTCTTTTAATAGGGGCCATCTTTCACTGAGATTGATTTGCCAATAAGTGCAGAATCTAAGATATGCCATTAGTTAAGCCAGCAAACCAGTATTTTATTTTTATTTTTTTTACCAGTATTAGGCTTTACTGCTCAAATCTACAGTAAGGGAAACAATTCAGATTTTACATTTATAATAAAATGGCCAGTGACGGAATTACCAGTTATACAAATAATACCTTTATAATGTCAGTTTTAATTATGGCATGCATTTTTGTAGGATACTCCAATAAAAGAAAGCAGTGCCACCCTATCAGACTTCACAGAGGGTCCCATTGGTAAACTGCAGATCAGAAAGTCAGGCAAAGTGCAGCTCGTCATGGGCGATGTCACGCTGGATGTTTCGGAAGGAGCAGCCTTTTCTTTCTTACAGGTATGATTTGTGTGTCTGATAACTGGCACAATCAAATCCTACAAAAAATATTAATTTTACCAGGCCCATATACGCATCATTTAAAACCAGAGCCACACACTAAAGTGGACTAAAGAAACAGATTTGGAAACATCTTTAGATTAAAGTTGCATTGTGTGATTTGAGATGTTTTATTATTGAGATTTCAACAACAAAAGAATGCTGATGGCCATGATATATCTAGCACAATAAATGTACTCAAACAATGCACTTTTCTTTCTTTTTTTTTCTTCAGCAACTGGTTTCTGTTGGGCTCTCTGAAGGTCGCACTGGGGATATGACTTTACTGGGAAATGTAAAGCACAAGTTGGTGTGCTCCCCAGACTTTGAAACACTTTTGAAGGAAGTCGTTTTTGCACCATAAACGCATTCAGGGATACATAATTTTTTTTTTTTTTTTTACTGCAAAAGATATTCAAAGATCCATTTTTTAAACAGTATATCATAACTCTGTAATTGTATATATTCCTATATAGGAAACACATGTTTTATATTTGCTCTCAATTCTGTATTGTGTCTACACAGTGAATGTATTTATTGATGGTAATAATAATAAAAAAAATAAGCTGTTTTGGAAAAGAATTGTTAGATTTCAGGTGTTGAGATACAAAACGTGAATTGTTTTTTAGCTACATAAAAACAAAGATGCTGTCTCACAAACACCAATGTCTAATACTGTTTAACAAACAAACATATATTTATTATACACCAGTAGTGCTTTTTAGTCTGGGTTTATTTATTTCATGTCAGTTTTAAGTCCTTAATTCCAAAATCCAAAGGCAACTCCCAACAAGTATATTTGTCTGAAAGATTTAGATGCATTATTTTATTTTTGCTCATGTTCACTAAAAAAACACTATTAGTTTTTTTTTTTTTTTTATACTGTTTTATCATTTCTTTTTTTAAGAACACAAGCATGATTTGCAACAGGCAAGGGACCTTCTGGTTCAGCAAGTAACTTGTTTCACAGCTTCTTGAGGATCATTTACTCCTCCCAGCACAGTAAGTGCTAACAATATATACACAAGGTTTAAATACAGTATGTGTCTGGAGGGTGCAGATATCTGGAGGGATACTGAAATCAACAGAATCCATGCTCTTCACTTTTATTCCTCAGCCTTCTTAGCCCTGCTGTTTGACTTTCCAGTACCAGGTGAGCTTGCAGGCATTTCAGTGCCTTCGCTTTCTGAAACCACTTTGATCTTGGTCTTATTTCCTTTTGCTTTTACTGACTTCTTGGGTTTCGTCTTCTTCTTCCTGTTGCGAATGAGGTCTTCACGTCCCATCTCAACCATGTGTTCTTCCCACGATTTAATTTCATTTTTATACCGGATTTTATCATCTTCTGCAAGTTGCATGTAGACCTAGGTTAAAAAGAGAGGGGTAATTTCCATGTCAATTATTTTATAATGACAATTCATCATAGAACAGGAACATACAATAAAAAAATGTGAAGTGTTCAGTGCAGTCGAACAATGTTGAATATGGTAAACCTTCTGAAGGGCATACATCAAGTACAGATTAACTGCACTAATGGCATTAAACAACATGTGATGGCTTATCTAGAAGGGTTTTAAAGAAAATGTCTGTACCACATAACCGTTCTATTTTAATTATCTAAATAAAACGGTGGTGGATCATAATACATTCACAAATGTTTGTGGACTTCATTTCACCATACGTTGTATTGTATGTAGTAAAATGAAGTCACTCCTGGGTGAAACACCAGCAGGGTTACTACAGAGTATTACACTGTTTAGATCATTTAAAGTGACCCCAATGTGTGTAAAGTTTCAAGTAATTCAAACAGTTGATCACATTCTTTAATTGCAAATTTCTCCCCAAAATGATTTCTCCTCTAACGGTATCATTCACCTCTTTTTGTGAAGTATGCAGTTTACTCCAGTCTTCGAGCAAGTTCTTCATCTTGGCCTAAAGAAACAGAAGTACATGTATTTGTCATGTTCTGTTAAGTAATGGATTCATGCTCATGTAGCATGCTTAAGAGATCGTTTCATCTTACATTTCAATGTCTTTAAAATCATTGCTTCTTACCTCTTGAAGCACAGAAATGTAAAACACTGATGTAAAACAAATGCGAGAAACCTACTAACATTTTAGGAAAATATTCAGTAAAGAATATGAGTTTGCAACTTTCATTCCCATGTTCCCAGTGCATGGATGTATTAATGAGTCTCACTCACCTGCATTGATTCTCCTGTAGCTTCTTGAAAGTGTTCAGACATAAAGATGTTAAATGCAGACCTTGGTCGTTTGGGCTTGCCTAACATTGTAAGCTCCTGTAAGATTACAGAACGTAGACAACATGTGGTCCAAGTTATTTTTGATAGAATAACAGAACATTTGAAGATGCTCTTGCTTCTCAAAGATGCAGGGGGAGGGGGAGGGGGAGGTGACTAAAGACATGAAGTACCTGGTCTAGAGTTCAATTGACACAGGCCATTCAATCATTAATGTCCGGAAAGTTCTGGTCCAAAGCACCCCTTACTCTATGTCAGGACAACACAGATATTTTGATAGTCAATAATGGTTTCTCTCTATAAAAGACATGTAGCTAATTCAGCAAGAAATATGGATAAAACACTGCAGTAGACAATTGATTAAACAACACTAATAGGACACAGACGCTGCTTAACGATCGGCAATCCAAACCCTTTTTTTTTTTTTATCATAAAGGCATCTAGAATATGGATTTCTACTTTAATTCATCAGTGCTCACCCGCTTTTTCCTTATTGCCCTTCTCCTGGCTACTTTCTGCCTCTTCTCTTCTTTCAGTGCTGTTGCCTGGGCAAGCGTTAGCTGTTCTTTGAATATAGTCATCTCTTCTTTATATACCTCCCTCGCTGCAAGTGCAGCCTCCTGATATGGCTGCAATAAAAAATACACATGCATTTTTTTTTTTTTTTTTTTAATCCTTAAGATACTCTTTAAAAAGATTAAATAATAATTAAAAATAAATAATTAACAGCATGCATTATATGTTAGCTTTATGATACACAGCAATATACTGTACAGTGCTCCCTTCTTATAGCCCGTTACTGTAGCATAGAACCAGTTAGAAGGTCATAGCCCTGCTTTCTCCCGGAGTGCCTTTTCTCTAGCACTTGCAGTCTGTTTATAAGACACAACATACTACAGCTCAGGTTATAAGAAGTAAATACTATATCATTTCACAGGGTTATATAGCAAAGACAAACTATAAATAGCTTTTAAAGAGCACAATAAGATAATGTATTGCTGTAATTATGGGTTTCAGGGTAAATATAATTGATTGCAAGCATGGTCACAAAATGTTCTATTAAATTGATCTAAACAGTGACAGATGGAAAATCTGCCACCAATACCATCAGCGACTAGCTTCAAATGTAATTGCTTTTTCTTAAAGTTTTCTTTTACAGATTTAATCAGTGGTGGTATTTAGATCCGCCACCGTTCAGACCAGTTGAACAGACCCCAGTATTGGAGCAACAGAACCCAGAACCACTCAGAATGACAGCAAACATCATAGAAACTTGCCTTTTCATACATGGCCTGTTGTGTAACAATGTTATGAACCAATGTTAACATTCCTAACAGTATGTGCGGATAAATATTGTGCATGTCAGATATCAAAGGCAGCCCAACTTAAATTATTTAAATCAGTTTACCTGGACTCCAGCATCATAACTACGTGACAAAACATTTCCTTACCTTTTTTTGTTCAGGTGACAGCAATCTCCACTCTTGTGCAATCTTTTTAGTTATTTCCACAATCCTCACATCTATATGACAGACATTAATATATAGTAAATATGGTCTCTGGTTTGGAGATAAATTGCAAGGACTCATTTGCATGTTACCCAACAGATAAAATGAACTGATGGGACACCAGTGTCAAGGCTTTTTATAATACTAAGATTGTACACAACTCACTGTAGACAGAAGAAACAACAATTCACTGCCATGTAAGTTTTTCTTATGGCACAGCCCTAATAAATGATCTTACACATGCTTACTTACGTAATATAATTCAGACTGTAAGTAATATAATTGAGAACTACAGCAGCATACATCATTTTGAAAAATGATAACAAGAAGTGTTAACAGTAATCAAAATCTACATACATTAATGAAGAAAAAAACAAAACATTAAAAATATGCATGACAGCAACTTTATTTTTTTAAACAACGTAGGTTTCAAAAAAGGTAATACCAGTGCACTCCACTTAAAATTGATCCTGTTGGAATGGAGTTCCGTTTACAACGTATTGAGGAGGCATGTCCCTGCCAAACATGGGTTTTAATGGGGAATTAATACATACAGTACCATTTTCCTGTTCCACAGGTAGATATTTTGCGCAAATAAGGTACATCCGGGAGAGTAAATGACAGTCACTGCAGCATCTGTGACATCAGGCAGGAAAAACAGTTGCTGTTTACTTTTATTCTTCTATGTTTTTGTTGGCTCAGCTGTTGTACAGTTTAAGCATATAACATATACCATTTTAATTACATTTAGCAAAAATATAAATTTGTAAAATGGTACTACTTATTACACATTTGTACAAAACACAGGGACATGTTTTGTACAAATAATAAATTCTTTGGCAGTTAAGCTTTCTTGTATTGTTTATATTTAAGGTACTTATGTTCGCAGTTACATACAGCATTTCGAATTGTGTTTACAACTTACTTCGTTTATAAAGTACTGATTTCCATTGTCCCTTGGAGTTCGTTGTACCAGAATGCATTGGGTTGTGAGTTCAAAAGCCTGAACTGTCCCGCTGAAAATTGAGCCATATGGTCATCTTAGTTATAAGTGGAGTGCACCTGTACTTTAAAACCTCTTACTTGCTAAGGTAGTATACATACATTCTTTGTTTTAAAGCATTTGCAGCTGGTATTTTACCTGGATACTGTTTTGCAACTGCAGGCCGTTGCTGTACTGCATATCGAAGATAACCAGTCAGTGGCCTTTTTGGAGGTCCTCCTGAGCTTGTGCTGAAAGAAACCCCTCTCACTGCTGGGCACACACAGGTACACCTTAAAAAAAAAAAAAAAAAAAAAAAAGCATCCCTGTGAGAATAGTACCACTGAGAGGAATGTCACTGGGTACTATACCAAACATGCAATGAGCAGGGTGGGATCAGTGGGCACTTGCCAGGTCTGAGGGAAGGTCTCAAAGACAGAGGTCCACAAGGGAGCCAACCTGGACCAAGACCAGAAGAGACGGATGACAGAAGCAGGTGCGAGTTTGCATCTCTCACAGGTTAAATCCAGTTCACGGTCAATTCTACTGACCTTTGACCTACTGTGGCTGGCAATGCAAAATCTGAAACTGTATCTGCCTATGTGGCGTACAAACCTTAGAGGAATGCTCAGGTGAGAATCAAACATTAAATATTGTTCATATTCATTCAACTTTTTAAAAATAGTGCCACATCAATTTGTTATTCTTATGGCTGTCTAAAGCACAGATAAAATTGTTTAAAATTTGGTGGGTGTGGCAGTCTGCTGGTCGGTTTCACAGACCCTGATAAACAGTAATCTTGGACTACCTAATTGTACATTAGGTATGGTAATCCACGATTAATGCAAATGATCAGGGTCTGTTAAACCAACTCCGTTATAAAGTGGTTAACTCGTACGTCATGTATCGTTCTTAAACTCACAGATTGCCTAAATAGAATGCAATAATATAAAACTACCCTTTTCTAAACTATTCTGTGTGACAAATAACTATCCTAACATGGGTGGCTCATAATCTTCGTATCTCCTTTCTCGCATCAATTACAGCATACAATGGGGTCGATAAGTAATAACCTGCTCAGTAATGTCACTGGTAAAAACTGAATACTTGTTTAAGATTTATACTAAATAAAAAAGTAGTCGATAGGTCTTGCCAATTCCTATAGTTACAACTTGGAAATGGGTATAAAAAATCAACTTGACAAAACATGTAACTGTACTTCGCTACATTGTGACTGCAGTCTATTTATTAGGAATTAATTGCAACCGGAACAACCACGTGTTAATAAATAATAAAATATGGCACGTCTGTAAATATATACTCAGGCCCTGGGGCTCAACCAAGTGGCTCAAACTCGTATTTTGCTCATGCATGACAAATCTGCACGAGCATTAATACCTATACTGTCTGCCTTACCTTGAAAGAGATCGACTACTTAAGAGCCCCAATGTTTTCGCAAAAAATCCAGGGCCGCATGAAATTAAAGTGGCCATCTTTGGAGAAATATATTTATAATAAAAAAATAACAAAAAATAAGTTCTTCCCCAGCTTTACTGCCCCTGTCACGACAGTCAAGTTTAGGCGCTGGGAACTGTTATGATCCAGATGCATTGTGGGGGAAGGTCACACAGTCCCCTGTCTAACTGCACATTGACTGCAGCACTTTCAACGTTTCCTCCACTGTACACGCTGCTTCTCGGGCTGCATTAAAACAGATCCTGTGTGATCGTACGGTGCTGCCATTCAGCTGTGTTTATTGAAGCATTTTATAGAGGGAAATAGCCAGTTTGAAAGTGTATTGATGCCTTTCACAAAAATTAAATAGCTGTGAAGTATTTGAAAAACTATAAATTAAACACTGTAATTTAGTGTACACTGTAAAATATTCCACACAAAGCACTTGCAATGTTATGACTAGATCAATCCAAATTAAATAGGGAGGGCTGTGGAAAAAGAGACATAACCAAACTAATGGATGCCTTCCGACAAAGTTGTTTCCATGTGTAGGGCACATACATAAGCAGTTTTTGTATACTACCTTTTCACAAGGTGCCCTTAATATGCATACAATACAGTTGCACTTGGGTCCTACCTAACGTGTGCAGTAGTTGTCTAAAATCTTGTTTCCTACCATTGGTACCTCTCCTGCCATTGCTGTTGAATGATGTTTCCACAGCAGCGCTTCGAAGTGGCTTAAAATTGATCTGCACACATGAACATAGTCTACAAGGTATAGTTACGTTCTGTAGAATTTGGTTAAGTTCATTCTATAGGACCTTAAAAACGTAATAACCAAGTCTAACAGTTTCTTCTCTATCACTGCCTAAATGGTTGATTTATTTAACCTGTACCCTGTGGAGAACTGGAATTATTTTGGAGCATTTTACAGTACCAGGGAATCCAACTGGATCAAATCAATTATTTATAGGTGTAATTCCTAGATAGCCACAGATTGCTGGTCTATTCAATTCAAGGTGCTTCCCCCAGTGCAGCTCTTAAAAATATATAATTCTAATTATAAAATATAAACCCCTAGTTTTACCTTGCCTCTCACTGGTATCACAGCTTTCTCACTTACAGGCCTTTTTGTTTTCCAGACTTGTCACGTTGACTCATTAAGACCTGACATAACATTATTGGCTTGTTTCACTGACCATGATTAGCACTAATCCTGCACTAGCTAATATTACTTTAGTTAAGGTGGTCTAAGTCTAGAGTTAAATCGGGGTCTGTGAAACCAGCGATAAAAGTTTGTTGAAAGTATTGTACTTAATTTGCTTTCATCATGCTCTTCTTGTGTTACATAAAATGGTTTTGCCTCATTCAAAGGGAAACAAAGTCTGGATGACATCAACATACATGTTCCACTTGTAATGTAAGAACTTATTTCGAAAGCTGAATTAAGATCCAGTAATTGGATATGTCAAGCTGCTTTTAAAACCAGTCCGACTTACCTTTATCAATAGATATTATTGAAACAGGCATCTTAGCTGTAACCCTTCCCTTTAGTAACAGATATTAGTGTTTATATAACCTTGCTAATACAAGGTCTCTACCTCAAATGGTCTCTGATAGATGTGGTTTGGCCAGTACAGGGGCAGCAGAATGCTAATTACCTACAACCTCCCCTCACAGGGATTCTTCTAAATCAATGTTGACCAGCAGCACCTTGTTCAGGTTTGCAATCAGTTTATTTTCTCTCCTTGAAGCTGCCCGATTCTAGCTGAAACAGTAAAAAGTTATAATCACTTCATGTTCTATTATATAGAAGCAAAACAGAAGTTAAAAAAACAAAGAAAAATGGTATGTAGTGTAGTTTTACTGATGACCCTTTACCTTTCTAAATTAAGTATGTAACTAGCTGGTTTTACAGACCTCAATTAGCACTTACTACCAAAGCTACTTTAGGAGATTAGTCTAAATGGCAATTTGTAAAATCAGCCTATAAAAGTGTTTTTTTTGTTTTTCTGTGGGCAGCTCTATACATATATAAAAATCAGATACAGTACTCCTGTATTTTGCTATGTGAATGCACATTAAAAATATTAAGTATTATATTGAAGTGAATTTATGTCAACATGGATAACCTGAAAATGAACCACAAATTATCGAGTCCTTAAATAGGGGCGCACCCCCCACCCCTCTTTTAAAGATGCAAAATCTACATACAGTACTAATGAAAATAAGTTGGTTTATAAAGGTGTGCAAGGAAGACATGCTTTAAAACAGAAAACAACCAGTCAAGTGTAAAAAGTAATCCATTTAGCATTATGCATAAGAGTTTATGCATATGCTGTATCCAAATAAATGACACCCTTTGCATCAATGGGAACCCAGAGTACTGAACCACAGCGCTCCCAAAAGAGGAGACACTAGTACACTGGTATAGGAGAAGGGTTAGGAGTTCAGTTTTTCAATGTTGGTCTTGGCTACAACCCTAGCAAATCATTGGGTTAATCTACATTAGACACTATGGGACAGATGTTGGTTGGCATGAAAATTTGCAAGAACAGTAAATCACCACAAAACCGTACAAGGAACTGGGGGGTTCAAACTTTGTCAGGACAATGTAGGCATGCCTCCCCCACCCCAAAGAGTACAGGTAGTATACATACATTCCTCTTAATATTTAGTCATTAAGAGGAGTTGGGGACAGTCAATGTCCTAAAACCAAAGTACAGAAAAAAGGGAGTACAGCAGCCCAAAACTGCATTGCTTGGCAAAACCAGCACATGCATACAGCAGCTGACGTAGTTTGCAAATTAAATACATTTATGCATATACAGTACTAACCAAATTAATGAGTCTTCTTATTTTAAATGTGGCTAGTATGATTAGAACTGTTTTTAAACTCAAGTCATTCAATTATTACCCCAACATGTATAGTTTAAGACAGATGTCTTACAAGGGTGACATTTTCCCTTTGCCCCATTAAGAACTGTTTTTTTTTTTAGGTTGGACTAGGGATTCTATAATAAAAAAGACATCTAGCTAAAAATGATTACCTAGACAACATCTATACAGAACCCAAATATAGAAACATGCAGTTGTCTGGATTTTTCATTTTAAAAAATCCATGGATAGTGTATGTGATGTATTAATACTATTGAAAATGCCAATACCATTCAAACTTTTAATAAGATATACTATGGAAAAGAAGAATGGGACTCAAGATATGGAAAAGCAAGACAAGCGCATGTTTTTGTTTTTAGGTTGTTGTTAATATTTTGGTTAGATTAGAATTACATAGCAGTGCATTTAGATGGTTTTTAAATTACAGTAGTGCTGTAAATTTACAAATTAATCTAACAGGTTTTGTTCAATTTACCTCAGGCTATGTATATTTTAGGATTATTTTTAATATGTACAAAAGTAAATTAACAACTTTGCAAGTTTTATTTTTTTATTTTACTTTTCAATGCAAAATAATAAAAATAGATTCAGTATAGCTTTTATACTATACAATAAAAATCTCTAAAAGAAAATTAGAAATGACCTACAGGATGAATAAAAGGAAAGAAAACCAAATATTTTAATGAACGAAAATCAGATTTTTTTAAAACCTATGGGTGACCACAGCAAGAAAGCTGCATTAGAATTTTAGTTTTAATGGGTTTGAGATCAAGATGTGGTAAAATAAAGTAAGAAAAAAATCTGTCTGCAATGCACAAAATTTGCTAAGCCTTCTCATGTAATTATTGGACATAGGGAGATTTTCCTGTAAAATACTAAATCTTGGTTCATTAATGGTAATTGCCTTTAAGTGATATATGTTAACAATACATTGTGTTCAACAATATTACCCAATTTTATTATTTTTTTCTTCTTAGATTCTAGAATTTACAGTGCTTTGTGACTTTAAAATCTGTTCGGTTTTCTTTACATTGCGTACTTCTGAGTCCATTCTCTTGCTAGTCTGTTGTATCTGGAAAAACAAATGACATAAGAGATAAGGTTAATGCATTTATTGACAATATACAATTTATTAGCATGACAAAAAGAGTCACGGCATAGGAACATTACTCAAGTTAATGAAAGTAATACCATCTCTCAATATTGAAGCCACTTTATATAATGATTTGTTTTATATAAGTGTTCATTGAAAGGTGCGGGAGAATGGCATATCAACAGGTGCCTGCTGTCGCCAGGCAAGCTTCCCCCATAGCTCTGTTAGCACATCTCAATCCTAACGAACAAGCTGTGCCATTCAATCCTGACTCCAAGGTGACTGTTGCACACATCCAATTCATGAGTAGCAATACACCTAAATTAGTTCCCTTTACCAAGATTTTTTTAGAAGAAAAAACAAGTGTCTGCAAAAAGATACCACCTAAGCAGTACACAGATATTTTAATACATAGTAAACATTAACAAGCAGTCTTACTATTTTCATAATACTAATGATTAATTGAAGGAAGTTATGGATAATTATATAAAACTGTACATGCACATTTGAACTTCTCCTAATTTTAATTTCACTGACTACATTCATACATGACTGTGGATGGGTGTAAAGCAATGACAATAAAATTGAGATTACAAAGAAAAAAAAAAATCAGAAGCTGCAAAAATTAAGGTAAAAAATCAAGGATCAGTAATTCCTATTAAAAGTGAAGTTATTGTAGTAAAAGCTGCAGTATTAACACACACGTTTTAACTGGTAGTCTGTATTTATGTTGATCTTTGTCGACAAACAGAATTTTACTATCGTGCCACCGACCTGGCAATGTCATTTAAATGTAGTGCGGATCACATAGTCTGCAAACCAAGACAGAACACAATGTCCAGGAAGTGCCTCTGTTACTTCAAATGGTATAAAAGATCAGAAAAGAAAATAATGCTCCAAATTAAAAAAAAAGATACATAGAAAACAATCATTTAACATGGGTGGGCAATGCAAACAAATTCATTATTTTTTTTTCAGAACCATCACTGATCCTTCATGTCAAAGGGGCAAAAAGAAAATAAACATAGCGGTTTCTTGACTGCCAAAGCTGAGCTCCAGCAATGCCTTTGAGAGTACGTCCTGTATTTCTGCTGCAGACTGAACATTTTCCGTTATAAAAAGTAAAAAAAAACAACTGTGAGTTACTCCAAACATGCACCACTCACCATCATTTCAGAACTTCTCAAAGGCTGAAACATAACTATGGAGAAGTTCCAGTAAAAGAAGAAAACCACACTCACTTTTCTTTATCTGACTTGTAGATGTGTGCTATGTCTGGTACTAAGGGGTCGTCAGGGTTTGGGTCACAAAGCAATGAACATATGGACAATAAAACTGTAAAATACAAATTGTTGCAAGTTAAAAACTAACATAGAAAACAAGGATTAATAATAATAATAATAATAATAATAATAATAATAATAATAAATCCGACAAATAAACCCCATAACATACACTTTACAAAAGGCAGTTTTGTTTTCAAATAGAATTACTTTGCACTGGTGAAAAAAAAAAGCTAGCTATAAATACCACAGTTTAAGTGTGATTCATTTAGTTACACCAACCTGGAAGTATGCACAAGCAAGAGTGATAGGTTAAACACAACTCAAAACCCTTAAACAGGAACTATCAATTAAGCTTTCGTGTAGGTCTTCAAAACCATTTCCCCTTGTAACTGTAAACAGGATGTAGATCAAATTTTAAATTAAAAAAATTGTATGCTATTGTAACGTTTAGATTTGTATGAGACATAACCATGGCACATTGAGGGAAAGGCAAATTTAAATCATGGTCCATTATAAAAGCATTAAGTGAAAAATAAAATATTGTGATGGATCCCTCATGTTTACTGTGTATACTGTGAATAAAAGAAAGGGCTGCATAAACAGACACCCCTATTTATTTCATAACATATTAGTAAGAGTATTTAAGAACTAAACATGAGGGACCACCATATTTTATTTTTCACATCTAAACAAAACTACAAGCCATTTGAAAATAGGAAACATAACAGGGTTCATCCTAAACGTATTTTTTTTTTTTTTTACAACGATACTCTAAACAGACTTACCTTTTGATACTGTTAGTGCTGGGGACCACTGTGATCTCAAAATATCCAGGCAAATACTTCCATTACTGTTTATGTTTGGATGATATATTTTTGTTGTGAACGCTACCTGTTAAGATAAAACAAGCATCTCGCTGTTAGAGTCTTTTGTAACTGGGAACCCCTGGACAGAAGAAGGTAGAGATTCTTTGTTTAACCTACTTTGTATATTGTCATCAGATTTAGGATCAGAAGACTACCAACTAGTTTTACAGACACCAATTAGCACTAATCTGACTACCCAACTTAACATTAGGATGCCTAAGATTAGTACCGATTTGGATACAGTATTTGAACCCAGCCATACATGGGTACATAAAATTGACTTTACACAAACTACTGTATAAACACTGATGCCAACATCTACATTGGTCATCATGCATAATTTAACAATGATTCAACAGTTCATCACAATTTTAAACGTTTAGCACTTGGCTAAAGTTTAGGCTAAACTCCAAACTATTAACAGCCCTAGAACAAAACATTTGAAATTTAAAACCTAAAGCCACATAGTTATGCTAACCTTTGGTGGTTTAAATGGGTAATCTGTCGGAAAGTGGATTGTGAGAAAGAAAACCCCTCCTTGATACGGACTGTCGCTCTAAAAGACAAACATTTGAATGATTAATACACAACACATTTAACTAATGTATCGCAATAAGATAAGTGGTTCTAGACACAGTAATGTACATCTAAAGTACATACGAATGTATGTATGACCACCTCCACAACATACCCAGCTGGAGATAACGTACATTAATCTCCTTAATACTTTATCCAGTTCATCTGCCAACCTAAACAAACTATGGATATATGAAAACTTCTACTCATGATCGATAGATATATCAAACTAATTAGAATGGTCACCAACAGCTTTGCCTAAAAATATATTTTACAGCTCACAAAGAAAACTAATACTGTATAAGATCAGATAAAACTACAGAGTACCACAGATTATATTTCAGTGCTGGAATTGTATTCGAAGGCAAACATCTCAAAACACAAATGTGTACCAAAATGATGTTGCATAAGTGACGTGAATCATTCTACTGCTCTTTTTTTTTTTTTTTTAAAGAATGTCATCTGATGGTGTACCAGGATTATTTAACTCCTGTGAAACTGCTTGTAAAATAGTGCTAGATTACACTGTCCACCAATTAAGATAGGATTATGAAAATAAAATGCACTTATTTAGAGAGGGTTTTAATGACAAAAACACATCTGTAAGCTGCAAAATAGTATTTATTAAGTGTGTGCCAATAAACCTATTATTTATTTCTTAGCAAACACCCTTATCCAGGGCGACTTACAATTGTTACAAGATATCACGTTATTTACATACAATTACATTATTTTTTTTACATACAATTATTACATAAATAATGCAGAACGGAATATGTACTTACAGGTCCCATTATTGTTGCTTGCCAATGAAACACTAAAAGAAATATAGCAAACAAGTATCACAATTAAGTTCTGTAAACAAGAAGTACTAAAATGAACAAGAATTCTGAAGGCAACCCTTACAATCATCCCCCACTGGACCCGCTGAGCACTGTGCAGGTGGATCCCGTTGCAAGTCATTTAACTCCTGAAATGAAAAAATAAAGAAATAAGTGATTGCAAATAAGTTACCTGACTGTTTAAATGTGGAAACAAATAAATAAACACATGCCTTATGATGCCTTTCATGGATAATTTATGTAACAGGATGTTATGACTATTCTGCAGAGAGGTATTTGTTACTGTAGATCAAGCAAGTTATAAGCCACAAGACATACATTACAGTAAATCAAGGATGTGAGGGCATAAGTGCTAAACAGGATAATGTGTCAGCATAAATGGAAAGGAAACCATATTTGTGCTGCCAGAATAACAATATTTAGGATATACACCACAATAGTACCTCTTCAAGGGTATCAATTGGCAGGTCAATTATGGTGACACATTAATGCCTCATTGGCACTATGGTGCTTGACTTTATGGGTGACCAATATGTAGAAATACCCTATGATAACCGAAGACTGCATTAGTATAGCATAGCATAGAAGTTTGGGCATATTCCAGGCGTCTGTGAACTGAACTCATAGATGGATTCCTATCACATACATATTATGACTAATATTCACCTAAATTCCTGAAGCCAGAATGTTAATATTAAAAAGGCCTCCCTCCCCCTCGCCAAATAGAATTCAAGTGACAAGATATTTAAATCACACATCAACGGTTATATAATCTGTTATGCAAAGTTAATTTAATACCGGTGACTGTTTTCCTTGAATTCCCCTTGACACCACCGGCGATTAGGGGCTCAAACAATACTGACATCGTCATGATGTTGCAAAAGACCTCCCACAGAACTTCAGCAATGTAAAAGAAAAAAAAGCTAGGCGCACTGAATTTTACAATGGATGCTGTAGCATACGTGACACCAAAACGTGAACTTAGCAAGTTAAATATTAGAATATTTACAGAGTTAACACCGTCTATATAGTGTACATTTGTTACAGTATTAGTACAACACGTGTAAGCGTAGTTGTGCAAGTTAGTTAAGGCCCAATCTAGGGAAAACCATATGTAGGCCTAGATTACATAGAATCAAGTATACTGTATGAAGACGGTAATGATTCCATATCTGTCGAAATTATTAATCGTTTCCTACAATCTATGCTAAATTATAAGTGTATGCTGACTGTCTACAATTGAAAACACAAACTAGTCATATTAAAAAAGAGAAGAAAAAAAAAGAAAAACATGAAACACAACGGTACTAGTATTACATTGCAATTAAGTTCAAATAAAACCCAGCTTGAAAGAAATAGATTTAACCTCCTTATTGTATCGCCCCATTGCAAATGCCTCAGTAGAAACAAAACTGAAATTAAAATATACCTGCGGAAATAACGATAACATTTGCTGGTTTACTAAATGCTGATTGTTCACCTTTGTTATATACTGCCGGTACATTCAATACATTTTATCAAATATAACATGACTTTATTGATAAACACATAATACCGGTAAATGTATTTATAATAAACATTACAATACGAGATACGTGTAAAGACTAAAACGTAAATTAAGGTTTATTTAATTTAGCTAGCTGAACCACTTCACTACCTCAAGAAGCATCTTAACTACTATGATGAAACATTCCGGTTAAATTGTTTAAAGTACAGAGTGGCTATATGGTATTTAACTCTAAACATGTCCCTTTTGTACAGGCCTTTGTTGTGCTGTAGTTTCTAGGTACTCGACCATTGTATTGTACTGTGATACATTAATGCGTCTAAACTAAATAGACTTCTTCCGTACTTACCTTCTGTATTCTTTTCAAAGCCATGACTACAAGCCGAACAAACTAAACTGATGAACGTCTACTTCTGTTCGTGTCTTCTGATATTCCTACACAAAAAAATTAGCCAAACACTTTCTCTTTCTCTCAGTCGCTCACCAAGGGTGTGTTTTAGGATTTTTGATTTCTTTTGTTTCCGCTTTTTGTTCAGGGTAGCACAGATACCGATGCATTCTGGGAATTGCAGTTTCAAATAGCGATCCCTTTCTTAAAGGGCAAACGTCGTTTTTAAAAAAAAAAAAAAAAAAAAGCTTTTTATTATTGTTTTATTGTATTTTATTTTTGTTTGTTAATTTGAGGTATATGTTATGGTGAAAATATAATTATGGACATTCTAAAATAAATGTGTATCCTAAATTTAAATATTCATTATTACAATTACAATATTCAATTTTTGCTGTATCAAAGTTTCCACATTAGCTACTCCACTACTACTCAGAATATTGAGGGTGTTATTGTTATTCAAAATTAACCTTCCCTTTGCTATTAATCTAAAAACACATCCCACGCCTATATTGAATCAATTGCTTTATGTTAGCAAAAGGAAGTTATCCTCGCATGATTACATTAAGAGGCTTTAGCATTGTGGCTTCCACTTTAAGAACACCCCCATTCTGAAGACGAAACTTAAACGTCACCGCCCTTATTGTTAGTGTTTGGAGACGTGATCCTAGCGGTTGTTACAGAAGCGAATGACCTTCTCTGCAAGGATATTGCCAGTACCATAAAACAAGACATGAGCGCGAGGTCTATATCAAAAGGTAGGGAATACCAATACACGTTTGTACGTGTATTTTTTTGGTACCAGAGTGCTCCCTTTCGATTTAACATTGTCTGAACCCATGTGTTTGACTTTGGATCAAAAGACTGGCAGAGGTTGATTTGTTTTTTAGGAAGAGATATTGAGCTAAGTGGCGTTTTAAAGCTGTTTTTAAGTTTGATTACGTATGGATTACACATTTGGTTGTTAAAATCGACTATGGCTAATAAAAATAACAAGGTGACATTGATAATGTGAAATAGAAACCGGTAGGCTGCAGAGCACGTGAAGTAAATCAAATGTATTCCTTCGGGCTCCATGCGGGTTGCTTGTCATAGTCGTTAAAACATGCCAACACTTTACGTGTGTATTCTTTCAAAATCACTGTTTAACGACCAAATGTCAAAATGGCCATCAGAACTAAAACTTTTGGCATTCATCCAAATAAATTGGAGTGATGCACATATGCTATTCGCATCATGTTTTATTCTATTTGATTTATTTGTATTCCTTTTTGCACCGTATAGGCTATGCCCTGCAAGATTCTAACGCTCTATATTTAGATTTGTATTGCTTTATATGTAGGCATATATTTGCCATGTGTCTTTGGTTCCTGGTTGATCTGTTTCTACAAGATACCACAAAGCATTGTTTAAGCTATCATTGATTTTTAATGTGGCCACATTAGTTTTATCCATGCTGGATTCACAGTGTTGGGGAAGTCACTGTTACATGTTACTTGAACACATGTGTAACTAGGCACACTATTTAAGGTTTGACTTGCACTGTTAAAAGACATTTTGGTTTCCATGTTATGCATGAGCCGTAGTGCTTTTAAGATATATATATATATATATATATATATATATATATATATATATATATATATTATAATATAAAAACTAAAAGTAATTACCTTATTTTTCACATAAAATGTATTTTGTTGCCACATTTCGTTACCTGTCTGAAAAAGGGAACCATTAAGGTTACAAGTTACTGAAAAATGTAATCAGATTACAGTAATGCGTTACTCCCTAACACTGACCATACAATATTTCATAAACTCTTAACATACGTCCAGCTTCTTCTACTGTACGTATGTTTACCATTTTGTCAGAGTTTTAATTCGCTTTAGTAGTACTAACTAACTTGTGGTCTTGTTCTAACCAGCTCCTTAAATAATTAAATGGAACCTGCTTGACATTTACCTGCAATGATACTTAATCAAATATCTTCACATCGAATACTTAACCGGCTTTTCCATGTTTTTATGTCTTTGCTGTAGCTGAGCTGATAGCAGTGATCTCCTTGACAGCAGGAGCAGCTGCTGTTGGCTACCTGGCCTATAAAACATTTCTGTCCAAAGACAAGTGCTGTAAGACACGGGTCAATCTAGAAATCCAGAAGGACAACCCTAAGGTAGTCCATGCCTTTGACATTGAAGACCTGGGAGACAAGGCAGTATACTGCCGCTGCTGGAGGTCTAGAAAGGTAAGACTAGGCACCTCGAATGGAAAGCATTAGCTCTGCACTACAGACGTGATAGCATAAGGACAAATGCAATGGTGTATGAGCCATTGGTTGAACGGTTCTACATTTAAAGAACGTTTTCCATGCCATATTCGCAGGAAATCTGTGACCCTTGCACTGCATAGGTCAGTTTCTCCTGGATCAATGCATTCTTCTGTTGGAAGCATGTCAGTCAATAGGGGTAGCAGCTGGTTGGTTAATAACGGAAACAAAGCAGTTGAAGTAGTGAGGACCATTTTAGCCTCCAGGTTAAATGTCCAAGGAAGTTCAACACTAGTTCAAAACATGGCTTGCAAACAGATTTCTTTAACAAAGTGTAGTATCAGATATTATGTTTTAAAATAAAAATACACATTTACTATGCCATGTGTTTCTTTCGAAACTGCACATTGAGACCTACATAACGAGAGGAAGTCCACAGCAGGTAAGATTCATGGAATTATGTTGTTGGCTACGATCACTGTATACAGAACTACCTGCTCTTGATGATATTATTCTATTAAGAACCTTAAACTTGTTAAGTAATGTGTTTGTTTGTTTCATATTGTGAAACAGTGCAGTCTGCTCCTTAGGGCAAATTTACTCAAAGTGTTCTATGTGGGAAAGTAATTTGAGTCTAAAGTTCGATACAATTTATGGCCTCTGCAGTTATACGACCACATATTTTAGGTATTCAATGTAACATTTTAAGGTCTATAGCTTAGCTATAACTCTATTTAAGTAGAATAACTACAGATATGTTTAGCTTTAAACTTGGCTGAACACCGTACAGTTGGTCTTTGGTTGCCGACGTTCTTAGTTAACCCCGTTTGTTTGTTTTTTTTCTTATCCTTAATTTTAGTTCCCATTATGTGATGGATCCCACACAAAGCACAATGAAGACACCGGCGATAACGTGGGGCCTCTCATCATAAAGAGAAAAGAAGCTTGAAGGATCATGTATGCACCACGATAAAAATGTAGCTAAAAAGATGCAAATGTTATTGCTTATAGAAACATACCATTATGAATTTCATTTTAAACTAATTTTAGTTATCCATTCAGTCTACAGCATACCATAGTATATGCACATTCAGGCATGGCAATAAGACTCCCATTGCATAGCAGTTTGATCCATTCCTGGTTTTACTATGAGTTTAATAAGACACACCTGAGTTGTTACCTATACACTGTGGCTAATGAAGCTCGTAGTAAAACCTGGAATGAGTGAAACTGCTATGTAATAGGAGTCTTATTTCCATCCCTGCATATTGTATGGCAACTCCTTGTTCTTGTATTAACACTACATTAGCAGTGATTCTATCATAATTTGTATTGAATCAGGGTGGGACAAATCATCTCAGATTCTGTGGACCAGATGGTCAAATCAAATGTGGAATAATATTGATAATATGCTTTTTAGTGGGTTTCAAACTGTCAGTCCAAATCAATTACCTTTTCAGCTGGTTGGGTGATGTTTCCTGTAAGTGTTATCAGGTTGTCTAAACACCTTTACATTTCTTTTTTGCATCCTGGACTGTACTAGATATTTACTGTGTTCAGGAGAAGCAAGGCCATGCCTGTTGGCTTAGATAATTCTATGAACACATATTTATTGTTATTTTAGAGAATTGTTTTATTTATTCTCATGTATCCTTCAAATGATTGTTTTTGTCTAAAATTGAGAACATTTCCATACTGCCTTCCGAATAGTTTGATATTATTTCACTGTGGTGGACACTACTTAATATATATTCAGTTAAACACAGCTGAAAGGCCTTGTGTAAACCAGTGTCTCTAGTACTAGCAAGAGAAATCCAAAAGACAATCCCGGAACTATTTGGTAACTTGGTATTTGGTAGCCTGGTAACCTGGCAACCAAATTGTGAAATTGTGTATAACAGTACAATTGTATGGCTATTGCAAAATATTGCTCTCTCTCTCTCTCTCTCTCTCTCTCTCTCTCTCTCTCTCTCTCTCTCTCTCTCTCTCTCTCTCTCTCTCTCTCTCTCTCTCTCTCTCTCTCTCTCTCTCTCTCTCTCTCTCTCTCTCTCTCTCTCTCTCTCTCTCTCTCTCTCTCTCTCTCTATATATATATATATATATATATATATATATATATATATATATATAGAATTATATAGATTTTTTTTTTTTTTTAAGGACATGATTGTATATCATATGTTAAAAAATGTAAAAGTGTCATTGAGAGTGTTTTTTTTTTTTTAAGTTACATGAATAACGCTTTGTATTTTATTGGATGAAATATTCCTTCATTGAAAATGTAAAAGAAGAGAAAGACAATGCCTTAGTGAGGATGGAAGTGGGTTTGTTGTTGGCATGATATGCATAACTAATAGGGGATTGGTTAAAATCATTGGTTTTTGATTTCTTATAGAAAAGCATACAAAGTCATGGCCTTAAATGTGAAGTTGATAAAGGCTTACAAAAAAGCTGATGTTGAAAAGTAATGAGTAAAAATAAAGTAGATGGTAAAATAAAGAAACTTGAAGTCCTTTGATATGGTTATTATTTTATTAAAATATTCAGGAGGCACTCCTCACAAGCACGTGACGATACATGAATTCACATAAACTTATATAGAATGTAAGTCATTACATATTCACAAGACAGGCGATCAGGTACACACTTGCTGCTCTCCCTTCTCTGTCCAATCATCGTGAGACAGCACCTTATTAGTACACACCCCTTGTTCAATGCTGTTCCACTCTCATTGGACTTTAACATCCCAAACCAAACTTGCCTTGTACAAAATACTTGTTTTAACCAGTCTGCTGTCTTAGCCCTGAACCACTCCCATGGGGGCTGCTAATTGTTGTATAACAGGATTTAAGGGCTTTTATCTGCATACCCAAGTGTTTCCCTTGGGGGTTGTGTTACCTTTCATTTGTGCTGGTTATTCTGCATTTCTGCTAATCTGCAAGTTTTTTGTACAGTGCTTACAAGCTTCCCGTCATATGATACAACACAGACGTTTTATTTCCCTGCCCTATTTTAGTCTTGTTTGTGCGACTGTGGTTACAAGTCAAGGTCCTCTGACTGAACATCCAGGCTTTCTTCGCTTGAACTGTGTGGACGGTTTCTTGTCGCAGCTGAGTTTTAGTTTTCAAGTGAAACCTGCTAACATCACCCCTTTAGTCAGGGCCGATTTAACAGAGGCATCACAAAACCTGTTTCTCATGTTTTGAACTCGATTTCATATTCTTTCATGTTTGCCTACAAAATTGATTATTGTTTAATACTGGGACACTAAGATTCATCAGTTCACAAGTCTGTCATGATTTGTTTTTTAAGGTTTAGGAATACCTACTTCCTGTCAAAATAATTAAAGTAAAGGTTTGCCACTTTGAATGCTACAGGTTTATATCCAAAAGTAAATGGATTAATAGAGTCAAGTTCAATATGTTGACTCCTGTAGTTCTTGATTAATTCAGCATAAAGTATGGAGAGTAATATTCTTTCCTATTGGAGTGTCCATTTAAGGCTATTGTGTTTTCTTTTTTTCTGAATCTTTTTGCTAGAAACATGACAGGTCAATATTTAAACCACTTTACTTTCCAGTAGATAATGATTTATTTATATATTGTTTGTAAATAAGTCACAATCATGAAGTCAGATACATATGGTTTAGAACTGTATATTAGTGTAATTTATGCTTTACATGCTATGCCAAAAAAATATAGCAACTGTGTATTAACATACATTTGTAATAAAACAATGTATGTACCTATGTATTAACAGTATCACACTTTTTTTTTGCTGTACCTATTCCTTTGCAAGTTATTCAGGGTATTGGCTGAGCTTTTGAATGCTAAACATTGGAATTCAATCTCCAAATTGATAAAACTTGGATGTTTGTTTCTCATATGTGATCCATTGCTCTGGTTTTGATTAAACTATGCCCAGATTATCTTCTGCATGCTATGGATGTAGGTTATGACACCTGAGTGGTATTATTTATATCCTTTTAAGAGGATGTGTATGTTTTCAACATCAGTCCTCAATTATCCACTATGGTCCAGGTTTTTGATTCAACCAGTTTATATTGAAAACAATACATATTAAAAGCAAATATTTAGTCTTTACTGAAACAAAAACCTCTCCTTATCTAAACAGCAGCAGAAGTAAATATTCTGTACTAAAACCAGCTCTATTGTATTATCATTATATTCAGTTTATAGTTGATGTAAAGGGGATCCTTTTATCACCTAGGCCCTTATATTATTATTATTATTATTATTATTAATTTATTTAGCAGACACCTTTATCCAAGGCAACTTACAGAGACTAGGATGTGTGAACTATGCATCAGCTGCAGAGTCACTTACCACTACGTCTCACCCGAAAGACGGAGCACAAGGAGGTTAAGTGACTTGCTCGGGGTCACACAATGAGTCAGTGGCTGAGGTGGGATTTGAACCGGGGACCTCCTAGTCACAAGCCCTTTTCTTTAACCACTGGACCATACAGCCTCCCTTATATATTATTTATTACCTGTAAAATGTTAAACGGGTGTCCTCCATCAATCTCAATTGCTGTTTCTACCTGTATCATTTACCAGGTTGACTAAATAATATCCTTTCTAAAAAGCTGCATGAAGTGAACTGGTTTGATAAATAGGGGTGTGAAGTTTAATTTCTGCCCCCCTTGAAACTAAAGCTCAAGAAGGGCAAATTGAACAACCCTAGTGGTCATTTTTTAAACCACCTCACTTCAGAAACTTTCAGAAGCTGTTCAAAAAGTCAGAAGCTGCCCCTTTAATTGAACACAAATATTAGTATGTTTGGTAAATCACCTTGTAAGCAAAAGCATTAATAGAGAATTATACAAAATACATTGCAACACGTATGAGACCAACTGCATGGCATTGGGCTTCACTATAGCAAAGAGGAAGAAATCATTAACACTTTAGGTCCTACACCATGTAATTATGAAAACAAAAGGACTATTCACTTGCTTTGATCTGGAGAAGTGTTGTGTCAATTTTAAGAATGTCAATGAGGAATGTAATATGAGTTGCAAGTTTCTGTTTTTTTTTAAAAGACTATTAACTACCCTTCAGACAATACTGTGACATTGATGGCTACAGAACAACTAGGAAGAGGTGGGGATGGGATATCTGATTTCTCCTTTCTACTCAGTCCCCAGACCTGACCCACCTAGATGGCTGGAATGATTTGAAGAAACAGGCAAATCAACTCCCAACAAAATCGTTCTCCTGTTCCGTGAAGTGCAGTCCCATTGATAAGCCAGAAGAGGGCGATGTTGGTATATATTTATGTGTCTAGGAGCCTGAACAGTCTGATAGTAATGAGTGCACAAACAGATGTTTAGAATTTTCATGGACTTATAATTAAAATGATACAAAAAGTTATTTCATAGATTACAAATTGGTTTGGCAAAAACAAAATTGACAGCAAATGACCTAACCCCAGTTGTACTGTATTATTCACCCGTTCCAATACTTCTTGGAAGGTCTTTCAACCTAACAACAGTCCTGTTCACCAGACAGAAGAGGGCACTGTTTGTCCTGAAGCCTCTGCCTTCCCACAGCTTTGTAAGGCCACAACAGCTTTCTGAGCTGTGAGTCAAAACCTATTCCAATACTAAACAATTTATTGGTTAATCCTAGGACCTCAGTATGCCCCTCAGTTGTTATTGCACTCTCATTGTTGAAATCTTCTGTGTCTTTTTGTGGCGCCTCACATAAAAGGGTGGCCACTTTATTAGGACTTGCCCACCTGATTGTATTTAGCATCACCCTGAAACAGAGATGCAAATTAGGTAGATCATATAATGTGACATGTGATTCCTGCAGCACTGTTTGTCATAGTTTACTTAAGTATCTTTGCAGATCAAGTCCACCCAACAATGCTGCACTTGTACCATGATGGCAGTGGCTACATTCAAGACAAGAATGCGCAATCCACTGTGCCACAATTGTATGTGAATGGTTTGAGGAGCATGACAGAGACATCAGGCATCTTCTGTGGTCATCGCAATCCTAGGATCTCAGTGCAAGTGAGCATAAATCACAATCCTCTGCCTGGCACTGCACCAATTATGCGAAGTAAGTAGCTTTACACTTCAATTTCCTTTTTTTACTGTCTTTTATTCTGAGTAGTTCCAATTGCTTAACTCAAATATAATAGTGTTTTTTACAACAACAAAAAAAAGTGTTGAAGTGCTTTGACCTGAGTTCAGGAGCTGCTCTTCAGTTCTAGTTGCAGTTCTAGTTGCATACCATAGATATATGTAGGCTTGATCAGCCAAAATGTTTTTAACTGATGAACAGCTCCTGAACTTCTTGTTAAAGCAACTAAACACCTTCCAACTTAACGATGGTTGAGCGTCCCTGTTTTCATTGAATGAACCAAAAAAACAGGTGCTTATTTAGGCGCAACGTTATTCCTCATCCTTGGATATAGTTATGAAAATGGACATACGTGATGATAACCAATACTTTAAAATCCATATTATTAGCATTAGCAACATGATCACTTCGGTTGCTGTATTTATTGTCATTAAGCAAAACCTACACAAACACCACCATTTTGACCAAACCCATCTTAATGCCTACAAATACACCCAATATTGCCTTGTTATTGTACTAGTCTGGGAAGTACTGGGAGGGTCTGAAAGCTTTGGCTTTGAGGTATGGTTCAGAAGGTTGAAGAACATTAACTGTTTACTGTTACGTGTCTTCATATGTGTCTTGAATTGCAGTAATCCTTGATATGTCAATATTCATGTTTCTTTGCAAAGCAATATCAAAGCCAGGTAAGGGGAGATTTAGAGAATCTGATAAAATATCAATAGCAGAGCAACATAACCTACTTAGAATGATTGCAAACACTATTAAATAGTAAGAGAATGTCCTCAAATTCAACACAATTGTCTCCGCTGGGGGACTGAATAGCATTTTTCCAATCTTTTTGTGACTTTAAGGTTAAGATTAAGTTAAAGGTGTAGGTAGGGTTCCCACCTCTGATTCCAGACACCAGAGTCATTTCGTACAAATAAATAAATACATACATAAATAAATAAACAAATAAATCATATACTTTGACATTTAATGTCCCGGGAAGTCTTACAGATTTCCCAGGACAGCTGCCTCAAAAAGAGAAAAATCCAGGTAAAACCAGAACGGGTGGCAACCCTAGGTTTAGGGTTAGGTTTATCTGTGGAAAATTGTACCACTTGAGTTGAAAAAGTCACCTCCATTTAGCAATAAACCAGCTACTTCTTTCCTCCCTCATGTAACAATTTTCCACTAGAAGCCTCAAGTCCAGTCAGTGTTTATATAATGTTGCATGTTTAAAGTTAAGTACTGTCCCAGTATGATAATTTAGTTCAGTCCTAATCTGACAAATCATATTACCTAGGGACTGGGTAAGGATAGATATTTCCTGTAATCAACTGTTATCTGATGTACTAGTTCCATATTTTATTTCTAACTACAAACATTGCTTTGGTAATTAGCCTGTAATGAAACAATCATAGAATTATCTAAATTATTGTTTAGAGTAGATAAGTCAAATTAATTCTTATATCTCAATGTGCACTTCATTGAAATCGTGACCTACAGCAACCTCACAATGAGTATAATAAAGAAAGTTAGATATTAGATATTAGATATTACCAGATGACTCTGGCTGCTATTAGATCTAGGTTTCTAAGTAACCTATGATGAATTGTTATACTGCAATACGGTTATAACAGCATATTGTATTAGTAAGCATTGTAAAAGCATGGCAAAGAATAAGCAAATGTTTAATGCCACTTTATATCAAAAATACACATTTTGCATTGCCAGTGGGATCCTTGGATTTTGATTTTGATTTTCTGGGAGTGGGCTCAGGATGATTACTTTGAGGTTGGTTTGATCAACTTACACGCCACACCTACATTTTATTAGAGCATTTAACAGCACTGGGGAATCACCCTGGTCAACCACCATGTTTATCCCAGGATTACCCTAAAAACAGTTGGTTGATAATCTCCAGGGGGATTTCTCAATGCTGTAAAATGTTGTAATAAAATCCAGGAGTGGCTCATCCCAGCAGGGTGTAGGTTTATTACATTGATCCCTTAGTTTTTACAGGCATTATCAGAACTTTGCCCTGTGGTCCCACAAATATCAGGCAGTCAGAAAAACAACAGAAGCATATTTTCTAAATATATAGCACGTACTGTATAACAAACCGAAGAAAGTGTATTCCAACAGTAGAGTATTGGCTCTATTTACAAAGCTTCAACTAAGGCCATGAAACAGTTTTTTTTTTTAATATCATGCTTGTAGTTTATTCATATAATAATGAGCCCTCATAATCTCTGACTACATTAATCTATATCTTAAAAACTGTCAGAAAATCAACAGTTTACTGGATTACTATATACCCAAATGCACATGTGTTCAACGCATACGGTGTGACAAATACACAGACAGACACCAATGGTGCATACGTGTCCACACCTTGAATGAGGAACCTGAGTGAGTTAAAGCTTTGTTAATAGGACCAAATAGTACCAAGTAGAAACTTAGATAGAAATGATTTGACAAATGTTTTTTGGCATCATTATTGTACATCTTACAAGGAGATTTTTCCACCATTCTGGGATTGCTGGATTCAAACAGGTTTATTATTACTGTACAAAAGATATTATTATAACATGTAAGGAGCTGACAAGGACTTATTGTCTAATGCAACTCTCAGAAATGTGTTTAATCTTTTAAATGTACCCAAATGCATTGATTCATACAACAAAGACAACTGTGGTTATTAGAGCAATACACCAGTTTCATCCACCCATATCCAGTAGCTTTTAGTGATTTGTTTTACTGCAAGTGTGTCACTTAACTAAATATAGAGTTGTTTAAGGATTTAGATACAGAAATTAAATGAAAATGTTAAATCTGTCTCTATTCCAGCTGAGCTAACCAGGATTTTAAACATGATGTCTCCTGCAAAAATAAATGATGTATCCTGTATATATATATATATATATATATATATATATATATATATATATATATATATATATATATATATATATATATGAGGTCAGTGTCAGAGCAGCTACCCACGAGTGTCTCTGAATGTTTACATATTTAAAAACGTATGTGATATCAAAACCCTATTCCCATACCAATTGCATCCTGACCGAAAAGATTAAACACGATTATAGTCTTTGGAACAGGATGGATACGCACAGTTGTGTGATTAATATAATCAACAAGCCGATATGGGAATAATCTGAGATTCTCATTAACAGTAATTTAGTGATAGAATCGCTTCATCCTGCCCCTGGCCTATTCAGATTATGTTGATAGAGAGATTTGTTTCCCACAGATCTGTAGGTATAAAAATACAAACTATAAAATACATTGGTCTATTAACTCTTTTTTTAATGTTAACTCTGTATGAATATATGTGCTATGTTCATGCATAACCACCATTTGCATGTATCTGGATAAGGGCGTCTGCTAAGAAATAAATAATAATGTATCACAATATATGTCTAGTAATGAGGTATTACAGCATCCACAGTACAAAAAACAGATTAAATAATGTGGTTTACTTAGAACCACACTCAAGACTACCTCAAATCTGGTTCTCAAGTACAGTTCTAAAGATACTGCAGTGTAGAGTCCAGCTGTATTCAGCCATTTTAAACACAGTCTTAGCATTCAACAGCACAGTGTTCAACAGCTTAGCATTCAAGAGCAGAGTGAGAAAAAAATAAAACACAATACAATATAAACGGCATTCCAAGCTACACAAACATACTAAGTGTGGAACAAGCCTTATTAATATACAGCCAACAGATTAGACGCTACCTTTCAACAAGTATTGAGATACACTGGGAAAAATTACACGGCATATAACACTGCATCTTATATAAATGTAGGCTACAGGCAGGTTTTGCAGATTAGAAGCGACATATACTTATGTCTCAACAATGAGGCTTCACGCCATGTGAAACACTTCAAGCACTTTTGCATATCTTAACCACTCTGCATAATACCAAATGTATTTATATGGATGTTCTTAACTTTTTACCTGCCTAATAACAAGTACTTATTTCATTTATATTTCATGTGCAAATATTATTTCATTGTTTATATTACATTTGAATGTTTTCAGATTATATTAATAGCTCTCATTTTGTATTTACAGCTTTTTCAGGAAATGTATGTTACTAACATAGTTGTTTTAGTAGAAACCATCCTCGTTTTGTTGTACTGCAGTAGTAGAAATGAGGTACAGTCCTCACTTTGCTTCAAAATTTGGGACCGCATTTGCAGGTAATCGATTTATCCACTGAAATAGGCCTTGGGAACATCTGTAACTCCAGGAGTATCTATATACAAACGTAACTTCATTAAGGGGTCAGACTCATATCTTCAAGCTTTAGGTTGTTAATTCATTATTGCTGTAAACCTCCGAAAAGGTATTACACTAAAATGCAATTAGCACCATTTTGATCAAAGTTAAAAAAATCTAGATTTATATATAAAAAAATGAATCTAGCCATGAGTGTTAAAAAACAAAAACCTCTTTTTCCAAGTGAGTATTGTTTACAAACCCTTGAATTCAGACCTACATGAGGAATGACAATGCCTCTGTGTACTTTAACTGTTGTAGTTTAATTTGTAGCGTTTACAGTTTAAAACCATGCCCTTCTGTGCCTTTGTCCTGTTTAAGCTGGTGTAGCCTGGTTTAAGTGATCTACCTTTGTAATCTTGAGTGTGGAAGTGCACCAGACTCTAAGCCTACTTCAATCTGTATTAAAAATGTTTAAGCGGACCCTCTTAAGTACATTTTAATGAGGATCAGTTCTTGAAAGCTACCTTCTACCACTATATCTTTCCCAGATGTTCCCAGCTCTGTGAATCCTCAAGCTCTCTCGATGGCCATGTGGAATAATCCTACCACAGCGCACATGTCTGCTCTTCCCTCGCTGCAAGGTCATGCTTGTGACATTGTTGTGAAGCAAATACTAATTCAAATGTGACTCTCGTCTGCCTCATATAAATGCAGAAGGTAATATACATCATGCATGTCCTCTGCATTAAACCGTCTGACTTCATAACCCCTGTCATCATAATTGTTGAGAGTGGCCATATGGTAGGTGTATTCTGAAGTGATAACATAACACATTCTGTGATGTTATTTGTCTTTCTATCAACAGTATTACAAATTAGCAGTGGCCGGGCACCTATATTATTAAAGCTGCATTATTTCCCATATGAATTTTTGTACACGTAAATATGATTTGTGGGTTAATGTTTACTACATTTCCTCTTTACCTATTAATGTCACATTTTGTTGGTCCCTTGACTCTTCGAATATTGAGATGACACTGTATTATAAAGACTGCAGTGGTCATGGTGAGTAATTCTTATAAAACATAATCTGTATGATGAAAACAAAACCCCATTGTTTGTAATTGTTAACATTAGTTTTGCTTCTCTGAAGCCACACTTACAGATGACATTCACAAACTGCTGCCGCTGCTACAGGTGCCTATTCTGTTCAAAAAGCCAGAGTGCCCAAAAGGCTTCCAATTGGGAGGGCTTCCCTTTTTTGTTTGAAACTCCAAAACAGCATGTTTGCATAACTTGTCTGGTTTACTGTACCAAAGCACACTATACCTAGAACATTGTGCCCTTTATTATTTGCAATGAGACTTCAGTGTAGTACAATATTAGTATCTATTTTCCTTCAAATATTCAGTTAGTTTAACAGTGCCTACTATGTTTATATTTTTATATTAAATGTTTATATTAAATTTAAGATGTCTTCGTTTAACTTTTGAAATTATGAACTATTATCTGACTCCAGAAAACCAAAAGCACTGCACACCTCATTTCTCAGTTACAGACTGCTACCACACGCACGTAATGTTTGGCCTCTGATGTAGTTCGAGAGTACTGGAAAGTGCCGTCAATTCTATTTGCCTTTTTGTGTAGGCTAGTGAGTAGGCAAATATTTACGACAGTAAGGGAAGTGCCGGAAATGTTGCTGTTAATAAGTGAGAGAAAGTCGCTTATCACTATCCACTCGCAAGAACTAAAATTTAAAAATGGAAACAGTAACGAATTGACGACCACAGTGGCTGTGAAAAAACTACCCGTGCATATACGGAACACCCACTTTGAAATGATAAAAAAATATGGAATTTACAACATGCCGACGATCATTTTTGCGTAATTATTAATCAAGAGTGAGGGACCTGGCTGGATGTCGATACGGCTGATGTCACGGGTGCTTGACCACTGGGATTATTATAAATTGAAACTGTGAAGAGAGAAACAATATCACGTTTTTTTTTTTTCACGAGTTGTTTTCTTTTACTGGAATGAGTGTGATTTTTTAATACTCAAAATTGTATACAATGCAACGGGATTCTGTAAACCTACAGCTTTAGCAGAGGAGGAGTGTTGACGTTCTCACATTGAGGAAGTGGGATGTGGCCAGACTGTATTTTGTGTTGCTGTTTGGGTTGCCAGAATAATTCATGTGGTACTATAGGACCTTGCAACGTAGTATTATTAAGATATAGACTTGGTATCTGATGGCTGCAAGTTAATTATTACCAGGCAGAATGAACGCTTCTGGTGATCGTATGACTCGAGCTGCGGTTACCTCGTCGGGTATTTAAAATAAATAGATGATCTAACTCAGCATTCGCCAGCTTTGAACTAGCAGCGTTGCCTCCGCCTCATCACCAGCATTCAAAAATGACAACTCAACACCAAATAGTGGACTCGTCTCTCACACTGGGGCAAAATCAAATTGTCAGCTGTGACAGCGATCGTTCTGCATTGGAAAAGGAAAAGAGGAAAAGCCAGGATGAATCACAGAAGCATATGAATGGATGTGTGCCACTTTCCCATCAAGTGGCTGGTCATAAGTATGGAATAGATAAAGTAGGTCAGTTGAATATAGATTTATTTCTGCTGTTTTGCCTATATGTTTTACTTGGTATACTATAAGTACGCATAGCAATATGGTACGGTTCAAATTTCTACGCCATATCAGAATAAGGACAGATGGTAAAAATGTTATATTGTAAATATTGTAAAATACATGTAAAGACATACCGATAGGAATTAATACATGATTTTTGTAATAATATGAAATCAATCAACCCAGTTACGAAATACATAAGCTAGTTATTGTGTAATACAATAATCCGTGTCTTGCTGGTGCTTACTGTACATTGTGTACAGTACAAACAGTACGTTCACTTTCTCACATTGATTGTGAATAACTAAGCGTTCTTTATTACTTGCACGTTTATACACCCTACCAGAAACTATCCGATCATTTCACTGATGATATATAACTGCACTGCACCCCTGGTGTCAACTGTCAAGTTCTTAAGTCATTATTTTCTGAGGGAGAGGTGGAGTTCTTTCTACCCAAGGTTCAGAGTCCGTACTTTACAATTCTACCTGTCGGTGTCAGGTGTGTTTCTTGGTAGCTACTACTTTACTCACGTGCAGACATGCAAGTTCCCCAAAGGGGTTTATCTCGCCCTTTCTGCGGTTACGTGTAACTGCTCTGAAGTTGTTTGTAAGAAAAAAAAGCAAATTTGTGCAGGATCTTCCAGGAAAGAATTATCAAAATGATGACATATTCTAGTTATTTGAATACTTTATCAAGATGGTCATTTGTAAAATCGATTACTGTTTGAGATTTGTGGTTACAAGCGTTTCATATCGTTTGGTGGTTACAGGACTGTTTTGTGAGGGTGTGTAACCTGAGTGTCAAACATACATCTAATGTCACGTACTGCAGAGTCCTCACAAGCCCAGTTATTTGCATTATGGCACCTTGCTAGAAATGTTAAAGCAATTTGTCATGATGTTAATAATATTTTGAAATAGAAAATGGAGTACAATATATACCGGTCTTCACCAGCGTTATGAAACCGTTGGCTTTGTATTTAAGACATTGTGTATTCCAAGGTAGTATATATAAACAATTAGTCTTTCGCTGATTTGTGTTAGGTACTGTTGGTACTTGACTTCACAGTTCAACACTTTTCTCCATTGGCATGCAGTTTTAAACTGCAAGGTTTGCGTTACAGTAACAACACCTACAGTACTTCACTGTACAGCACTTAGGGAATGCAGACTGCAAAACACCACGGTCTTTTAGGTTAGACATGAAATTGGGGGGAGTAAATAAAGATAGTCAGCAGTGTAGTAACGGCTTTCAGAAGAAAATAAAAAAAAAACCAAAACTTTAAGCCTACAGTATAATGGGACAGTGCACTTTCATAATGTAGGCTATTGCATAGGACAGCTTCCATACGTAAAGGCACTACATTATTGATTAGTGTTTAATGTAATGAAGTTGCTTCGAAAAAAGTCAATTTTGTAACTTTATCCAAATACGACTGACCATACTATTATAAGGCTATAGTAATAATACAGTTCCCGTGAATATGTGTTCCTTTTTCTGGTGGTAGAGGAGTATATTTGTAAAGCATTTCAGGCTGTGCTATAAACCATCCGAGGTCAAATATTTTTCACATGTATCTGAAGATTGTTACCTTATAAGTCCAAGTTGAAAGTAGCAAACTATTTCCTAGTGCTGTCAGTGATAAAACACCAAAAGGTCATCTGCTTTTTAATTTCTAGTTTGTTTTGTGATCTGAAACCAGGCTTGGAACCTAGCGATGCAGTTTCATTAACAACCTGCTGCAGTACGGCTGCTAGTACAGCAGAGCAGCGCATGCTCAGAAATGTTGTAAGGCATGGCAACTAGGTTTTAAGCTACTGTACCTTTGGGCTTCATACTGTAAATGAACCGATTTTATATGTTTTATGATTTTAGTGGCCTCTAATAGTTGCTTAACTTCAGCTGTGGTGTTTTATAGTAAAACTTAAATGGGTCTAAGTCAGTGGTGCACAGCTCGGTCCTGGAGTGCTGGTCTCCCTGCAGGTTTTTATTACAACCGCACCCTAAAGTACTTTATTGGACCTTATTAGAAGCTTAATTGGTCCAATTAACTAATTTAGGGTATGGTTAGAACAAAAACCAGGAGGGACACCGGCCCTCCATGACCTGAGTTGTCACCACTGGTCTAAGTGCTTTGCAACAGGAGTTTTATGCCTTCACCATATATGCCAAAAGGCATTAAGAAACTCAAACTTTCATCCATGTACAAGCACTGATAATGTTGCAGCCAATAACACAAGTAAGTCTTAAGAAATACTGTTGCTAATTACTCTGAAAATGAGTCATCATTTATTTTATTGCACATTTCAAATCAGCTCAGTTACTGTTTGAACACCAGAAGTGCATAAGAGACTCTAATATTTAACATTATGATTCATGCTGTATCTTTCCCCGTCAGTTTTAGCAAACTTTTGAACAGGTTTAGAAAAAGTTTTAAAACCTTTGCATTTTAGAACTTTTGTGTGAACGGCGCATGCACAGAAACCTACAGTACAATGTCAAACAGACTGTACTATAAGTGGGCAAATAATCTCCCTGTTGAAGAATTTTTAAGGATTTGAGATCTGGTGGTAAGGTTCATGGCTATTGGCTATTTCACACCATATCTGTTTACTGTACTTTACATACTTTTTTTCTTTTATTCTGCTTGGAAGTAAACTGCTATTATTAGTAGTACTGTAAAACTATAATTCTAACATTATGTATATTAATCATTGTTTTTTATATGTAATATATTTCACCTGTTTTATTCCAATTTGTATTACATTAGCCAGGCTTTGATGTTTAAATCTACAATAAGGAATCTGTTATTTGGGTGCAAACAGTATTTCAGGTGTGACCCACTGTGTGCACATAATACATTAAGTACAGTATGGGTGGTGGTCCTTTTTTTCTTTTTCTTTTTAAAGAGCCCTTTCATGTCTGATTTTTAGCTTTCATCTCATCTCTGTGGAGGTCTCTGGCGGTGAGCTCAGGAGAGTCATTTCTCTCTGATGTGAAATTATTGATTAGCTGCCCTCATACTGTATGGAATGTGAATAGTGTGTGGTTTACAGCACAGATGTTGTCTTTTCATTCCTTTAAAACTTTTCTAATCCCTTCTAGTTTTGCATCTTTATAGATTGTACTTTGTCAGTCTCAGAAACTCACATCCTTCTGGTAAAATAGATTTTTATGCAATTCTAAGTATGCATATCACTATCTGAAAACTCCCAGAAACAGACAATGAACACAAGAAAGTTTTCTATATCATTAAAAAAATTTTAAAAAAATACAGTGACTTTAATCGTAATTATTCAGTTACAATTCCTGGCATGCTGTACAATAGAAGACAGTACAAAACCAGTACTGCTTTCTTGAATCAACCTCTTGATGTAATCAAAATGAAGGTCTGCAAACATGATCACATTAAGATTTTTTCACTATACATACATAACAAAGTGCTGTTAATAGTGTGATTCAATCTCTGAGATCAAGTGGAAACATCTTTACATCTACAACCTAACATTAATTTAGGTATAAAAAGCAAGCAAAAAAATGGTGATCATTTTAAGTGTTAATATCGTTAATTTAGATTATTTTTTTGGTTTTGGAAAGCCGCTCAGTAAAATGGATCCCAATAGCTTGGTGATATTCTAGGCAGCTTTGAACTGGTATTTCAAAACGTAAACCTGTTTGTTTTATATTAGCAGCAATTTCTTTGAGGGGGATTTGGTAATGATCAGATACTGTGATACTAGGACCTTTCACAGGCTGCTACTAAATGGTAAAGGCCAGCATTTTTGATAAAGCGAGAGGCTGATCTTCCACAATGCTTTTACTTGTGTACTGGCACCAGGATGGCTTTTCAATCCTCACACTGTCATGCTGAGCCGGCTTCCAGCAGAAACGAATGAACTAGTGCAGCAAGAAATGCTGGGGTAGACTTTTGTTTTCTGTTGTGAGTGCAAGTGCTGTACAGTACAGTTTGTAGAGCTGGTCAATATACAGTAGCTGTTAAGTGTTTCAGTAGTAAGCCTGTGATGATGGGTAGATTTTTATTTTTTATTTTTTAAATTGTGAGTTCGTGGTCAGAAAATGTTGTAAGCGTGTGGACTTTAAGCTCTACAAATATTGATCAACTGGATAGCCTAATAATCTTTAACATACTGTGCAAGTCAGGAAAGAGCAGTTGTGTTAACCTAATGGCCCTTCCGCATTTTCACTGTATTAATAATGTAAATGGTATCTTGACTGCCATAGCAATAGGCCTACTCGTTTATGTTGTTGTTATATAGTAACTGGGAGTATCATGGCTGTCTGTTTAGATGAAACCGTTCCTAATTTTTTATGTCTTTAACAGGTATTTTGCAGCACCCAGATGGCACTGTTTTGAAGCAGTTACAACCCCCTCCTCGTGGTCCTAGGGAGCTGCAGTTCTACAGCATGGTAACTATTGTTTCTGTGGACAAGTCTACATTATTGGCCAACGTAATTTAGTGTGTAGTTTCTGGCAGAAGGCAATATTCCAAACTGACTGGTCAGTGATCTTCTGTCATTGAAACAGTTATTCAGGTTTTTTTTTTTTTTTTTTTTTATTCACGGTCATTTGTTTATCTACAATTCCCAAGAACTAAAGTGTAAATATAGTGTCATTTTTTGATGATACAAAATTAAATAAGTCATGCCTTGACATCACAGTTGAAAAGAGGGCCCATTGTCTTTCTATTCACAGGATATATCTGTATTTGCCAATCATTTATCTATTAAAATTAGTTTATTTTTTATTTTTTGTACAGTATCTGTTTTTTTAGTCATACAATAGTTCTTGCTGTAAATGAGGACCTCATTTGACTTGGTAATGCTTTGCAGTCATCCATAAGATTAATTCAAATACAAAATAGTTCTAAGATATGTACCCCAGAATTACCCTGCAGTCCTCATTTCCATTTACTGCCATGGCCATTGTAGTTTCATCACTGCTTTTCTTTAAAGTGTTAACACCCCTATGGTTTGTTCAACGTCATTGTGACACGATACAGTATCTGTTCTACTCTACATAAATCCAGGGTTGTGTAGCAGACACAGGATCTGCTGGCAGAGCAATTCAAGTGTACCTTAAATCGTGTTGCTTTTGAACATCACATTATCAAGTAATTGAGAATAAAAAAGAGTTTTGAGGGAGGAATGTTGCACAGTGGTGGCGTACCAATGTGATTCCATAGATAAAGCATGTTTAACAAACTCCTTTATTCTTCCCTGCACACATCGTTTTCATATCCATTAACCAGCTGGAAAAGTTGATAATGTAGCCAGGATTAACCATTTTACTGCAATGTAGAATAGAGGCGCACATAAATAGAAAGTAGGCCAGACAATAACTCACAGTTTTCAAATTGCTGTGTAAATCATTTCTGTTTATTAAACATAATCATTTTTAATTTTTTTAAGGCACAGCGTTATTTAAACACATAAAGGCACTGTGATGAATAGCAGCTGGGGCTAATACAAGACTTATGGTGGTTTTTTTTTCTTTCGTTTTGGCTGCAAAAGAGCAGTCTACTGCAATACAGTGTACAAGTACATACATTTGCGTTGCGTAGTGGAGGTTGTTTGTATACAATACATAAACCAGAGCGCCGTCTGGATTTTAATAGCTAATGAGTCAGGCGGTTTGCTGGAACAAGAAGTCTTTGTGGTCACCGAAACCCATGCGCACATACAAACACAAACGTGTGATACTGCATGCATTTTATCTATTAACAAATTTAAGATTCAATCCCAAAACCTAAAGTGCTAAATCTAAACTAGGCCCTGACCCACATTTCACATTGTGTGTGCTGTACTCATTCCCATTAGTTAGAGGGATGTCATGAGTTTAAGTTTGTTTACTGTGATTTCAAGGGACAGCGACTGTTGCCTTCACAAAAAGTCATTTACAGTATGAATAATGAACTTCATTTCTTTTTAAAGTAGTTCTGCACATTTATAAGACATTCTTAAAATATAAATGACCGTATTAAACTGGGTTTGATTCTCATTCAGGTGTATGATGAACACTGCTGTGACCCTGTCCTGTTAGACCTCCAGATGTATTTGCCGAAGTACTACGGCACCTGGACTCCAGCTGATGCGCCGAATGGTATGCCTTTACTGCTTTAGATTAACTGTAACACATGACTGTGCACATACAGTAGGTGTGCTATTATTTTGGCCTCATGTATAGGCTCATGCACTTTTTAAAAACTACATAGATTTTGCCTTTTATAAATACATTCCATCATTAATAAATAGAGACCCAGATTAGCACAAATCTTTGACTTCCTTGACACTGACATTAGATTGTCCAAGGTTAGTGCTAATCAAGGTCTGTTCAACCAGCCATATATATATATACAAGGTGGTGGTGTTTTAAGTGGTGTTTTAAAACAAATTCAAATTTATTCCAGTAACTTTGTGTGTAAATCAACGCTCTTGACATTTGCTCACCTGGTGTGCCAAGTTTAATAAAGCAGGAAGTTGGCATTTACAAGCTTGTACAGTTTAATGGTTTTTGGCTGTCTTTTTACTTTATGTGTAGTCATACAATGGTATTCTGACGGTACTTCTCCTTATTGTTATCACTGGTTCTCTTGGCTCATACACACGCATCATTATTCAGGAGTTTCTTATCCTTATTATTCTTAACTAGCCAGTGCAAAAACTACCGTGGTCGCAGTTTGAAATTCTCCAACTCAAAATTGGGCCAGTATAAAGAAGATGATAAAGGCTCTGCTACAGTTATTCTTTGTCACAGATCAATTGTGGCACCCACCATTTAACTTGTTTTATTCAGGTTCGCTGCTTACATTGTAACACACCTGTAGTGTGCTAGTATAGCACTCTGTATCACTGTACTTTGATTTGTTTTCCCTACTAATCCAGATAGCCCTGGTAACCGTGATTTACCCTCTCTTCATCTGAGTTATGCAAGTGCAATTGAGTGGGAGTAAACCACAACTTGTTTCCTGAATTTTCACACGGCACTTGAAACACTATTTTCTTGTTCCCTTCTCTTTTCTGTTTGTTTTAATCGTCTGACTTTAGATCTGTACCTTAAACTGGATGACGTGACCCGCAAGTTTAACAAGCCATGTATAATGGATGTAAAAATAGGCCAGAAAAGTTACGATCCCTACGCCTTGAAGGAGAAGAAAGACCAGCAAATCAGGAAGTACCCCTTGATGGAAGAGATTGGCTTCCTAGTACTTGGCATGAGGGTAAGTGGGTTACATTTTATATTAAGGTTTCCCTGAGTGGCAAAGACACGTCCACATGGTGTGCAGGGTGAGTCATACAGTCAGGGGAGCGCAGGTTTGCATCCTGGCTGTGTGAAGTTGCATCGCTGGGGATTCCACAGGGAGTCTTGCATTGGCTCTCCCACTCTTGCTGGTTATAAAGGCAAAATCATCATCATTTTGGTGATAAAAATGGTTAAAGCTTTTTGACAGCCTGCCATTTGAGTGGAGTTAATTTCCCTTGACCTCTTTAAATATAGTTTTGAAAGGATTATTTATAGAAATGTTTTAAGGTGGGTTTTTGAGTACATGGAATTCTATGGAATGTATAAAGAGCCATGGGTGATGGAGTGCTTGAAATGCACTTTTCCAAAAATGAGGAATCTAATGCAAGTCAAACCTGAACTTTCTTAACTATATACTTTACTATTCTTTATTATTCCAGCCACAGGTGTATGGATAAGGTGAAAGGGTTAGTTAAGAGTTAATGTTAGTGGGAAGTGTGTGTTTTCGTGTTCCGTGCTATCTCGTCTTGTTTGTGGATTTATGTCTGAGTGTTTTGTATTGTAGACCTTTTGTTTTGGCCCTTGTGCCTGTTATTTTGTTAATGTGTTTTTGTTCTGTTTAATGTTTAGTGTTTTATTTGTTGTTTATTATTATTATTATTATTATTATTATTATTATTAAATGTGCACACCAGCATTTAAACCTGCATTCTCTGCCTCTGAGTCTCTAGGGCACAGTCCCATTTCTGACACCAGGTGTTGTAAGGATGATGTAATTGACCAGGCTTTTGTAACCAGGAAGGCAGAGGCAGAGAATGAAGATTTAAGCTCTGGTGTGCACGTTTATTTACATTAAACAGAACAAAAACACATTAACAAAATAACGGGCACAAAGGCCAAACCAAAAGGTCTATAATACCAGAAAACTCATGAATGTAAATACACAGCCCAACCACCAGCCATGAACCCCCCCATCTTAAAAAAAAACAAAAAAAAAAAACAGGATCATTTAAAGCAATTACATTTATTTTAAACCAAAGCAATTCGATCGACAGGTTTTATAAGTGCTGTTTTTCTGTTTCAGTAGCCAACTAGGAAATTACATAATAGTACACTTAAACTTCAAATAAGTAAAACTCCAAAAGACAAATGCGTGAATCAACCTTATTTATAAGTACAACTCTGGACTTCCACAGAGAAGTTGTCCGATTCCCAACACATTAAGTAAATTGCATTGCTATAAAAAGACAGGCGTTACATTCCCAGTTTTAGATTCACAAATTACTATAAAGAAAATAAAAAGGTTTTCATACATTAGTGCTGACAGTGTTCTAAATCTCAGGCCATTCAGTCAAGTACTTCAATTCGTTATAATGTTTCAAACTAGTTAAGCTTGTACATTCTCAGGCATCCAAACCGATATCTTGTTTCAGGTCTGCTGATAATAGTGACTTTTTTCAATCACAGAAACAAAGCAAATGCATTGTGTCAAGTTTACACAACAGTTAACTTGTTTACAGTTGCATGATACACTCACATAGCACTAGCAAACAACCAGGGAAAGGAAGGACAGACGTACAAATACAGATACAGAAGTGGCGCTCCTGTTGTTGCGCTGCCCTATATATAAGGTGCAAAAATATTTACCGGAGCTGAGCTCCGGACAGCTCCGTCTGAAGTTAAGCCCTGTATGTACCTAATATCTAGTTGGGTCATTGTTTGCCGTGATTACAGCCTTCACATGACGTGGCATAGACAACACAAGGTACTGGATGCTGCTTTGAGGCATAGTTTTTCAGACTTGACTGGTCTATCTGTCTTTTCCCTCTGTTATTCACTAACTGTTTGCTGCCACAACTCTCTCTAGAGCCCCATTCACACCGGCATGCTTTACTCAGGTCAGATCCTACCTGGGTCAGGACCTAGTGTCATTCAGGTCGGCTACGCAGTTTCACAATGCTTTTGATAAAGCAGGGCTGGGTGACAGACGCAAGTAAACAATACGCGTGTCAGTTTTATTTTTCACTTTTGTACCCCTGAACATCTCCTATGAATGTTTGTTAGTGCTTCCTAAGGAGGTGATGAAGTTCAATGGCAAACTCCGCTGATGGAACAACAAGTACCTCTGGTCATTTTCAGTAGGTGCTCGTTTACCTTGTCTTGCACACAAGGTCATATAGCTCACAGTTAAATATAACTTAGCCTGGGAATTATTTTTGGAAAATGTCAGCATTAGCCATATACTTTCCTGATAATAACCTCTTTATAAACATAATGCTATGATGTTAAAGCAAGTTGTAATTTTAAAACTAGACACTTGTTTCTATTTCAGTTAACTTAAAATCTAAAATACAGATCATTACAGTGTGTAACCTACAAAAATGATGTTTCAGAAATCACATTTATTACAATGTAATTTGTTTTATGTGTTTGTCAGCGATTGGGACATGACAACGTCATTTCTGCCACTCGCAATACAGGTGTGGCAAACACGCCTTCTACTACACCTTTCAGTCAGTTGTACAGAGTAATCATTAACTTATCTTTATTCTGCCTTGAGCAATGAATTCACTGTTAAGGAAATCAAGGTTAGTCACATTTTTTTACTGGAAAAGGGTAATTTACAAGCTGTAAAAAGGGAAGTGTTACGTTTGTGGGTCATCAGTGAATAATAATGAGTCACAGAGCATTGGGTGTTGACATGACCCACAGGTGCGCAGATTTAATTTAACACAAGTGCTGCCACTGGGGTACCAGCAATGGTAGCCCTAGTGTCAGATTTAATAAAGAAAACAAAACAAAGCTAAAAATAAAAAAGTCTCACTAAAAGAGACGTCCCACTTCAGGAACCTACTACACTATGAAAACCCTCTCTATACTGTTTGAGATCAACATCCCCTAAACTAATCTACTGCTGTTGCTCCCGAAATCCCGGCCTCCCAGCAATTGCGGGTCATTGCGACGGTCCTGGCTGGGCAGAGCCTTCACAGGCACCGTCTTGCAGGTGAAGGGTTCTGTAGTAGTTATCCTGCAGAGCGGACACTCTCCTTCTCGATGTTAACAAAGCGCCGCTCTGCATGCAGCCTCCCCGGGCACGCCCCCCAGCCAATCCGGACCTTCTAATCAGCTCAACGCCGGGCGAGCCTACCTGCTCAATTGGTTGCCTAGCAACGCGTCACCCACGCAAGAACCAGCTACAGGGTCCTCCTTGTGACACAAGCATATTGCGCCACTTTTTTAAAAAAAAATCAATTAAGAATGAATAGTGCGTTTGTGAAAGGTTTTACTTTACTTTCTACAGACGCTTCTACAGTATCCTGGTAAAGTACAGGAGGGTTCAAAGGTAGCCAGAATGTATGTAGAATACAGAACAGTGGAACTCTGCAGTTCCAGTTGCAGCAGCAGACTATGGATACAATTGGATAGTGTAGCCTTAAAGAACCTGCAAATCATGAAGCCATTCGCTAGGTTTGCAATTCCTGTAGTTGTGCCGCTTTCTTACAAGACACTCATTCAAGGCATTGTGGAAACGAGTGGTGGTCACATTGAGTGCCAACCATACCATCCTATTCCCCTGTGTATGCTATCACTGCCTGCACATAGACACATATTTGCCCTGGCATGTCTATTCTCAATTAATGCTTGAACCACCCTATATCCACACTTTGCCATGAAATGATTTTGCACGTATTTCCAAGTAATTGACAGTTTGGTAATATAGACTTTATTACTAAATGTGATTTCTGAGACAGCAACCCAATTCATAAAGGATCCAAATAAATGCAGAAACTGCATTTGAGTCTTAACTATCTTAAATCAGTCTACTCATGTAAAAGGCAGTACTCTCTTGATCACTCACTGGCCTGTAAAAAAGGTCTGTTACTGATATTTTCTGGAGTACAGTTATTATTATCGATTTCTTTTCCAAGATCGGTTGATGTTTATTTGTTTCTGGTTTCTTCCTCACAGGATGGGTCAATAGAAACCACAAAGCATTTATAGTTGGGGGTTGTTTGAAAAGGAAAATCTTTGTGTGATTAAATTACTGTGGTTAAATACAGGGGCCAGACTGACCTTTTGTTTGTTGTTGATTGACAGGCTTTAAATCTTCTAGAATGGTGCAGCAAAGGGTTTATCATCGATGAAGCAATAAAGTTGTAATCTAATTCAATGGTACTTTCCCTGTATAAATCAAATAGAAGTATTCCCAGTGATACAGAATATTGACCCAAAATAATTTCATACTTATTTTATTGCAATACTATCACATCAATCCTTATTCTTGTCATTTCCCCCCTCCCCAATGTATGTCTGGGGGAAGTTGACAAGATCAGATCTGGTTAATAATGATGGGAATCTGGGGGTAGTAAACTCAGAATTGTTTATTAGACATTCCTTAATGATTCATGTATTTTTTCATAGTTTTACAATGTAAATGTTACATGTTAAAGTGGTACTGAACAGGCTGTAGGGTTTAAAACACAATGCATTACTTTCTCTAGCTTTTTGCTGTACGTACTCCTGCAATATCTTTACATCTTTTTCACTGTTTTCATGGAAATTCCAAGGCAGCAGCAGAAAACGCTTTGCAAAAACACTCCTAAACTTTTGATTAAACAATAATCTTTTAAAAACGTTTTGTTCTCGTCATTTTATGAGACCTAGTGTGTGTAAGTGATGTTTTTGAAATACAAATTTACCAACCTTTGTAATATTGAGATGTGTAAAGATGTTTCTGTATTTTGAATTCATTTAGAAGGTGATTTTGAAGGATACATTCTAGTGAATTCTCTTCTTCCACAAGACAGCAGTGCTGTGTCAGTTTCTCAGCCCTGCCCTGGAGGCAACACTCTCTTGGCTTGGAAACGTGGCCCTCTGTGTGGTTGCTGACTAAAGTGGCCCATTATTGCAAATTGCTGGTATGCTACTGATTTTGAGATATGGACACTTGCCCAATAGGAAATGGGCTGAGACCACCAGACACGGGTAGCTCATTTATAAAATGACCCCACAATTAAAATATTGAGATCTGGCCCGCCTGCTATAAGCCAGCATCTGTTTAAACTGTTTTTCAAAGGCATACATTTACTGGCACAGCTGAATGGCATGGCTAACATTTGTGCGTGTGATCAATCATGATTGACTTGATGGATTGGAACGCCCATTTGCATGCGAGTTAATGGTTTGGTGTTCTAGATATTTGTATTATTTTTTTGTGAGCGTGATGAGCATGAGGGCTATCGCATTGAATGTTGTAGCAATCTTGTCTTTTGGGGTAGGTAAAATAAACCTTGTCGTTCTTGGCAGTAAATGGCTAACATTTGGTGTACCACTAAATTCTGTTTAGGGATACCAAGATAATATGTAAATAAGAGGTGGGGTTAATAGGCAATAAACTTACCACCCCCAGGCATTCGTCATCCCTAAAAAATGGATAACATTTTGGGGTAGCACTGTTCTTGTGAGATGACTTGCTCTGTTAAATAATTTGCACATATTTGAAAAGGGAACAGTGTCCATGCACAGTGTAGTAAGGAACACATTTCTCACCCCCGTGCATCACAGCAGGGGTGTTGAACAAATTTTTGAGTTACAATACATTACACTTATCGTGAGTATAATCATTGCTTTAGTATGAAGAGCTGAGAGCGGGGACATGCTGGAGGGAATCTGTGTCTTGAATCGGACTCTTTGTAAATCAATTAAATGCCTCCCAGGTCTGGAGTGCAATACTCAGAATGTGGCAGCAGAGGGCCCTTTTTTGAACACTGAGTGGTTATGCTTTTCTGCCTGAAAATAATACAACCCCCAGTATGTAAAAACATGTAGTGCATTTCTTTGTTGTTGTGTGAAACACATATTAACACTGTATAAGAAAATATGTTTGCCTTTTCTTGGCTATGTGTAACTTCTTCTATTAGGGAACTATAGGTGCCCTCAAACAGCTCAGTCATGACATGCTCAGATAACATTTTGCGTGGAGGAATTCATCAAACTGTTTAGAAAGAATCAAGTGAAACTACTCATATCCATGTTTATTGTTTTGTAGATATATCTTGTGAACACTGACAGCTATGAGACCCATGACCAGCATTACGGAAGAGGCTTGATGAAAGAAACAATAAAGGATGGTAAGTAGTGTGATACACAGAATAAATTATTAATATAGAAGAGCTCCAAACTGAATGTTCACTGTCTTTTAATAGCTTTCAAAGTTGTTATTGAGTCCTTGAAATTCCTTTCTTAATTATTTGTCATTTGGGCATGTAATTTATATATTTTACATGAGAGCATGTCCGGGGAAATTCATGACTTTGAGGTACCTCATTTAAGATGCTTCCTCCTCCTGCTGTTCAGTCAGGCAGAGACTGGCAGTTGTGTCAAATTTTTTTTATGTGGACTAACGTCCATTGGGAGTTAAGTTGAGAACATCAAACTTATTTTGACATAAGCAGGATTCAAACCTATACCGGTGAAGTTCAAAGACATTATAGTGTAATAGCCCACTCCCTTCCCTTGTGAAAAAAAAGTCTTCTAATCTTTTTTTTTTCCCTCTATAGGTTTAACCAAATTCTTCTTTAATGGAAACAACGTCCGGAAAGATGCCGTCACAGCCAGCATTCAGAAGGTCCAGAAGATCCTGCAGTGGTTTGAGAGCCAGAGCCAGTTACATTTTTATGCAAGTTCCCTGCTGTTTGTGTACGAGGGCTTGCCTCAGCAAGCAGCTCAGATGAAGCGGAATGCCGGCAGTCTGGCAGACGTGAGCGCCGCTCCCAAAGGCTGTCACACAGACGGAGAGGTGCTGGAGTACAACAATAATGTCCGCGTGATCGGCTCCATGGAGAACGGGAGGACGGTGACTTCGCTTGGCCAGAGCCTCTCCAACATGTACGCACTCCACAAAAAAGGCTGTTCCCAGGGACATTACAATGACGTCCCCCTGCAAATCGAAACCAGCGAGCAGGATAACAGCTTATGGAAACGCACTACTCCGCCAAACGGTAATGATAACAAACCCCAACTGGAAAAGGAAAGCCACCATATGCCAGCTGTGATGCAGAGACCAAACGAGGTAGAAGTTAGAATGATTGACTTTGCTCACGTTTTTCCCAGTAATACCAAGGATGAAGGGTATGTCTACGGGCTCAAAAATTTACTGACTGTGCTGCAGCAAATCCTAAATAATTAAACCTCTCCCCGTATTGATGCTGTGGTTGATGTTGCACTTCTTTTTAACATTGGGGCCAATATCAAAGAAAGAGCAGCAGCCGTCATGGAAATAATTCTGCACTAGCAGTGATGCATACTGATGTTTGTAATTCTTTGTGTATTACGTGCTTGTTTCGTACTACTGGTAACTATAGTTTAATTTTATAATTATCTTACTCAGGAAAACTAATGCATAAAACATTCATTTAAAAAAATAATAATAATAATTTGGACAACTGATGTGACTAGTGGGAGGATTACGAAAAATAAGTAGGCTATAGCTTATGGATATAAAATATATCCTCTATTTTAGAAATAGCCCCAGAAAAAAATAATGAAACTGAAGAACTACTGATTTTTTTTTCAATTTACTATAACTAGTTCTATTTCTATTATGTTAGCTACAAAATAAACAAATTAACCTTGAAAGATATTTTTACGATAAATAGCTTATATGACTTAAACGTTTTTTTTTTTTGTTTTTTTTTTGCTGCCAAATTGTTATAACATTTATTCTGAAGCTCTGGAAAGAAGGTGTTGCAAGGTATAAATGGGGGGGGGGGGGGGCTTGTTTTTAAAGATTGGAATGGGTTAAATTGATTGAAATAGTGCTTTTTTATATTTATTAGCAAATTATCTTAACATTATTTTAGTGTAAATATATGAATTGTGCTGCTGTGTTATAAGGAATATACTGTGGAATGGAACTACAATGCTTCATGATAGGAATTACCTATGTACTGGCTAGAGTTTAATATGAAGTGAAATTATTTAAGAAAACTGGCAAAAAAACAAAAAAGTAATAAAAAAATCTCTCATTGTTGTATATCTCATCCCCAGAAAGAGACTGACACATTTATTTTGCACCCCCAGAGCCAAAACTCCAGGAGTAGCAGCGGTCAATATGTACATTTATAACTAATCTAAACATACATAATGGTATAGAAGGCAAATTGGGCTTTTACAACTTGGCAAAAGCAGCTATATATATTAACGTTTCTTATTACTTAAAATGTTTTGCTTTAGTCTGATGATGATATTTCCCTTAAGTTTGATTTTAAAGTGGTACTAACCAAGGCTTTTAACCTGTCATAGTGTCATTATTAGACATGCCTAAGGGTTTCATATGTTTTAGTTTTTTGGACTGTTCTTTCACTTTGATTCAGGTTTGGCCGGTTTGTCTTGTCGGAACGCTAGTGAGTTCACTTCCTGTGTTACAGGTACAGTAATATGTGTATATATATAATATGTATATATTTACATATTTACTTGGTTTAGAATCCTTTTCAGGCCATTCAGAGCACCTGTTCCCCCATGTTATAAAGGCAATTGGCTTATAGCCAATTAGGAATTTGGAAATAGGAAAAATGAGCTTCAGAAGAGCCATAGTGAAAATAAAGTTCAACAGAGGTTCAGAAGAATGGGGAGAATTTGGGTGCAAATGTTACTATGCAAATCAGGGAATGTAGGTTGCACTTTAAAAGGCATACATAACAATTTAATAGCATTGTAATAACTACGATGTCCTGCTCTTACATGATAACTACTGGTGGAATAAGTGTATTATTACATGGAAATGGCCAGTGCCATGGTGTTACTATGTAATTAAAAATGTTGTTCACAAATTAAGTATACCGTTGTTACCATGTAATAGCCGGAATCATTGGTAATTACTTGGTTGTTAAAATGTGATTGCATGGCTATTCATGCACTAATATAAAGTGTGACTTGAATGGAAAGAAAACATTCTTGCATAGTAACCTTAAGTTACTGCCATTTGTTTTTGTAGAAATTCTTTGGTCAGGTAAATCACTAAAACAATTACTAGCACAGCTGTACCTTGAACATGAGAATATTAACAAAGTGTATTACTACTTTTCTATTTTTATCTACATCTGTGTCCGAAATCAACAAAACTCAAAAGGGTTAATGGCAAATTGGTTTAACGAATAGATGCACCAACAAGGGCATTTTAGTTGTGTAATGAAGTTGCTTAGGAAACATGCATCTCCTTATGATTATATTCCATTCCAGTATCCTAGGGATTTATTAATAATGGTAATATGAGTATTTATTGTTAATTGTTTTTAGTGATGGAATTGGTAGAATGAACTAGCTGAACTAATGAAAGATAAAAAAGATAAACTACTATCAATTATATATTGTTTTCACATCTTTTTGGCCCATAAATAGTTCCTTTCTTGGTAAAGAATGGAAATAAAAGCAAACAAACAGATAATAACCTTTTGTAAACTAACTTATGCATCTCAGAAGAAACATTTTAAAGTGACCCTGTCCCATACTCCTTTAAAAAGAATGTAATCTATAAACTTACAAACCAGTATTAAAAGTCTCACCATGTTTGTAGTAGGACAGACAGTGTGATGTAGTGGCAGTCATGCTTTAAGGGAGTGGGGGTGGTACAGTACTTTAGCTTTTCATCCCAGCAAGACTACATTGAAGGCGAAACTATGAAAGAATGTAGTAAATGGGCACCAATAATTTATTTTTAGTTTAATAACATTTTGTGATGGATCATGCATTTCATGTTTCTTCCCCAAGCTCTTTAAAAGAGTGATAACGAAGGCAATCACTGGTCCATGTTCTTTTCGTTTGTTATTTTATTTTGGCAAAAAATATCTTTAGCAAAATGAGTGGATCAGTGACAATGTTAAAACTAGTAAGATGAATTGTAAATATTGAATACTTCATATTGAAATTAGTGAAGTGACCTTTTGCAATTGTCAGTTTGGTGCATCTCTGGGCAAGTTCAGAGGTCAAGCTAACATGCAGATCTTCTATTGCATCTAATCTGCACACCAGTGCACAGGCGGATCGGAACATTACAGTATATGTGAACCGTTAATCGACCTATGCAGCTTATTTCAAAGGCTATTTATTTGCAGTCTTTTTATTGTATGGTTTAATATCATCTCTTCCTTTTGTTTACAATAAATTCTATGAATCTTACTGGTTTACTGTTTTCATACACCTAGAGAAGTTAACTTCATACTGTATACTAGTGTAGGCGTAATATGGCTAAAATGTTCTCCCTCCCTGAAATGAGTTAGTACATGTTTTACCCCAGAGCAAGTCACGTTATTATGTACAGCATATGCATGGCAGTTAGGCTTAAGGGTGTGAGAATAGGTTTATGCCTTTAATTGTTTTTGCTGTGAAGGATAGGAGAACTTTCCCTGTGTATTTTGGTGTTAGCAGTCACTGCCATGTGGGCAATTTAACATGCGCCTGGTTTTAAATTTCCAAATAAGCAGGTAGTGCACAGAAGCACTTTAGTAATTTTGGGACTGTACTGGATCTGTTTATAAAGCATCACACAGATCAGGGCTTGACTTTAACTTTGCCATAAAACATTGTAGACTGGTGGTGCAGACCCTGATTAGCACTGATACAAATCTACAGAAACATCCGTACTAACCCGGGCTCTGTGAATCATTAAGCTTCATTGGTTCAAAAGTTTTAGTTTTGTCAAATTATGAACAATAGTGGTAAACTGTAAATCTGAGCCCTGGTATTCTTGCTTAATGAGGTTTCTGGAAGAAATGGTGTCTTGCATCCCTTATGCTTTTGCCTAAATGTTTTCTATTTTGATCTCATAGTCTTTGTCCCAGTTGTGTTCTTTTTTGTTTTGTTTTGTTTTTGGATTGTATCTGTATTTTTTTTTTTTTTCTCTTTTCGTTTTTATCATGGAATCACAGAGGAAAGTGTTTGTGTGTAATTGCTGTTTCTTTCAATCCAATGGAATCAACTACATTTAACTAATGTTATTGCCTACTTTTGTAAATGAAATAAATATGATAAATGATATTTAGATAAAAACATAATGCCTGTATATTCTGCTAATTTAAATTACTAATAAAAAATTACTCCACAAAAAAAACGCAAACTGTTTATTCTTGGGTGCCTTTTAACTGTTCCTTCATTGGTAAGTTTGGAAGAGGCATTTTAGAGCAATGCCAAGCAAACCACAGACTGTATAGAACTTTAAGGAGTAAGTAGCTTTGCATTTAATTTATTATTATTATTTTTTTTTTCACTGTTCCCTTACCTTTTTATGTTTGTAGTCATTCTTGGCAGAAGGTTCTTAGACTGAGTTGAGGAACTGCTCTTCAGTTCTTGTTGCCTGACAAAGGCATATGCAATGTAGACTAAATCAGGCAAAGTGTCTACAACACATCAAAAATGCTTGTTGGCTTTGTACAGTATGTCCCAGTACAAGCAAATATCTTCATCAGAAAGAAGAAGAACCTGTGATAATACCGCTAGTGCTAACAAGAGGAAATTGATTTTAAAAAGCTTGTTAGCAATTAGAACTATTATAACAATCTGTTGTTAAAGTTGTTTTTTTGCCTCAGCCTGCAGCTCTTGTGGACAGTATTTACACATTTTTTAAAGCTTGTTTGTGTGGCAAAATTCAGTAACTTTTTTTTTTTGTGTGTGTATTACAGAAGTATCCTTTGGTCCCATGACAATTATAGGGCAATAGGCTACTGTAGCTTATGAACACCATATGTAACATGAAAAGCTTAAACACTGTGTAGCTAAATATGAACAACATTTCCAAAGAATAATCAACCAAAATAATACATACAAAAAATAAATGCTACTACAGACATTTCCAGAGCTGAATTATTTTGAATCTAGCATAAAAAACACACAAAGTACAAATTAGTTAAATAGTATTAACAGAGAGCTAGACATCAGTAGTACTTTCGATCAATTTCTTCATAGGATCTCCATGTTACCTTAACATACTTAATTAGGGGTTTCTGTCAATTCACTTATTGCATACATTACTAATGATTAGAACTATAACCAGTTAATTTCATCATTCTACCATGTTAAACACAACTTGAACCAAGAAATATATGACTCCACTGGCACGGTCTTGTAAAAGTATACGTCTTTTATGCTTGAATGTGTTTCTTGTTCCAACTTTTGATAACTGAATCTGAATTACTTACTGTCGACCTTCACCAGTGGGCCAAGCTATGTTTAACAACTTATAACGGTAGCTATTTGAATTTTCTGGATAATACAAGCATTAATCTTTGAATTAACCAAATTCGGACTTTAACAATGTAATTAGTATACATATAGATTCAATTGACGAACATATTACTCTAGTACTGTAGTATTTTGATTAAAGTATAAAGCTCTATTACATGTAGTGTTTAAATAGGCATAACAGTCCTGCTGGAAATCCTGAGAAGATGTGGTTTTAACCCTGCCTGTCAGAGAAATCCACCTTACAGTATCTATCATCATCTTCTGGGATGCAAATGATTCCGAACTAATGGAGGATTAAAGAGGGGCTTAGCATATCCTTCAGTATTAACACACACTTTTTAAACAGGTCAAGTAAAGACAGCAGGCTTATATACAGCCGCCCTTTATGAGACTACAGGCTCCTTCAAACTGCTTTTCTCGTCTCAGGTGGCCACCCTTATCAAAGGCTCTTGAAAGGCTCTAGCAGCGTTTGGTAGAATGGCAGCACAGTGGTAAAAATGTGATATTGTATGAACTAGCATTAATCGAAGTTAGAATAAGTGACTGAACTGTACAGACAATTGTGTTGTGATGAGCTAGTTGAGTTAATTGCTCTTAATGAATGAATGTTGTTTAGGGAAAAATAAATGCCATAAATGTATTTTATATATGGAGTATCGACTCTTAAAGAATGAATCTTAAAAACAAACAAACAATTGGTTTGTATTAATATCCTCTCTGTGGTTAAACATAGCAAGACATGGGGGGTGGGTGGGGGGGGGGAGGTTGTCAGCAGGGAAGGTGTTGAAGTTGGGACTATGCAAAAAACACTTGTGGGAGACTGAATAAGGCTTGTGGATATAAACCTTGCTGAGCTTAAACTTTTTAAAAATAAGTCTCAATGATCTGATGAAACACAGAAACCAAAATAATAATAATAATAAAAATAATTGAAAATCAAACAACACGAATGACACGTGGGTAAGAGAATTTTAAATTTTAAATTATTTATTTTTTTAAAAACAACGTTTTACCTTTAATCACAATTATGACCAAAAGTTGTAGAGAAGTGTTCAACGTGTACATGTGATTTAACTTCAGAAAATATATTTTAAGAAGGCTGCACATTTCAGTCCTCAGGCTTGGGGACCACTGATCTCTCTTATCTAAATACCGTAAATAACCTAGATCATGGGGTAATTAGCAAGCTTTTAAAATTTGCAGATGACACAAAGCTGATGGGAGTAGCTGACCCACTGTTTAAATGATCAAGAATTGTGAAATGGAGTCTGTAAGTGTGTTCATTAACACACAGTAATTAAAGCTGGTTTTGTTTAACAAGGCAGTCATTTCAAAAACAAAATCTGCTTCCCATGAAAACTAAAAGATGTTCACATGAAGGACTGAACTGAAACTTGTGAAAAACAGATCATAATTCATCCACATATGTATTAAGTGAACCACCTAAGCAGAATGCAATTACAACTACAAAATAAGTATTTATTTATTTATTTTAAACGGAATCTCATTTAACAGTTAAACAGCCACCAGACAGAAAATACACCAAATTATATCATGTATTGCGCTTGTAGCAATGTCCCACCACTAGATGGTGCTTTAACATCGTATATGTACACAGTGACAGTAGGCATTCATTAATGGGCCTGTATGTGAATTAAACATGATATTAACATTTACATACTGAATTACCAGTGCTTTAAATGCAAATTGGTAATGCAATCTTTTAATTGACAAATCCACAAGCAGATGAATACAGTACTATGTTATGTTTTTGGGGTTGATAAGCATGTATATTTTGCCTATATATACAGTGTTAATTATTGCAGACCAGATGGTGGTGGGCCATTGATTACCTTGGGGTGCCTGAGACTTTCACTAAATTGCTGTGTGAATAGATGATTGGCCTCTCTTTAAAAACAAGAGATTCTAAGCAAGATATACATAAAGTGGCACACCAAATAATAATTATTGAACTGCAATGCATAATGATTGTGTGGGAAATATTTTGTAGGTCTAAAATGAAGACTGAATGACTCACCCTTTTATTTGGCATTGGTAGTAAACGGATAGAATTATATACACTGCCTGGCCACTATAATTGTGGGGTGTGCCACAAATCCTCGACAACCCACCTCCACTGGGTAAACCTGGACTCTCCATCCTCGCTGTTCCGCTTCAGCAGCTAGTTGAGCATACCGAAGTTTCTTCCTCTCATACGCCTCATCAACAGCATCCTCCCATGACACTTTTAACTCTACCAGGTGAACAAGGCGTGCTGATCCAGACCACAAGACAATATCAGGTCGAAGGTTAGTGGTGCAATCTCAGGTGGGAAAATAAACTGTTGTCCAATACCTGCTGGCATTTTCCAGTCTTAGCAGCTTCCAGTTGTTCTAGACGGTTGTTGCTCCCCTGGACGGAGGATGTTGATGCTCAAAATTTAGCCTTGGCGCCCCCTGAACAAATGGCATTTTTGCATTGAACATTGATTAAATAGGCTGCCTGCAAATAAAATACCATTGTGATTGAATTATGGAAGGCATGTAACTCTGCATAGGCTGTGCACTGTATAACGAAGATGCATTTTTCATGAACACAACAAGGACAAAAAAAAAAGAAATAAGGTAGTAGTGTGCTGATGCATCAAAAATGTAAAATATTTGTTTTGAATACATGTTGTTGTTTTAGGTTATAGAATGGAAAGGAAAGCACTAGCCAACCAGTATTCCAATCTGTTCAAATACAGTACGTGCCTATACCAGCCTAGCCTGGGACTTTCACAACCTGGCTGATTCACTTGACAACCAGCTCACTTTGGTAGGGGTCGGAGGTGGGTGAGCAGTGCCACTTTATGAAAGCAATAACACGTAACAGGGTGTTCAAAGGTTGTCCAATATCTGCATGCCCAAGGAAGTTGTCCAGTAATATCCACAGAGAGTTAATTATAGACTACCCAGCTCATTTCACATGTGACCCAAGCCACATTCAAATTAAGGCCTTGAGAAGTGAAAGGCTAGTGCAGTAACCCATAGTGACCTAGTTGATTATATATTGTGTAGCCTAAAGCAGTGGTTCTCAAAGTGGGGCGATCATGGTAAGGTTTTAGGTGGTCACCACATCACAAGCAGACATGTTATAAAGTAATGCTTAGAGCAGGAATTCCCAAACTGTGAAAAGAATTACATTGACAAAGCAATGTTCCCCAAACTGGGGGAATAAACTACTTTTGCACCAATGCTGCTGTTAGGTGCTTGGGGTTATTTTGAATGTAACACATCAGCTTGAGGCTGCACTAACAGTATGTACCTTTATACAACAAAAGGGAGTGATTGTAAGGAGAACAAAATAGGCAATTATATTGATTCCCTTATTATAACATCATATTTTTCAATTAAAAATAAATAAACAAATACATGCAGGATTTCTGTTGATTTATAGTTTTATGATAGAATTTCTTGATATGTTTTCTTCTCCTTACATAAATATAATAAACAATACCACTCCTGCTTAGCTTTCTAGGCAAGTTTATGTCGCATTTGCAGTCAGACACAGTACAACAACTGAGTACAGTTATTATGGAAGGTTTTTTTGAAATGTCCAAGAAATTATGCTGAACATAATGAAAGCATTTAGCCTTGAGCTAAGAAAGTGGGAACCTTAGGGCTACAGAGCTGTGGAGCAGGTCTTTAATAGAAAGCAGACGCTGCAGTTTGAAAATCTGTAAGAAAAAGATGACTGCTTTGTGTCTTTTTGCTTTATATTAAATGTTTATAAAATATCTAGTTTTAAATAGTTATCTTGTGTATTCAATTTATTTTTTCAATAGGGGGTTGCAGCAGGCCAAAGTTACTTTGAAGGGGGTTCCAGCTTGAAAAAGTCTGATAACAATTGGCTTACAGTATAGAGCAGAGGCTATAAAACGTATCCAAACCAATTTCTGTTGAATGGTATTATAAGTTATTTAACTGCCAGTATAGTAATACATACAGTGAATAGTAAATGGTATTTAAAGGTATTTAAATGTCTTCTGCGCAGTTCAAAAGGCATATAACTAAATTGATGACATTCAAGAAGATGGAACAAATGATCTGAAGAAATTATGATTTATATTGTACGCATTGGTACAGAAGACTGGCTATTCACTATTAATCTGATTAAATACTGTCACTTTATCTATACACACATACTAAACAGAACCTGGCATGATTATGTATTTAACCTATACAATTTACATTTTTTGAACAGTGTTAGTAAATTATCAACACACAGTTACAGGTAGGTCTATTACAAGTAGGTCTATTAACCATGATGTCCTGCTTGGTTAAACCTCTCATGTCTGCTTCCCTGATCCTGGCAGGTTAATTATTAAATCTTTGCAAGCTAGTGATGAGTAAAATGTGGTGCAGCTGGGTGGCAAGGACAGCGCGGTGGAAATATGTAGTCACTGACACAACAGATCAAAGCTTGTATACTTCAGGTGTCACTTCAATGGCAGCTAAATTACAGCCGGGAGATGAGACAACAAAAAGCCTGGACATTAAAAGGCTGAATGTGGTTTTTTAACCAACTGCATCTTCCTGCTCCTGAAAACCAAATTACACACCGAGGCTCATTTCGCTCTCCGCTGGCCAAGAGACAAAATCCTGAAGGGGCTTTATTCAGAATCCAAAAGTTTCTATCTGCATTTACTTTCTAACATTATTTATCCTAATATTGTCCTTAGTTTGCAAACAATACAATAATACAAACGTGGAGTTTTTTTCATACTCCAGTTTTTTTTTTCTATACTCTACCATATAAAAGTTTATGTATTGTGTAATGGAAGTGCAGTGTTGGATTCTGTCCACTGTTGTTGAGATGAGACGAGGTTTAAAGCCCTATAACCGTGAATGTAGAGGAGGCCGGCTCTTTTGCATGGTGATTCACACTCGCTTTTGGTGTGTGTGGTTGCCGGTTCATGCTCCAGCCTCTGCCATGTACATTGGTGCCGTGATGTTAAAGGGGAAAAGGTTGTGTAGTCGATGTCCTCCAGTACACTGACATCAGCATAAAACACACGCTTAACTCTGGACTACAGAGCTCGCTCTTTTTTTGAAAGGTAAGATGTACATCTTTGTTCGTGTTCAGCCCTTGCCTTTCCATTCAATTCAATGGGCTGGGATGCCAATTCATTACTCTTTTGCATAGTAGTTAAGTCGCTCTCTTCAGGTATGAGTAGTCGTAATTATGCACTCTTCCAGTTTGGCTAAGAAGTGTCTCATGTTACAGAATTTGGTGAGATATCAAAGCTGGGTGTTATAGCTATCAGACCTCTGCACCGCATGAGTTAGCTGCTGATATCAGGTATTGACAGTTTTAACAATATTGTTATATTTTTATACTGAACACAGGGCATCTCTGTAAAGCAGCGCCCCAGGCCTGCCACAGGCAATCCTTCTAATTTAAAGAGATACAAACCCATGATCTCAAGGTCTGCAGTTCTGGGAGTTTGGATAAGGGAGTATTACATTACATTGAGTGAATGTGGAGGAATATCTGTTTCGAATGAATTAACACATCATTGCTGACTGCTTTAGCTCCATTCAGTCAATGTTTTAGTAGGGGGAAACATAATGAAATGAGCAAAGTATTTTGAATCTGTCCATTTTATTTATTTTCACCTTCTGAACCTGAACAGTGGATAATATCAAGCAACTGATACCCTAGAGGTGAGGCCCAGCCTGCGAAGTCTGCCTGGCCTTGATGGCTGTTTGACCAGTAGGGGTCACTAAAGTACAATGCAACCACATTTATTTTTACCTCAGGGAGAGCATAGGCCAATGCTACAGAAGCGTCCTAGTGCCAATCTACTACATAGGACTTTGTATCTTCTACGTAGGACTTTGCATCTCCTACGTAAGACTTTTTTTTTTTTAAGTCTTACGTAGAGTTTTTTTTTTAATTGGCAGTGTTCCCTGTGGGCCCAGAACCAAGATCATCAACTCGACACAAACAGGATTCAGACTATGCTGTCATGACATGCCCTGCACTCAGCGCTGTAGTATTTTTATAAGGTGATCCACTGGGGACCATTGTAGCACTAGCATTCTGTGCTCCCCCTAGGAAACTACTGGTATGTGGCCCTGTACCACAGAAAATGAATAGGGACTGCAGCAGGATACATGAGTTTTGTCTGAGTCAAAGTGGGAAAATGATGAGCAAAACAATCCTATTGCCTTGGTTATGCCATATTTAAAAATAACATTTGCTACATATGTGAGACAGATTTCAGTGCACACTGTTTTATAGGTTTTCTTGTGTGGATGGGCATTTGTTTCTGATAAAGCGTGTGTCACTTATAATTTATGAAAAATGGGTTGATTTAAAACATCGTCTTAATGGTGGGAGAACAAAACATGACACAATTGCAAATTGTTATAACCAAACTACCCCCTCCCTACACTGGCTATTAAAAGATTTGCTAGGATAATTATTTGACAGCAAACAACAATCTAGTTTTATTAGTGTTACATTCTTTTTTGTGCAAGCAGTGCGTCTCTTATAGATAAAGTAATATCATTCTATCTCCTGTTGTGTATTTTAAATAATGATTAAAAGCCTAATGAGAATAACCAGTATATCAATGTGTTTGTGACCTAACCATTCTCCTCTCCAAGTGGAAAGTTGCTGTCCTTGAAAATGCACACACTTGAAAGTGAAAGCAAGACGCTTTTGATTTCACTGAACAATTCTCATATGTTCTAATGAAATGAATGCTGATTACTTTTTTTGTAGATTGATCTCTTTATATTGTGCTTAATGATGAAGTGTCTTTCTTTCCTGCAGCAGCATTTTAATAAATGTATTCATAGAATAATATGCTTTGTGGGGGGTTAACTCAAACTTTCTACTTTTTCAACAACACCCAAATACTGCACATAAAATATATACATTGCATATGTGTGCAAGAATTTTGGTGATGATGTACATTATTTGTCATAGTGCAATTGCACTGTAATTACATTGAATAGACACAACTACATGGGTAAATACAGTATAATTACAAAAGACATTGCTAACATAATGCATTTTGTTGCATTGCAAAGACATTGACTGGTATGTGAAGCACAGATTTTAAACCATAAGGCTCAGTAGTTGACAACCAACCTCTTTAGGCCTTTTACTAATTAACAAGATTTACTGTATGTTTGCATAAAATGTAATTCTTATGGAAGCTATTATAAGAATAGGAAAATATTGTAGTGTGCACAGGGGAAGGCAGCAGCAGGGTGGGTAGGTGACGTAATCACACACAAAGACATACTGTAAGCCCGATATACCCTCCTGGCAAGAGAGCCGGCTCTTTTGTACAGTGGTATCGGCGCTATGGTTTACTTTGAGAACCATGTAACATACCTTAGAATGTACATGATTTATTATGTTACATATATTGAAGTAAATATCAAGTAACATTTATTTATTCAACACGTATTCACATTACCCAATTTGGGGCTTGTCACTGGCTTAATTCATGAGAAGTTAACAAAATGACATCAATATAGGTGGTTTGGGCACAGTTGAAATGTCCACACAGGTTTTAGGAATGAAAAAAAAACAAAAAAACATTCTGCTGTAATAAGTTTAGGCAAACACACATTTCAGATATTTTATTTGCATTTGCAAACAGATATGTACATACTGTAATTAATCGTAAAAATCTCCAATGCATTACTCCCCCATTACAGTAAGATCTCAATTAAGATGTACTTCGTGTGTTGCCATGGGAAGCAGCACACCACAGAATGCTGAACAGTTAATGTATGAAGACAATAAGGGAGAGCAGACGTAATCTTTGATTTTTAACCCTTGCTGCATTACTTCATACCAAAATGAGCAAGCACTACATCCACACCATTAATGTCATGGTAAATATCCTGAATTGGTTCATTGGCCCAGCCAGTCAGCTAAAGTGAAAAATAAGTTATACTGACCATTGAGGTGATATCATTTACCTCTCTCAACGCAGCATGGTTCTATGTTCAATGTTTGGTAATACTACCCTCAAAAGACCATAAACTAAGTTGCTATAGATAGATAGATAGATAGATAGATAGATAGATAGATAGATAGATAGATAGATAGATAAATAGATAGATAGTCATGTAAGTGTGCACTTTAGGAACAACTGTCTGCAGTACTACATGCCTCCAATAGATGACACCATTGTTCTAGCATGTTACATTTGCAGTCTCCTGTAAATTCTAGCTGTACCTCAGGCAACCGTGAAGGAATATATAAATTTTACAAATGTCATTCAGCCCCTTTGCTGCAACAAGTTATTATGTTTCTAGAGCAGTTATTTTATCTTTCAGGGCAATTAAATAACCGACAGCTTAATAGTCTTTCATAGACATTGTTTGAAGCAGAGGGAAATAAATGCTTGGTGGCTTATGATAACAAGACATGGCTGTTGAAATGGTTCTGTTATCTAAGGCACCCTGGTGTGCCGCATGGCCAGCCATGGGTTACCTTTAGCAAGAGAAATGCTCTAGACTTTATTTGCTTTCTTCTTTCTGTGTCTGCTGGGTTGATAGATATTGTGTAATAAAGAACACATATTCTGCCCTACTTGAGAAATGTAAAATTCATGCATATAAATGAAAGGTTTCAATGACTGGCTTCCACACACGGATTAGGAAACCCTTTAAAAACTGCTCACCAGGGTTGTACACTTATTCGTTAGTAATATGAAAAGAAAAGTTTCATTCATAAAAAAGGTCACCCAAAAATAATTTTATCATTGACAACTAGTTTAAACATTTGTCAACAAACGATATGTATAGCAAGTGTTTTGTTGTTTTAGGCTTTATAGTAATTGTTGATGACACTCTTAAATGAATTCAGCCAGCACTAGGGTTTGTATTCTGTACAAGCTGGGTATCCAGTAAGCAACTTTTCCCAAACTGTCAGCAATCTGCTATTCCCAGCTGGTTCACCTACCTTTACCATTGGCTGAACATATTGGGACAACAGTGGATACCATTGCAAACCAGCAATATTAATCCATGGTATAAATCTCTTCATATACAATATGGAATGGGTATAGACAAAATAAAAGACTTCCCCCAAAACTGCATTGAAAATTTCCCTTTAGCTTTTTAGACATAATGGCATAAATGCATTACAGCAGCCTTGGGCCTACTAAGTACTGTAGGTGCAGTGCTATAATTTCCCCTTAACTTGTGTTTGAACTATAAAACACTATTTGAATTGGAAGCATCATTTCCATTCAGTGGCACTCTCCAATAATAAATGTTTTATGTGGTCCAGTGTTATCATCGCAGTGACAATAAACCCATGTATTTGTTATATAGCCTGTATTTTGCAACTTCTTCCAGCTATAAAAGACTTTTCCAGCAGTCTAGCTTTTATTTTGCTCATCCAGTTGGCCAGATTCTGGCAAGCTTGCTGAATTAATTCCTCTTGGTGCACCAGTAAGAGCTTAATGACTTGCTGGGTTCAGACTCCACATGTCAAGTGTATTTCCTTAGAAAAAAGGACAAGTTAAATGCAGGCATTATAGGATCATTTGAGAGTGAATTGATTATTCTCAGTATAAATACAATAAGATGGAAACACAGGTACACTCCACATTTTGTGTGTAAACTTTGTGATGATTTCAAACAAAACCCATGAAGCGAAATCCACTGGGGACATTCATAAAACACGCTCTCTATAAGTGCGAATGATGAATGTGTTTTGTACCATTGTTCAATTCAATTATCAAAATTGTGGCATGAGTTTTTCTGTATGGTGTATTTTCCTCTTTCTAATTTCCAGAGAAATGTCCTACAAAGCATTAACATTTTCACAGAGATTTACCCTCTCCTCACATGAACTGAAAAACCTGTTTCAAGCTTTAAGCCTTATATTTCTAATATTAAAATAAAGCTTGACAAACATTCTAGCTGTAATGAATCTTCTCCTCCTGATGTTATCAGCATAAGACATATGCTTAACTCTCGACGACAGTTTGCTCTTTAGTTGAATGGTAAAAATGCTCCTCTTTGAACCGTATGGTTTGTGGTTCATGCCCAGCCCTTTCCTTCAATAGGCTAAGATGCCCATTCATTACAGTGGCACCCTATGGGAAAGAATCCTAACCCCTGTGGTTGAAACAGGTCATTTAATGTCTGTGTTCTTTGCATTATATATAGCATGTATGCTGCAGAGTTAGTTTTGTTAGTAGGGCACAAAAAATCACAAAACTCCAAACAAGCCATTTTCAGCTTTTCTTTGCCATCACCGTATTTTAATGAGGAATGCATCTTTTTGTATTTTTGCGTAGTCTAGATTTTTTTTCCTGTACATTGTAAGGCTAACACTGAAATTTTACATTTTGAGATATTTCACAGCGAGCTTCTGGAGAATCAGTATACAGAGTGACTGTATGTTCCTGCATGTAAATTATTTTTGATAAAATTGAGGGTTAGCACTTTGTTCCATTCTTACTTGAACTGATTAAAACAAGTAAAGGAAAGAGCTTACTGTTAGACATGGATCTTAAAGAGTAAGCCTCCTATTGATCCAATGATTTAGGAGAACAACATTACAGCATATCCAGGGGGAATATCCCACTGTGTCTGGCAACATTAGCAGCAGAAACAAAGACTATGTTTAGTTTTGTACATCAACTGATTTGCTGTGGCATGGGCACTGTTTTTTGAAACATTGCTAATCTTTACCAGCAAGGTGATCTAGAGCCCAACCTGATTAGTGAAGCCAGCTTGGAAAACAGTGGTGATTGGAAGATGCAAATTATATTTGACTATGAACTTTTTAATAAGCCTGGCTTTTGGCTTAAAAAAAGACAAGTCAAGTGAGCTGGATAATTAACCCCTTTCTCCTTATTGGTGAAATATGAAATGGCCACTTAGCAGTACAGCCTGGACTGCAGGTAGCGTACAAATCAAAACACATTTGCTAATTTCTGGGTGCCTCATAACGCAGTCAGCTAAATAAATTTAAGAGCACGCTTTTCTTTTGTACAACTCTAATTAGCTGCTGCTTTAATGGGGAGCTACTTTGATGTATTCGGTTTTTAAGGGAGAAAGGATTTATAGTTTGTCTGCTATTCTTCATTTTTATTTTCCCCACACAAAGCTTTTATAGTTGGGCAGTGATACAATGTTGAAAGTGTTATATGCAGTAATTAAAACAGAAGCCGTATGTAATCCTAAAGTGTATAATGCCATTTAAAGTGACAGTACGGCTGCTTGTCCACAAGGGCATTTTCTGTTTTAGTGCTGTAGATAAAATTTGAAAGAAAATCATCTGAAATAAGATTTATCATCATGGAATAAAGAACGAAAGCAGAGTATGACTGGTATATTTGATTTTTTGCACAATATCTATTGCAACTTGAGATCCATTATTTAAGCTGTTAAAAAAAAAGATATCAGTCAGACGGTCACCTTGATAGGACTTTATTTTTTTTATATCTGATTGATATTTTAGTAATATGATGTAAAATGCATGACTTTTTTTTTTTCTAACCATACTGGAATATTTCACTGATGCCCTTTCCTTTTAGCATTTTTTCCCCACTAGTGCAGTGCAGGCCTATCAATTATTCCTGTGGAGAGATTTACTCAGGTGAGGAAAACAGAGTCAGTGACAGCTTCTTGGCTGTCAGCACCATCCTAGCAGGGCAAAGTTTTTTCTTCCTCACTATACATCATTTCTGAAGCATAGCCAATCAGCAGTCACGGCCTCACTGTGCTTGAACTGAAGCTGGTCCAGCAAGCACCTTGTTATTTGTTGTCAAGGCATCTTTAGACAATTAATCATATTGGAAGGAAAATGTCTTGTCTCTTTTCCTGAGCAAGACTATTACAATTGTATAACTTAATTTCGCCTTAGTACTCAATGAACAGTGTAGAATTAACATATTTCAAGAGGTCACTTGTTAGGTCCATTTGTACTTCCCATAAAGTTTACTTTTCTGGGGGTTTACATTAATGAAAAGCAGTACGGGTACATTACAAAGAATAGGCTGGTTCATACTTCAGTCTTGAGACCACCTGGAGACGATTGTGTCAGCTTTGGATCAGATCACTAGACAGTGTCATGATTAGGGAGACTAAAAAAACACCCTCAGTGATGGTCGCTGGTATGAACCCACCTTTAGAGTGTGTGGTTTGCCTCACTGTTGCTATGAGACAGCTGTCACTGATGTACTGAATGGGCCCAGCTTCCACAACAACATGTACAGTCTCTAATTAAGGGTATGCACAGCCATTGTCATTTGCCCCGTTTACACTTGCATTCTGAATTCATGAACTATGTCTATGTAATGTATAACACAGTGAATATTTAATATATTGTTTAGTGAATATGCATCACAGGAAGGCAGCAAGGGATTGACGTAGCTGGCTTGCATGCCGTGCCTGCTGGGAATGTTCTCGAATCGTTCCGGAAAGTGCAGTTACACTAGCAAATATTTCGGCTGTGGCAGAACCAAACCCTAACTTTTGAGAGGATGCAGTCTGGAATGCACTCGGTAGTGTTTACACTAGCAAAATTGCCTACGTCCTCTTGGCCTCCCATTGTGGCAGACTCACAATGTACTGATCATGTGCAAACACACAGAAAGTGTGCAAATCATGTGCAAACACACAGAAAGCAAAACACACTTCACATTTTAACAAACTTTGTTTTGAAGGGTGTGACTAACTGTTGTTATCAGAGATAAATTATTAACTTTGTGAAACTTTTTGTTATGTATCCATTAACACAAACAGCCATTCAATAAATGGCACAGTATGAAACTTCTCATGATTGGGAAGCTTGATCTTTAGCAAAGTTGAGCCGCATCTATGAAGCTGTCTGGGACATTTTGACAAATATTTTACGGCACACCACCAGCGTAAAATAAAATTCAGTTAGAAATTACCACCAGAAAAGGTTTCCTTTAAACCGATTTGAATCTTTAAGGGAACATATGGCAAATGTAAAATCTAGTCTCTAAGTCTTTTCTTCAAATGGGAAATCTTTTAAATGACAACCCCAAATGTCAAACAAATTTCCTGCGACACTGGCAAAAGGAGATAGGAGAACAACCTTGACCAAATGCATAAAGTTCAAATACTGTTGCTGTCATCTTTTTTTAAAAGATGAACTACCCATTTTCCAAGGCACCATACAAACTCTGTGTCGTTACAAAGGAATGCATAAATGGCTGTGATGAAGTTTGAAGTGAAAAAAGATGTATTTTTGTACTCTAAACTAATTGGAGAGGAAAATGTCTAAGAAAAATGCATTCACACTACTATTAACTACATACAGTACGTGCTTTTTTAGATGGTTGCCTGCACTTTTGTGCAAATAAGTAGATAATAAAACTTTATAGTTGCTGTTTTAGTTAAAAAGAAAGTGCTAATACTTTTATCAGTTTCCTTCACTCCATTTAAGTTTTTAATTATGAATATTATTGCCTTCAAAATTAGCATTACATTTAAAAAATGCATTTATTCCTATAGTCATTGCTTGTGAGTATTTCCCAGATCTAATGGAGTAAAACTAATAATCTTCTTAGATGATGTATTAAAACATTAAAAAGAATGCTTTCGGTGCTGAACTGTTACATTGTATTCTGCAAGACTTTAATGGGTATTACTATGCGCCTGTAAATTACAATTATGTTTCTATTTAAATCAGTTTGGAGAATGGGACACTTGAATTTCCATCTGCATCTATTAATTAAATGAATATGTACAATGTAATATGTTTACTAGTATTATAACATTAAAGTACTTTTATAACCCTTTTGATACAGTTAATGTGGTTTCATGTATCATAGATACAAAAGTAATGTTAGGTTACAGATGTAACCCTGGTTCCCTGAAAGAGAATAGGACCACCAACCAATACTTTTGTGATATGCCTGCCACAGGTCAGGTATTTGCTGAGCATTTTATGTCAGAACTGACAATCGGCCCCTCCGGGGAGTGATGTCCTCAGTCCCGCCTCCCGAGGGAACAAACAGTCACTCCATGCTCACTTCCTCTTTTGCATCGAACCCACGGAAGCGACCGATGTGACCTTGCAAGGTTTGGTGGTTATCTTCTCTTTCAAGGAACCAGGGTTACATTTGTAACACAACTTTCTCTTTCAATTCAAAGAAGACCACCAACCAATACTTTTGGGAAAAGTATACCAAAGCCGTTGTGAGGGAGCGTGAGCGGAGACAGCAGATGAGGGACGAGCATGCAACCTTAAGAACCCCTTGTGCCTAATGAAGGCATAGAGGGACCTACCACATTAAGTTGGTAGAACCTAGTGGAAGTATGCAGAGTAGTCCAGCTAGCCACCGTACAAATATCAGTCAATGAGGCCCCTCTAAAGAGGGCCCATGACGTAGCCACTCCTTGGGTAGAGTGTGCGGCCACCCGCCCAGGTGGAGGTAGACCAGCATTAGTATATGCAGTCGAAATTGTGTCCACAATCTAGTGAGACAGCCGCTGCTTTGAGAGGGTTTGACCCAGGGTTCTTACACCATGACAGATAAAGAGCTGGTCAGACTGACAAAGAGCTCTTGTTCTGCTAACATAACATCTAAATGCCCGAACCTGGCAGAGTTTAGTCTCCGATCCTCCTCCTCCGAAGAAAACGGAGGGGGATGGAAAGCCTCTAGTTCCACTGACTGATTTAAGTGGAAAGCCGTAACCACCTTAGGGAGGAAAGCAGGGTTCGTACGTAACGAACCATGCTTCCATCATCCCAAACACGCATACAGGAGCTGTGCACCAACAGAGCCTGTAGCTCACTGACTCGCTTTGCGGAGGTGATGGCTAACAAAAAGGCTGTCTTCATAGAGAGATACTTCAACTATATGGAACGCATAGGCTTAAACGGGGCCTTAGTGAAAGCCTCCAGTACCACTTTTAGACTCCACTGAGGGAGGGCGTCCTATCTAGAAAGACATAACCACCAAGTACCTCTGAGAAAATGGGTCACCAGAACATGAGTGTCTGGGAACACCAAGTCCAGGGGGACATGGCATGCAGATATGGCTGCCAAGTACATTTTCAGCGTAGAGGGGGATTTACCCGGGCGTTTATAGAGTGCAGGCAGTTATTGACGTGTTGGGGCGCCGAATCACCGAGGCACGGCGCGTCCAAGCACCGAGGGTGCTGAAGCACAGAGAATGGCAAGCACTGAGGGTGTGTGCACCGATGGCACCAAAGGCGGCGAAGCACCAAGGCATGGAAATTGTAAGCGCCAAGGGCGCCAAAGCACTGAGTCACAAGGCTATGATGCATCAAGGGCACCAAAGCACCGAAGGGCTCATGCACTGAGGGCACCAGGGCCACCGAAGCACTGAGGCACAAGGCTATGATGCATCAAGGGCACCAAAGCACCGAAGGGCATCGAGGCACAGAGCGTCTAAGCACCGAGGGCGCCAAAGCACTGAGGCACCAAGGCTGTGATGCATCAAGGGCACCGAAGTACCAAAGGGTGCGTGCAGGTGCTTAGCCTGTATTGCGTGCAGTCACCAGTGCTTAATTTGAGCCGGATCCTGCCGGAACAGGATCCAGCACCTCTCAGATTTGACTTTTTTTGTTCCGGCACCTAATTTGTCCGGATCCGGTACCTCTCGCAGCATGATTTATTATTTTTTCCACTGTTTGCACTGTAAACATTCTAATAAAAGCGATCAGAGTTAAAGTTGCTTCTGCCTCCTCGTTATTTCTCCCGCCCCCCCCGTAAAAGCGCATCCTATCCTGCCACACCGATTCCAGACCTGCTCTCTTATTTGTACATAGAGGTTATGGGGCGGGCCGGTGAGGTAAGTAACTGATCTTGAAACAGTGATGGTCAGCTAGCGAGAGGTCCCTACGTAATCACGTCTCGTAGCCTAATCTTCGCTACTGAATTTGAAACGTGTCTTGGGAAAGGAAAGCAAAATCAAAAATGAGGGGGAAACTGCTCCTGATGGCGATGCCTTAGCTAGCAGCGCTGTCAGCGCTGCTAATCCCGCCAGTTCAGCATCACCACCGGCACGTCCTCCACTAGCTAAAAAGCCACTAGTGAGTCAGACTCGGCGGGAGAGGGGGACGGGGTCGGGGAGGACTAGTGATGGGCAGTTCGATTCTTTTTAGTGACTCGATTAATTTGATTCATTTCAGTTTGGTGACTCGATTCATTTCGTTCATTTGATTCACTGATTCAATGACACAAAACCAATCAATGTAGACCGCATTAAGATTGTTTACGTAGGTTTACTTGAACCGGAAAGAACGAGTCGTTCACAAACTGCACATCACAAAAGCTAGGGAGAATCTATATTTGGTTGACTTGGTTCATACACATTAAATTAAATATAGTTTGACATATATATATATATATATATATATATATATATATATATATATATATATATATTTGGAATACTGGAGATAACATAACAGTTTGAACCATTGGCATTGTTTAGCCATCAGTATCAATCTAATTTAATTTAATTTAATTTAATCTTTAAAAAAAAATAGTCAATTGCATTTCTTATGTGTTTTTTTTTCTATACATTTGGAGTCACCCATTGTTTTTTACAACAAAAAAGAGAGGCTCGAATGAGTGGTACTTGTGGAACTAATCCGTGGTATTTATTCAGCACATAGCAAAACGCTGTTTGCCCAATTCCTCTTCTATCCAGTAAACCTTTGGGATTAGTCATGTAATCAATCACACGTTGAAGCACACCCATAACCGCAACAGGTATATTTTATAAAAACAAAGTTTAAACGTGTATATATTTAGTATTTTTTTTTTGTTTAACACAGTAAAATAACATTTAGAAAATGTATATTTAATGTGCGTGTAAAATATAATAGACGTTTAAGAACGTCATCCATTAGAATGTGCAATATCCTCCTAAAAGGTTGTTGTATGGTAGCTGATACTACGTTTTACCTTGTGGACTAAGGGGAATCGCCGTCATTATTAAATTATAAAATATTTAACCGTAGTTGTAAATTGTCATGTATAAAATACATTCATTCCTCAAGGTCAAATATGTAATCACAAGTTATATAATTAAGCCTTGGGTACAATAACATTACAATACCAGTAGATGTTTGTATTTATTTATTTTGGCTGACTTTACTCAAGATGACTTAGAGTATTAATCATAGGGAGGGATGAAACTAGCAAAAAAGTGGGTGGAATGTACAGTAACGTCCTCTGCCTCCGACGTAAAAGAGCCCTCAGAAAAAAAGGTTTTTGAACATGCCCGAACCAAGGCCCATTTAGCGGCAGTAAGCATTGTAGCCAAGGCTAAAGATGACACCTTAACACAGGTTATAGTTACATTGTCTGGCTACATTGTGTTTGTCACTTTTTTTCTCATGTGTTCCGGTACCTCAGAACCCCCCGGAACACCCCCCCCTCTCGCGCTCACTATGTGTTCCGGGACCTCCCGATTTACAAATTAAGCACTGGCAGTCACACAACCCGGGGTAGCGCGTAGCTGTTGAAAAGAGAGAGAAATATTTAATGAAGCGCCGTTGCGCAATATTTATAGTTCAGTTTACAGATGCTGAGTTTCTGATTCCAGGGAAGTGGCAAGCCAACTTCTAGCAATATAAATATTGCAGGGGAACCCCAGAAAAACTTGAATGAGAGCTCTTTCACACAGACTCAATCACAACAACTGGACCAAGGACGTCACTACCCGGAGGGTCCTATTGGCAGCTCTGACATAAAATTCTCAGGAAATACTTGACCTGTGACAGGTATATCCCAAAAGCATTGGTTGGTGGTCATCTTTGAACTAAAAGGGAACCTTATGCTTTGCTATTGCATACTAACTACACAGGGAATCAGAAATCACACAAACAAAAGGCAAGGCTGAGAAGTACGAACAAATCACATCTTTCCTGGTATCCTCGTAAAAAACAAAAGCATGAAACATTACTGTTTAACACTGCATAGAAGGTTTATTTCTTTAAATTATTCTATATATCACTGCAGTATATTTATCATAGTTTCGTGAACTTCATGGTTCGGTTCTCTTTCTCCTCTCCCAAGTACTATTCAGCAGCAGCTGTCGTCCTTCACTTTGACATACTTGTTTTCCTTTACATGACAGAATTATTATTATTATTATTTGTTTATTTAGCAGACGCCTTTATCCAAGGCGACTTACAGAGACTAGGGTGTGTGAACTATGCATCAGCTGCAGAGTCACTTACAATTACGTCTCACCCGAAAGACAGAGCACAAGGAGGTTAAATGACTTGCTCAGGGTCACACAATGAGTCAGTGGCTGAGGTGGGATTTGAACCGGGGACCTCCTGGTTATAAGCCCGTTTCTTTAACCACTGGACCATACAGCCTCCTTGAATATTGGTGATTGGAGTATATTATTCTGTTGCCAGAATCTTGCCAGTTTTTTTGACTACAGGTTTGTTTCTTCTTTGTCTCCAGAATATCCAATTAATCCAACACAAACTAATCACAATTGCCCTTCTATTTCCATTTACTCTTTGATAATATAGCCACTTGAAAACATGTACTGTACTCAAGCCTTGACTCATATAAAGTGTCATTTATAATACCTTATGTTTTCACTAATTGGCAGTTCTGATGCTGACACAGAACTTATTTTATCTTAAACTGCAATAGCTGCAACATTAGGTTACAATGCTTTATGTACTGTGAAGAAAACAGTTCTATATTTCGGGATATTATTCCTGTCTTTTAAAACAACCCTCTATAGAGGATAACTTTCGGTGGCCTTAATTAAAGCTTGACAACCATGAAAATAAAGTGAAGAAACTGCTCAATAAATCTAGAGAAACAGCTGTTAAATGGCTTAACATAAAATAATCAATTTGCAAGTACAGCTATGGCCAAACATTTTGCATCACCCTATAGCATTAACTAATTTTGCTTCATAAAGTCAAATGAAACCTGCTGAATAATGTTAACATATTGAAATACATACGGCTTTGTAGTTTTCCATATACTTAACGAAAAACTGACAAATTGAAAAATGTGACATTCTGAAATCTAACATGAAATACTGTACCATTATTATGGCTTCCGGTAGACTTTTGTAGTTTCTTTGTTTACATGATGTTAAATAAAAGATCTACATTTAAAACAATAAAGTTGCATAAAAGCTACTAAAATCCTGTGGATGTGACAAGTTCCAGAGCGGATTATCAATGACAAAGTCAATTCCTTGCCTGGCCTGTCAAATTCTATTAGAATGTAGACTGTAGAAGACTCTGGTCGCTCACACCTGTGATGTAAAAAAGTGGATGCATAGGCCTGTCGTGGTGTTTACATAACCAGTCAGAGCTGAGCCAGAAAGAGAATTTGAATCCTGTTGGAGCACAACTGACTTACTGGATATGAATTGGATGCTTTAAGATGAAATGCAGAAATACACTGCTTAAAATGATATTATACACCCTTGTATTAGCTGCTAGTAATATTGTAAAGATTTTGTATTCCTTTTGAATAAGTCTGTGTAGCCATTAGAAAAATATTATTGGTGAATCTGTGTAAGGTCAGGCCGACCTGCTGAAAGTTCCAAACCTCCCTTATCAGGCAAAAGCATATTTTTTAATTAGACTCAGAACCTCTAACATTCTGATCCAGTGAGAACAGAATGGCAGACTCTATAGAGCAGAGTTAATATTCCAGAAGCAATCAAACTAGGATAGGTCTGTGATTCTATTATAGTAAGAAAAACAAAAGTATTTAAATAAATAGAAGACTGTGAGATTTTAAAAATAAGAAACCTAATATAATAACCTTAGTAAATGCATGAGGATGTTAGTCTGTTTCAAAGTAAAGCAGTCCCAAGTTTTAATGTTCAAGGTTGCATTTTCTTCCAAGCAGGTGAAAAATTAACCTCTTGCCTTCTGTGTATACCAGTGGAGTTAAATAAAATTACAATTTCTAGGACAGACTGCTATATTGAAGTATCTGAATTAGAAATACAGGTTATAAAATAATTTAAAGTTAAACTGTTATACAAATAAAATAATCATTGTTGAAAGAACATATTATAGTTAAAAATAAGAGAGTTCAGTACTAACTCACAATGTCAGAATATTCTAATAAATGTACTGTGCTTTAAAGAATATAATGCGAGCAGAACTACTAAACAAATTGTTAAAACACACTGTTAAGAAAAAAGGTTATAATGTACTCTGTATTTGTCTATGAGAATATTGTAGGATTCTATATTCCTGTTTATTCTAGTATAACAGTAGAAATTATTATTATAAAAATCATTGTAAGTCTGAGTAAAGAAGGAGCTTGGTTAGGGTCGTGCTGACCAGAAATAAATACCTGTGAAATGAGCTAAACGCTCATTAACTGAGATCTACTGGTGCCAAAAGGCTTATAGTCTAGAGAAAAAAAGGGAGAAGTGAGCATTTCATTAATTAAATTAGAAAAGTTGTCAACAGTATAAATTCTTATCAGGAAGGTAGCGACTTTAATTGGGATGATGTTTCTGAGCCAAAAACACAGATCCATTTAGGTATTGCAAAAGAAAAAGCAACCCTTTTTACAGGATTATATTTGAAACAAAAAAGCCACAGTGTTTATTTAAATGTTGCTGTTATAGAAAACAGTAGTATTTATTACAGGGAAACTGTTAAGTTTAAAAGTGAAACAATGCAAAACAAAAATTGTTCTAACCTTCCACTACATGGAAGTGTAGTTGTAGGATATATTTAGGGCTTGTTTTTTGGTTTTTATTAATTGTATTTTTCGGTGCTTATTTTTAGCTATTTATGTCTTTAGAATTTCTGTCTCATTTATATTGATTCATTGCTATAAGGTATAGGAATTAGCTTTGGAGAGTGATATATTGTATTTTTTAGGATTTAGCGGTGGCCATTTTAGCTTTTTGCATGGCTAGCCCAAGGGCTAAGCATATGATTTCTGTATTGAAGTATTAATGCTTTTAAACCTGTAAAAGCACCGGAAATGCCCAGATTGCCTATTAGCAAGGATCGAAAGTGGCCTGCAACCACTCGATCCATTTTTAAGCATTTAATAAACCTAAGGAGTATTAATACTGCTCTGATTCATTAAAACTTCAAATTAAACAAGTCTATGTGCTTTTCTTGATTATTTCAAAGTTGACTGGATATGTTTCAAGTCCAGTGCATGAACAATCCACTACAGGAGTCCAAAACATCTCTGTCCTCCTTAAACATCTCCCCTGAGTTTAAGAGTGTGCTCAGAGCAATAAAAGGAGTACGTGGAATCTGACAATGGAAAAGAAGATGGTGTAGAAGTTTTATCAAGGACTTTATACCAATATTTTTGTGAAGGGACAACATGGCTGTAAATGATACAAAACTAGTTAAATGCAATTCAGAAGATTACATTTATGACTCAAAAGTCTACCTGAGTTGTATGTTACTTGTTTTGTATAATTAACAGTTTTCCTTTAAGAAAAAAAATTGTGCAGATTGCATTTTGTTGTAAAGTCCTTTAACTCACTGTACTGTTAACTCACTGTATGTCACTGGGTTAAAGTCAAAGCATGTGCTTTAAGTGACTACCAACTGTTTCAACAATGCATTATTTGAATGAAATGGGTGTTTTTTAATCCAGATTTAGTTCTTTAACATAGATTTAATGATTTACTGTCCAATGACAACTTTTTTTTAGTATCCAATGGTTTCAACGAACCCCATTGTTTTTCCCTGTCAAGTTTCATTGCTCTAGGATGAATACTGTTTCCTGTCATACCTGTACTGATAAAAAGAGGAATGATGCAGGGGCATACTGTATGATTAGTGTTCCGCGTTTCCGATTTATTCAAAATTTTACCAATAAATTACAGGATGTGGGTTTTTACTAATTTATACCCGATTTATGTCTATTATTCAATATTATTCCGGTACTATTCTCTAGGAAATACACAATAATTGGATTAAAATGCTGTTTTATTTTGACATCCGACATTGTCATAAGCAGCCCTACACTGTATCCTAGGATACAGCAGATGTTTAGACGTCAAAGGATCAAATAACGGTCAACTGTGGTTCTCTGTCACTTCACAAACACACTATCACCTGATTATGTTGGTCAATCAAAGTCTGATTATTGTGGCAATTGCTGGGCGTAGTAACTCCTAGCTTGATCAAAAACTAATTTGAAATACTTACTCGAAAATATAATATTTTAGTGGATGAGGAATGGGGAGAAAATGTAAATCAGTTTATGAATATTCAAAAGAAAACAAATGTTTCGAAGTATACAAAAAGCTAAAATAGCAGAAGTGGGTCAGATGAGCGAGGATACATAGCATTGCAAATACTGCTGCATTGAGGTACATGTTCACACTGACAATAAAAGAACATAAAGAAAAATAAGCGACACATTAAACTAAAACAAGAAAGTGAACTGAGAAACAAGCAATCCATTTATGCAGCTTTTACACACGCTTTAATAAAAAGAGAGCGCAGAATGACTCTGTTAATGAGTTTGTCAGAGCGCTGTGCTTTGCTGGACAGCCACTGTTTATTGCAGATGTATGTATTAGTGACTTTGTGTGACAGTACTGTCTGTCCATCAGCTAAAAACTTCCTAATGCCAACAATCTTAATCATAAATATTTGACAGAAAATGGTGTTGCTTTAGTTGGTAAACTTACATGGAACGCATTGATGGAAATGTCCAGTGTGATTTTTGACGTGTCTCCCGATGGCTTGCACTACCCATTTCTGTCAATTTTATTTTATTTTTATGTACTTTTAATAAACCTGGCTTGTTTTGTGCTGATGTCATGTTCATACCTTCTGTAGATACTGTTTCTGTCAGCACAGCGATTGCCCAAACGTTCGCAAAGTACCAGCTTACCTGGGAAAATGTGGCTTCGACTTGCACAGATTCTGATTCATCATACATGTCGGTGACATTATTAATCAGAAACCAGAACTGTTATGCATCATATTCCATGTGTAAAGTGTGTATACTGAGATATTTCCCCCCTCGATTTTTACCGGTGCTTAAATTAAAAACCGTTTTTTATTTATTTATTATTTTTTTTACTGATTTTATCCCTATTTTAATATATGTAAAATTCCCAGATTTTTTTTTTAAAGATAAAAACCGAAAACGTGGAACACTATGTATGATATATGCTGTATTTGCAAGGACAGTAATTGACTTTTTATCATCCAGGTTAAGTTGGTAAGGCAAAAAAAAAACAAGATTGTGATGAAAATGTTTCCAGTTCACAGAATAGTGTCTCTCACTCTCTTGTAAAATGGATCCTAAGTAAGTCCCAGAAGACTCCTGTGATATATTGCTAACACACAGACAGTAAGAAACGTGTTGGCCGTTGCTCCCTCTTAAGCAATACACCTTCTGTAAAGTGACACAAATGTTTTAACAGCTTGCTCAGTGGCTCAGTGGAAATGTGCATGCTGATATCACCGGCCTCTTACTCTTTAAACAAAACAGAGAACTACACTCACAATGTCCTCAAGCTAGCTTCTTACAACACCAGCCCAGATGTAAACAGTAAACAGTGCATAACTTGATTAAGGGTCTACAAACGCATTTGAAAACTAGGGCATACTGTATATCCAGTCTAGCATGGATCATTTTAATATTGATATAATAGTGATATTTAAATTGACTTTTTAAAGAATACAGCCCTCTTTACTGTATTTGTAACATTGCATGCTAGTTTCTGTTCATAATGCACGCTAGTAAAATAAAAAATCTTTAAAAATGTGCATTATAATTATGATAAATATGATGCACATGTATTTCTCAGTTATTGTTCATATGAAAAGTGTATTGCATAAAAATATATTGTATATAACAGGCAAAAATTGTTATACAATAGCACAATGCCACCTAGGTCTTTTATGCATATAACTAGTTTTCTTAATGCATTTATCCCATTAATTTTCACTGTGTGCAACCTTTCAGAATATTGGCAGTGTCTTTCTAACTCATCTGTTATTAATAAAACTAATAACAGATGGCCATTGTAATGAAGCATGGGTAATGATTCAACAACTTTGTTTTGAGTAACTTAATTTAAAATACAAAATTGCCGTTCAAGTACTGTAATAGCACTAATTCCTTTTTTGTTATACTGTATCTGACAGACAGTGCAGTCAAATCAGGTTATTGCTGGATGTAATATACACTGTTTAAACTTGTTTGAGAAAGTTTCAAGTTAATGTTTTTTGTCTTCCCCCCCATCCCTTGGTCAGTAGGCAAATGCAGCTTTGCGTAATCACGAACTGAGATCAAAACATGCAATTCTGGACTTTTGACATGAAGCAGTTCTCTCTTTCCCCCCTCGAACATGGAGAGGGGGTAGAGCACCAATCAAGTTGACAAGACAAAGGAAATTCGAGTGAACTGTCAATCAAGAGCTGTGGGCAAGGCCAAGGAGTTGCCACAGGTGAGCTGACCAGTGTTTAAGCACGTTGCATGACGGTAAACACCACCCATGAATTCAACGATCCAATCAAAACGGTTTGAGGTTTAATTAAAAAAAGATTGGAACAAGGTCTGAAGTAAGAAAGCTGACAATAAAAGAAATGTGCTTCTGAAAGTGTCTAAAATCTGTTAAGAAATCTGCTCTGAAGTGGGAATAGAATCTGAATGCCCAGAATGCCAATTTAGAATGCCCAGATAAGATTGTAGCAATCTCCACAAGAGCTCAGGAGAACTGAAAGTCAGTGAGTGTCCTCCATTCGCACGACCAAGCCCATTGCCTCTTTACACCGGTGAGCTCTACAGCGGATTGCAGTGAGCTACCAGAAGGATCTGCAGTACAGTGAAGTGAAAACAGTACCTGATGATTTTGCTTCCTTAACCAGAACGGGAGAGGCAATGCAACGCTTCCAGCGAAGACTGACAACTTCCACAGCAAGGGGGCAAACCTGCGCTCCCCTCATTGTATGACTCACTTTGCACACCATGCGGTCATGCCTTTGCCAGGTGAGCCACTAATATAGCAGTGTAAATGTGACCACAAATGGGAAACAAAATATTCTGCAGTAAAACAAACAACAGAATCTGTAAAGTTAAACCCCTAATCAAAAATGGCAACTGCAAAGAAGAACCAGGGTAAAAATAACTAGAGCAGACATTTGTCAGAAACCAATTTTGTCAAAACAATTTAGTACTTTTCACTAACTGAAGCAGCAAAAGCATTTAATTTCCTCAGAAGGCAGGGCCTTTAGAGATCTGCCAACATTCTACCTTGTTTGTGCCATCAATCTCTGTTCCAGTTCAATGGTGTCTGAACTCGAGAAAATAGTTTTTGAGACAGATCCTGTTTCCTTCAGGGATGTATGCCAGTTTCATAACATACTGTCAGTCTCCAAATGATTAACAATGGGGCAATACTAAGTCAATGATCGTGGAAAACCCAATAAAAAGAGAGCACTACACACTTGATAAAGCAAGAATCCCTTACTACTTTATTAGATATATAACTGATGGCAAACTAGAGTACAAGTTTTCTCTGTATCCCTCTTCTATTCACATATGCTGTGGACACTAACAAAACTGAAACCCCCATGTCATAACACTGTCCATAGGGCACCCACCCACCATGGCCAGGCAGACATTCAAGATGAAGAATTCTGCAAGCTGTTAAAATTGTTCTGAAAGGATTTGCGACTATTCTCAATGATTTATCATGGCTGATATACTCAGAGGGGAGTTGGTGAGGTTAATAACTCTAATGAAAGTTACAGTTGAAGCATTTCTCTAAGCTGTCAATTCCCTTGCAAATGAGTATATAAAAATGGAAATAAAGATGATTTCTTAAAGACTTCAGAAATTTCCATCAGTTAACCAACCACATCTCCATTTTAAACCAGCTTCCATATAACTTTATTACTTCCAACATATCACAAGATTACAGTTGCAAAAAAGATAAAAACGTGGCCCTATATGACCTTGTAAAGTTTGGAATTAATGGTTGATTACACATAACCTTTATTCATAGAACTATTTTTTGAGCATATCCAATTATTTTTAGGCTCAGCTCACTGCTACCACCCCCGCGTTGACTCGGGAGTGGCGAAGACGAACACACTCTGTCCTCCGAAGCATGTGCCATCAGCCAACCACTTTTTTTCACACTGCAGACTCACCGTGCAGACACCTCGGAGCTACAGCGTCGGAGGACAGCACAACTCTGGGCAACTTACAGGCAAGCCTGCAGACGCCTGGCCAGACTACTGGGTGAGCCAAGGACACCCTGGCCGACCTAAGCCCCCGGGCGACTCTCGGCTAATTGTGCGCCACCCACTGGGAGCTCCTGTCTACAGTCGACAATAGAATAGCCTAGACTCGAACCGGCCATAGAACTATTTTGAGGTCATACTGGTACTGTATATATAAATGTACTAAATTATATTGAGGACTATCTTCATGGGCACTGGCTTAGGGTTACTCTCTTCTTTTTGATTACTTCATATTGAGAAATGGTTAAATCTTCAGGCTGGTGAAGAAAAATAGCTTAGTGATGATCTACTCTCCTGACATATGGTGAAAAATTCCCTGGGTAAGCAAATGCTAAAATATTGATGTGTTTTAAAGACTGTATGTGTTCATATTAATCTTGCAGGGCAACCTAGTTTCCATCCTACCTACAACCATCTGCTTCTTAGGAAAGAACTGTGAAAACTGCAGACTGCCTGGTGAAAGTGTTCAGAATGAACCAATGCTGACTGCAGCACACGAATGTCACAAAAATCCATGTCCTGTATCGTCGTACCTGCTTGCAGGGGACCAGTGATGTGTGCTGCTCAAAACTCAGCTGAGACTTTTTGAAAGTCCTTAACAGATGCAGCAAAGATGACTTCATTTTCTTCCTTTCTTTTTTTAAGTATCAAATGCTGGTTTGATCAAAAATATGTCACTAAGACTCATTTTATGTGTCACTATGCAAAGTCAGGCAAAAAAAGCCATTTTTTTTTTCCTAAGAGAAATAACAAGCAACTCCTGGCATTTGATATATGCGCAGAATACAAGATATATTAAAGCAGCGGTGTTGCTTGTGTGCTCCTTTGTGGGGCTATGTAAAAGAAAAAAACAACCTTCCATGGAGAAGAAACCTTTTAATCAGCTACAGCAAACATGTGCAGCCAACACTGACTTTTACCGAGAAGAGAGATAACCCAGCACTGAAATGTGAAAATTAAGATAATTAATTAGAAAATTAAGATAATTCTTTTTTTTCAGAATCTTTTTTAGTATTGCTAAATGGCCTTAGTAAAACTCTGTGCATGTAACTGAAGCCCTTTTAACAAAATAAGTAATATGTGAGCTATTGATTAAGAGGGGCTGATGTAAGGATATGTGCAAAGTGAGGTTGGGTTTTTACTGGAGCAAACTAGGTAAAGACTTCACTGAGGAAGCGGCACCCTGTGTGTACAGACCGGGATGTTGACAGTGTGTTTTTATTTTCTTCCCACATTTTTTAAAATTATTATTAATTTATTTATTAGCAGACGCCCTTATCCAGGGCAACTTACAATTGTTACACAATATCACATTTTTATATATAATTACCCATTTATACAGTTGTGTTTTTACTGGAGCAATCTAGGTAAAGTACCTTGCTCAAGGGTACAGCAGCAGTATCCCCCACCTGGGATTGAATCCACAACCCTCCAGTCAAGAGTTCAGAGCCCTAACCACTACTCCACACTGCTGCCCTGATTAAAACTCTGCCGCATATAAAGAATGTTTTTTACTTGTCATCCTGCACCTGCTATCAAATTAGCACTGCCATCATTAAATGATTTAAATGATAATAAAATGTAGTCAAATAAAGAAAAGAGCATGGAATTGAGTGGGGATCTGGAATACTAAGCTGACACAAACATTATAATGAGATGTAAGGATACCCTTCCTCTGACATATTATTTTGTTTGGTTTGATTTTTGTGCTCCACAAATCTCATACAGCGCCTTCTGCTCTCTGTACTAACTCACCTCACTAACTCACCTCACCTCTGGGCTGTAAGTGTGGCCGCTAAATAGCCCGATGCACAGGAGGCACTCATTGTGACCCTCATTATCATAATTGCAGCTCATTATTTGTGTGTTGAGTAATTTGCATTGTTCTTAAGCTTACATCGGCTGCAGTGCAAAATAATTGTCTGGCCGCTAAGCAATTTGGATTCCTTACATCAGCCCCTGAATATGTGTGTTTTTGGTCTTCCTGTGCTACACTGTTTAATTGGGAGCTGTCGCCACAGTCATTATGCATTTTCCAGGTGATCCTTGCAATTAGGTTTTAAAAAATCTGTACCTCGCTTATTTACTGTATAATCACACAGTACATAGACAGTTAATAATCTATGTTCTAGTGTTGCATAATTTCAGTCCTGCTGTAAATGACTAATTTGGACTGTATACATCATAACGCCTAGAAGTATTTTTTTGAAATACACAATTAACAATTATTGGATTATATTATCTTGCCATTACATAAGAGATATATCAAATGTATCTTTAATACCGGACAATATTTTGTTGTTGATATATATATATATATATATATATATATATATATATATATATATATATATATATATATATATATATATATCAACAACAAAATATTGTCCGGTTTGAATCTCTGCATGGTGTCTAGGTACCCCTCCGTTGGGCAGACAATCCAGCAATTTGAGAATGTGGCTAGACTGGTTTGTCACTTGATTGGAGGGGAACTTTCGGAATGTGGTCAAACTCAAATTGGATAATTGATTGCCAATTTGAATCTGACCACGTGTATAAAAGAGGAGCTAGGAACCAGTCCCTTTATTCTGCACTCCTGGGTTAGTCGTTAGTTTGGATTCTAGAGTAACAGGTTGTATACTCATAAGTGTAGGTAATTTGGATCGCATAAGTGTTGATAATTTTGATTTGTATTTTTTTTGTTGATTTTAATTTGTTTAATTGTTAAAAATAAAAGTGTACAGAAAAGTGCTGAAACTGCAGTCTTCTGTCTCCTGCATTTGCTATTCTTGCTGCTAGCCAGCCTTGGCTGCAATGCTACCCTTCCACAAACATTGATCTTTTGCATGCAAAACTGTAATACTCTAATGCCCTGTTTTCTGGCACTCCCGGCTCCACGGCAACAAAACAGGGTTTCCACTGCTCGCCCAAGCGGCTAAGCATAGCTATCTGGTCAGATTTTGCATCTCATACTCAATGTACTGTAGCCAAACTGGCTAAAGAGGAAGTGTGTCACAACATAGCCAAGAGGTGCGTGTAGAGACAGGGAATTCACTGGGGACCTAATGTGTCTTCTGGTTTTCATTATAACTTAGACCTTTTTAATTGTTCTCAACTCCTGCAACTGTTTAAGAGCTGAAAACAAGTAAAAAGGTATAATTAATCATATTATTAGTTCAATTAAGGGTTTAGTTAAGTAATTGAAAGCTCAGTTGGAATGAAAACCAGAAGACACATGGGGTCCCGAGGACCAGGGTTGGGAATCCCTGATATAGGTAATGCATGCATCTGAAGCCACATTGCTTTTTTTAAATTCATAATAAACACAACAACAAAACCTGGCTGTTTGTTTGGCTGTACTCTCCTTCTTAACCACATTCCTTTTAATTTGTATTGAGCCTATGATTATGGTAAATGATTTTTTTTTAAGCACAGCTTTCTTTAAAACAAAACACAATACAATCCCACAACCCCCCAGTGACCTTTGACACACTGCAAGAATTTCTGAGGTTAGACAGTTTTGTGCGCGGCAGTATTGCCTAATGGCCATGTATTGCACAGCCAACTGTCTACAATCAATTGATTCCCATCTTAACTACTGTCCCAGTGGGCCAAATTTACTAAGCCTTTGCTCCAATTTAAATTAACCCTCCTTTTTTCTTTCAAAAATGTTCTGCAAAAACACCTTAGAATGTTAATTGAAAGGCTCTCATTCATGGGCCTTAGCTTTACCCAACTCTGTAAGAGGGTTATCGAAAGACCTTTTAAACCTTTTAAAAAATGTTATATTTCAGTTGGGCTAGCCAGGATAAAATCATGTATAAAAATATATATGTAATTTTTAAATTTTGGTGAAGTATATAAAGCAATGGCTACAACAAGCACTGGCAGACATCATGAAGGCTTCCCTACAGACCAGTGACTGCACTTGAGTCTTGACCTGAACACCCTTGTATCTTGGATCTCAAAAAAGCAGAGACTGAACATTGTACTAACAATTCATCATTTTGTGTGGTGTTTTTGTGAACTGTTTTCCACTGGGGCTAAGCTGAGACCACTATACACATTTTTACTTTGAGTCGGATTTAAACCATGTGAAAGGCATGAGAGGCTAGCCTGCTCTTGTCAGCTCTGTGGTTTAATGCTGTCAAAATAAAAGCTCATCAAAGAAAGGTCATGCCAGACCTTTTACTTAGATGTTTGCCCTTTCTTTGGAGGTTACTGTGCAACAGCTACAATTACAATTGTCTTAAATTGACCATGTCCAATCCACCCATTCATTTTGACAAAGTAAGCAATAGATTTTTGTGTCATACAAGAGCTGTCATTGAAAGCACAGCAGGTAAGAAATACAAAAGGGCTTTCACACCAATTAATAAAACTGTCAAACAGAATGCCAAAGAAAAACATCACTCAGTTGTTACCCTTGACTCCATATTAATCTCTCAATAGTTGACTTTACCTTTGCCAATGAACATTCATTCCTGTGAAATATACACAAAGTTTGTGAAAGGAATACTTTCTTTTATTTTTTGTTTTGTTTAGTTATTACAATGCAAAGAAAATATAAAAAAAAGATGCTGCTCTTTCATCACTACAATAGAGATGTCTAGTTTTGCAGCTGATGATGTTGAACTATTAAAACACAATGCAATATGTAACAGTAAATAAAAAGCATTTTGTTTTAAGTACAGTTTATATTTATTTTAAAAACCCCATAATTCTCTTCCAACGACAGAATTAATACAGAATACCTGGTGAACAATATATTATTCAACATTGGGACTGTCTGGGACCTTAAGGGACACGCTTCACAAACATGTACATTAACTGTACTGTACTAACACTTGGTACATTATTTAATATACAAGTACCTAAAACAAAATTATCAGGAAAGTAACTTTGCTATCTACATGGTGTTAATGTATGGAGCTCCTCATGTTACTGGCTCACTGGTGTGAGGCTCATTGTGTGGATGATGATTCGCTCAATACAACAATTGCTCAGTTTATACTAATACTTTATTAAACATCAAAATCAGCATGCACTATGAAAAAGGCATTATATACACATAATTATCAATTTCAGAGTGTACAGTCTTCATTCCTCTAACAAAAATCCCTAAACAAGCCTTTCTATACCTACCACAACAACGTTTCTTCATTACAGCTTTGGTATCCTCTGGTCCGTCTAATAAAGATACTCACAAGTCATGCATTTGACACACACACACACCCTAATAATAATAAGATATATTACTACACACGATTACAAGACACAGGAAGAGATCAAAATATCGACAACCTCCATATATCATAACCGGATAAGGAATGTGTCCTTATCAGCAACTTTCCATCGGGCCTCAGATGTCCATCTTAATAGGTTGTTTACATAAAAGATCAACTTTAGCAAACTTTGCTGACTCGGCTCAAAGAAGCACAGGATAGAATTGGAATCAGGCTCCAGCTTTTGCTCAGGTAATGGCATCAGACTCAACTCCTCATGTCAAGCTTTCTATTTTAAGATTCAACTTCTTCTTAACCCTGAATCTTTCAGGTAGAGAAATGGAATGGCAGTTAAATATAAATAATTTGACTAGATTGGAAGCTCTAGTTGATAAAGCTGCAATGGTGAACTCAATTCAGAAAGCCCTTGTTCAACCTTGTATTTTAAAATGTCATGCAAGGTTAGCCCCAATGAGATTTAAGTCTTTTGGACCGATTTACAGATCGTTAAAGTTTGTCTTATGTCTGTTTTGTTCTTGTTTTTATTGCTAGTTTAGCCTTAACATTAAACATGTAACAGCTGTACATAAAACCTCTGTTTTACTGTCATGTTCCATATACCATACTTAAATGTAAACTTAAAAACATGCATCCTTTTCATTTTTTTCAATATTATTTATATTAACTATTATCTAAACATTATTAGGTAGGTTACTGGTGTCTGAAGTACTTGTTTTAAGACTATGCATTAAAGAAAAAATACAAAACAATGCTGAAAATGTAGAAATTAGATAATATCTGATCATATACTGTATTTGGGAAACAATGCCTGCTGACAGTTTATTTTCATATACATATTAATGACTAACTGGAAGTTGTGAACCTCACAATGGAAACATGGAGTCCATCTTGAGGAAAAGATGCACGTCGAACACTTTGGTTGGGTGTTTTTTTTCCTTTTTTTTAACTGCAGCTGCCAGGAATAGGGAGATACACTAGTGTGCTTGTCAAGAATATATTTTTATATTTATTCAGTCTAGTCCCTTTGTGCTTGCATTGCCTGAGATTTGACAAGCCACTGGCATTCACAATGAAGAAATGACTTACCCAGTTGAGTTTTGCCTGAGACATAGCCCATCATGTACCATTTTCAGGTTTTTCCTTTCTCTGCCTGATCGGCATGACTGCAAAGCTTGAAGCCCGAATGGATATGTGTGTGTGTATATATATATATATATATATATATATATATATATATATATATATATATATTTCTTTGTCAGAGATGATACAGTGCATAGAGAAGAACCAATTGGTATATAATTGTCACATTTAATCATTTCCCTGCAAATCAGAGATCTTAACATGTTTTAGAAACACACCTTCAAATTATCCTTTGATCTAATGCAAAAATGCTTGGCACAATGTATCAGTGTTCTCCACAGAAAGCAGATGACAAGTGAGCTGGCCTTGCTTATTCCCAGTGTTTATCATCTGTTGGTTCTGCCTCTGGCTATTACCAAATTGCAGGTGGCATTCTGAGAAGGAAAAGCAATGCATATGAAAGGCCTAACATTTTTCAAAAAGCAGCTCCATGACAACAGCAGAAAATAGGTATAAGCTTCATGATAGTAATGGATATATGAGTTATTAGAGTGATCAATATAGTGGTTCAACAGATGTTCCCCTGGAGGTTTTGTTGGGTTAACTTTCTTTCCATTGTTTTTTTTTTTAGTAAAGTCTCTTTCATATGCAGGGGAAGTCTACAGGAGCTTGATTGGGAGATAGAACTGTGATATAGCCTTGGGGTGGGAAGTCAAAGACAACAGTTAAACTCATCTTGCTTCAGTGACCCTGTATTGGTCAGATGCCCCACAGCTACAGCCTGGGATATCCCAATAAGGTGGCTGGCTTGACAGTGGAAACTGATGTGACAGTTATAGATTTGGCCACTGAAGATGGCTCCAGGAATATCTACAACACTAACATTAACATCACAGAGGGATTGGACTCCTAGCTTTAAGCTTTAGCCGGAGACATGTTGCTAGGCAACCAATTGAGCAGGTAGGCTCACCCGGTGCTGAGCTGATCGGGAGGTCCGGATTGGCTGGGGGGTGTGCCCGGGAAGGCTGCGTGCAACTCAAAAAGCGTATGCGCCACAGCTCGAGGTGACTGCACCACCATACTACACAGAGGGGCGCTTTGTTAACATCGAGGAGGAGAGCGTCCGCTCTGCAGGACGGTGCCTGTGAAGGCTCTGCCCAGCCAACAACAGCCAACAACCCACAGTCGCTGGGAGGTTGGGACTTCGGGAGCAACAGCAGTAGATTAGTTTAAGTGATTTTGATCCCAACCAGTATAGAGAGGGTTTCATAGTGTATTAGGTTCCTGGAGCGGGATGTCTCTTTTAGTAAGGCTAGCGTCTTGTATGGCAAACCTTTATTTTTAGCTTTGTTTGGTTGTGTTTATTAAATCTGACACTAGGGATACCATTGCTGGTACCCTGGTGGCAGCGACTGTGTCAATAAATCTGCGAGCCTGTGTGTCGTGTTAACACACAATGACTGGACTTATTACTATTCATTGACGACCCACGCACGTAACCCTGTTACAGTAGGTATATTAACAATTCATGAGATTAAGTTAAGGGAATATTTAAACAGAAGATATTCCATGTGAACCCTGAGGAATGAGTAATCTGTTTATACAAAGATGTATTTAGTTTGTCTAAATACATCTTTAGTTTTTTCCAAAGCCTTTTTCAGTGGACAAATTGATTACCTGCAACAAAAGGTAACCAGTTGTGCTTCAGTCCTTCTGATCAATTAGTGTGTTAGTGGAGTGACATAGAAATTGAGTAGAAAAGTGGGGGTAAAAAATGCATATTAAAAATGTACTTTATCTATACCATTCCCTCATCTCTGTACTTTCTGCTATGTAACCTACCAATTTGTTTGTCCTTTCTTTGTTGAAATTCAGTTAGAGTTGAGCCCACCATTACCCAAAAGTACTTTTTCAAAGTATTTCTGTTCAATCCCATTCATCTAAAGTGTAGCCTCGACTGATTATTCAAATAGCATAACAGTATGTGTAGATTAAGGAACATGTCATAGAAAGCATCCCACAGCAATGGTTAATCACAATGAATCTACAGTATATTATATGTGCTGAGAAGTGGAAGTGATTAATTACACAGATCAGTTGACCATGACAGGGAGTTATGTGTCCTGAGCCAAAGGTGAGGGCGCTAACGAAGGTCACGGTCAACAACACATGGTAGAGCCTTCATCGAGAGGGCACTATGGCTATTAGAAAAATGTTCTTATTATTTTCTTTAAAACAACACTTTCAAGCCTAGATTTACCTTGAACTTCTTATGATTGTGTTCCGTACCCTCCCGCTGAGAAAGGGTTAAGGAAAATAGTTCCAAAAATGTTCATAAAGGATCACATACATAATAAGAGAGAAAAAAATATGTAATAAACAAATAACCTTTTACTTAGCAGAGTTGCTTGTAGTTTATCTGGACCATGCCGTGTCTTTGTTTAGTATTTGCTGCCCAGTAGATGTGATCTGAGCTTTCATTAAGGCAAGTCAAAATGAAAAAGCCAATACTTGCACAGATTTATTTTAAGTTTGATTCACAGTTTGATTAAGTTTGATGCTGTGACATAGCAGCGGGCATCTAACGTCTGATAGAAGCTCGCTAGAGCTAGAAACTGATTGGTTGATGGTACTGAATTGTTTTCTTATAAGGATAAGCAGGTGGGGAAGAATAGCGTTATAAAGAAAGCACTCTAAAAACAGTACACAAGACTGAGATAAAAGCAGATTAACCCTTCAGTTGAGGTGCATTTTCAGACTGCAAACATACACTGATCCTTAATAAACGGATATTTAGAGATTGTTCATGATAAATTTGGCCCAAGTAGGGAATTCAGTAAAACACACACATATATAATGTTAAAACAAAACAAATCTTCAAGACCCTAACTAACATACACCGCTCCAAATAATAATCGGTTATTCAATTAGCTGTTATTAATCCCCAAACCCTGTATTGAAATAATGTCTAACACTGTAGTGAGTTGGGTATTAGGGAGGGGCATAACGATTTACATGATTTATGTAAAGGTACATATCATTTGTGTTGTGATACAAGAACAAACGCACAAAAGAGCTCATTGTACTTCACCAAATGATTCTTGAATGAAGTGTGTGTTTTATAGTTGGTATATACACTCTGCCTACAACAAAATAGTACACCCTAAAATGATCATTTGATCTTATTATGCATCATACATGTAGCCAATCTGGACCATGACATGTATTGGTATACATGTCATATCGCGACCTGCATATCCCAATACATGTTGTATCGTGACATTGTTACACCTCTAGTACTAGATGATGACAGGAGATGGTAATATGCACATATTCCACACTACAGGTTTTGAAACATATAACCTGTTTGAATACATTCTGTGGTTCTTACTGATTGTAATACAGCTCGACACATAATGAAGGCAATAGACTCGTACAAACCCTTTCTGCTGGGTCCCCTTTTTTTCCTACTGTATACTGTAGATGAGGGGTGTGGAGATTTGGAAATATGTAGGGCAATACCATCCAATCACAATTATAAAGATGGGAAATAACATCACCTGCAATTCATTTTATTTAGTTAGTAATTTGATCAAAGAAAGGTTTGCTATAATGATATACTTTTACCAGTTAAAGTCTTAACCACCAGGATAATTTGCCATGTGGAAAAGTCCTATTACAAGACTAATAATGTCTGTGCTAATGACTTAAGGCCCATTTCAGAAGCACATAAGTAATTACCTGGAAGCACCAATGGTGACTTGTCATATTCAATAATGTTAATTATAATTGAGGAAGATATAATTATCTTCAATATTCCTCTTCTGTCAACACTGTAGCGAGAGCAGACTTCAATTTGAAGTTTCAAATCTACTGTATTTACAAAATGTATTTTAGTTTAATTTCTCTGACTTTTCTTTGCTAGAATTACGTAGAGCATTCAGCAATTAAATGAAACTAGACATATTCTTGTAGTTGATTAGTGAGTTCTTTTTTTAACAAACATGTTCTCATAGATACATTGCTTACCCCTTAAACATTTAAAGATAATAATCTCATCTAATCAAAACCAGATCTTCATTCTTTGTACTCAACGTTTTATTTTTATTTTTTTTATTTTATATATAAATGCCCCTATGGTGAATATTCTAGGTTTTCTCATATGCACAAATATTACTCATTTAATGTGTCGCCTTTGTGTGAACAAAGAGTACAAGACTCCTATTATTGCTACTTACTGTAGAAAACATCTTTAAGTAGCATTGTAATATTAGGTTCTAAGAGAACACTATTGTTTAATCAGGAGAACGTTCTGAAGAGATGTATGCTTTGTATGTTTTGTCCTGTATCATTAGTGCTGTGGAAAAAACAAACAAACAAACAGGTTTTTTAAAATTTGATTTAATCAGAACTAATATTTTTTAAACCTCCACCACTGTTGATATTAATAAATTACATTTGGAGAAGGTCTGGAGTGTTCTAGTTGTAAGTGTTATGTGAAGAAAGAAAGAAAGAAAGAAAGAAAGAAAGAAAGAAAGAAAGAAAGAAAGAAAGACGCATTATATACAGTATGGTAACAGCACTCCTAAGCTTAAGCTGTCAACTTTCAGGTATGTATTTTTAAAATCATTTTGAACTGTGGCAATTCAAGATGTCATTAACAGGAAAAGGCATTGGCTAAAAAAAGATGCTTACATGAGATCAAGTTTAGTTTGTTTACCTACTGTTGAAGATAATGTTATTTCCAAAGTCTCAGACAGCAAAGGCACTTTGTCATGTATGCCACCTAATAAGCACAGTGGGATGAATACAGTGTGATTCTTTTTCATTAACCTTTTCGTCTTATAAAAGGGAAAATCAATAACAAATGTATTCAGGCAAATGAAAAGCAATTTCAGGCATTTCCATAGGGATTTCATCTAATGCTTTTCTCTGAAAAGATGCTAATAAAAGTAACATTGTTAAAAAAAGACAAGTAGAAAATATGAACATTGTCATCATTTAAGACAAAAGACAACCCAAGGTAAGCAACTTGTTAGACTGTATCTTTTTTTTTTTTTTTAGAAATATCAACATAGGATTAGTTTACTGTACATCATTTCCTCTGTTCCTTGAGAGCTACAGTGATAACACAGGTAGATTAAGAATGGTTTCAGGATTAGTCTGAGTATATACTGTGAATGGCTTATCTTTAAGACCAGTAGTCATCTTAAATTCTCTTAAAAGTTTGTCTGTGTATAAGAAGTGAGGGGATTTCAGTCCACAAAAATGTGATTTCAGTTTTTTGTTCCTTACTTTTTGTCTCCCCTTTTAGATATCCTCTGTTTCCAGTTTTATTGCTAGATTGAATTTTTTTTTCAGGAATAGCAATGCTACAATCATAGAGTGCTACCTGTATTTTTGTTGTAAGCATAGTCCATTTTTCTAGCTGTGCTATCATTGTTATTGTCTTTCCAAAGTAGCGATAACCACAATCTTTATCAGCAGAAACCACTGATGTTGCCTTGTTAAATTTACATGAAATTAAATTCACATTGCATTTAAAGTGTATAATTGACAGCAATTATTTATTGTGTAAGCTGGACCAAACAAAATTGTATAGTTAATCTCTTGCTCTAGCTTGAAATAAAATAGCTGCCTTTTCTGTTTTTGGTTCTCCTGAGGCACACATTACCTCAGCTCTTCTACTTTAACTATGAGTCTTAGAACCTGTAATGCATCATCTTAACTCCCAGTTTCATATAGAGTATTTTCTGTAAGCTTTTGTTAGATGTTGATTTCTACTGTCTGTTAAAAGCAACAGCTGGGTGCCTTTTATTCCAGCTGAAATGTCAAACTTTAGTTTTCTTAAGTAGGGAATCTACTATTCCTTCATAAAGAGCAAAGCAATACAAAATGACAAATGATTACAGTCTGATATGCTGTTTGAATAAAGTAGAATTTCTGCTAAATACTACATGGTAGGGCTATTTCTGAAAATTAATAATTTGTCATTTTCTTAACACATATTTCCTTGACCTTTAACTTTGTATAGAATGTCATATGATTCGAAGCAGGACTTCAATATAAATCTTAATATAATGTTGGAACAAAATACCTTTTCCGAACCTTTTTATGTGTTAAAACTAATGATAACAACCTTTCAGCTCTATTTGCAGTTGAATAGGTACAGTAATAGGGTAGGATGGTAGGTAAACAATTGCATTGAGGTTATATTGATGCATTTGCTGCACTTCTTCAATTATTCATACACCTTCCTTGAAATGTATTGCAGTAATGATAAGAGGTCCTCATTCATAGTTTATTTGGTCTGTACACTGGGGAATGGCTTGTCATCTGTGATAAGAATCAGGTCCCCTCTAATTCACACTGCCTTTGATATGTGCACAGCTAGGTTTACTCAGAAGTGAGCTTTCCTGTGTGTTTTTACTTCAGTTTTACACACTCCTGCAACAAAAAACAGATTTGCTAGATTATTTTGAGGTAAATTGTACACAGTACAATTGTATACATTTTTTAAAAAAAAAACAAGATTTAAAAAATGGGCTTCTGTCACATGGAAACATTGTTTCTTTTTTGTTTTATATTGTAATTGGTGTTTTTTTTTTCCTTTTTGGGAAAAGACTGCGATGATAATGATCTGTAATAAAATGTTTTGAGAATTTTGCCAACAATTTCATATTGACTATATACTTTACTATGTATTTAGTGGTAAATGCAGAGACAAGATCTAGGCTTGCAGCTGATGTAAAACCGGGCTCCTGGTTTCTCTTTGTTCTTAATGAAATATCTCATAATGCATATTTATTTGGATTACTGTAATTCTGGCATAGGCATACTCAAACAAAGTATTGGTACAACTGTAGCTGTCAATATTTGTGTAGCAAAAAAGATATATTTTTAAAAGTAGCTGACAGGAAAATAATGGAATATTTATTGTGTCTTTACCACATGGGACCTTGGCCTTAGAGTAATGTTAAGCATTGCTAATTTGCAGTTGAAAGATGGTCTTGACACATTTTGATTCCATTATTGAGTAAATCAGTTATGGAATTACAGTAATATAGAAGAGGGAGAGGAATATGAAAGTAGGAAATGAGATTCTATGAAATCTCTGGACAATCTGCAAGTAATACAAATGGCGAGTCACCTCAGAACTTATATTAAAAATGTCAACAGTTGCTTTCAGTCATGTGGAACTGTGCAAAAGGTGGTTAGGAAATTGGTGAAATGCAGCACTTTAAGAATCTGGCAGCAGTAGGGATGCATTAGACTTCAGAAGCTGACTGTTCAGCTAAATCATTTAATACTTCAAGATGAAAGAACCTGTAGTGTGCAAAGGCTACGTTGAAAATATGTAATATATTAAAAAATCTATGAAAACATGGTTAAGGTCAAGCATACTGAACCAGTGATAAGCATCCATCATTGTAAGCATGACAGCTATACCATATCTAACACTGTAAGTTAATTGTTCACTGTATTCAGAGATAATTATTCAAAAAAGACACACTCCAATATCACAGACACTTTAATCAGATGAATCAGGATAACTTTTTTTCTAAACCTCAGTTCCATTAGTATTCATAATATAGGCACCTACGAATAACTGCTGTGGTGAATACCGTAAGTAAGATGCTGTACTTCAAACTGATATATAATTGATTTAATCGGTGAGCTCAATGTCACTAACTACAGTATGAATCTCTCTTTTAAAAATAGGAAATACCCACTGCTGTTTATCATGTTCTGGGAAACAAATGATCACTCTGGACCATTGAAATGGGAACATTCTTTATTCTGATATTATGTAAGCTAATTTTTGGAGTATATGGTGCACCCTGTGTATAACATGCATCCTGTATATAATGCACATGTCCCGGCAGCCTTGGATTAGATCCTTTGAATAATTCTTGATAAATACACACCACTTTTATAACACATATCTCTTGTACACTAACTACCTTTATAAAAGTTTACCACTGTAAATTTGCATGTAATTGTACACTTTTTTCATGGTTATACGATGATGCATTTACCATTTGCCATTTTTTGTTTATGCTTTAATATACAATGCTTACCTATGCTTCACCATGCTTTATTTGCTACGCTTTACTATAGTAAACTTTTATAAGGGCAATTGCATTATATTCAGAAAATGATTGTATAAAACATTGCATATTAGAAATAGTTCATATTGAAGTTCAGCAATACTTTTTCCTTGATACAATATGTGCTCTGATAAGCTTTTAGCATCACTGCCACATAAACACCCAATGGATTCTGACTAAAAAGGCTATCTAGTTGGACAAGATTTAATCCAGCAAGACATCAAGTTCTTTGAATAAAAGCAACAATGTTACCTTGTTTTTCCTCTTGATGTATGTGAATGAAGCTGGTTTTCAACAGGAGCGTTTGTGGAAAAAAAGAGCTGAATACACAATGAACTATTACACATACACCAAAATCGATTGCAATCACTTTGCTCGGCATTCTTTACTAACATTAATTATAGGACTATGATGGTTTGGTTTAACATTAAAATTGCTAACACAACATATAAATAACTAGCACACACCAGATAATGTGATTGGAAGTACAGGAACTAAGATCCAGTATGAAGAGGGATGCAAAAGAATATGGTAGTATGGATTGTGCATTTCTTTATATAATAAGTAAGAGAGGAATGATACAGAAGTTAAACTCAGTCAGAAATATTAGATTGAAACCATTTTCATGCAGACTGCAAACCCCATTCATACACGTGGCATTGATTTGATTTGTGCGATGCTGTTTATTACACAATGCAACAGTTACTGTGATCCTTTATTACAAAGAAAAGAGGATGTAGGTGTTGGTTTATTACCAGGAATTGCAAAAAAATGCTACCAACAAAATATCCATATTAAAGAGCAGTGCTGCAAGACAAGGTGTGCATAACTAACATCTATTTAAATGCATACAACAAATGAATCTTCAAAATCAATATTTTAAGTAACAAAATGCTCCAAAACGTGTTTTAGATCAGTGTACAAGGCAATTACTTTATTGCAAAACAACACTGTCTTTGAAATCAACAGTATATTTTAAGTAAATTATGAAAATAGTCCATGGAGTTAACCAGACTGAAAGGGTTACCGTAGCATTTGTAGAAGTTGTTTAGATTTATATGTATTCATCAAAGACAGCAGGAAGAGTCAGGGGCCACTTTAAGTGAGGTGTGTTATTTGAAATATATTTCCTCACTGTGGATAATGCACCACATGACATTACCAGCCAACTGAGACAAGATATTAGCAAAAGAATATACAATCTCCGGAGTTCAAAAATAAAGTACTTTACTGCCTGCCTTTCCATTCTCTCCTTCTCTGACCTTTTGTCAGATATATTTGTTGTTTAAACTGAAAAAACAGAGGTCAGTTTCATTTCCAGGACAGTGGTTCCCTACTGTATGCATTACTAAGCAACACAACAAACAGCTTTAACCACATTATATATAATAGATATGTATATAGTCTGCATTTCCCCCCTTTATCTGTTTTTTTTTACGGGTGTGTTTATAAATTAATATATATTACAGCTCCCTTTGATGCAATACCAAGCACCGCCTTCAAAGCCGCCATTAACTGAAACAGCTTTCTAATGTTTTCTAATGTCACTTTATGAAGGCACATTTGTCTTGTAAAAATTACAGACTTCTTTTTTTAGCCAGAATTATTAAAAAATCTAGCATTCATGTCAATCCACATCTTTCTAATCTGTGCTCATTCTATTGCTTGTTTTGTTTTCACTGTTCAGGAAAAAAAAAAAAAAAAAGTACTCTGGCTGTCCCAGCCTTTTTGGCCCGCATAAAGTAGCACACTACATTCAATATTAGGCTCAATGTGTGGTTAGGGATGGTTTTGTGATTGCTGCGTAATCTGTGATCTGATTGGATGAAGCAACTGGCATTCTATGAACTGTAATGCCAGTGTTATACCCTACAAAAACTCGCAAAACCATTTGCTGGCCACACAACAACATCTGCTCTCGAGTTCCTGGGTGTAAAGAGGCAATTAATACCCCACTGATGTTCAGTTCTCCAAAGCAGCTGTGGGGAATTGCTGTGGTGAAGGAACATAATTGGACATTCTAAATTGGGGGTAAAATAATAATAATAATAATAATAATAATAATAATAATAATAATAATAATAATAATAATAATAATAATAAATAAAATTTAAAAATAAATAAATGTTTCCTCTGTGTAAATCATGTTATTGACACAATTAGGGTTACCATATGGCTTCAGATTAACCGGACACTTTGAGACAGACCGGGATTTCAAAATTCCCCCTAAATTGAAAGTAATTCACGTATAAATGAGCTCCACCTTTGCTGAGATTAATCCTACTGTGGTGGAATTGCTTGGGCGCAGCAAACAATTCACACTGATCAGCTGCTTCTGATCAGATCTTAATGAACCAATAGCTAATTTATCGATAGAGCAACGAGATGATGATGCGATTGTATTTGCAGAATAATATGGCCGATTGAATTTTAACAAACAGAAAAAAATAGCGACTGGCTGCAATTCATTCTTAGTTGAATACAATTATTTGATGCGCATGCGGGTATTTAAGCACCATTCTTAATTGTAGCTAAGGATGGTTCATTTACACCTTCATGTATTTCAATTTAGGGGCAAGTTTGAAATCCCGTTCTGTCTCACAGCGTCCGGTTAATCTGGAGCCACATGGTAACCCTAGACACAATAGCACTGCTGGCAGCAATTTTCTACCCATTTGTTTTGTCAATATTTTTTTATTAGAAACACAAATGCCAGCATATACACTTCTGACATTTAATAAAGCCATTATTTATTGGAATAATCTATAAATATAGTAAAGTGTTAGCCGACACCTGCTGACTTATATAACATTCAGACTTCTTGATGTAATTAGCTGCCTGCAGCGTGTTAGGTATTGTTCTAGATTTACATTGAGTGTCACTGTAACCACACAGTGTAAACACAGTAAATACACATATGGTAGAGGGCCAATGTCAGGTGATGTCAATGCTCAGGTTCACGGTAGTATAATTAATAATAATACTAACAATATAAGGAATAATAAAGACTCATTGTGTGACCCTGAGCAAGTCACTTAACCTCCTTGTGCTCCGTCTTTCGGGTGAGATGTAATTGTAAGTGACTCTGCAGCTGATGCATAGTTCACACACCCAAGTAAGTTGCCTTGGATAAAGGCATCTGCTAAATAAACTAATAATAATAATAATAATGTACACCCAAATGTCCTATGCACAGACATAATAAGGCTGTAATTATATCAAGGGTATCTGATGACATATACAGTAAATCACAAGAGTGCTATAGAGTTTTGGTGTATATTATTTGTTACAATACACAGTGACATAACAGACAGAAATTGTACCAGTGTTTTTTTTTTTTTTTACAGTTGAAGAAGTTTTGAGAATAACATTGGAAAACAGAATTAAAAAAAGATGTAAAACAAGTTAATTTAAATGTATATATATACATGTACTATTACTAAGAATCAGAGTACAAAATTCACTTGGCTTTCTTAGAGGGTGAAGTTGGATGATTTTTTGCCAAACAAAAAATGTGTTAGTCATTTGTTTTATAGTCATTAGACTTTGTTTTATATTTAATCAAAAATCAGCAACAGCCCTTTGAATAAAACACTCAGAGATAGCTTTAAATGCTTTACAGAATGTATACATTTCATTATACCGGTAATAGCATGTTTCGGATTACAGATCAATCGGGATTAACAGGAGTTCTGTACATTACAATTGCCTGTACAATGAAATTGATAAGCCAGATGTTCATTTCAATAGAGGGAATTATTAAAACTGAATATTTCACCTGGGCTTTAATAATCACGCCCAAGTGACTGAGCACTGTCTCAAATAACAAAGCCCAATATTTCAAGTACCAAAAGTGTAAATCTCTCCTGTTTTTTAGTCTGTTGTGCTGTGACTTTTTATTTATTCATCGAAATTGTAATTCAAACTGTGCTTCATGGTCTGATGCAAATATAACAAGATCTGGATGTTTGCTAACCACAAAATAATTTTTCTCCGTGGGCCACATTGAAAATCATTTGAGCAGCAGTCTGATTCTGAATTCTAATTTCCATGAGATGGTGGTTATGTGGCATAAATGCTAAATCCTCCTGTTGCTGTGGGACATTTATTATATTTTAGTGTAGGAACAGCATGAGGACATGAGTCATTTAAAAAAAAAATAGGTATATTGTTTCAATATTGAAGAGTTACTGATTAAAGCAATGTATCATAAAGCTAACTGTAAATGGCTTCTGCAACTAAGTCAAGTAGAGCATTGTGACAAAGTGGTTTGTATTGCACAGGTGTAGAGGTGATGCAGTGCTTAGAAACAACAGTCCAACAACAGTTCAATAGTGAAAACGAAGCTTTATTAATTGCTTTTAAATAATACGACTGATTATACACAATGATGTGTACAGCCAGTCAAAACCACGGGGTTCAGTCCCGAAATGATAATAACAATAAACACACACTTTAAAACACCTACACGATCACCAGTCCAACAGCGAGTGCTCTGGGTGCAAGTGGTGCTGTGAATATGTGAAATAGTGCTAAGTGGTGCAGTGCAGTCCGGGTTTGATGCTGGCTGAATAGTGACAGCTCCCTGATATTTAGCCGTTTACAATGACAAATAACAACAGTTAATGAGACAGACAATACAACACTTAACACTCACGGTTTTGTTTCACTCCTCACGGTCATTCCATAACCACAACAGAGGAACAGATTGCTCTGCCACACACCCTGATATACCTTCAGTCACGCCCCCTTTGGTAGTGAGTGCAATCACGTCTCCTCCAATCCATGACTGACACATTGCCTACTGTAGTAAGGCGTTGACTTCTAGTATTATGGCTTTGCCCCCTTTTTGGATGGCTGACTTCCGACTGACCCTGGAATGAACTGTCAAACCATCCAGTCCAGAGCACACAGTTCCTGTTATACCGTGCCCTCACAGGTCGGGAGGGAGATTGTTGACTGGGATTCATTCACTCTCTGTCACAAGCATATGACAAGACAGCCACTGCTCATCTGTCTATGAGGAGAGATGTGCAGCAATATGTTCAATTCAAGACAGACTACATGATGCTGACTGGCTGTTTAGGATTTTGACTTTGTGGAATTTAAAGAGCTACTTTGCACAGGTATGATATACCTTTTTAGATTCACTTTGTATAATTTTCTGTTTGTCATCATATTCTGGTGACTATTTAAAATGAAGAAGCTGAAAGCACCCCTGAGGCTTCAGCAGCTAAAAACAGGCTTATCTCCAGGTACAGTGCAGCTGGTATACCAGATTGTTCCATTAACCTGTCCTCCAGCAACACTGCCACTCGTGGATGTTACCAGCTGTACTTGGAGATTAGACATGTGTAAGAGCTGTATTGAGGCCACAGTGGGGCTTTAAACTTACCAGTGTTAAAAACTCACCAGGATCCGATGGCATATACAAAGTGAATCTAACCAATTTCCTGTATTATGATAGTGGTCTGCAGTTTTTAGTTGACATTTTTAAACATTTACATTCAAGGGACAGCAGTTTATGTCCATATAGTTTTGTAAATGAGTTTGTTTTTTCTTGTGTAATCATAACAGGATAACTTTTACCAATGAGACTATATACAGCATATATTATACAGAATACTTCTACATTATACAGTGCATTGTATGCAATACTAACACATTACCTACAGCACTTGAAAACAACACCAACTAAACTGAGTATCAAGACTTGGTGGGATAAATTGAATTATAATTAGATTTGCATTTGTATGTATTGCAGTGCAAATATTTGACTAATTAAGCCTAAATAACTGCTTGGAGAAACTCATTACAGAGCAGACATGTTTTGATGATAGCGAAATTAAGTTGTGGTGAACTAGTTTGAGTTTCTAATATGTTTACAGGGGATCATGAAAATTGATAAGAGTGTGCTATACAACTATTACAAATTGCAAATAATTAATGTTTAGGAATAATTATAATTTACAAGTACATTCAAATGGATGACAGGCTTAACAAATCACTGGTAGAATAGGGGGCCACTCATGGTTAATAGCCCCGAACTACAATAATTCAGTGTCTGGGGGCCAACAGCAGGGTAGCAGAATGTCTAAAATCTTCAGGTACAAAAATGGCTTTCTTTATTAGTTTAATGGAAAAATGTAAAATATGTCTCTTTTGAGTGATTTTTTTGTTTTGTTTCATTAAATATTTTTTACTAATTTCGGGAAAAGTGCATTCTTTTCTTTTATGTATTTATTTGATACATATCATTGAATAAGGGAGGGATTGAATTTCACTGCTGGAATTTTTTTTTCTTCGTGTGACGCCACTGAGACAGGCATTTCATTTTTAAAGGGCGGAGACATTTTAAAGCAGCACGCAAAAAATAATCATCACAGTAACTTGTTTACAGCTAAGAAAAATCTGATGTATTTGACTTAAAGTTATATTAGAACATTTATTCGGTCTCATGCGTTTTATAATAATTTGAAAAACAAATCTTGAAATAACATTTGCTTACAGTTTTCATTTCAACTCCATAACGCTGGCCCAACGTTCGCTTTAGGTCGAATCAGTCTGTGTTGGTTGGCTTCAGCAAACTAACTAAACGCAGAGGCTAGCCCAATGCAGAATTCTGATCTTTCTTAAGAAACGTTAAAAAATCCCTCGATTTCAGAGAAACATCTTTTATTGAGAGGCTGACTTGAGACACTCTTAATACTTTTGTGTTTTACTTATTGTGTCTATAAAGTATATATGTATATAAAATGTATATATTTATTGTTATCATGAATATGTATTGAATAAGGAAAACAATATAAAGTGTCCTGTTTTATGAATTGTTAAAAATACGTTGTACCAACACTGGGCCAACGTTATGATGTTTACTGGGGAATGAACTAAAACAACTCTTTTACACAATGTAACTTCACAGAAAGCTCACCTAGCAACTAATGATATAGTTTCAGCTCCTTGTATAAAAAAAAATGCAAAATCAGCATACACAACATTAGTTCACTGGTCGTCTGTTTTGAGAGCAGTCTCAGTCATTTTCCTGCCTCTTACTTGGCTACTTACCCAGTAACTAAAGCTTTCCTTGCACGTTGTGAGACTAAAGCTCTTACGTTTGTTTTTGTGATGTGAAATGTCAGAATCCAATGAAAATGTCTGCCGTCTGTATTTTTTTTAAATAATAATATTTCCTCTATGAATGTATTAGATTACTGTCTATATAAATATACAAATGCATGTTTTCAGCGATATTTAAAGGCTTTTGTGAAGAATCTAAATTGTTGCCTCTTGCTTTTGAATAGTAAGCAGTGTTTTCAGTGCAGTGTTGAGTATTACTGATTGCTCCAGTGCCAGTGCAATGAATAGTTACTTATATAGTCTTTTTTTAAGACAATATGCTGTGGTATGCATGTATCCTAAAAATAGAAACAATACGCTTGTCTCTGTTTCTCAAGTAAAGCTAAATTCATCAGATCGTATTACAGAAATGTGCCTTACGTAGCGTTTTCACATTGCATTAAATTATGTATTGAAGTTTTAAAGTAAGAGAATATGAACTTGAGTTGTGCGCGTTGGGTAAAGACCTTGCTGTTGCTGTAATTAATAAACCTGTCTTGCAGGACGATGGTGGCATAACTCATCCTGGGTTTGAAGGAGCTGTCATTTCATTTTCCCTGACAAGGTGATTAAAATGGGCCAGGGGAATGTCTTTAAAGTCTGGTATGAGCAAATAAGATTGCAATGGTTTGTATGAAAATAATTTGAATGCAGTATTAACACAATATTATTCAGATCAATTTCAATGCATGGTTCATACATTAATATTCAAATGAAGGGCAGCCTGGGATAAGTACAGGAACATATCTGTTTTGATGAATATCAGCTCTGTATTTCATTACATTTGAAGGCACAGTAATATTTCTATGACTCACAAGGAGAGCAAAGTAGTACTCAAAGAAATGAAAGAAGTTATTTACAAACCGCTAACCAAGATCATGCAACAGTCTCTTGACACAGGGGTTGTACCGACAGACTGGAAAATAGCAAACGTAATACCGATCCACAAAAAGGGAGACAAAACCGAACCAGGTAACTACAGACCAGTAAGCCTGACTTCTATTATATGTAAACTTATGGAAACTATAATAAGATCCAAAATGGAAAATTACCTATATGGTAACAATATCCTGGGAGACAGCCAGCATGCTTTTAGGAAAGAGAGATCGTGTCTAACTAACCTACTTGACTTTTTTGAGGATGCAACATTGAAAATGGATAACTGCAAAGCATACAACATGGTCTATTTAGATTTCCAGAAAGCTTTTGACAAAGTCCCGCATAAAAGATTAATTCTCAAACTGAACGCAGTAGGGATTCAAGGAAATGCATGCACATGGATTAGGGAGTGGTTAACAGGTAGAAAACAGAAAGTACTGATTAGAGGAGAAACCTCAAAATGGAGTGAGGTAACCAGTGGAGTACCACAGGGATCAGTATTAGGTCCTCTGCTATTCCTAATCTACATTAATGATTTAGATTCTGGTATAGTAAGCAAACTCGTTAAATTTACAGACGACACAAAAATAGGAGGAGTGGCAAACACTGCTGAAGCAGCAAAGGTCATTCAAAATGATCTAGACAGCATTCAGAATTGGGCAGACACATGGCAAATGAAATTTAATAGAGAAAAGTGTAAAGTATTGCATGCAGGAAATAAAAATGTGCATTATAAATATCATATGGGAGATACTGCAATTGAAGAAGGGAACTATGAAAAAGACCTAGGAGTTTATGTTGACTCAGAAATGTCTTCATCTAGACAATGTGGGGAAGCTATAAAAAAGGCTAACAAGATGCTCGGATATATTGTGAGAAGTGTTGAATTTAAATCAAGGGAAGTAATGTTAAAACTCTACAATGCATTAGTAAGACCTCACCTAGAATATTGTGTTCAGTTCTGGTCACCTCGTTACAAAAAGGATATTGCTGCTCTAGAAAGAGTGCAAAGAAGAGCAACCAGAATTATCCCAGGTTTAAAAGGCATGTCGTATGCAGACAGGCTAAAATAATTGAATCTATTCAGTCTTGAACAAAGAAGACTACACGGCGATCTGATTCAAACATTCAAAATCCTAAAAGGTATAGACAATGTCAACCCGGGGGACTTCTTTGACTTGAAAAAAGAAAAAAGGACCAGGGGTCATAAATGGAGATTAGATAAAGGGGCATTCAGAACAGAAAATAGGAGGCACTTTTTTACACAGAGAATTGTGAGGGTCTGGAACCAACTCCCCAGTAATGTTGTTGAAGCTGACACCCTGGGATCCTTCAAGAAGCTGCTTGATGAGATTCTGGGATCAATAAGCTACTAACAACCAAACGAGCAAGATGGACTGAATGGCCTCCTCTCGTTTGTAAACTTTCTTATGTTCTTATGTTCTTATATTCTTACAAAAAAACTCTTCTGTAATGAATTGCTGACTGTACCTAATTCACACGTTTTCTGTTGCATCAATGCAGCACAAAACTAGCATGTGATGCATCTCAAACTCATGGGTGCTGCATCTGGGTTGGAACGCTACAGCTTATTTAGCAGAATTGGGCTTTGCATTTTAGAAATCAACAATAAGTACCAGTTTAGTTATGTATTTATTTATTTGTTTAATCAGCAAATACATTTAATCAACAGGTACCTGTACGTTCTGTATGTGACTCAAACATAACATATTGTAAACCAGGTGCAACAAAGCATACAAGTGCACTGCATACAAACGAGAGTCCTTACAACTACATTGCTTAGATGATTGGTTCTAGCTTTGCTACATTATTCTACATTTAAAAAACAGTTAGGTGTTAAAAGGACTGGAGTAGACACTTTGAAAACATGTCCCACATGTGTCTTATTAAAGAATATCTTCAAATCCTTGTTGTAAGAAAATCATTGTGAAGTTTGGGGGCTGTAATGAAGGCTCTCCTTTTCAAAGCTTGGTAATATCTTCCTAGCTCTGAAAGTAAATTTACTAGAATACACATTTGTTATCAGAAGAGGGCACTGTTTGCATTAGGTTCAGCTGTCATATACTGTGCATACCCAAATGTGACAACAACATGTTCTATAATGCGCCATTTACAACCCAAGCCCCCAAAAATATTTACTGGGAGGCTCCCCAGATCCCCTTTGTTTAGCAGGTGACTGGTGAAGGAAGGTTTGCATAGGAGAGCTATCAGAGATGGCATGATGACAATACCAAAAGTAAATAAATAAATAAAATAAATTTGATCTGTGTATAGAATGGGCAACATTATATCACCGTGCCAAATTTTGTAGTGGCACAGAACAAGCCATTGGGAACACAATGAAACAACAATCATTATGGACATACCTCAAGCCATGTGACTGTATGACAACTCTGATAAACAATCAAATAAATCTCCTATGAGACAAACAATAAGATATGACCAGATATATTTTCTAATCTGACTTGTACCAGTAAACTACAATGATGTCTTCAGGCTGCTCTTTGGTTTAGAATAGATGCAGCTGATCAGAATTTTTGTATTTTAACTTTTGTGGGGGAAATTACTTCTTGGCATGATACTGAATTTTCTGTGATCAGTTAGATTAGATGATAAGGTTTAATATTAAAAAGGAAATCAGTATTAACATTATAGAAAGTATTGTATCTGCATGTTACAGATCCTTAAACTTTTTTTACCTTTGGGAAAGATATTTTAGAAGTCCTTAAAGGCAGAGTTGCAATAGCATTCACCTACAGTTTATAGCCTACAAATCAAGGTTTTGTTTTAAGCAAATTCAAATTTGTGAAGAGCCTTGGTTTCCAAACTAGAGAGAATACTTTTTAGGAGTATGCTGAATCACTGCCTTTTTTTATTTCTTGCAAATGCTTCCCACTGAGTCCAGGAATTACTTACATTGCTTATAGCAAAAATTGTTTTTCAAAACCAACAGAGTATGTTTTAGTTAATTTCAGCTGTTCAGATGATTGCAATATGAGTCATTGTGCTGATCCACCTCCCAGAAGTAAAGCTGTTGTTTGTGGGTATGAGAGTCAAACAAGAGCCTTAACAAAGTTTAGTAGAACTTAGTTTCGGTTTCTGTCGATGCAAGGCTGAAATTATTTACATTTTTATAACCTGTTTCAAAAAGCAGTCAATACATTTTCACGGCTTTGTGTGTCGAGGTTATGTGCAAAAAGTCTAATTGCATTCATATCATGCTCCATCCCTAGTCTAATTTATTTTGATTTAATAATGTGCCACCATGAATTGGGTATTTCAGCTCTGGTTAAAATCATGATTTATGTGAGAAATAATACAGTGAAATGTGTAACTCTAATAGAAATGTTAAAGGTGCAACCATGTGATTTGATACAGAACTTGGAAATTCCTCAACTTTCTGATAATATCAGTCAGTCAGTGAATCTTTATTTGATATATCACCCTTCACAATAAATTGTTGCAAGGCACTTCACAGGTACAACATAACATTAATTAGTTATACTATACAATCAACAGCAAACATTAAAACATTTAATACAAAAATCTATTAAAATGCAATACAATACAAGGTAAAAACATAATATTAATATTAAGATGTGAACGATAGATTATAGAAGTGTGTCTTCAGTCGTGTTTTAAAAACTGCAACAGTTGGTGCCTCCCTTACAGGAACAGGCACTGATTCCATAATTCGGGGACCCTAAAGCCAAATGCTCTACCACTTGTGTTCGTTTTTGATACCTTAGGGACAGTAAGCAATCATGCGTCATGGGATCGCAGTGGTCGTCTCGGTATATATGGGATTAAAATATCATTTAAATATGAAGGAGCCAAACCGTTTAATGCTTTGTAAGTAATAAGCAAGACCTTAAAATTGACCCTAAACCTTACAGGAAGCCAAAGTAGGGCTGCCAATACCGGCTTAATGTGATCATGTCTTCTACTTCTTGTTAAAACCCAGGCAGCAGGGTTTTGCACAAGCTATAGTCAGGATAACACACATCTGGGAATACCAGAAAACAGAGCATTGCAATAATATTATGAAAGCATGTATCAGTCTCTGCATCTTCCATGGAAAGGAAGCGTCTTAGTTTTCCGATATTTCTTAAATGAAAAAAAGACACTTTAGTTATTTTTCTAATATGAGGTTCGAATGATAGATCTGGGTCAAAAATGACACCCAGTTTTCTCATTTCAGACCTCAACTTAAATGGGAAGCTGTCAACTGCAAGAACATCTGAATTTGTATTGTTTAATTGATGTTTTGATCCCAATAACACTACCTCTGTTTTATCAGAATTTAAGAATAAATAGTTTTTGACATCCATTGCTTAATGTGGGCCAGACAGATAGTAAGGATATTTGCGATTGAGGTGTCACCTGGTTTAATGGATAAATGTAATTGGGTATCATCTGCAGAGCAATAAAAATTGACCTCATGTCTACGGATAACATCACCCAAGGCAGCATGTAGAGGAGAACAAAATTGGCCCAAGAACAGAACCTTGTGGGATGCCACATTTAACTTCTGATAAAGGAATCTTCATCAATTCTATCATATTGAAACCTATTTGAAAGATAAGATTTAAATCATGACAAGACACTACCCGACAGTCCAACAAGATTCTCAAGACGTCCAATCAGAATTGAACGGTCAAAAGAATAAGAACAGAGGGTGAACCCTTGTCGGAACACATCAGCACATCGTTTGCCACTCTGACAAGGGCAGTTTCAGTATAATGGCCAGGGCAGAAGCCAGACTGACATTTTTCATATAGATTATTTGCTGCAAGGAGATAAATGACCTGTAACTTGGTATTTTTCCATTTATGTTCCACCTTACGACATGCACATTTAAGCTTCCGAGTTGTGTCATTAAACCACAGGGATACTACTTAGGGTGGAGTTGTAGCTGTCCACAGTACATTAACTGATCCTGAATGAATAGGTGCTGAAGTAGATAAAGCTTACAAGAATTTTTCAGTAGTGGAGCAATTAAGGGACATTAAGGGAGTTTTAACATTATGCTAGGTATTATTAGTTCAAAACTAATAGCAGAATGGTCTGAGATTGCAAGATCATTGATAGACAAATTCTGGATGTCAAGACCACGGTTGACAATTAGATCAAGTGTATGACCATGAATGTGAGTTGGGCCTGATACATTTTGAACAAAACCAACAGATTCAAGCATAAAATCCTTTCCAAGGGAATCTCCGTCCACATCAACATGCACATTGAAGTCAGCCAGAACCACAATTCTATCATGCTTGAGAGCGAGCATCGACAAGAGTTCGCCAAACTCAGACAAGAACAGAGAGTTGGGTCTAGTAGGCCGATAAACAGCTACAACATAAATCGGAGTAAGACAACTAACCACAAAAGATAGAATTTCAAATGACAAGTATCTGTATACATCTTTATGAATAAGGTTAAACGCATTACCAAAAATTGCAAGAAGATTTTGTATTAATCCAACTGAGCCTCTCCTATTTGGGTGTAGACCATCTCTTTTAAAGAACCCAGGTCTCTCCCAGAAAATATCCCAATTATCGGTGAAGCCAAGATACTCAGAGGCACACCATTTACCTAGCCAGCGATTAAGAGAAAAGAGTCTACTAAAGGCTTCACATCCCCACCTAAGCACAGGAAGGGGGCTAGAGATAGTTATATAGTCACATAATTGTTTTGCCTTTAGACAGAGTGATTTAAAATGTTCCTTGAGAATCTCAGATTTTCTAAATCTAATATCATTGGTGCCTACATGGACAATCAACCCAGACACTTGACCATACTTTTCAACCAGGTTTTGCAATTTTACAGCAACATCAAGGACTCTAGTGCCTGGACAGCATTCAACAGAGACACCCACCAAGAGCACCTTGTTAAAAGTAGTTTTGTGTCTCTCATGGTGGATAAGAGGGTTAAATCTATTGCTAGTCTCTATTACATGATACAGGTGCAGAAACTCTGGTCTTTGAACCCCCTCTAATGGCCAACCAGCGATCTCTATTTACAGGCTGGGATAACGAAAAAGCTTGTTTGTGCCATGCCCTGGGCGCAGGGAAGTCGGCTGGGGTCGAGGAGGGAGCCCCCCAAGTTCAGAGTATCTGCTATAACCGAGATCCCTTCTATACCATCACCAGAGGGATTAGAGGGGCATATGCATGTAGTATTTTCAATATGAAAGCTATCAATCCATTTCTCAGACTTATTGATATCTTGGAGAGTGGATATGCGTTTTTCCAGTGAACATATTTTCTGTGTCAGAATTTGGTTTAGCTTACATTTAAAAAAAAATACAAAATAAATGTATTCTTAATACAGTCCTGTTCAAAAAATCTATCTATCTATCTATCTATCTATATATATATATATATATATATATATATATATATATATATATATATATATATATATATATATATATATATATATACAGACGTGCTTAAATTTGTTGGTACCCCTCCACAAAAAACGAAGAATGCACAATTTTCTCTGAAATAACTTGAAACTGACAAAAGTAATTGGCATCCACCATTGTTTATTCCATATTTAATAGAAATCAGACTTTGCTTTTGATTTTTTATTCAACATAATATTGTAAATAATAAAACAAATTAAAATGGCATGGACAAAAATGATGAGACCGCTAACCTAATATTTTGTTGCACAACCTTTAGAGGCAATCACTGCAATCAAATGTTTTCTGTAGCTCTCAATGAGACTTCTGCACCTGTTAACAGGTAGTTTGGCCCACTCTTCCTGAGCAAACTGCTCCAGCTGTCTCAGGTTTGATGGGTGCCTTCTCCAGACTGCAAGTTTCAGCTCTTTCCATAGATGTTCGATAGGATTCAGATCAGGACTCATAGAAGGCCACTTCAGAATAGTCCAATGTTTTGTTCTTATCCATTCTTGGGTGCTTTTAGCTGTGTGTTTTGGGTCATTATCCTGGTGGAGGACCCATGACCTGCAACTGAGACAGAGCTTTCTGACACTGGGCAGTACGTTTCGCTCCAGAATGCCTTGATAGTCTTGAGATTTCATTGTGCCCTGCACAGATTCAAGGCACCCTGTGCCAGGTGCAGCAAAGCAGCACCCAAACATAACCAAGCCTCCTCCATGTTTCACTGTAGGTATGGTGTTCTTTTCTTTGAAAGCTTCATTTTTTTGTCTGTGAACATAGAGCTGATGTGACTTGCCAAAAAGCTCCAGTTTTGACTCATCTGTCCAAAGGACATTCTCCCAGAAGGATTGTGGCTTGTCAATATGCATTTTAGCAAATTCCAGTCTGGCTTTTTTATGTTTTTCTTTCAAAAGTGGAGTCCTCCTGGGTCTTCTTCCATGGAGCCCACTTTCGCTCAAAAAGCGACGGATGGTGCGATCAGAAACTGACGTACCTTCACCTTGGAGTTCAGCTTGTATCTCTTTGGCAGTTATCCTTGGTTCTTTTTCTACCATTCGCACTATCCTTCTGTTCAATCTGGGGTCGATTTTCCTCTTGCGGCCGCGCCCAGGGAGGTTGGCTACAGTACCATGGACCTTAAACTTCTTAAAAATATTTGAAACTGTTGTCACAGGAACATCAAGCTGCTTGGAGATGGTCTTGTAGCCTTTACCTTTACCATGCTTGTCTATTATTTTCTTTCTGATCTCCTCAGACAACTCTCTCCTTTGCTTTCTCTGGTCCAAGTTCAGTGTGGTGCACACAATGATACCAAACAGTGACTACTTTTCTCCATTTAAATAGGCTGAATGCCTGATTACAAGATTGGAGACATGTGTGATACTAATTAAAGAAACTAATTAGTTTGAAATATCACTATAATCCAATTATTTATTATCTTTTCTAAGGGGTACCAACAAATGTGTCCAGGCCATTTTAGAATATCTTTGTAGAATAAGCAAAAATTCATCTCTTTTCACAGCTTATTTGCTTTATTCTATGACATACCAAAGGCGTGCAAGTATACATGATAAAATAGCTTTTCATTTCATCACTTTTCAGGAGGAATGAAGCATTATTTCAATGAGCTGTAAGGGTACCAACAAATTTGAGCACGTCTGTATATATATAATAACACATGTGTATTAAAGATAAGGCATGCACATTGTTGTGGGATGTCATGAAAAGTTACTTGCTCAATAAACAAAGCCAGTAAGTCTGTTACTGTTTCACCTTAGAGGTGTCTTCTGGGTCAAAGCACCTTACTGGTTGGAAAACATTTCAGTAAATTGGGGAGGCAGCTAGTTGGTAAAGTGTTAAAGAGATGGGGACAAATTTGCCTTCCAGGGGAAGTGACCAAGGAAGTGCAAGAATACCCGAAAATCCAGGCATGGCATTTCTGTTAGTTTTAGTGCCATATACTGTATATTTTAAAATGAAAACTTATGTTTGCTATAACATTCATTTATTTTTCGAAACTACACATTTGAGACCTTTATTACATAACATTTAAAAACGTTCTCACGTTTCACTAATGGTACATGTATACACCAATTCCCACATCAAGCAATCTGAAACTCTATTTATATAACATCTAGTACACTAATACTTTAAATGATAAGAATATTGGACAAGAAAAACATGGTCCTGATACAAGCCCTAATTAATGCATATTTAAAACCCCATCTGCCAGTACATTTCCGACACTATATATGGCCCTATCCCAGCACGTAGTACCACAGTTCGATGAGCAAAACCCTCTTAACTGCAGAATAGCTTGCAGCAGCAACTGGAGAACCAACAATCCTCAGATTTAAAACATATTCAAATATAATCATAGCCGGTGCACTAAATAATATTTGAATAACATACAGAATAAACTAGAAATAATGCCCAGCTGATGATTGCTGGTGGTAAGAAAAATAAGAGAGGCACCTGAAATGTGATGAGAATTCAAATGAGGAAGGACTGAAGTACTTGAAACTGCAGGGGTTGGATAAAAAATTGGAAACACTTATTTATGTAATACACACATTTGTGTGAATGGCTTGCCCACTGCATCTCTGACACAAATTTTCCTGATACCATGCTTCAATGTCCAAGACCACATTAGTCATGTTTCATGAGGAAAGCAATGGTTGTATGAGCCCTTTATGAGGACAGTTTTTATTCCAAGCTTCCACCACTATCTATCAGAAAGAATGAAAGCCGTTAATCACTGAGTAGCCGTTCTGGCTTGTAATGTTAAACCTTTGTCAACAGTTTCAAACCCTGTACGTTCGTCTAGGTGGTAAAGCATTTGCTTGTTAGCGGGCAGAAAAAAGGAGGATTGCCAGATGTATAAATACAAAAGATGCTGGCATGTAAACCCTGCAAGTTGGCTTGTGTAAGTGTCAACAGCTGCACCTAGCATCAGTAGTATGGAGAAGCCAGTGTAAGCAGTTGTGGCACTTGCTGTGATTCCCTGTTTTAGTTCTAAAGTATATATAATCCCCTGACTTGGCACATCCATCCCTTATACACTGAACGACAATTTCAAGTTGATGTCATCAGCTGTCACTTGAAATGGCCAGCAGCAGCTTGAGACCCCAAGCTGCTTGCTTAAGGCCTCTGACAGTAGAGACTGGGGTATAATAGTGTGCTTGTGTTTGTAACACTATGAGTTGTGGTGTGATACAGTTTTAATGAAACATGTAAACAAATCCAAGATAATAGAGGGTGACTAAAAGATATTCTCCTGATACTAATTTTGCAATTATTATTGGAAGAGGTTTGTAATGTATACAATACAGTGCACTCTAACACGTATGCTGCAGACGTGTTGTAGAGTTAGATAGCAGAGCTTCGCAGGGAGACTGGTAGCGTGGCTGGCTTATGCTATATTATTATGGAACATACAAGGGTTAGTTGCATTATTGGAGCTTGTTGAGTCTCTGACAACAGCCAGCAGCCAGGTTTAGCACAAGGTAAGTAGTTTGAAATAGAAATAAGCAACCCAGAGTAATATGATCTCCAGTAAGATTAAAACTTCCACAAGTGATTACATTAAAAGTGATTTTTTCTGTGGGCTCCCGAGTGGCGCATCCAGTAAAGGCGCTCCACGTGGAGTGCAGGATGTGCCCTATAGTCTGGACGTCGCGAGTTCGAGTCCAGGCTATTCCTTTGCCGACCGAGGACAGGAGCTTCCAGGGGGCGGCACTCAATTGGCTGAGCACCGCCTGGAGGGAGGGAGGGTTAGGTCGGCCAGAGAAACTGGATATTTAACCATCAATAAATGAATGCATTCCTATGTGACAAGTCTATATAATTTCTGCTAATGGGGCAGAACAAAATCAAGTTTAAATCCTAGCAGTAGGATTAGGTATCAAGTGGCTAATCAATCTGAGACATCTGTCATTGATGAATTGAATGTGAAATAACAAGGCATATACTGTAGCTGTTTGTTTGATTACTATAGGAACAATTCTAAAGGGAACAGGTTCTGGGTCATGAAACTGAAAAAATAAAGGATATGCGATTACACATAAAAGTGAGTGAAAACACAGCGCCTGAGGTAACAAGCACTGAATTTAATTCACATATTGATGCTACCAAGTCAGAAACACCACCAACTTAATTCAAAACCAATACAGTCAAACCTGTGTAATAGGAGTTAATGCCACCCTTTACTTATTTTCAACAAGTTGATATGTCATGTTCAGAAAAGAAAGGGAGTGAACTACGCTAACTGTAGTGATGTTTTCATTCAAGGATAATCTCCACTCAGCTAACCACTGATTTACAGAACGTTTAATTGTGTTGGAGCACCACACCTAAATGAAGATATTAAAAATAAATAGTTACTCCATTAACTGCCTGTTAAGGGTGAGGCATTTATGTGGGTGTAAGGGTTGCATATTATACCATTGGTATATCTCCAGTAATTGAGTTGAGCTACAAAGTGACTGGAGAAGAAAATACTTAAAAAAAACCCTTAAGTTAAAGTTTATCTTTACAGTATATATTTATTGCATAATTATTGATTGATTGCATACAAGTTGCAGAGTGGCCTGTCCTGAATTCTCCCCAACACTGCCATATTCATTTCGTCAGCCCAGCATTATGAGTTAAGAGAATATTAAATTGCTGGTTGGAAGCTTGGTGATACCGGTAACGTGACCAAATTCTAACAGCCTTGATATTGTTTTGGGAAATGGTTCTTCCCGGGGGTGTCACCAGAACAATTTCACTTGGTATTCGAGTTTGAACCTTCTGTTATGTTCAGTAGATATCTATCTGCAAGAATGAGTAAATCTATATAATGTTCGAAACATTCAATCATCTGTGTCAAAATGTGACATGTTATGACATATCCAAGAACGAATGTACAGTCCACTTTATTGTGTATCAATTATCATGTTACCAGCCATAATCAACAACCTACAAATATCTGCTTGGTAGGTTTTGCTCTCATAAAGCTATGTGATTTATTTCCCCAGGCTTTGTTAGTGCTGCAAATCAAGTAGTAATATCAATTGTGCTGAAGCACGTGCAAAATCGTTGGAAAGGATTTGCTTCAAATAGCGTGATCACTAAAGTATAGTGTGTTCTGATTCCTAACACTACAGGAATCAGAACAAAGGAGCTGTGGCCTCCATCAGAGCTTATCTAGCTAGACGGTGCAGCCAAACTGCGAAGCCAGACATTGACTGCTCGTCTGGCAGCTTCCAGGAGGGCTGCCTCATCAATTAATTTTGATACCCAGTGCAGGTGTCCCACAGATCAGCTTTCCAAGGCAGCTTAGGTATCATCTGCAGTGATGCAGGAAATGGGCCCCACTTATGTAGGCGACAGACTTTACCCTGTCCAAAAAAAGATTTCAAAGAATTTAAATCTGGAGTGGCCTGACATAGAGCCAGGGCTCCAGTAGTGCCAAGCGTTCGACATCATGTACTGAATATGTACGTGCTTGGCATGTGCATTGTCACTATGGATGCAGTGTCCTTTCAAAAGAGTTTAATTCTCTACCCCTATGTGCTTATATGAAATACACCTACATGATTTTCCATTTATGTTGCCTGTTTGTGGCTAATGCAACAGTCATTAAGTGCTTAGAGAAATGTCAAGAAGCAGGTACTTCTCGTACCAATTAGTTCCAATTAGTGCCAGTCATGATGAAGATTTTGTAAGTTAATATGTCATGTTTAGATTTCATTTATTGTAGTGATGTCATCTTGTGCTGTGTTTCGCCTGAAATAATTTACAATGCCCACAAGCCAAATGAATATTGTAGCTTATGGTGGAAAATGAAGGAACGAGACACACACAATTTGCAGGTACTCAAATCCACAATTTATTGGGGCAATTATTCCTGGCCCCTGTTAGCCTGGGCCACATCAAAAACAACAAACAGTCTTGCACTCTCACAGCAGCACATTCACACAGCAGCTTGTCTCACTCTTTTTTTTTCCTAGAGCAGCCCTCTTTGGAGAATCCACGCAATGTAGATTCTGCAACATTTATATCTTTTGAAACTGCTGCTTGAGTTTCACCTTTTCTTACTCTGTCCACCGCATCGAGTTTCATTTTAACAGAGAAAGACTTTTGTTTTTTTGCTGTCTGCCAAGCTTCATACTGTATATCTGGAATGTTCACCCAATGTTTGCGAGTCAAATTGCATTATGGGGGAAATGGGAGCCACGACCTTACCATGCTATAACCGATTCCTTACTATAATAGGCCACGTTATAGCAGGGTAGCACTGTACTACCAACACCAGTAATGGTAACATTGACAATCATTGTATGAATAAAAAAAGTAATTTATTGTGACTGTATGCATGTTGATTTCATGGTTTCACATGATTTTACTGAATGGGGCAAACTATAAAACAGTTTGATAGGAAAATTAACTCTCAGCACATAATAAATCATAATGTCTGTTCACGAAATTCCAGTTGCACAAAGGGTCAAAAGAAGACTTGTATTAACAAAGTCAGCACACTTCTTTTTATTATTTGATATGGAAAAGATGCGAATTTGCATTTTTCTAATTATCAAAGTTATTATAGCATGTTTATATCCTTTATGGTCCCTTATTAACGTATGATTCAAATGCCATTGTCTGTTTATATACTAATTGATCTTGGTCATTAATCTTTTAATGACAATCATGAAATTCCATTATCACTGTAACATTTAAAACAAAAAAAAAGTTTTACATGAGGTCAATTTAGAAAGAAAGGAGCTATTTTATGGAATACATTTTAAAATCACAGGTTTAGATATGTTCCTTTTCCTTTTTCTTATCCATATTATAGTTAAATATCCATAAACATATAAATTCATTAGAACTAAGCTTGTCTCCTAGTAGCTGATGGATCGCAAAACTTTGTCAAGCTGGATCCTAAAGGATCCAAGTGATTTTGCCTCAATAACAGGTAACCCATTCCATACCCACACCACTCTGTGAGAAGGAATTTCTCCTTTCCTCTGTCTATCTCCACTTAATTTCCAATTATGTCCTCTGGTCCTGGTTTCTGTACTGCACTTAAAGTATTGGTTAGGGTTAATTATGTGAACTTCTAAGATTTTAAATACTTCAGATCTGTCTCAATATCTGTAAGATCTGTCTTTTGCAAATTTCCCTTTGGTCTACTTTTATAACCTGCCATGTAACATGGGGAGGCTGGGTGCAAACTGACGACCTTGCACCTCTCAAACCATTATGCAAAAGAGACGAGTACGTCTGCATTCGTGGTTGTAGAGCTACACCAAGTTTCACTGCTTTGTGCTATTTTTTTTTTTTTTACATAACCATGTTTTTATTTTATTTCATAAGGATTCTTTGAAAGAGATGTAGTATCATAGTGCTCCTGCTGCTCTGCCCCTGCCGGTGAAGGTGGCAGAAGCAGAGGCAGCTCCGGCTGCTCTGCTCCTGCCGGTGAAGGTGGGAGCAGCATGTAGTCTCCTGACGACGAAGGTGGGAGCAGCGTGTAGTCTCCTGGCGATGGAGGTGGGAGCAGCGTGTAGTCTCCTGGCGACGGAGATGGGAGCAGCGTGTAGCCTCGCCCTTTCGCAGGGGACTGGTGTGGCTCTGCCTCTCTTGCAGGGGACTGGTGCGGCTCTGCCTCTGAAAGGGAAACCAGCAGGCATTCTCCCTCTGCTGGTGGACGCTCAGGCTCCTCCCGCTTGGGCTGTGGACGCTCAGGCTCCTCCCACTCAGGTACTGGCGAGCTGGCATAGGGGCATCCCGACCAGTCGTGTCCCCCTTCCTCACATCGCCCGCACCAGCTCGGTGGCACCTCGGAGCAGTCCCTCCAGCAGTGATCCACCTTTCCGCACCAGGTGCACCAGGGGAACAGGTTCTCTGGCTCCTCTGGCTCTGGCCGCTGTTGCAGTTGTGGTTGGGGCAGTGGGAGCAGCAGTCTACCTCCCCCTGCTGGTGGTGGAGACTGAGGCGACCCCTGCTCCTCCCTTTCCTGATGGACAGGGCAGCGGGCAACGAAGTGCTCACCTCTGCAGATGGGGCATAGTTGGGGTAGCTGTCCGAGGGGGTACCAGGGGCAGTTGGTGCTGGAATGCCCAGGCTCAGCGCAGCAGTAACACCCGGGATGCTGTTCCTCCGGCTGGTGTTGTGGTTGCTGTTGCTGCTGCAGCTTTCCTTTCCCCCTTCTCTTCTTACTCCTCCTCCCTACCTTCCTCTCCTGGGCCGGTTCCTCCTCCTCCTCACCTTGGAAGGGGCAGATCACCACCGTGTGTCCGTAGACCCCACAGGCCATGCACCAGCCTTGGTCCTCGAGGCCCCCGAGGAGGTCCTCCAGGTCCCGGCAGCCGTCTCTCCAGCCTTCCATTTTCCCAAAAAACCCTCTCCTGGTCTGGCGCTGTTATCCCTCTTCTGACACCACGTGTCACAAAGACGGCCGGAGTGGGTGGCGTCAGACCAGAAGCAGGAAATAAAACGACAGAGAGGTGTGGTTTGGTGGAGCTGAGCGAATGGTTGTCGCCCTGGATAAGGGCGTCTGCTAAGAAATAAATAATAATAATAATAATAATAACACACAAAATACACACAGGGGCGGGCACTTCGTCACAGGATGCTATTCATCGGCAGGGACTGGGAAGCTTGTCAGGGTAGAGGGCAAAATGGATGGAGCTAAATACAAGCAAATCCTTGAGGAAAACCTGCTTCAGTCTGCAAAAGACCTAAGACTGGGACGAAGATTCACCTTTCAGCAGGACAATGACCCCAAGCACACAGCAAAAGCAACACTGGAGTGGCTTAAAAACAAGAAAGTGAATGTCCTAGAGTGGCCCAGTCAAAGCCCGGACTTGAATCTGATTGAGAATCTGTGGCAAGACCTGAAGATCGCTGTCCATCAACGATCCCCATCCAACTTGACAGAGCTTGAACAATTTTGCCAAGAAGAATGGGCGAATATTGCACGATCCTGATGTGCAAACCTGGTAGAGACTTACCCCAAAAGACTCACAGCTGTAATTGCTGTCAATGGTGGTTCTACCAAGTATTGACTCAGGGGGGTGAATATTTATCTAACCAAGACATTTCAGTTTTTTTATTTTTCATTAACTGTTGTTTCACAATAAAAATTCTCTTGCCTCTTCAAAGTGTTGAGTAGAATGTGTAAATCAAAGGGAAAAAAATCGCTCTTAAATGCATCAAGATTTCAGGTTGTAACACAACAAACTGTGAAAACGTCCAAGGTGGGTGAATACTTACTATAGGCACAGGAATAGAATGTGTGCATGTATGTATGCATGTATGTTCTGTATACAGTATATGTCCAGGCTAGATCAGCCAAAGTAGAAGTAAAAGCCAGCGTCATCTAGTGATCTGCCATTTTGGAAACTAGTTTTGTTTAGCTGTCAATGCACTACTGTGCACAAGATGATGCAGACTCTGGCTGACATAAAGACATTGTATGAAAAACACAGGATTTGAGTAATTGCAATATGAACCATTAATAAAAGCCTAATCAAATTGAATTTGAAGCTGCTTGCTCTTTAATGTGTTGGTGAAGAAGGAGTTAACAGTACTCTCAGCAATGGTATTCACTTCAAATGGCGATGTCTGTTACTGTGCATGAATGATTGTCCATCAGGTTCACTCAACTGCAATCACATTGAGAATGCCTTGGCTCTCCTTTGATAAAGAAATTGGTGAGATGAACCCTAATAGGAAAGGAGCTTTGTTTAGGCTTGGCTTGGTACTGTCATTAGACTGTAAAATAATTGTTGATGGAAGCTAATTAAAGGAAATATGGAACAAAGTGGTTATTGAAAAGATAAAGTTGTTTTGTTTTTAAAAAATAAATAAATAAACATGCACATTTTGTTTAGTCACAATGTATTAAATATGTGGTCTTCGGGTTATTAAAAATGAAATGTTCTGCTGGTATAAGATGTAGTTAATGTGACAGAAAAGGGGTATTCATTTCTTTGTCGACGTGGCTGTGAGGGACTGAAATCCCAGCTGAACCAGGCACCATGGCAGCTCTTCCAGGGATGTGTAATTAGCCCAGAGCCTGATCTCTCACTTACAATATATAAAGTTATGCGATGGCATTTGCACAAGATCTCAGAAGTACTAGAATAACATTTCAAGGAGCCACTTAAATACTGCTTATGCGTCGTATAAAAGGTTAAGTAATGTCGTAAAAATGTCTTTTCTAATTTAGTTGGATGCTTCATATGAATCATGGGTTCCTGTCACCATTCTTTCCTTTTTGACATATTAATTGCTAAGAATTATGAAATATGGATTGTTAGGTTTTTAAAGGTCAGTGTTTAGTTCCTTGTTTCCCTACATAAGTGACCCAGAACTGCTGTGATCGGTCTGTTGTTTATTGACAAACCTAATAGACTTTTCACAATAGGTTCCTTGTTAAATGTCACCTGGGAGAAAGATATTAAAGATGATATTTAAAGATGATGGGAAAATGTGTGCTGGGTGGCACTTAAATCAATACATACTTTATATCAAAATCCTATTTAGTCCCTGCATCAACACATTATATTTGTATTGATCTACCAAATGTTATGCTAACATTAAACACTAGATGGTGTTCTATTTTTCTGATATAACAAAGTGATGTACTAAAAATCCAGCACAGATTTTCTTATAGCCTTTAATATTTTGTGATACCTATTTTAATTAAGTACACTTGCTTACTGTGCCACTTTGGTAAAGTAAATGCCACCTTATAATAAACAATCTGTATTACTTCCTCTTGCTGCACAAATACATTTTTCAAATAGATTAAGTGCTGAGAAATGCCTCTCTCTTCCTGTGGCATCATTTCAGTGCTTTTCGTTCAGGGATGTTTAATCTCCTGCAAATGTAATCAACAATTTTCCAACATGTTCTCAGAAGTTTTAATGTGCATCATTTTGGAATAAAATTACTTTTTGACAAAGTAGTTCTGATTAAAAAAAAGATGCCTTTGATAGAGGTTCTAATCGGCAACTGCATTAGTGAATCTATTACAGTGTAAAAAATAAACCCAGGAAAGACATTGCCATGGATTATCTGGAAAACTGCAGGCAAGAGGAGTTCACAATGAGCAGGGGTGGACTGTATCTAGAGACGATTAACCAGTAAGGTGGTATTTTTTGATGCAGTGCGGTGCCATCTGTAGGCAAGTTTTGATGTAGTTCTCTAATTGGTCTAAAATCTAGATTGTTACCAAATAGGAGTTAGATCCAGAATCAGAATTAACATAAAACCAGCGAGCTAGACCTCATAGGACAATCAACGACAGACCATTTGGTTGCTAGTTTGAATCCAACTTTCTTTAACATAATTTTCATTACGCCATTTCTAAAAATATTGTTCCTATATTTACATCATACTTCTCAGGACTTAAACACATTCTATCAAAAAGACCAATGTTTCAGCTAGTTCCTTCACCAATGTATTGATAAAAGATTATTTTTGTTAGAAGTGTAAGTTGCACTTTCTGATGGGGGCACAGTTGGCTCCTCAACTGCTCAAGGCCTCCTATTGTTCTGTGCTGGAACTACTCTTGAGGCCTCAAAAATACCTGTTGCCATAGCTACGTTGTAGGATTTAGTTTGCCCAGTATTCTGTATTTGTATGCAATATAATGTGTTTCTCAAGCTGAAGCACAGTGAATACACACCAATACATGACATTGTAATTCAATAAATAAAAGATCCCACTACATAGAATATTAAATACAACATATATCTTAAAATATTCCTCAATAAACACTTGAGCACTACTGCATAATGGATTATTTTGGTGAGGAATTGCATTTGACAGTATTAGCTGTAGAAAAAAACCCCCAAAAAAACAAGCCTAATTAATATCAGCCAATTGTACCCTATTGATTAAATATTGATGGAGATTGACACATTTGGTCCTTGCTGCTCAGCTGCTTCAGTAAAAATGAGCTGACCAGCTGAAAAATAGCTACAAGACCAAAAGGGACAAAGAACGTACGTCTGCAATCAGTAATTTATGTCCGATTCTATAACCTTGGTCAATCAAAGCCAAGCCATGACTTTATATCATAACTGAGGCTGCTTCAGAATGTAATTGTATATAAATAAATATAATATGTACATGATGAGTTTTTTTTTTCTACAAAATGTTTGTCCTCAAAAAATTGACATTGCTGCCCTGTCATTCTGCAACAGTATACACATTGAGTCAATGCGACTTTAATAGTTTTTTCTGAATGTTATTTTAATTTATTCAAGCACATTTGTTAACTACATGAACAGATCATTACAGTTTGAGTTTTAATAAGAGTTCAAATACGTTTTTTAGATAACTACTTGGCACAGAATACCAAAAAGCTGCAAGCTATGCTCTTTGTGGGTGACAAATTGATAACAGTAAAACATAATGTTATGGTTACATATAAAGAGGTTGGCAGAACTGAAAATAATCTTAATACATGCAGTGGGTCTCTTGCATATGTAGCGATCTTGGTTTCCGCAGGCAGGCGCATCACACAGGGTGAGGCAATCCACACACAGGCGGAGGGCAGGCGCGAACCCGGGACCTCTCGCACTAAAGCATAGTGCCGATACCGCTGTACAAAGGAGCCGGCCCATTAAAAAATAAAACCTACTATAAAAATAATAATAAATACATTTCCCAGTGCTGCTGGGCAATATCCCACCTTCCTGACTTGTATCTATCATTGATTTGTTCTAAATACTTTAAACCCGCCCCAACTACTGAGTGACAGCACATTCCTACATTTCTATTGGAGACTCCGCTTGCGAGATTTAAAATGAGATTACAACTAGGAATGGAGGCTTGTTAGCGGGATTTAAAGCTGTATATACTGTCGAGTTACTATACATATTTTGACAGAAAAAAAAACGCTCAAGCATTTTGGAAAGTAACCGAAAACGCAAATTTCATACAGTATATCAAAAACAAAACCCCCGAAAAAAAACGATTTACATAAAACTCGAAAATAGCGAAAAATACAATTAATAAAAAACGAAAAACAGAAGCCCTATGTATAAACCAGGGGCCAGTGTATGGAAATAATTTAACAATCACACAGTGACATTAATTGAAGGGATCTACTTAATTGAAATTGGTGCTAGAATAAATATAGAATGAATGAGAACAAATATAATGTGAGTTACGTTTAGGTGCCGTGGATTCTAATTAAGGGATATATATATAGTTAAACAACAGATTGCTAACAATTGATTATGATTTTGTAATATCTTTTTAATTAGACTTTACTAGTTTGTATTTTGATAATTTTCCTGACTTTATTGAGTTTCGTTTTACTAAAAGTGTGTAGCTTTGCTTTGAAATAAACATTTAAAAAAACACCAGTTTACATTGCACTAGCTCTGCATGGAATTTGTGGTGGCAGAAATGTAACCAATTCAATAATACATATGTTCCCCTATTAGAAGTGTAATTATTGTTCATCCCAAAGGAACAATAAAAAAACATAATTTAATCTAATACATTTACATTAAATTACAATGCAATCCCTAAATACCATAGTAGAATAGATTGTTTAGTGTGGTCTGTTTCATCTAGTGGGATTTCCATAGTGTTGCTTACGCAAGTTAAAGACAAATATAAATGTTGATGAATGCTTGCTTTTATAATTGACATGTCATTCAAAGCTGAAGTATTACCTGAATAGTATCTATTGCTAAACTTAATGTACTGATTGTTTTTACACTAATTTACTTTCTTACTTTTGTACCATATTACTTAACTCACTTTGATAAAATTTATAGACTATATAACTGTGTTGTGTTGTTGTGGTTCAACTGTGTTTCTTTATCCGGATCTTGTGCTTGTTTGGAAGTAATTAAGAGTGCTAATTTATTTAAACCACTACACACATATCAGTTATTTACTCTTGATTGGGTTTTGTACATTTATTTACTTGTTAATTCTTCCTACATTTCCTACGTGCCCAGGGAGGTTGCGTGGAGCTCAAAAAGCTCAAAGCTACTGCACGGCCATTGCTACACAGATGGGCTCTGAGTGAAAGTTTGCACTTGTTGACATAGAGGAGGAGAACGTCCATTCCACAGGATTGACTACTGCGGAACCCTTCAGCTGCAAGATGGTGCTTGTGGAGGCATTGCCCAGCTGAGGCTGTTTGAAGAGGCAGGAGTCGCCGTGAGGATGCCAGGAGTAGGTTGGTTTAGGGGAGGTTTTAGTAGTGAAGTAGGTTCCTGGAGCGGGATGTCTCTTTTAGTGACGCTAGCGCTCCCCTTGTGTGGCAAACTTTTATTTTTAGGTTTGTTTTGTTTTCTTTTCTTTATTAAATCTGACACTAGGGCTACCTTTGCTGGTACCCCAGTGACAGCCTGTGTGTTATAAAATCTGTGGTCCTGTGCGACATGTCAACACCCAGTACTCTGTGTCTGCCTCATTATTATGCAATGACGACCCACACACACAACAAATCACCCTGTTACAAAGGTATTACAATCTGCCTTATTTCTAAGGTGGGAGTAATTATTTGCTGCTGCAGCAATTGCTATGGAGATGGTTAAGGTCAAGTACTGTACTTAAAATAGGGAAGGCTTGTCAGGTCTAAAATGTTAGTCGAAAAATAAAATGACACCATAAAGGTCATATTAATCTCACTGAGTATGTTACTAAGAGTGATTTTAATAAACATTATGACCTTGTCAGCTATCTATTAAACCTCTGAGACCTAAATAAGTATCATGCTAAGAGAACACAGCCTTTCTCCGACCATTCAAATAACTGTATTTTAAAATAAGCATATAAGAAGTCAAATGTATTAAACATTTATTAAATGCCTTCAGCATTTTCAGTACAATTTTTTTTTTTTTACTACAGCAAATGGTTCCCGGGTAGTCTGAAATCTGCATGTCATTTTTTTTTTTTTTTTTACTGTAATCTGATTTAGCCGTAGCCTGTGTCTGCAGTATATGGGCAATTTTCTGGAGAGCTACCACTGGAGCTGGACATTTTATTAGCATTTAAATTATACTTCTGGAGAGTGCAGTTAGAGATTCTTTATCAGTGTAACTGATCTTTTTCACATTAGCAACCATGGACATTATGTAGGTTTGAAGTATTATGTCATGATATTGTATTCAAATTGGGTAAACTTTTATAATACAACAAATGTTTTTAATTCTGATTACTGAAAATGCTTTGCAGATAAGGGGGGTGACACACACACCCCATCAGTGCCTCATTAGTCTCTCTATTTATAAACCAACCTACCTATATCTCATCTGTTGCTACGATCATCTACCTTATCCTCCCACCCGTGCAGAAAGTCTTGTTCAAATCACAAAGCTTGAATTATTTCCTACTGGGAAATAATCGTGCCACAGTCAGTAATTTGGGGCAGCAATTGGTAGGCTAATATGCAATGAATAGAAAGCTACTGTATGGGGTCTAAGCAAGGACAGGCTGTGGAAAAAGCAATGTGCTTGTAACTTCAGATTAAGGCATATCATGTTTGATAAATAGATTCTACACAAAGCCTTACCATTTAGAAAATCTAAGTTGAATACCTGGTGATCAATAAGAAGTGAATTTGACTGTATATGTCAAGCTAGAGTTTTGACAGTTCCTTTACCGTTTCATGTTTTACTCAAATATTATGTTTGTTTTTATTTTATTTTAGTCAGTGGTAAGGTGCTCTTCATAGTTGCCTGCCATGCATATAATGTAGGCTAGATCAGCATAAGGTCCATTATTCTAGTAAGATCCTGCACCATCTAGTGGCAGATCACTAGAAAACACTGGCAAGAGTAATACAGAATTACCAGATCCACTTCTGTGTAGATAATTAGATCAATAAGAATTAAAGTCATTGTAGATAACAAAATAAAACCAAACATTTTACCATACCATACTATACCATACCACATCAATCCCCTCTATATAGCATCCTTCATGCGCAAGCATCCCAAGGTGCTTTACACAATTAAACATTTTGAAACATAATATCTGGTACTACTGAAGGTTAAAGAAATGCTTTCGAATGTCATGCACTTCCTGGGCCATTTCACCTTCACGTGGGAGGTAAAATTGTCCCCACCCCTTGACTGGCTTCTTTCCTGTCAATAACGAATCAGCTTCTTACCCTACTAACTGACATGCTTTTTAGCCAGCATCATGCAAACACATAAACTAAGAGTAATGTATTGAAACAGAGACTTTCCTTCAGTACCAGATATCATGTTTTAAAATATAATACCTGTGTGCTATAGCATGTGTTTCTTTCAAAACCTCCACATTTGAAAGCTTTTTGGCTAATGGGAGGTCAAAACAAAGTAAGCAAGGTAAGAAACTTATCAGTTATATTTCGATAAAATTCACTAGTGACTTTTTATTGTGCTGATTAACAACATCACGAAGATGCTGCAAAATGATCTGTCGATCTTGGGCAGGTGTTGTGACTCTTGGTCTCCCAGTTCGTGGCCTGTCATTGACAGAGTGTGCCTGGTTATACCGTCTTGCCAAGTTTGAAATGGCTGGCTGTGAGCACCCAAGACGGCGAGCCACAGTACGCTGCCCTAGTCCAGCTTCCAACACATACTTTGGTTGGTGTTAAGGCACCCGTTCATTAATTTAGTTTTATTGTCATGTCAAAAAAAAAAATTTTTAAAAGAGAGACACTTTCTAACAAAAAGCCCTGAAATTCAAAATGTAAAATCTACTCTGCGATAAAGAACATCTAGTCAGCAATGGATTGACAGAATGTACCAGTTTTAATTGTGTGGGGACATTAAACATTAAAAACATTAAACATTAAACAAGAGAAGGGGATTAACTGGACTGGAGAGAGTTTGGTCAACAGAAAGTTTTCCATAGCACAGAACTGGATATTTGCAGTTAAATGGTCTGGTATCTGTACAGAATGGGACAACATATCACCTGGATTACAGGTGGTGCTGAATTGACTCAGCACTTTTTGACTTTTAAATTAGTACAATGTATTGGTTGACTCTGAGCTTGGCTCCAGTATGAAGTATCTGTATACCTCCAGGTGCTCTGTAGTATGCTTGATGGCGGATGAAAAGAAATTAAAAGATGATCTAGAAAAAAAAAGTTCTTGGTAGGACTGTGTATATGTATTTTGGAGGTCTCCCGCACATTTTGTTCATTTAACCTTTTACTGCCCTGGGTATGTTCCAATACCTATTTAATGCCTATTTTCTCAATGTCAAACATTAGACACTAGGCAGCAAAGGGATAACACAGTCTTCTGCTATGGTAGCTCTATGTGTAAGGTATAAACCACGACGGGCCGTGCGTTTCCCATGATATATACCATGCCTTTAACCACTCCAGAAGTGGTATATATTATCGGAACCGCACGGTCTGTTTATACCGCTTATAAAACGGCTAACTTATTTGGGGGATGAAAAATAATTAAAATAATTAAAACACATGTTAAATTAAGACAAAACCAGAAACTTTTATTGTGTATACAGCTGCCGTGTAATATAGTCCCAAATTTAATTTAATTACATTTATTGATCTCTTATTAAAAATAAATTGCTCATGTCTGTTTATTGTGAATTTCTTCATCGAATGTGGCATTTCACTAGAAACTACTTAAGGACTGAACACACGCTGATGATGGGCAGAGTTTCAAATACACCGAGGAAGTAAGGGGAAAAGCTGCCATGGATGCTGAAGCTGTATCTGTATAAGGTGAGTTTGTGTATTCGTTATGTGTGAGGCACACATATTTAAGTCAGTTTTCATCCTTTCGGATCTTAAAAGATGTTTTTGTTAGTTATCGGACACCCTCGCTTCCAAGTTTTGCCAAATTAAGTTGAAGACCAAACCAGACTTTACGCACCAAGCCGACCGTGGTGTTAGGGGACAGTCCCTCACTTTCCCGCAGGCGCTTAAAATCCAGGCCGGTAATTCAGGGCGTGGGGGGTGGTGTCTGGCCTTGTCTTTACCTGCTTTTCTAAAAGTTTTCATGACTGACAGGAATATGTTCTTGTTGGTTTTAAACTCACTGTCAGTAGAGATGTTAAAACTTCTACTGTTAAAATATCTATTTAGTCCAGCTCAGCGACTGAATACTGGTCCCCAGTTGAACTTCTTGCACTGGCATAAAATTCCCTTATGTTACTGATTTTTTTTTTTTTTTTTTACTTATTTCCTTAAAATGAATGTCCATATTTTTTCTTAAACCAGTCTTTAAGTACATTAACAGCCCATGCTGTAGTTTTTTTTTGTGTTTTTTTCAATCTTTGTTTTCCTCTATTTCATTTAGCTGTTCCTCATCTACTGTTATGTGTCTACTCTTGCTGGTGCTCTTTTATTTGTATTTTTTTCTGATGGACTGCTGTCTTCACTCAGAAAGTTGGTGTTGTACCAGTTATCTGGAGTTTCATCCCCAAATATATTAAAGGAAATAGGTGGAATATCACTCATTTTTGGCTGAGGTTTTGTAACTAATAACAAATAAAATGGCAGTTTGTCATGGAATTTTGAATGCAGTGGTGCATAGTGATTTATTCAGTGTGAAGCGGCTCATTAGTGTGCAAGCCATACATGTGATCATGTGATGCTGTTTAACCAATCAGAGGTTGTTATTTTTCCAAGTCATGTTATAAATGTATATATCATACATGGAGTATAGAATTTTACATATGAAGGTATCTTGGGATCCACTTATTATTGTGATGAAACTGGCTAAAGACATGTTTTAACTTACTGATAGTTAAGTTATGAGTTATTAATAGTAATAGTATGGAACAGGTCTGTGATGCAACTTGGTTAGGAAATTCTTCTTGGTTAGTAGTTATTGAGAGTGTCAAAATCTGGGGGGTTATATGGAGTCTTTCAGCCTGTTTGTATGTGGAGGTTCTAGAGAGATCTGACTATTTCATGACCCTCCTGGGTAGGTGACAGCACAGTATCACCTTCAGCCCTCCTTTATCCCAACTCACTGAAAGTGACTAAGAAGCCAAAGCCTGTAGAGTTGGGTCTAGAGAACTGAACTCCTGTAGGTTGTTGGTTCGCGTTTAGTTTTGTTACAAATATTGTAGTACTCTCTTTATTTTTACCTTTCTTTATTACAGTTGGAATTGAATTGATCATTTCAGAGAATTGCACATGAGAAGAGGGGTAAACCGTATTACTACTGATAGCTCTTAGTTTGTAGTTTGTGGTGGCAGTGGATGCATGTCACTTACATACTGTACTTATTTTTTTTTTTTATCTAATTCTTTATGACTCTTTGGATCTTTCACTTGGCATTAGATATACATCCACTGTATACATCTTTTTTATTACATTTTCTTTGCAACCACAGGAAATTAGTCCTAGGTTTTATGTTCTGTATATCCAAGCTTAATACAAATGTTTTTAAATCTAATTTATTGTTTCTCTTGGGCCAGTATTTTCAAAATGTAGCGGCATGAAGAAAAGTCTATACAAATTGTATAGTTCCTACAGTACTTTGGTTGAATACTGAAAACCCTTCCTTGTGTTATCAAAGAATCATGCTGACATCTTACAATATTAATAACATTTAAAAAAAACATCTCTTAAATTAAATTTAAAAGACGCAAAGCTGGAGTTCTGGCCATTCTCATCAGTATGCTACATGTGAGCCCACTTTGTACATATAAGTGACATCAGGGATTCCCTGGTTTCTATTTAATTTCACATACAAACGCATATTTTAATATTAAGCATATTGATTGCATATACATCACTTCTACACTGCAGACTGTATTTAAAACATATGAAGCAAGTTTCAGAATCATGTTAAAAGTGACACTGCAAACCTATTCTTCAAGCTTTTTAAAATATCATTTTTATTATTAATCCTGTCTAGCAAAAGCCAAAGCAGTTGATGAATGCCGAGTTCTTTAATTTGCTTTTCAACACCTTTAAAATATCTCAAATAAGTGCCAGATTTTTTATTAACCTCAGACAGAAGCAATTAATTAATGATCACAGGAAGGACATGGTCATTTCTTAAATTTTTGAAGGACTATTCCAGTTAAATGGTACATATACAACCTCATGAGAACAGTAATTCCCAGATAAAAAGGGTATCATGTTTTGTAACACGCTAGCCCTACGGTCTACTAAAATGTTCTGAAGCCTGAAACACAAGTTTCAGTTTACACAAATCAATGAATACCAGGGCAACAGTTTAATTATTAATAAACGACTGTATAATGTTTATCTGTACTATATTAAATCTAGTCAAGGCTTGTAGTGATTGAGAAATCCTTTTGTCGAGGCAATAGGATTAGTTGAAATGGACTCCCAAATCCTATCAGCAACAACAAAATAACTCTCTAAGATGGTGGTAGGATTGAGGCTGTGTTGAGCTTGGATTCAGAAAACAATTCCAGTGCTCACTATGCACCTTGATTTAATTAATCAATTTATAGCACTTCAGTTCGTCTTTGTCTGTTTTGTTCTTGACGTCATTTGTGTCTGATTCAGTGGTTGCAGGCACCACAGTGTGCCACAGACACTGCAGCACATATTAAAAAAATAAATAAAATAAAACGTAAAGAAACTCTAAAATGCCAGGGACATTAAAAAATAACATGCTACTAAATGACAAGCCTCAATGTTCCCATGTTTTATACAGATAAGTGTATAGCAATGACAATAACAAATTATTTGTCTGTCTGTCTGTGTATGTAAGGCTTGGTGATTTACTTATCAATAATAGATGTATTTATATCTGTAGTTTAGGATGCACAGAATGTAACTGACATACATACTTTTCCACTTCAAAAGCACACTGTTCTTCACTATAATTCTAGATGTAATATTACAGGGGACATGATAGCTTACATTTTTAGGCCCTCATAGGATTTTAAAGTGTATGGCAATTTCACATTAACACGTTACCTCCTATATATACTTGTGACAGAAATAGAATGATCTTTGGTAGTAAATCTCCCTCCTGACCTGTCAGGGCGCTAAGTAACGGGAACAGAGTACCCTGGACTATTTGGCCTGACACTTCATTCCCAGGGTTAAAAGGAAGTCAGTCATCTAGAAAGGGGGCGGAGCTTCGGTGCACTAACTCATCCAACCAGAAGGGAAATTATGTGGCAGCCGTGGATTGGAGGAGCAGCTGCAATTGTTTACCAAGGGGTCATGTGTGACGGTACAAATAGGGGACGAAGCGATGTAATCTGTTCCTTCGTTTTGGTTAGAGAACAACCTGGAAGGAGCTGTGATTTGTGTGTAAACGTATCGTGAGTGTTTGTTTTGTTTGTCTCTAATTGTTACTTGTTATTATTAGTAGACGGCTAACACTTTCCGGAGCTGTCGCTAAGGGCCAGCACGAACCCGGAACAGCACTGCACCATTAAGTCACGTTTCACTTGTACCTGCACTAAGAGCACTATAACAGGACTGGTGACCGTGTTTTGTATTGTGTTCTTTTGCAAATTGACTGTGCTTATTATTTGGGACTGTAAACCTGTTTTTGTTAACAGTGCAATACCTGGGATTTATTATTTGCGGTCGCCAGACCGGGATTATAAATAAATCACCATTGCAGGATTCTTGTTGTCTGCCGTTTCATTAATCACCGCATCACTCCTGCACCTGTACACTGCAAGCCACTTTGCCATAATACTGTATTGAAATGTTAGTACAGCAGGGACCTTGGGTATTCTGTGCATGTGGCCTTAACATTAACCTCTACAGTATATAATTAATGTGCCATTTTATATGCTTAAAAAGCTTTCTCAGTCACTGGGAAGCATCTATTTGGTCTATTAAGCCCCTTTCCTTCCATCCTTTGGTTTTAAATTATTTTGACTTTACACATTCTTTAAAATGAGGAACATGATCAGACTACCAACAATCTTACATTGCAACTGATTCCCTACATGGATTTCAGTGCTTACATTTTACAATATATGCCACCATTGGGCATGGGCTAAATACAATTAGAAATTCAATTTGTAAGAAATATGCTTTCTAGGGCATTCATTGATCCTAAAGCATAATTTGATTGTATTTAAAGCATAGAAACCTACATATTGTTTGTCAAATATACCAATTTGAGGTATTTGTTTCTTGTTTAAATGACTTGACACAAGTTAGTATGTTAAGCTACCATCCTAATGAAAATCTAATTCAACTACATCAACATGGCATGTAGTACAATGCAAATGATGGATGGCCTTTCAGGTAGTAAAACATGTTACTTTCCCAGTTTTAAGTGGCCATAAATGTGTGTGTGTGTGTGTATATCTATATATATATATATATATATATATATAAAAATCTGTAGTCTTTACAAGCCTAAATGTCATTATTTTAGCAAAATATTATACTTTTCTAAAAAGATGTCTTCATGAAAGCCCAAAACAATTTCATATTCAAGAGAAGCATGCTTTATTTCTACATCTCAGCTATTTGTTTACAAGAATACAAAAATAATTTTCTTTTTTCAAGAAAGGCTTTTCAAAACAATGTGTGGTGATGAATTGAACTGCTTATCTGCTGAACATTGTGGTTGATAAGACGGCAAGAAAAACAACAGGGTGATCTGTACTTTCTCTTCGGTCATTCCATGACAAACCACCCCAAAGAAGTTGGATTTTACGTTCTACCATCTCCGATTTACACCAAACTTTGTTCTAAAGGTTGTTTCAGGCAAACAAGCTCGAATGTACATTCTTAGACTGATCAGGTAAAGGGGTCAAAAGTTATAGAGACATCAAAATGTGGTTGATGGGTACCCCCCATTAACGTTAGCCAACCTTTTACTCAACAATGTCATTTTATTGGAAATTGTATAATATTATTTAATATATCAACCTTGGCTTTATAATGTGAAAATAGTGAGTGGGGGTCGTGACAGCTTGGTCTCTCACTCTAACCTTTGCTATGCACTTTACTAGCTCAGTTCTTTTTAGTCCAACCTTCTGCACAGCCTGAATTCAACTAACTTTTATATAACCCTGACTCCTGCAACATCCCCACTAGCATAATAACCAAAGCCCCCTCAACTATTAATCCAATTGGTGTGTTCCACTACGGGAGTTTATTTACTTATTAGCACCTCTAAATAGAATAACAGTAGTTCTTTCAGTAGTACAGAAAGCTGAATACTACCTAACTAAAACAGGCTTCTTGCTGTCTCTGTAAGAAGTCAATGATAGAAAATAAAGCTGTCGGAAAGTTGAGTAGCCATCTCAATCGTAAAATAGAAATTCAGTAAAGCATACTTATTTATTTATTTATTTATTTATTTTCTTATTTAACACACAGTTATGATTTACACAGTGTTTTCTTTAACCCAACTTCAGTTTTGATCCCAAAACACTTTACATTATTTACTTTATTTGTTTACCATCCAGTTTGTTTACCTTGTCTTTTCTGCATTTTACTGCATCCATCTCATTCAAATGTGTTTTATTATTATTATTATTATTATTATTATTATTATTATTATTATTATTATCCAGAAAACAGCCCATCATAAAAACCCTGTTTTCTTATTTCTGGATTCACATTGTTGGCCCCTCTTTATGGTTTTATATTTATTTACACAGAATTATAGAGACAAATTACAGCATTTGCTGTTAAATAGTTTGAACCAACTGCTCAATCACAACGGAGACAGTTTATTACTCACTTTACTGCATTTCAAATTAAACTGTATATTTTCTTATCACTGTCCTTTAAAAGGGTATATGTTTTTCATTGCCGTTTAAAAAAAAAAAAAAAATATATATATATATATATATATATATATATATATATATATATATATATATATATATATATATATATATATATTAAAATAAATGTGGTAATTGAAATAAAATTTAAAATTGGTAGCTATCCACTTTACAACAGCATTGGATATACAGGGTGTCCCACTGAAAGTAGCCCACTAAGTATTACAAAGTACAAATAAATAAGGAATAAATAATCACACAATGGAGCAGGCACAGACATGTACACGAATCCTCGTTATTACAAACTCAGTTTATACAGGAATGTCTCTCCCAATGTGGACATGGACTGAATGCCAACATCAAACTGAAACACTTACGGGGCTACTTTCAAGTGGGACGCCCAGTATTGTACTGACATGATGTAGCTTGATGGCACAGGCTTGCAGAGATCCTGAATTAAACAAGTACTGTGTCGTTCTGTTGTTGCTACCTATAGCAGAATAACTGCTAGGAAGTGTATTTTGAGAAGTGAACGTGTGTCTACAGCACACAGGTGGTACAGCAGACTAGATGCATTCTGCGATACTGGAACTAACAGAAACAAGTAACAGTCTTTCTATCCAATGAACTGTCAACATTTTTTTTTTTAAATAAAACTCCCATTCATAAGTCCTTCACTTTTAGTGCTTTGCTCCATAATGCAGTTCCATGACTAACTTTCAATTCAAATAACGACTGCACTCATTGCGTTGCATGCACTCGAGTGTATTAAAATAGTGCAGCTGGGAATGAATTACGGTATGCTGAGAGGGATAATGTAAAATATCTTAAATAAATTGTAAGCGTTAATCTCAGAAGTTAACTGCGATTAATTAACAGCCCTAATATATATATTGCATGCAAATATAAAATGTAAAATGTAAAATAATGTAAAATAACAGAGAAGTTAAATCCAATACATAAATACTATATTTTTTTTACCTTGCCTAAAAGGTCACACAATACAATTACTAATGTATCATGTTTTTTTTTTTATTATTTATTTGTAACAAGCTCATATGGAGTGGCATTTTGAAAGTATAAAAATTCCTAATTGCCCAGTTATTATTCTTTTTAGTCTTTGAAAATTGAAAATGCACGACTGTGTTGAACATTGAAGTCGCTGGGGTTTTGAGAGATGTTGAGCATAATAAGCAGAATTTGGGAGATATTTCTATAATTTTCCTTAGATGTTGGAGAATAGCATTGAAGATGTCTGAAAATGTCTGCTCAGTTGTATCATGGACCTTCAGGGGCTGAGCGTGAACCTGAATTCTGATTGTGTTGCACAGCTCTTGTTAACAAGCTTTCTCAGTAGAGACTGTTCATTTTACATGTTTCCAATTTACGTGACTTAGTTTCTTATGAGTTTCACATTACAATTTTGAATAAGTGCACACAAATGGTGTCAGGGTGAGATAGCACCCCCTGGAGACTCAGACCAGCAGTGCAGGTATTTAAAAAAAAATGGGGAAAAGAAGACGGCAGGAAAAAAGAGCCCCAGCTGCAAGACAGGACCTCGTCATCTGGCTGGACCATGCCACCTCTCAAGCACTGTAGGAGGATGATTTGGAAACCTTCATTGAGGCTTGGGTAGACCTTGTGAGTGGATCGGTTTTGGATGGTGTGAATGCCCTGAGTTGCACACGCAGTAGGAAAAAACGAAGCCCCAGACATGCAAAGAGCCTGTGTGGGAAGAGCTTGAGCCTGAACAGTAGGTGAGGGAGAAGCTTGAGCATCCAGCGCTCAGAAGGGGGGAGGCAGAGCATCCAGCGCCCAAGAAAAGGAAGCCCAAGTCTTCAGCGGTCGAGGGAGAGCTGCACCAGTCTACAGAGACAGAAGGAGACTACCCGCTGCTCCCGCCTCCACCACCAGAGGGAGAATACCCGCTGCTCCCGTCTCCACCGTCAGAGGGCAACTGGCCATGCTGACCTCAGCAGCCACAGCCTAAGCTGCTGAGGGGAGTGTGGCAAAAGCCAAGGGCTCAACAGTTGCCGTCACCTTCCGAGGGTCTGCACCTGAGACCGCCTCCCGAGGGAGGCGGACCACTCCTGCCCGGTTCCGCATCACCCGGGGATGCCAGTTTGCCATCGCCCGGGGATGCCAGTTCGCCACTTCCTGGGGATGCCATCTCCAGCAGCAGCTCTGGAGAGTGTTTGTCTCCAGGTATTAGTGTGTGGTGATTTCCTTTTTGTTTTGTAAAATAATTGTTTGAGAATAGTTTTAATTAATAATGTAATGTAAAACCACTCACACACAAACATTTGAAAACTTGTTTTAATAGGTAATTAATGTAATGTCCTACATTTATTTATTTTTCATAGGGGAGAATACATTTATATTTGTTATATTAAGAGCAATACATAAAGTATTGGATCTCAATAAATAGAGTGAGATAACTGCTTCAGGACAGTCCATTAGAAATGTGACGACTAGTCCATGTTATTAATTTGCCATATTTAAAATGAAATTTAACTTAATAATATTATCTATATTCTACATAAATACTGTACCCTTTGGATAGCCCTCTCCTTAGAATATTGAAACCAGTTGTTTAAAATAATGAATTAATATTCTTAATTAAATGTATTTAATGGACTGGTTTTTACTTCACTAAGCAGTAATTACAAATCTCCCAAAAGTGCTTTTAACAGTTGCCTCTAGAAGGCTATTACCCACCTTTGACAGCTTTGAAAAGGTCCCAAGACAGGTCAATTAAGGTCACTACTGCAGGTATAGAAGCTTCTGATCCTGATTTTTCCTATAATAATGTTTTTGTATTATAGTTAGAGAACTACCAGGGTGGACCATCCTTCTATCAGTAACACACAGTAGAAATGTGTCACTCCCCTTGTTTACCTGGATGGAATAACCGTGTTAGTGATGATTACTGTGTGTCTTCATTAAGGTATGACTGCATACCACAGCATCATCCATCTATGAAATGGAAAAGAGAACTGTCAATAAGTTTAATGTCAGTCTTGTCAAATTTATATTAAGGGCCAGGACTGAGGAACCTAAGTTCAGCTGTGACAGTCTCAAACCTCACGGTAATAAGGTCTTCTCTCACAATCCATAACTTTAATAACTTTATGTCCCAAGTGAGCTCTTAAATCGGTCGCCGTTCAATATCAATCATTTGCTTATCAGTCGAAACACCAGGGTCAGCCTCAATGTGGAATTTAGAGACTAAAACTAACTGTAGCCCATTGAATGGCAGCTCCAGGGAAGAAGTGAGAAACTGAATTATTTATTTTTAATAAATAATATAATAGGCATAAATGTGAAAAATAACAAAACTGTAAAGATCTGTGTGAACACTATAGTTGACTTCAATTGGTAAAGCATCTGTTTGTTTTTCCATCTGGTATACAAAACTCATTCATAAGTGATTGTCTATTACCCCCCATGGCCCTATACACTCTGCAGAGATTTATTTATTCTACTGTACAGACTGGCTGATCTCTAAAACCAAGCAAATGAAAACACAACATGGTGATATAAAATAACATTGAGTTGTTCTGGGTTCTACTGCTCGATTATTGAGATATTCTCATTTTTCTCTAAATCTGCCCTTACTTGGCCTTGAACTTGCTTTGAGCTTGAGTAAGATATTCTAGGTGTCAGCACTGAGCAGCCGTAAGTGAGGCTGCAGGGCTAGCTCAAGCTCAAACAAGTTCAAGGTCAAGTAAAGACTGATTTCAAGAAAAATGATAATAAATCAATATTGGGGCAACCCCGAATCACTCGGCATGGCTGCAACCGCCATAAAACAGTAAGGACAATGTAAAGAAGAAAATGTGACAGTTGAAGCTACTTACTCTTTATTGTTCTATAACAAATACAATAGTAACTTGTTTAGGGAATGACCCAGAGTGCCATGTGTTGAGCTTATTCCGGAAGGCTTATCATTGTGGGTAAATTGGACTCATGCCTCTTAGTGTTATTGTACCCCAGCATGCTGCAATGTACAATATGGAACATGGGCAAGATCAGCCAAAGAGTTTTTATAGAAGAGTCTGTGTCATTTTGTAATCTGCCTATTTGGATCAAGTTTCCATTTGTTTTGCTGGCAGTACTAATATGAGGACACACTGATCTAACTTACTGTGTATCTTGTGAAGAAGCCCTGTCTATCAAAAAAAGAATGCATTTGCATTTTAATCTGGGTTGGTTATTAAGTATACTGTCTCCATAAGCACATTTTGATATCCACTCCACTTATGTATATGACTTGACAAAATGAAGATAATCCACTTTTATCTCAATGTAAATTGTAATGAACCTTTTTCTAAATTAAAAAAAACCCATCCTATTAAATGAGCATATATGCTGGTATACAATGGACTGTGTGTCTGATGGCAACGTTTATTGTTATGAATCACATATCAGGAATCAACCAATCACAACATTTCGGTACATCTTATTCTGTGTGCAGATGCCACCCCGTGCATAGAACACCACACCTAATTCCAATGTTCAAATAAATAAATAAATAAACACACATACCTGGCACCTTTTATAAAATTGATCATCCTATTAACTTCACACTAGTTTCTCCAAGGAAACTGCAAACAGAAAAGCACTTCTGTTTTACAAGTGTGTAAATATTTTTTGTTTTAAAGCTATTCCTGAGTACAATCATTATTGGTGTGATGTATAATATAAGTTGATATGTCGTGTGTTCAGTGTCTCTTGTTGTATAGGAGCTGTAATTTCACAGTTTGAGCAATCAGCTTTGCTTTGCAGTCCTCTCAGCCAAACTGCACCAGATGACAGCATAAGAGACACCCTACACACAATTTATTAAATTAATAGGGAAGAATGATCTTGTTCCATCTACGTTACTACAAAGAAATAATTATTTATGCCAACAGTGCGGCAGGGAATTGATTGTTCTAAAATATGTTTTTTAAATAATTTTAAAGAAATGTTGTTCCTACAATACTGTTATCTGTTATTAGAAATGTGCAAGCTGTCACACATTTAAATACATTCATATTTTTACCATGGTTTTTCATAAATAAAACATATAGTTCATTTAGATATTTTTTATATATCAAGGGAGCTCTTCAAGTAGGAAAAATATATTCAATGAAGGCATTGTGGCTGCTTAAAAGAAAAACAACAAAGAAATCAATAAAGAAAGAAAGAGCTCTGCATAACCGAGCTCTTACTGTGTTGGAAATACATGCCAGAGTAGAGAGAGTATTCTATTCACTGCTTCTTTCAACTCACAGGACTGGGGTTGCTGGTAAATAAAAAACAAAAAACAAACAAACAAAAAAATAAAACTAAAAAAACATCAGCAAACATATATATTTTTGTAGCTGACATGTTACATTTTAAGATGCTGTTTAGATCATTAAAATATATCTTTGGTGCTCCCGAGTGATGCATCCAGTAAAGGTGCTCCGTGTGGAGTGCAGGATGCACCCTATAGCCTGGAGATTGCACTCTCAAAAGTTGGACCAACAAAAATAAAGCAAACCACCAATGACAAAAAGGTGGTTGCTATGTGGGGGTTCCCGAGACAACATGTGCAGGGTGAGTCATAGAGTCTGGGGTTTGCGTCCTGGCTGTACAAAGATGCCGGCCTTCTCTGGCGAAGCCAGCGGGTACTGCTTCTCCTCATCACACTACAGTGTACCCTACGTACAGCCGCCTGGTGAGCTCAAGTGGACACCTGCAGCACTGGCCTTCGTGCTTCAGAGGCTGGCAGCCTGACAACAAAGAGTGAGCGAGAAATACACTCTCAACTTGATTAGAGGTAGCCACCAAACACTAAACATGCATTTGGTTGGTTCCTTGCCCTACTACTGAGTTTCCCTGTATATTCTAATCAAACTGACTCATTGCTACAAATTATATGTGCATATAGAAGTTGCATATAAATATACAACCTATGGATTTGAGCTGCACAAAAGCAAAAAAAGAAAATAAAAAAAAAGAAAAAGAAAATAATGCCTGAGCACAGTAATGAAATGAAGATGCATTTACTCAGTGTGACTGAAAGCTTTTTTGGCCGCATTCCACAAATGTGTAACAATAGCTAATAAGAGATTTTTTTCAGTGGTGTGCTGCGGGGTTTTTAAAGCAATTTGACGTGAGGAAGTTTTGCAGAATATACTCAGGAACCAGCTGTCAACCCGCCGGTGGTCAAGGCTTAAACAGCTGTGTTCTTTTGAAGTGGGTGCAGGTCAATACATTTCTTAGAGCAAAACTTAAATGGAACATGCTGCTTGGCAAAACAAAAGGGAAATGTTTGAAGTAAGAGAAAAAAGCAACAACAACTAACTTAACATGGCTACATATTAGTATGGCACATGCTTTTACAGAGGTCAATTAACCATGAACATAACAGAAATAGTATACAATATGAGTTCCTGTTAAAATGGACCCACCTACATAATTACCTAGATAATAAAGATGTTTATTGTTAGCTGTACTAGGGACAACCTTCAAGCAACAACAGAAATAAGTATTTCAATTTCCAGATTTGTTTCAAAATCGGCATTTGTGTATAACAACTTGGATCATGTGGAATATATAAGTGACCCCTCAGGCACTAAGAGAATGAAAACAAATGCCTTTTTTGAGCAGCATTTACATAAAGTGGCAGCGAGGGATTCAATTCAGTAAAACAAAAACCAATAAACTGTCCCTTGAGTTTGTTTTTTAAATAGTTTGGTTAATAGTGGAGTAAGTAGAAGACCTCTCAAGCACACAGACTATGAAATTGGAATACTCATGTAATTACAGTCCTGCATATACATTAAATGGCAACAGTAGATTCATTCCAGTTAAACAATATCCTGGCCTTTTGTTTTTAAATGCCTTGAGGTAAAAATTGTAAAGCCAGGGGTTTACAACCACTTGCACCTGGCAAAGGCAAGCAGACTCCTGTGTATCAGTAAAGCTTTTCCATTTGGGCTTGTGGGATTGTGCACCAGTCATTTCTTCAATAATACATGGAATCACTCCCTGAGGGAACTGCATCAAACACCATTAGACCACTGGAACAATTTAAATACAGAGGAAGAAAATAATGAGATGGTGCTCTACGGAATGTTTACTGACTGATGCTCAAGGATGTCTTTTTTCTGCAGAGTTTAACCTCATATTATTTAAGAATACAACATCACTGTGTACAATAATGTGTTTAAACTACATTTCAGGGTGACATGGTCTGCATATATAGTGCTATGAAGTTTGCCTTAATATTTACTGTAAATTCTGTCTTGCCTGTTGAAACGATCAAATCAGTGTTGCACATTACCCTGATGGTTATACACCATTTATTATATGGTAACAGCTCATTACCAACTTGGTATGGGCGTTATTTTAAATTATGTGTTCTTTCAGTTTTTTAGATTCATTTTTTAGTTTCAGTACTCACATCCTATTTTTTTTTTTTTTAAGTTTGAAGTTTAAAAAACCCCTTTCACCTCACTGGGGTTTTCAGAATCTTGACCTCTAAGCACAACTTGTACACCAGAGGGGACAGACTAATTGTTACATTCTGGTACATAAGAGGCTAGCCATGATTATGAGAGCTCTATTAAGGCCACAGGGGAGCTTTAAACTTCTCAAAGACCCCAGGATGTGAATTTTCATGCCCATTCAGTAAGTACTCCTAGAGGGTTAAATAATGGTGAGTACATCTCTTAATAAAACTTAATATATTATTAAAAAACACTTAAATTACATCACTTACTGTAACTGAGCAGAACAGAATTTCCTTTTAAGATAAAACAAAGTCAACATAAAGTGAATACATTTACTCAGTGTTGTTCAGTGGGTTTCACCAATGCTTGGTACATTTAAAAATAGTTAATGGAATTGTAGACTTATTTAAACTGATCTTTTTTTTAAAGATCATTTTCGTACTTAATTTGTTTAAAAAGGGACATTTTTATACCATAGTCATTTCCGTTACTTTGAAATCCAAGACAAAAGTTATTAGAAGAATGTAACCCCAATTTCTCAGATGCGAGAAATAAATCGGCATCGCGCTGTCAAAAAACAATTAGCTAACAACTATCAACCTTGCAGATAACTTTTTATATTCTGCAATTGCATATAAAGAAAATCACAGCTCTTTTTTCATCTATCCATCCAATTATTATTAGTATACAAAAGCCTTTTTGTTGCCCAATTAAATAAAAAAAAAAACAGGTTAAGAAAAGCAATGTCACCTTTTCCCATGTGAGAAGGGTTTGTTTGTGTTAACACCCTTTTTAAACTCCAGTCTGCCTTTCTTGGTGAATTCCAAATGATTAAATATCTGTATCTGCAGTTCATTCATCAGTTTAATAAGGTTCAGATCAGTGATGAACAAAGAAAGACTGCAGTAATTGAGTTTTGTCACCTGTGTTTTGAAAATCAGAAGCTGCAAGGATAGTGTCAACACAGGATTTTGATCGGAACCCTCCCTAGAGTTACCATGGTAACTTTGCAAAGTAGTTGTCGAGCTATTTACTATGCATATACTATCCTTTTACCATCCTTTCCTATGGTTTTCACTGTGATTCAGTACACTTTGCTGTCATGCAGATACATTTAAAACAATATATTAACTTTCTGTAACAGGCTCTACAGCTACTGCAAACCTTACCAGAAGAGTCACAGCTGTTATTACTGTAAATAAACAAACAAAAAGGTATATGAAAGCGACATTTGGCAGTATTGGTATAAACATGCTATAATTGTATTAATATATAAGGATTATGTAGCTTGGTCTATAGGCTTTTGCAGTTTACTGTTCCACAGTACAGCCTGTATGTTTTTCCAACTGATGTTGCGTCTTGGATAAGAGTTCCACAGTCATATGGCATGAATGTTAGGTGTCTCTTACAGTGAATATCATTGATCAATGTCATTCTTCATGCATGTAAAACCAGATCGAATCTAAATGGTTTTGTTACTAAAATCAATGCATCACTCTTGTACAGCAAATACGGACTTTGTGTGCAAGTTACATCATTTATTAAGTTGTAATTGAATAAAGAAATAGCAATGGCTTGAAATCTTTTAATTCTGTAGTTACTGTACTGCTAATGCATGGTCGTCATGAATTAAAATTTGAGCCCTTGCTGGAATTGAATATATGGTGAAGGTACAGTATGGACTTGATTACTCATTGATTGTTAAAATCATATGCAGTTGTCAATATACTATGCATCTACTCTGTACAGTATATACGGTACACAAATTGTGTAAATGAGAATAATACCAAGTACTGTATTTAAAGTAATCAAACAAATGGGCTTCGTGAGATAAAGTAAGACCTGTAAGTTTGTAAGTATTGGTTTACAGTACATGATAATTACTTTTATATGCACTAGATGCAAAGTTTTCACACACTGACAGTTAAATACAACTTTACTGTCTAATCGTAAGGGTTTATACTTGGCTATGCAGTACACTGTTTCGTGTGAAAATGCAGTTCTTTCTTTGATTTCTTACCCTATGCACCCGTTGCTGAACATAATGGCACATGCAAGACAGAAGGGCTAAGAGGTTCAATACACATCACTATAAATCAGCACTGTAAGTGACATTGGTAAGACCATATTGAAGCCTTGTAGGTGGATTTTAAATACATTTTAATAGGACTAAAATAGGATGAAGTTACTGTTCCTGTAGTGAATGTATAGAAAGTAGAAAGCCAGGTCTGGTTTCTGATGAAGTAGAGCTCACAGACATGTTGGAAATAGTGACCAGTGCATCAAAGTTTAGTATAAAATGTATCATGGCGGTGGGAGGCTTTTATAACTGTACAGTACATTCTATTGCATTCCTGGACATACAGGTAAGTGTTGAGTTCTTTTGGATTTAAACCACTGTGAGATTAAAAAATTCTGTGTTCAAAGCAGAGGCCGTTTTGTCTTCCAGATGATGCTGTCTGTAAATGTCACTGGTATACACAGTATTTGTTTTCAGGGAAAAAGCCTTAGATCCTGCGGTAAATTCAAATCTTCCTCTTCGGCCCATATAGCAACATAAATGAAGATGGAAGTAGCCACCTCTGCCTTGTACCTCTTCGAGATCTTGCAGTGAATCTATTGAAGTAATACTTCATTGTTGTTCATCTTTATTTGCGTCTGTAGCTCACTCGTGGAATACAGCAGCCTTGGCTTTAAGAGTAAGATGTGGCAAATATCAAAATGTTTGTAGTACTTGATAGAAATCTGCTGTACTGTATTTCAAAGATCTGTGTATTATACGCTGTACACTGTAGTGTCATTCTGTGTCAAACCAACCAATATTGAAATACACTGCAGCTCATTTAATTTTTTTTATTTATATGTCCCTCAGGCAAGGTGGATCTACCTTTCAAACTGGCAATACTTTATCAGTCTGCAGTGCTACAGTTTAGAAAAGGCACAGCTGATACATTATATATTTTGTTAAGCTTCTGCCAGTTACTCCCCTCTTCCTAAAACATTTGACAATGTGCATTTTGTTTTTTGGGCACCAGCTAGGTTCCTTAAAGTCCAAGGCCTGATATCTATATATATGTGTGTGTGTGTGTGTGTGTGCCCCCTCCCAATACCACCATTTCAACAACATTTGAGATGGTTGTGCACATGATATTGTTTTTTGTTTGACATGAATTGTCCTGTGTAGAAATTAAGATTTTCAATGGGCAAAGCATGAAATATTTCCTGGGCAAAACTAAATGAAATAGTGATAATTTAGTAAATCCATACATTCTAATTAAAGTGAATCTGTGCATAATACATTGATAATGAACAGTTAGAAAAACAATTGAAATACATTTTAATTAATAAAAACTGAAGACCTCAGGATTTTTTAAAGAAAAACAGATTGCACTTTCATAAATTGATGATGTAGTAAGAAACACTATTTAACACTCGGTTCAGCTCTGTGGGAAATGTTGCATATTCCTGCCCCACACTGTGACAGCTTTGAAGAGAACTACATTAACAGTTGATGTACTCACACAAGTGATGTCAGAAGAACTAGAATACTTTTCAATGGATCACAATGGCAATAACTGGTAACATAAACAGACACATGGCTGTAGGTTTTATTGAAGCTCACTGAGATATGATATGCATTATGATATGATATGCAAGTCTTTCCACACAATACTGGAAGCAAAGGTTCTCAGATCTTTGCATACGGACTGATGCAAATACAATGATTACAGTGATTATATAAAAAAGTGTGTTTTGTTACTGAGGACAATAAAAATAAAGACCAAAGCGATTAATCATTACTTCCTAGGGCTGTCGAGGTGACCCATACATGAGTCTGCTGCTGTTCAGTTATTCTCTTCAATTGGCAGAATACTGTACTGTGGAAGAGGGAACCCATTGATTTGATTCACAATGGGTTTCGAAGCTGGGAAATGCTTGCTTTTTTTGAGTATTGAGTATTGTGTCCAAGAAAAAAAAGAGGTGCTTAATGGTCTCTCCCTTTGCATCTCAGTGATATAGAGCCAGCAAGCCGGCAGTCATGCATGTTGTGTTTTTTCAGAAAAAGTACAGGCTTTAAGGATGTTAGAAAATGTTGCATAAAGGCAGTGCTTCAAAGCAACACAAACTGTGAACAGTGTGATATTATTTCGTTTGATCTTTACTGCTTTGAAAAACACATTCACACATATCATTTTTAAATTCGCCATTCATATTTAGCTTAACAGATTAAGGTGAAAAAATACAGTTAAACATGCTCTATTCCATGAGAAAGATTTTACTTGATATTGAGTTAAATCACACAATGTGAAACTAATATTAAGCTTTTTGAAAATGTTCATAGAATAAAATTATTAACTATAAACAGGGCAAAAACTGTGAAGAACAATACTTTAGCTGTTCCTCCAAACATTGTTAATATGTTGTTTCCCTTTCAATTTGAAGATGACCAACAACAATACTTTTGGGATATGCCACAGGTAAGGTAGGTATAACTAACCTGTCCAGTTGCTGTGATTGAGTCTGTGTAAAAGAGCTCTCACACGAGTTTTCTGGAGTTCCCCTGCAAGTCATTGCTGGAAGTCGGCTTGCCACTTCCTTGGGATCAGAAACTCAGCTTCTGTGAACTGAGCTATAAACTCTGCGCAACTGCGCTGTGTTTAATCTTTTCTTTTCAACAGCCTACATCGCTTTGCGATTGTAGTCTGCTTTCTAACCTTACAGCACTTGATGTTTTGTGTTTTTTCCTCAACTATTGAATTAATTCCGCCGGATTGTCTGGGCCCACCCTCTCGGTGCTCTCGGCCAAAAAGTTCACCCACCACTTGGCGCATTGACTTTCTATCCTCACAGCTCTTGTTGTGTGCATGTGTGTGTTTTCTTACTGCTTTGCTCAAGGCAGGCAAAGTATATCTCAGAACTGAAGAGCCAGATGGCTCAGGTTCTGGAGTACCTGGTCATGCAGCTTTCTCTTTCCCCTGCTCTGACCCCAGCTCTGCCTCCCAGAACCAGTAGCTTTGGAGCTACGTGTGGTCTCAGGTATGCTGCTGCAAATATCAGGCTTCCAAGGGCAAGCCCCTGGGTCGAAGCTTGGCAAGCTTTATAGTGGCGCGCAGACAGCTTTGGCTGTCCCAGGCCAGGGTCCTGGATATGGAGGAGTCTGCCTTCCTTGACGTGCCCCCTGGCCATACATTCGGGCCAGCAGTGGAGGAGATCCTGCAACACTCCCACCGAGAACGAGAGGCATACAATAACACGAACGGTTCCGATCCCCTGTGATGGGGAGTACAGATGAGTGACAAATAGCTAACTAGAATGAACCCAAGCAGATACTATGCCAAAATGACACATTAATAAAGCAACCCCCTGTAATTTGGCAGCCACAACTTTACAGACCCTTTAGTGATTCAGGCTTCACTGTTTAAAAATGCAAATCATTACAGACAAACTACTAAAAAGGTTGATTCAGAATTGTTCAGCATGGAAAGTGTTTATGCCCTTTTGCTGCCAGCATGGAAGTGTTATCTCCATGAAGTACAATGTAGCTTATAGATTTTTAGCTTGTATATTCTTGAAAGCCCATTTCCTGCCTATTACAGAAAAAGCTAGTGACACTGCATGCTCTTTGTGTATGACATTGTAAATAAATGTGATGCCGTGCAGGAAATATCCATGTTGAGTCTAAAATGGCCATCTCAGTAAGACAGCTTAAGCAATCACAACTCCAATGCACTGAACTCTCAAAATACACATTGTTATGGCACTCACCATTTATGTGCCTTTCATATAAATGTAGAGCCCCACTGTACAGTAGGTGCTGGCAGCGAGTGGTACAACACATGAAGAGCACAGACATGCATACCTGTGGCTGTTGTCTGCCAAGCCATTTAGCAGTGATCTGCCGGTTTTGACAGATGCTGTTTTATCGCCTGTGTGTAGACCGTGCTAATTAAAGAGCCTGTCAAAATGACTGACCTGAAAGCACCTTGCACTGATTAAACGTCTGCTGAATGCAGGAAGAAGTTAGGACTGGACCAAACATTTGCACACTTGTGAATAATAACAATTATTTCAGTACAACATATAAGAATAAAATCAGGAACAAAACCTGGACTTGTAGGTCAAATAAAGACAAATGATTCCAACCCCCAAATCACAAAAACTTGACTTTAATACTTGGTTATCTGGTACTAATTGTTATGATCATTATTTTCGATTATGAGAAAAATATTTAGTTTTATTAGCAGTTTTTTAATGTGCATATCACAAATATAACTTATGTCTCCAAGTCTTTTGAAAAGTTTTCCGAAATTGCATGTTTTGACATTTAGAATATGTTAATTATTGTATTATTTGCCATTAGGCAAGCGTCTTGACTTAACAATTGCTCCAGCAGTTTGTTATGCCTTAAAAAGGATGCAATCTGGCATTATTGTGACTATCACTATAGTGGAATCATTAAGTTTTCTTTAAAGGTGGCTTCCCTAAAGTTTTAAAATCCATCTCCTTCCCCTCATTAGCTTCAGTGGCTGTTCCATTACTGTAGAAATGTATTTGGCAATACTTTCTATCTCAGAACGTGTAATGGTTGGAACCTCATCACAACCTTGGAGAGAAACCTATTAATGAAGACCACAGAGTCAAGATGTATTCCAAAGGGAAATGTGGCTCTAGTTTATTAACAGTAGCGTCACACAAATATAAGCACACATGTAGAGTATACTTTGGTCTGCCAACAGCTAACAGAGGACATACTTTAGCTAACTTCCCTAGACACCATCTAAAGGTACTGAAGTTAAATATATATAATTGAGCAGTTAGACATAGCGTGGCATGTTGACAGTAGCTCTCCTCCCCTATATACTATAGTATATTAACAGGTAACAGTACACCCCATACAAGCTAGAACCCCAGATACTTTAAAAATACTGTGCCATCCTGCTTTGATTAAACTGTTATTTTATTTATAGATTTGCATAAACGTATATATTTACATAAGTTAAGACAAGATGTAGATTGAAAAGGTTTAAAATAGAGATTTTTTAAGTAGGAATGCTATTATTACTATGCACATACTGTATACTCATGCTCAATAACTAGAAAACATATTTAAACCAATGATATATATATATTAATTAACACTCTGGTTCTGAAATGTATTTGCTGTACTCAATCTGGGCATTTTATTGTGCTCAACACACCATTTCCCACTGCCTTGAATGGGGTCCACTATCTGCCATTTTGTCACAATAATGTCATTTTAAACAGCTTATTGTTTTACCTTGTACTTTACCAGAAATGTGTTTTAAAGTCTGTTTAAAAATGTAATAAGTTGTGGTATTAATGATAACTTGTGAAAATCAGGGTTTTTTTTCAGTTTCATTTGAAAGAGAAAAGAGAAACCTACTTAGGGAACTCTTATTATAAAATATGTTTATTTTTCAATATGTTAATTCTAATACTACGCCTACTGTTCTTTTTAGGATATCAATTCTGCTTGAAGCAGTGTCCATTTGAAATATATCCTGAGAAAAGATCATATATATTCCTTATACATACATATTCTAAAGACTCATCCCCAAGACATTTCAATTCTGAGGCTGCAAAAAGTTGAAATATCACGGTATTTGAAGTGAACTCCTCTGAAGGAGAAACATCCCTGAGATGGATTCGAGTTCAGCTCAATTGCTATTTGTTTTAACAGATGCATAAGGGTATATGGATAGGCATTTGGGATACCTTGCAATGCATGCAAATACAATCATTCTGAAGGTCAAACAGTCTCCAGTTCTAGCTGTCCCAAACACTACTGTGCAACATTGAGAAATGGAAGGTTAGTGGGCATACTGAGAATGATTACAAATTAACTCAATGAAAGAAGTGTTGACTATTAATTTCTCCAGCAAATCATCTCAGATGACAAAGGTGGTGTTACTGAAATGAATGATAGCCTGAAGGCCAAATGGAAAGAACAGCTACAGTGCCCTGAATGCATGATTCATTTATGCAAAAATAATTGTATAAATAAAAAATAAAAAAGCAAAAGTTGAAAATATAAAAAGCAGGTTGAATTCCCTATTTTCCTGTGTTTTTCTATAATTCATATTTTGATACAATTGAATTATATAGTTTTGTGTGCATATAAAGAAGTCATACACAATAAATATAGTGCTCTTAGCTTGAATATGGTTCAAACAACACATGCATATTATGGACAAAAGTAAAAAAGACTATCTTTTTTAACATTTTATTTTGACAATTTGATAAACAAAGCACTGGCAGATACAAGTTTTTAGGTCTATGTCTGTCTTTCTATGTAGAAAAAAACTAATATGCTTTCATTTTAACATGTACTATGTTGCATGTTTGATTCAGCACAGTAAGTAGAGCATTGTATATACTTGTAAATCTTATGGATTAATACAGTATTGCTGTGTGTAGAAAGTGTGTTTAGTTTAATCAGTATTGCACTTACCTGTTTTCTGACAAGTCTGCTGATTTGAATTCTATAATGACTTTTGATTGACTACTACGTGATGAGCTGGTGTGCGGTGTATTGTTCTGTTTGATATTGAAGAAGCTACTTTGAGTCTTCATAAGTTTATTCTTCTGTACGGATTAAAACATTGCTTAGTCTAAAGTTTAGAGTAGGGAATCAAATTTGCCTCTGATGTAAAGTAATTTATGGTTAGCACCTGTGTTCTGTTAAGTAATGGTCCATTTCACAAGACCTGTGCCAAACCTAAATCCCTCAATTTGTTAATGAATGTACAACAGTATCAAAAACCTTAGACAAAGGAACACAAATGGCATCAGGCAAAAGCAGTGCTATGTTGATATGGATATCGAAATTAAAAAATATTTAAATGAAACACAAAAGATGATCTAACTATATAATCTAACTATATAATGCTCTTATGTTCAGGGGTCGATTTGTTTCAGATGCACCCAATGTAGTGATTTAGTTTAGTCTATGCCCTTATAAATACAGTCAGGCCCCAATTGAAAAGATATAAAATCAGGGACACATGCAGTATAGTTATATATATATATATATATATATAATAAAAAATCCAGATGTAGAAATTCTGTTTTGTCAAGATTGTTCAGAGTATGTCTATAAAACTAAATTTATTGTATGCCAGCTCCATAGCGAACCCTTTTTAAGTGCCAATACATATATGTACAGTATTTAAAATGTTGCTTCTTTGAATGAATAGAACAGGGTCAGAAGATGGATCTATTTAATGAATTGGGCTATCTGTATAGTAATTAAACCTCTTAAAATTCAAAGTATTCATGCAGATCAGGTATTCAGCAGTCAACTGTTTTGCAGTCAACTGAACTCAGGATAATTAAAAAAAGAAACATATTTATTTCAGTGCCATGTTGTATTGTACAGAGTAAGGCTTTAATTAAATCCACCCAATCGACATTTAATTAATGTTGCTTGCTTCCAAAGTAACTACTTGTTAAAATCTGTAACGGTACAATACCCCAAGCTTTGCCTTTTATGTTTTTAATTGTGATCAATGGGTTAGAAAATGATTAAGAAGTCAGGCTTTGTCCTTTTTAGGTACATTTTTGCTCATGGAGCGATCAATCCCCTTAGCATAGGATGGGTATTACACAGATGGAGCCTTCATTCTGAATTGGATTCTCTATAATTATGACCTTTTAGCACTTACCTTGCTCACAATTGCAAAATAAAAATAAAATCCAGCTTAATCAAAAATACAAGGTTAGTAAGCTTAACCCAAAGCTATGATTAAAATGTGCTTTAAAAAACAACTGCTGTCAGGCCCTATAAAGATCTATTTTTCCATGTTGATACAACTTGATCTAAACTGGAATTTGATACAAAGTGGGATCAGCACTGTAATCCTATGGAACTTAAATCGTGAACGTTACTGCAATTTACTGCAAATTATTTTTAGTAGCAAATTCAATACAGTAAACAACTAACTAAGTCTATTCAAGTCCAAAGCAAAAGACTGTAATTATCTTAGTGAACTGAGATAAGAAATCTTAACCAGGACACTGTTTATTTTAAAAATGAATATATATGAATCAGTGATTGGAAATTCTGGCATGTGGTTAAAATCTCATCATAGGAGCAAAAATAGATTGAACTATTGCCCTAACATCTTTACACCACCGGGCAGTAGTCTCCCTCTGTCATGTGATTGGTTCACATCACTGTCAGTCCCATCCATTTTCAAAGGAACACCCTTCTCCCCTGCACTCCCCACAACAGAAAATGAATGAATGTGAAAAAACTGCTGAATAGCGATTCTGTGACTTAACAAAAAATGAATCACACAATATACTACAAAAGAAAGAAGCTCCAAACACTAAAATTGTGATTAAATGTCACTGTCACTGTTTTCTGACTTTCTGAAATTCAAACAAATTCAGCTCAATGATGTAAAAAAATATAACGACAGGAATATAAAATGGATTATGCAGCAGTCAGCAAGCCAGATGGAGAGCAGTGTGCCAAAAAACGTTGATAACTATGCAGTATGAACTTCAGAAACATTTTCTGTTATTTATTTATTTATTTATTTACTTACTTATGCTGTATCAGCTATATTTAAATAAAATATATAAAGTCATATTTACTATCCAACCTTGCCTGACTTATTTTCTTGACTGATTCATATATTAAATATGTACTGCAGACTCAGCTCCTGGTGGAAAATTAAATGCCCCACGGGAAGACTATTGTTACCTCCAGGGTGCATTACTCTCAGCCTGCGGGTTCGGGCATTATAGCCCTCTGTCGGTAACAATAGTCTTCCCTCAGGGCAATCATTTTCCACTATAGCCCTCCTCTCCACTCCATATTTACTACAGTCAGCACTCGGATATCCGTTACCCAGATACATGCCAGTTGCATTTTACTGCCCTTGTATTAAGAATAAATCATTCCCCATTATATATATATTAATGCACTTAACCGTCACACGGGATTTTCAACTCCATCACCAGTTTTCTTGCACTGTGTTCTTCAACGAATAGGATATAGCCAGAATACTGGATGCAGCATGCCACAAATAGGTACTGTACTTGTAATTCTACTTTAAATAATTATTTGCATTGTCATTGTTGCTTGTTATATAAAGTATAGTATGAAGAGTACTAGGCAAGAGTATACTGTATACTGTAAAACTGTTAATATTGTTTAGAATTCATTGTAAAATTATCCACTGTACCCAGTGGTGCAGCTGGAGTTTTTTAAGTGGAGGCATCGCGCTATATGTATTTCTGTGTGCACCAAACCAGACATTCACCTATATGTTACACATAACATTTGCATTATTAATAGCATATAGTCTTTACACACCAGTGTCTCTAATATTCATTATTAAACAACAGTGAGAAGAACCCAGGTCCCATATCTCTCCCTGTGGCAAAGTGCCCCCCTGTGTATGTTATATGTTACGTGTTGTGTGTAAATGTTGGTGTATAAGCATTGGTACACGGGATATAAGCGGGTCTGTGTTTCACGTGTGTGTAAATTGTATATTTGTATTTAGGCACGGGGATGGCACATCACATCACGTGCAAGTAAAAAGTAATAGTATGTGAGCACGGGGAATTGCACTTTAATTAATTCACGTGCAGTTGTACCGAGATTCCAATTGAATGATTGACTAGCAATCGAATCTTGGTACAACTGCATAAAAGCTGCATGTTTTTACTCACTGGTGGTAGGTGTTCGGTGAGTGGAGAACGAGTGTGGAGAAGGAGAAAGTAAAAAGTAAGAACGTAAATATAAAGTGAATAACTGTCTCACTCACCGTGTTTCGTTTGTCTGTCTGTCTGTCTAGTCCGTTTTGTTTACCTGTTTATTTTGGCGCAAGTGCCGTGTCCTGTTTTTGTTACAACCGTTCATTTTCTGTATGTTTATTCATTAAATGCTGAGCGAAAGCATTCGCTCAGCTCCACCAAACTCCACCTCTCTCTGTCGTTTGTGTTCCTGTTTCTGCCGTGACGTCACCACTTAGTCATTCCTGTCACACTCCCTTATTATTGTGGGATGCCTAGAAATCTACTGAGAGAAGTGGGGTTACATATATATATATATATATATATATATATATATATATGCTGCAAAACTGACAATAAACAACTCAAAATATAATCTGAGAAGTGTAACTAAGTTTTTTTTTTGTTGTTGCTAGTTTTGTAGCATAAACTGCTTTTGCAAAAACATATAAATTGCAATTCTGATTTCTAAAAAAAAAAATAATAATAAAATGTTCCACTGATTATAAAGCTTTCCCACAGTGATCTGCAAGTACCATCCCTGCAATCCCTGCCATTCAGTACTAGGCCCCTCTCAATCAAAAGCTGCCAACTGGGACAAATTGTGCAATTGTTTTTGTGGACTCCTCTGGTCCTAAATTGAATCCACTCGTTTTAACCCTGTAGCTTTAACTGCAGTATGTTTTTTTTTTTTTTTTTTTTTCGGTTTCATGATTGGTGTGTCTGTTTGTCTATGTTTGATTGGTTTGTAACCACACTGCTTCTGACAACAGGGCACCTCTTCAAAGCTGTTTAAAAGGTTTGATTTTCACTTGTGGTCCTTATTAGTAATATGCATTGTAGGTTACTAAAACATAACCTTTAATTTAAAAATGATTATAAAAGTGAATCTGTTTCCATTGAAAAGCATCACTTGAAGAAGGATGAAGGACTGGTAGGTTGTACAGATATCAAGGAATCAATAGAGATTACAGGATGAATGATAGGTGATGTGATGGAAGGTTATTCCAAAGCAGCATAACATAAACCAACATATAAGAATAAGAAAATGTCATTGTGATGGGAGAAAAAGGTCTTGTGTTGTTATTCAGCCTCCCGACTACAGAGGGCTCTGGGCCAAGCCAAGGATCCCCATGCAAAGATCACGTGACCGTGATGGAAGTCTGTTTTTTTTTCGGGACGCCATCTTTTTGTGGGGCAGCAGTGCAGATACGCTGAGCCTGGTCACTCAGGTCAAGTGTTTATTAAAAACACTTGCCATTTGCAGATAGGTGTTTCACTGATCTCAGGGGCAGGGTTGTGAGTACAAAGGGAGCTGCATTGTTGTACTTCGGGGCTGGTGTTCAGATTTATGAATGGGAGAGAGAGTGAGACATGGAGGAGAGGATTACAAAGATTAACCATTGGTGTTTATTTATTTTGTTTATTTAGCAGACGCCTTTATCCAAGGCGACCAGGGTGTGTGAACTATGCATCAGCTGCAGAGTCACTTATTTACGTCTCACCCGAAAGACAGAGCACAAGGAGGTTAAGTGACTTGCTCAGGGTCACACAAGTGGCTGAGCTGGGATTTGAACCGGGGACCTCCTGGTTACAAGCCCTTTTCTTTAACCACTGGCCACACAGCCTCCTTATTCTTTGGACCTATTACAAACAGGACTTACAACTGAGGAGCAAGGGAGAGGCTGGCGAGCGATGGAGCCCCCGTCCCTCAACCAGATCCTGTTTTGTGTTTTGATTAATCTTCATGCCCTGACCCTGCTCATTTTGTTAACCTTTTACTTTTGTGTAAATAAACTATTACCCTATCCAGGGGTAATTACAACAAAATACCTGTTTTGAACTCTCTCATTTATCCACTCCAGTCACAGTCCTTCATCCATAATTATTGAGTACATTTATGATACAGTAGCTCTAAAATTGAGCTCAGACCAACCTTATGAATGACATACTATACAACCTGATAACAGCTCAATAAAATCAGCTCGATAACAGGTCAGATGTGACGTTTTGACAAACTGGTGCTTGTTTTTTAAATACAAATCGCTGACTCTAATCCACTGCAGTACCTCTTCCAGTCTGTATCTACTTCAAGATGCTTTCAGCAGTAAAACCTGGCATGAACATTAACTTGAACTTTGACTTGGATGTACCACCCACCGATAGCATTGCTGATGTCGTTCTGGCATTGGCAGAGGTCAGAAAGTTTAAACCAGCAGGATACTTCATTTATGATTACCTTGTGTTTCAAGGTAAGGACAGTAAGTTTTTGACATCTAAAGTAATCCTGAACTTCCATGTAAACAAGTCATGTCTGTTTAAAAAAAATTATTACAAAAATACAATATGCTTAGATCATTTATTTCAGTACTGTAAGATTACTAATTATTGATATTTTATTTATTTTATTGTTCTCTATATTATAATACATAGGTCATAATAGTGGTCTGATTATTGCCTTTTCCACCTTGGAGAAGTTCTGTTTTGAGGGTAAATTCTGTAGCTTCACTGTTTTTGGCTATTATTAATTTTCACACTGTCAGCTTCTGACCTCTTCACAGTAACTGCAGTGTTCTGACCATTATCACTTAAGACAAGTAAGCGAATGTTACATTTTATACCTGCAATTTTATTGTTAGAGATTGCGTTCATTGCAGGTTGCTTATTTTGTAGATCTTAAGAGCTTTTTAGAGCATCTGGGCTGCTTTGAAGTCAACAGACAAATTGATCATAATTGCTTTTGAGCAGATTTAGCAACCTTTGATGTGCACATTTGTGTTAATTAAAGTTATAGTGAACAGTTTGAGGACTAAAAGCTACCAAATAATTGTTGTAAATTGTACCTTCAGTGCAGTACTACACTGACCAATTTGTGTTTTGAACCTTGATATAATGGGATTATGTTATATTACAGCCCTGCATTTGGCATCAAATTTAAACAAATTTAACCACTCACAAATAAGTAGGCTTACTTGCTGGTGTTGATTTTCTGCACCAGATTCTATACCGCTGAGCATGTTGGTGCTTGCTATTGGTGTTATTATTATTGTACTTTATTTTACTGCTGCGTAAAATATTTTGTTAGGTAACCTATTTACTACTTTTTAGATAACTTATGATTTATCCATTGGTCTTCTAAATATATTGAGTATACATAAAAGTAACTTTAATGAGTATACATAACAAGTAAATTAAATGCATAAGACTTATACAGTATATACAGACATGCTCAAATTTGTTGGTACCCCTCCACAAAAAACGAAGAATGCACAATTTTCTCTGAAATAACTTGAAACTGACAAAAGTAATTGGCATCCATCATTGTTTATTCCATATTTAATAGAAATCAGACTTTGCTTTTGATTTTTTATTCAACATAATATTGTAAATAAGAAAACAAATGAAAATGGCATGGACAAAAATGATGGAACCGCTATCCTAATATTTTGTTGCACAACCTTTAGAGGCAATCACTGCAATCAAATGTTTTCTGTAGCTCTCAATGAGACTTCTGCACCTGTTAACAGGTAGTTTGGCCCACTCTTCCTGAGCAAACTGCTCCAGCTGTCTCAGGTTTGATGGGTGCCTTCTCCAGACTGCAAGTTTCAGCTCTTTCCATAGATGTTCGATAGGATTCAGATCAGGACTCATAGAAGGCCACTTCAGAATAGTCCAATGTTTTGTTCTTATCCATTCTTGGGTGCTTTTAGCTGTGTGTTTTGGGTCATTATCCTGTTGGAGGACCCATGACCTGCGACTGAGACAGAGCTTTCTGACACTGGGCAGTACGTTTCGCTCCAGAATGCCTTGATAGTCTTGAGATTTCATTGTGCCCTGCACAGATTCAAGGCACCCTGTGCCAGGCGCAGCAAAGCAGCACCAAAACATAACCAAGCCTCCTCCATGTTTCACTGTAGGTATGGTGTTCTTTTCTTTGAAAGCTTCATTTTTTTGTCTGTGAACATAGAGCTGATGTGACTTGCCAAAAAGCTCCAGTTTTGACTCATCTGTCCAAAGGACATTCTCCCAGAAGGATTGTGGCTTGTCAATATGCATTTTAGCAAATTCCAGTCTGGCTTTTTTATGTTTTTCTTTCAAAAGTGGAGTCCTCCTGGGTCTTCTTCCATGGAGCCCACTTTCGCTCAAAAAGCGACGGATGGTGCGATTAGAAACTGACATACCTTCACCTTGGAGTTCAACTTGTATCTCTTTGGCAGTTATCTTTGGCAGTTTTTCTACCATTCGCACTATCCTTCTGTTCACTTTGGGGTCGATTTTCCTCTTGCGGCCGCACCCAGGGAGGTTGGCTACAGTTCCATGGACCTTAAACTTCTTAGTAATATTTGCAACTGTTGTCACAGGAACATCAAGCTGCTTGGAGATGGTCTTGTAGCCTTTACCTTTACCATGCTTGTCTATTATTTTCTTTCTGATCTCCTCAGACAACTCTCTCCTTTGCTTTCTCTGGTCCATGTTCAGTGTGGTGTACACAATGATACCAAACAGCACAGTGACTACTTTTCTCCATTTAAATAGGCTGAATGACTGATTACAAGATTGGAGACATGTGTGATACTAATTAAAGAAACTAATTAGTTTGAAATATCACTATAATCCAATTATTTATTATCTTTTCTAAGGGGTACCAACAAATGTGTCCAGGCCATTTTAGAATATCTTTGTAGAATAAGCAAAAATGCATCTCTTTTCACAGCTTCTTTGCTTTATTCTATGACATACCAAAGGCATGCAAGTATACATGATAAAATAGCTTTTAATTTCATCACTTTTCAGGAGGAATGAAGCATTATTTCAATTAGCTGTAAGGGTACCAACAAATTTGAGCACGTCTGTATATATATATATTGCAGCCTTTATTAGATTTATTTTTATTTTGTTGAATCATGACACCCACACTAAATCCAGGGGATGATGTATTTGCTAGGCAGTTCACTTATTTATACACATCACAGTTTGAGACATATGCTAATTTTATGCGGTGTTAATGCATTAGAAAATTCTGGTTGGATGTGATTTGAACTGTCTTTGGCATGTTCTACCTAAACAATAATACATATCCCATTACATGGACTACTGAAATCATTTTGTAATGGTTTATTGTATTGTATTTGTATTTATTTACTTATTTGCCACAGGGAGGAAGAAAGCAGACTATACATGCAGTTTCTAACATGTATGCTATGTCAATTTATAGGAAATCCTTTTTCAAAACTCCTAACCCAATAAAATAAATGAACATCTACAAAAGGTATCTTTGTGGAATACTCCAAGTTTCCTTATCAAAGCATTAATGCCTTAGGGCCATGTAGTCCAAAGCTACACAGTCCATTTCCAGCAACACACGTCAGTGTTTGATGAGTGCAGGGAGTTCCTAGGGTTTGATCACCATGCTTGAAATTCATTCCACTTGGGGATGGGAAGGATGCTGCTCACTGTTCTGATACTGCTTTTCACAGCAAGTGTTGCTTTTAAGCTGTAGTGTTAAAATCCCCTGACAGAAATGGGGATGTGTGATAAAATTGCACAGGAATACAAATTTTATTACATAGAACTAAACACAATGTATCCTTAAAATAATATATTAGCATATTTTATTTTTGTTTCTTACTGTTTCATACTGCACTGTATAGTACACCAGTGTACACACATCAATTCAAAGGGGTCCAAGTTATACTCTAAAGATTAAGTTAATGGATGTGTACTTAAGTGTATCTGTAACTTATTAGCGAACAAACAGATTGCATTCTGCCAGTTCACATCATACCAAACCATAAAAATGAGTGAAAGTGAGATGTTGTAGCTCTACATTTTTGTTCCTTACATTCAGTATAGCACATATAATAAATATTAAAAAAGCAAATGCTCTCGAACAACAAGCTTCTTAAAAATGTTCAGTGGAGTGCAGAGGAATATAGCAATACATTCTGGCACAGTCATTTTACAAGAATCCTTGACTTGCAAATGCAGTCTTTAACACAGACACACGCACGTACACACCCCCCCCCCCACACACACCCACGCACACACACACACGCATACACACACACACAAATCTTTAAACATTGTCATCAAAAAAATCCAACAAGCACACTACCCATTAATGTCAAATAGAGGTATAATTTATGACCCTATGCATTTGAATTTATTTAAATGCAGAAACGGCATTGCTTTTTTGTACATTCAGGGCAAGCCATTTCCTTGTTTGATCTGTCGCAGGATGTATTTCTTCTGGGAGACTCATGATTTGAATTGAGGATTCATTTTGAGAAAAAAAGCTGTGCATCTCATCCTTTTCTTTATTCTAAGGAATCACATTTGTGTGTTGGTCACAGAGCTGACATTTAAAGATATATTGCTCAGCAGCATAACCAACAGCAGCAGATTTAAGAATCCCGATACTGTCCACATCCACTCAGCACAATAATTAATATAGTCTTCGATCAAATCTAACAACAGTCATTAAATGCTGTTTATTGTTTTTTATTCTTAAGAAATGTTATTATTATTTTATATATTGCAAAGTTGTTGTAATGAGAATAAATCACAAGTATTATGTCCGTGTATGACATATTGTTGGTCTGTTATAATGCTTTCCCCCCTCATGAATATTACACAGCAACATACTATGAATATTTATCATGGTCATGCATCTCCAATGTGTTTTTAGCTTCTATATACTTGGCTCAAGATCAGTTTTTTCGAGATGTTGCTAGGGCCAGCATTTTCATCTTAGGATAGTGTGATTGACTAGAAAATGAGTCATTTTTAAATATAATGATATGAACACCAAAAAGAAAAATGACTGCGCTCACTCAAACCTCGCCTGCACCATGAGACAAACCTAATCAAACTAACATTTACTAAATTAACTTATCAGTTTAGTGTCCTAAATAAGTGTGACTTTTGCCATTTTCTTCTAAAAAGAGCAATACAATATATATAGTATTTCATGTTATGAAACTATATTTGTGTTTAAAGCCAGGAAATACTTCTGCTGGGGTATTATTAGCTGCTTGTCTTGCTGACAAGTGTTGGATGACTTAAAACTTTTTAATGTTGAATTCTGATAAAACAAAAGTTATGTTAGTGGGCTCTCAGAACCAGATAAAAAATGTTGGTTAACTGGAGTTAGACTTTAGCAGTCTTTTGTCAGAACTAAAACTAGAATATTTTTTACCCTGATCTATCATTCGAGACTCATATTACTAAAGTATCCTTTTTATAATTTGAGAAATATTTGAGAAATAATTTGAGCTAAACTTAGACCTATTATTTCTGTATCTGATACTGAAAGACTAATGCATGCTTTTGTTTAATCTAGAATTGATTATTGTAATGCACTTTTCTCTGGTATCCCAAAACTTGTGGTATCGTGCTTATAGCTCTTTCAAAACTCTGCCGCTAGAATTGTGACTAAAACCTGAAAAGGTGAACATATTAGTCCTGTTTTGGCATCTGCATTGGCTCCCTGTGTCTAGAATTGATTTTAAGATTTTGCTTTTAACTTATAAGACCATGAATGGATTAGCACCCAGTTACTTACAGGAATTATTGACACTGTATACTCCTAACCAGACTCTTGGATCACAGGATGCGGGGCAGCTGGTTATTTGTAGGGTGAATAAAAAGAATACAAGAGGAAGGGCCTTTTTTTGTAAACCTCCTAAATTATGGAATGCTCTGTCATCTTCTGTCAGGGAAGCTGGGACTCTTATTGGTTTTAAGTTAAGATTGAAAATGTTAGGTTACTTACTGTAACCCTGGTTCCCTGAAAGAGAAGACTACCACCGATAACATTAGGTATGGGATATGCCTGCCTATTGGTAGATATGTTCTGAGCTCTCTATACCAGAGTTGCCAATAGGCCCCTTCCTGGGATGATGCCCTCAGTCATACTGTCATACTGAGGAAACCATTTCTCTTTTTGCATCAAACCCGTGAGATCGACCGATGCGACCTCACAGTTGGTGGTCATCTTCTCTTTCAGGGAACAAGGGTTACGGTAAGTGACCTAATGTTCCCTTTCAATTTGAAGATGACCACCGACAATATTAGGTATGGGATAATGTATGCCAGAGCCGTCACGAGGGACACATCAGAACCGTATACCCAAAGGTTAACGGTACGAGCGTGCAACCTCAAGGACCCTAGTGCCTATTGAAGGCAAGGAAGGATCTACAGTAAAACCTGGAGAATGTATGTGGCGTAGCCCAGCTAGCTGCCATACATGTATCGGACAGTGAGGCCCCTCTGAAGAGGGCCCAAGATGGAGCCAACCCTCTAGTAGTGCACAACTACTCTCCCAGGTGGGGGTAAGCCAGCACTGTCATACGCCACAGTGACTGTGTCTGGAATCCAATGCAACAGTCGCTGCTTTGAGACGGGCTCTCCTAGGGTCCGTATACCGTGACAGACAAAGAGCTGGTCAGTAAGACGCAGAGCTCTTGTCTTATCCACGTAACACCTCAATGCCTGCACCGGGCAAAGGAAATTCAATTTCCTATCCTCCTCCAAAGCAAACAGAGTTCTACAGATTGATTCATGTGGAAGGCTGTAATCACCTTGGGGAGGAAAGCAGGGTTTGTACACAGTGCCCTGCTGCCATCGTCCCAAATACGCATACAGGAGCTGTGCACCTGCAACTCACTGACCCGCTTAGCGGAGGTGATAGCCAAGAGGAAGGCTGTCTTCATAGACAGATGCTTCAACTCTATGAAGTGTATAGGTTCAAACAGGGCCTTCGTGAGAGCCTCCAGTACAACATCAAGGCTCGGAGCTATGCCTACGTTACTAGTGTCCAGCTTTTTTCCAACATAAAATTATTTTTGTTTCAGAGGCATACTTACATAGCTTGCGCATTTTATTGAGACAAAATACTTGACTTCACTGAGGAAGCGGCACCCTGTGTGTACAGACCGGGATGTTGACAGTGTGTTTTTATTTTCTTCCCACATTTTTTAAAATTATTATTTATTTATTTATTTATTAGCAGACGCCCTTATCCAGGGCAACTTACAATTGTTACACGATATCACATTTTTATATATAATTACCCATTTATACAGTTGGGTTTTTACTGGAGCAATCTAGGTAAAGTACCTTGCTCAAGGGTACAGCAGCAGTGTCCTCCACCTGGGATTGAACCCACAACTCTCTGGTCAAGAGTCCAAAGCCCTAACCACTACTCCACACTGCTACCCCAGGTATGAAGAGGCCACACAACCAAATCTATCACTTTACTGTGCTGATAAATATTCCCATACCAGATCTAAGATTAATCTCAGCTTTTTTAGAGGTGATTCCACCTTTTCCATGAAAAATTCAGCTACTGTCAACATCTACAAAGCTTTTTGCAAACAAAGATGATTTACACACATCAAACCAGCTAAGCAACAGTTCCACTACTGTTATCCACTAAATCGATTACAAAAACAAACATTAAAATAGCAACGAGAAATATCTTAAGACTTCGCTTTCTCACTACCTTCCCTCTTACTTAATACTAAACCAACTTATTATTATTTGCTAGCAATGTTATGCAACAAAAATTGTGTAATTTGTATGTGCATATTGTAGGTAATTTGCTTAAAAATAGACATTCCAATAATTTTTCAACAGTAAAATCTCTGCAATCACACGCAGTGTGTACAATTGGGCAAGTTTCCACCCCCACATCAAGAAGAGGCAAAGTACAACAAAGTTGCACATATATAATTATTATTATTATGCTAAAAGAATGCAATAGTACTTGTGTGCTTGACTTTGAGTTTCTTATAGTTTTAACTCAGAAGGTATAGAGTTTGCAAAGACATGGATGAATGACTTTTTTCACATTAGAAAATTGTGAAAGTAAGTGTACTCAATTAACAATAAATATGTGTAATACTGTTAGAGGAATCAGATTATTGAAACACTTCAGACAGTTTCTCCTGAAGCAACACCGGAGGCCAACAAACGGCAGGAGAAAGCCTGGGAGCAGTGAAGAAGTTTGTTCCCTGACATATTTGCCACGCTCACAGAGACCAGTGCCTAAGGCTGTATCTGTTGCCATGTAGCTGTGATGCAGATTAAATCAGCTCAGTCCAACAGGATCCTCCTTCACTCACATCCACACACACTCAGTTTCAATGTGTTGCCACCCCATTACTCTGTTTAACTGCCTCGAGAAGCATCAGGTCACTGATTCACTGCTGATCATGACAAAATTCCCACTTCCATATGGTGCACCCCCAACCCAATAACAGAACATAGAGATAGGGTCTGAAGTTCCCACCTCAATACAGCTACAGCAGTCAGTGTTATTTTAAACACCATAGGTAGTCACCCCCACCCTGACAAGCTGTAACATTACGATTTACATGGATTACAAAAAAGTCATTTAATTAACTGTGCCTGGGCACAAACTGCAACAGTATCGTTCTGTTGAACTGTTAAAAAAATGGATGAAACAAAACAACATAATTAATAACTGAAGAGATAACGTTAAGGGATTTATTCCAAAAGAGACTAAAACACAGACCTATTCTGCATACTCTATAGGTGCAAATGCTTATTACAAAAGAATCCTCACTGCCCCCACCATTCATTTTATAATAACATACATACTCTCTAGTAAGACGGCTAGTTTTTACCAATACATATAGTGAGTAGGTGATTATCTTTACAGGGATATACATGTATTTAGTATGCATCATAGAAAGTACATTTTCATGTATATGTTACTGCTAAATCCTGAATTAGATGATTTGCATATTCGCTAGCTAATTTCCAAATTATTGAATGCTAATTATATAATTCTAGACCATTAGCTATAAGATACTGTATACAACAAAAAACAACCTAGAAACGCAAACTTAAATGAAATCAGCCTGTTGTTTTTCTTTTTGTGCAAGTTTTCTCTGTTAGAAGGCAGCCTCCTTGTTTGTCTTTGCTGTGTAATATTCATTAGAAAGATATTTAGCTCTTCACACAGTTTGAAAAGCTTCAATCTGAGCACATTAGGCCTTGCTTAATTTACATATATTCATTTGACATGAAAAATCTTGATCAAAGAAGAAAGGAATTAAATGATGTTTCTTCTTACAGCATTTCAGATATTACTTCCAGGTTTATTTGCCACTCTGGTTTTTATCATTTTCTTAGGTTTATCATGTTCATTTTTCTTCCCAGTATTACCATAAATCTGACACTCCCCACATGTATTTTAAATCTGTAGCACACAGACATCTAAAAAGTTTTTATTTGCTCCTAAGATAGGTTCCATAATATCCATATTCCATTATATTTTCTACTGATGAGCTACACAGATTAATAAAAGCTACAGTAGCTGATGGCAGAACCTCTATTGTCAACTATTTTATACAAGGAACCATTCTTTTGCTTTTGTTATTTATCATTTCTGAAGCGTGGACAGTCAGCACTCATGCCCTCCCTCTGCTTCATAGCAACTGCTCATAAATAGCTGATGTAGCTTTAGCAGCTTAAATCTCCCTCGTTATGCACTGTCTTCACAGCTATTAATCATTTCATAGAAAAGGCAGCCGACATCTGGAAACAGTGTACCTCAAAAACAGTAGCTCTCTAGAATCCATACAGTGGCTTACCTATTAATTGTCTCATTAAGTGCTCATTTAAGGTGTGAATGTTTTGTTGATCTTGAGTAGATGTGTATTGAACCTTTTAAAGCCAGGCTTGTTATCAGCATTCAGTATTTATAAAGACATAAAAATGTAGCTTTTTTGAAGGGTAAAAACAACATTCAACAATGTCAGGGCTCTAATAATAAAAATCAGGTAATGAATTTTGTTTCCTATAATTTAATTCCTGACTGTAAAATGGTTGAATTTCAATGGTACTGAATTTACTGTGAACAATTTCTAACACTGTGTGGATCCTGTGTGAAAAACATGTTACTTCCAATTGCTTCATTAACAACGGTTTTCATTATGGACTTGTTCAGGACCTGCTCTTCCGTTCAAGTTGCCTGCCATTGACATAGCTAGAACAGCTTCAGTATCTTTATATTAGTAAGTGCCTGCACTATTTAGGGCTGGATTTTACGTATTCGAATCAGTCCTGTTGGTAGAGTCAAATCCATGTGGTGAAGTACGTACTGCAGAGTCAAAGTGTGGAGTCCAAGAATCTACAGGAACAGACTCTGGGTATTCTGGGATTGACACTCATACCTTATTTTCATTCATACAAAAACATATTTAATCAAAACTGACTTCTGCATAAACATTTTCAATAACCCTTCAATAACAGACCTCATGGTTTACAGCTACAATTCATTCATCTATTCATCAACTGATACTAGTATTATTATTTATTTCTTAGCAGACGCCCTTATCCAGGGCAACTTACAATTGTTACAAGATACATTATTTCACATTATACAGATATCACATTATTTTTACATACAATTACCCATTTATACAGTTGGGTTTTTACTGGAGCAATCTAGGTAAAGTACCTTGCTCAAGAGTACAACAGCAGTGTCCCCCACTGGGGATTGAACCCACAACCCTCCAGTCAAGAGTCCAGAGCCCTAACCACTACTCCACACTGCAATAGGCTGAAAGGTGTAAAATGAAATAGCAACCCACAAAGCAAATTAATAGTGTGATATTCTTCAGCCTATTAAAAAAAAAAAAAAAAAAAAAAAAATAGAATCAGATCAAAACACAGATTTCTCAATTACCAAAATGTGTTGCCTGGTATATTTCTTAAGTACATTCCAAAGAGTGTCCTGGCTGAATTTAACATTTCAATGGGGATATCAAATGATAAATTGATCAGCTCATTCTTAGAAGTGTTTAATCCCAATGGTTAAATATGAATGTAACATAAATAATTGAATGTGTCTGGCATGATTTTATGGGCATAAGGATGATTAAGTATTAACCCACCCTGAGCATTGATATTTTTATGCTCTCATTCTGTACAGTAAACCTTCAGACATTGATCTCTCTTAATCCTATGAAGTAAAGACTGAAATGCTTTTAAAATGTGGTGGTTTTTTATGACACAGCAGGGTGCTAAATGCGAGAAACCCCTGAGTGCATTGCTGTTTCAGGCACCCTGCCATTTTCTAAATAGTAGCCAGTTACTGCAGCTCATTTTTGTAATGTAAAAAAAGTAAATTCACAAAGATGTGTTTGAAATCATCTGTGTTATCAGTTCATTGTTGCTGTATGTTAGAATGTGTCCAGCATGAAGTATTAGTTTTAGTACTGAATTTACTTGCTGAAATATTTTGCAAAGAAAAAGTTTAACACAATTGTTATTTGAATCAACAAACAAGTTAATAAATTCCATCAAACATTCAATTGTTATTTGTAATACACTTTTTTTTACAAAGTCAATCACATTGCAACCCCATAAAACCACCTGTACAAAAATATTAATTGAGTGAGTCATAAGTCTTTGTAAATATGGTCCAATGTTCATATTTTTTTTTTTTTGCCTGCTCTTTTAGAAGGTACTATGTTGTGTTTAGGATGTATCTTATTGTATAGATGCCATCTAATGAAGTTGCTAAAACTGTGCAAATTGATGTCTTGTTTTTTTTTATAAATTTAGTCGTCGCCAATTTTTTACCCCGGTTTTCTCCCCAATTTAGTATTTAGTATGCCCAATTATTATCTGTATCCTCGGCTCACCGCTCGCAACCCTCCCGCCGACTTGGAAAACGGCGGCTGGAACACGCGTCCTCCGAAACGTGCTCCTGCCAGCCGTCATTTTTCGCACTGCAGATCCACAGCAATGCCACCAGACCTATAGTGCCGGTGGACAACACAGATCTGGCGGCTCCACTGCAGAACCACAGGCGCCCTATCGGCCACAGGGGTCGCTGATGCGCGGTGAGCCGTGGATTCCCCTGCCGACCTAAGCCCTCCCTACCCGGGCAGTGCTCAGCCAATTGTGCGCCGCCCCCTAGGAACTCCCGGTCACGGTCGGCTGTGACATAGCCTGGATTCGAACCTGCGATCTCCAGGCTATAGGGCACATCCTGCGCGGATGTCTTGTTTTAACAACGTGTTAACTTATTATAAATAAATAAAAAAAAACACCTCCTGTACTCAGGAATTACTATTTAATAATAAAAAAAATTTGTTAGTTTCTTTTTAACTTATTATGACATATGTACTGTGAAACAAGGATCAAAGAGAGTGTAGTCCTGTGGAGCACAGGACTACATTCCCCAGAAAGCCACGGGCTGAAAAACCTTAATTGTGATCATTTTCTGGTTAATTAGGTGAATTGTTTAATTATTTTGGCAGTTGGCCTAATCAGTCAATTGCATGATATAGTAGGGTATAAAAACCCCACAGTTTATGCATTCTGGGCTGCAGAGTAAAAAGCCCGCTTGTGAGTGTACAGCCGTAAAAGGTATTGTGGAAACCCTTTTGTTTAATGTGGGTTTTTTTGTGTGTAAGCATATGTTCTTTTTGTTAGCAGTAAGCAGAGTAGCTGCCCGGTTACTGAGTCAGGTTAAAAGAGTTTATTAAGTACCTGTACTCCGAGCGGAGTAGGTTTTGTTATCAGTTTGTTTATTTTGTTTAAAAATAAAAAGCAAAATAACACAACCGCGCTTTGAAGACAAGTCCTGTGTGTGTCTGGGTCAATAAAGTGCTGGAAAAGAACCCGAGAGAAGCAGAATCTCTAACAGTACACAGGATAAGATGTACACAGCACTAAAATTATGACAGATCCTTAACAGTGACTGACTGGTTTCTTATATGTGATTCATAATATAAGTAAATTGGTTGTGTTCGTGTAATGCCATTATAAGAGATGTCATCTTGTGCAGTTTGGGCGAAGTTAGTTGTTCAAACTGTGTGAATTGATTTCTGTTGTAATAAGAGACACATCACGTATAACTTATGAATCACAAAAACGAAGATCCTACTCATGAACTACCATTAAACATAAAAACATTTTGTTATTTTTTAACTTTAATCAGTATGCTGTATATTCTATGCATGAGATGACATATATTCACAGGATAAGCTGTACTGGGATTTTGACAAATCTTTAACTGATTGATTTCTCATACATGATGTATAATATTCACACAGTATTCCTACAGTGTTGGATACACATGGCTGTTTAATTTGGATTCTGTAAGCTTGCTTTCTGCCTCTCCTTGTTGCAAGCCAGTTTTAGTCAGGATGGGCAAGAAAGTAGATTTAATTTCCAGGACTGCACTATTGATGTGATCACTCAAACAACATTTGTAATGACTTTGCAGCAGACTCCCAATTTTAGGACTGAAATTGTAGCTCCTCAATTTGCACCTGAACTTTATTTTAAAAATAAACACATTTATTTCCTCACCCCAAAATAATCAGTCGTAACAGTTGAAATAATGAGACAGCCATGGCCATTGTGCTTATACTTCTAAATGTTCTTAATGAAATATTGAGACTGAAAACAGGTTCACAGTAAATCGAGCATACCTAATTCCAACTTCCCTAAGTTGGCGAATATGGGTATGTTTTCTTCCAGAACAATTTAAATACCTTTCATATCACCGGTGTCCTGGCTGCCCTTAGAGGCCCTACACCCTTAATAGGTGGTACAATATTTTTGTCTAACTGTAAATATTTGTATGACTGCCAGTTCTATAGAATACCAGTGTTTAGACGGCATGTTTCTCAAAATAATTAAAATTACAATCACTGAAATTAAACATTAAAAAAAATATTCCTTTGATGCCCAGAGTGTGAACATGTATCTAATAGATCACAGAGTTCCGTAGATTAACATTCTACCAAGCTCCTTGATTTGAGGCGAAAAAACTGTAAGAGTGACACCCTACAGAGTGTAAGGCAAAGACTAATTAATCACACTTTAGCAAAACAACTTTCTGTGCATAATGATCTTGCAACTACATTTGCATGGCCCCAGGCTTAGGCTCAGGCTTAGAGGCAGAACAATACCAATTTAGTTCCAGCTGATGCAGCATGTGAAAGAAATGGAATGTCAATTGTTAACCAGTATCTGGTGTGTACTCTTGAGTACAGTTGTATTTCTAAAAACCTTAACTTGTGCAGTTCACTGTGGAAACAATAATATATAGACACGGGCAAACTGGTTTGGTAAAAGCATGTACTGCAATAGACAGAATAAATGGGACACATTCTGAGGGTCCAATGAAGCGCCCATTGCAAAAAGCATTAGTTATATCCAAATGTCCTCTATTTTGTGTTTTTTCTGTGAAGTTTAGAGTAGGGAATACTGTATACTATAGAACACAATGTATCAAACAATGTATTATAAATATGTTCCATGTATCATGTAATCTGGGAATTTAGATGTTGTTTGTGACATAGTTAAATCTAACTGTTAATTTGGTTAAACTGACTGTTACCTGTGTGTATAGAGGCTCATTTTCTTGCTTATATCCGACTAAGCCCAACACTTACAAATAGCAGGATAAGATTGACAGTAACAATAGCTAACCAGAAAACAGCAATGCAAGAACAAGGGTGACTTTTACCTTGTTCTCTTGACTCAAGGTAAAGACCACCCTTGTGTCTCTCGTTGGTTTTGAGCTACTAATGCACATGTGGCTGTGCCACTCCAGCTTTATGGCTCAAAACCATCTCGAGACATATTATTGTGTGGTAATATATTCTGACCCAAATACAATAATAATGTCGCAAAAATCTGTTTGAGATAATATACAAATAGCAGCACAACCTTTCCAAAAAAATCAATAAAACCTCATACTAAATATAACCTCTAACCACTTACTAAGCCTACAAGAATAAACCCCTGTTTTACATGAATTCAGTACAGTATTTGTCAATATAAATAGAAATCAAAAAATCAGAAATGCGCACTAAATTTAAATGTAATGCGTAAAAATATGCATAGCCATTTTGCTGCACAGCCTGCTCTGCCTCCCCTCTCGCCACCACCCTAAAACTTCCACTAACAACTACATCTCCCAGAATACAATGACTTCAGTTACCAGGAAACTGTACACAAGAAAAACCAACCCAACAAACATGATCCGATCTCTGGCTGCCCTGTTGTCTTTGCAGCCAATCACAGTAACAATAAGAAAAAATCAAAGCCACATAGGTTGAAGCGCAAACACCCCAGTCCAGCTACAAATCCAACTGGAACCATTGTGAGAGGCAACCATTAATAAAAGTTAGAATATTAAACAAACTGTTTTATAACTTATTAATGCATTTCCTTAATGTATTATATGTATGGCTTTATATTGCAGTTTTAACATGTTCACTGAGTTTAAGAATGTAATGTTAAACTATAAGTAACGTAATTAATTTGCAGTCAGAGTGATACCTCGAAAAAAATACACTGACCTGATCAATAAAGAACCTTGTAGAACACATGCGTGGGTAGTTGTACAGTAGTTCAAAGTAACATTGCAGTTAAAAATGGAAGGCTCTTTATCGAGATTACCGATTACTTCAAGGTAATGTTGCATTTTACCCTCTGAAAATACATTTTACTCTCGCAGTGTTAATATTAAGTTACTCCCAGACCCAAAACCTTATCTGGAGCGCTTTACTTAGGTGTTGGGGGACCCTCCATGGAAGTAATGTAATGTAATTGACTGCACCACTCTGTGAATAAAGTCCTATACAAAATATGTTGAAAAAATCGTGAAAAAGAAGCTTGCTGTATATGACAATTATTTTGGACGACCACTTAACTAAAATAACTGAGGGATGTTTAAAGGACAAGCTATAAGCTGTTTGGTTTTTTTGGAGGTCAGGAATGAAAGGGCCCTAGTTGAAACTTGCATGACAAAGTTCATCAAAGGAAGAGGAGGAAAGCTTTGTTGCAACCAACAGTAGGTATACTGTATGCACTGGTTAAAATCCAGAAACACTGCCAGTACAACCAAGACCAAACACTGGTTACATAGTAAAAAATAAAAAATACTGGCCTTCATTTAAATGGGAAGTGTTTTTCCTTTGAGCGCACTGCAACTCACATCTTTGCATGCTATCTGCTTTACAAGCCAAAAAAACAAACAAAATAAAATAGTGTGGGGAAAGGTAATTGTTCTTGTCATTACCTCTACTTGTACAGTGGGTTGTCGATTGATCATAGCAGCCAGAGAATGGATTGGACGGATTTGGAACCTATCATATTCAAGTCACCCTGTAACTTACATAAGTGAATGTAGAGCTCTGAATGTCATGCTAAAGCAAGAACAATGACTGTGAAAGGTCATTCATTTCCCATGGTAGAAGTCACATGATATTATCCATTGGTATTAAATTAGTTTAGGTCACAGTGCTTTGCTTTAATGTGGTAATCAAATTTCTGACTGTATTTGAATTCATTATTGTATAGGCTACCTATGTAAACATTTTAATTACCTCGAGCCATCAATTTGCATGCTAATACACCCGTGATTATCATTGCAGTACTTAGAACAAGGGGACAAACCAAATAAGAACTGGTGAAAACAATCGATCAGACATAATGATTCACATGGATCTGCTTTGAAAATGTCAGCTTGAGCCATATCCTATATGAAAATGGCCTAACTCTGGTTATAAAATGTAGGCACTATGAGTGTTTATCTTTCATTCTTATGGCAGACCTCTACTGCTTCTAGCAGAGGTTTGTTAAAGGAATGCTGAGAAGAGAGGGGTTACAGTGCTGTGTTTGTAGCCAGTACCATGGCAACTGATGTCACATTGAACTAAATACTTTATCTCTTTTGTGCTTTCAACACACAAGTTTATTCTGACTTTCTTGTAAAGAGAAATGGCCATTCAACAAAAAGTTATAACTGAAAGTTATATTTCCTTATGTTAATAGTAAATTGCAATCCAGTGTTATTTTAAACCCTCTGTACAAACGGTGGATCTCCAGTGTGAATGTGTTTAGTGTTTAGGGTGAAAGGGCTGCTTACCGTGTGTTCTACTCTACTTGTACAGCCCTAACCTGTACATTCTTAGGTTAGGGTTGTTTTCACCTGTTAGTGATGCTGTGGACCATATGGGTCACCCTTTTGTTGTTTTATTTCGCAAAGCAGCATATTACTGTGTGTAAGAAAATTGCATTGTAATTGATTAATTAGTCCAACTGTTTATAGCATACTTTATAAAACCTCATTAAGAAGAACGAGGGGAGAGCTGGGAGGACGTTCAGGATAACGAGCACTTCGTGTGAGCATGGATGCCGGGATGGGAAGTAGGAGCGGCGGTAGGGGTTTTTGAGAAACTGCTACTTTGTGTGTGAAGTTTATGAACTGTAGCATTTACTGGTGGTGGAGTGTATCTGCATATAGCAATTGTAGCTCATGTATTGCCGCTGCTGCTACATTCTTAGCCTGGCACTCGCTCTGCCTGTAGTGAGAGGGGTAGGGGGAGATCTAGAATGGCTCCTATGTGATTGTTTAGCCTGTAAAATGAAAATCCATTTCCTTTCTTTGATAGTTGTGAGAATAGGATTATTTAATCAATGGAATACGCGCCCGATGCTCTGTATCTGTGAACTCCATTGGAGTTGAGATTGAGGACTTGCTAGGTTTTGTTTTGTTTCGTTGGAGCACCGAGTTATTTTGATTTGGATACATTTTGTTGAATGAGTCCTCAATCTCCAATTCACCAATGCAATTAACTCTGCATTGTTTTATTCTGCTTATAGGTGCCCTTCAGTGCTTTATAACCTGTGATGCTGACATGTTAACTACTCTGTCTAATTTGTGTAGCTGAGAACTAATATGCCTCTGTTTTTACGAAGCCCTGGAAAAAAGGATACATATATTTTATAAATAAAAACATTGAACTCCTCTTTACTTGTCCTCTACTTTCCTTGTGGTTCATGCATTGATCCTTCCCAATAAAATAAGCTGTGCTTTTAAACTAGGGCAAAATTGGGAAACATTACATTTGAGTTGCTCTTTCTTTATAGAGCTGGTGTAATCAGATTACTGCACGGTGTGGTGGTGGCTTAGCGTAGTTGCCCCTACTGTAGCTGTGCACACCTCTATACTGTTTTGGCTGCGTTACCCTGCCCCATTACGTTATGCAACACATCATTCTGAGCATTTTAGTATACAGGTTACATTTTTAATCTGGTCCATGCTCATCTTGGTGACAGGTAAATTAATAATGTAGCTCTTACAAATTATTTATTTGCACAGCTAAAAAAAACACACTTAGAGCTTTAACACAGTTACAGCTTTAACACATATACGTTTTGCTCCCTTGCCTTTTTTCACCATTAATCTGTTGTTTATACAGCCATGTCTGAAAAAGTTAATGACCTGTAAATTGTGTATTTGATCAAGTGCTCTGTTTAGCACTAACAGTCTGATATTCATTCTGTGTGATTGCAGCACATTTGTGATTAATCATGTAAGTACCGTCTTTCTACTTTTTTGATAAATGGTTTTGGCTTGTCAATCACATTTACTTTGAACTCAGCATGCTCAAAATGCCCATTACCAGACATGAAGCCTCCTGCTGTTCAATAAAAAGTGAGCTGTTATCAGTATATCTAAAGGACACTGGAATACAATGCCTTTACTGTACTGCTTATATCACAAAATACTTGTACGGTATTACTTACCTCATCTACATTTTAAATAAGCCATAAGTCTTCATTTAAAGACTGCTTTTCCACATGTGGGGCCCAGGGTAACCAGCTATGGAGTACATTATTTATTCCGACTCTTCTTCACCATTCGACAACAATACCACTGCTTCTGATCACTCAGGGCTGTCCTTCGTATCTGTTATATATACACAAAGGGTTTGATATTGGGCTTGGAATACGCAGAGGTACCCAAACATGCATGTATTGTCAGCACATTAGCTCCCAGTACCAGCCTTGCATCTGTCTTGCTTTTACAATACCCATATTGTATGTTGGTTTGAATTATGTATTGTTGACTGCTATCCAGAGGTTGTATATTTTGACAGTCGAGTGGACGGTTTTGATTAGATTCTTCTCTTGGCTTAGAGACAAACAGATTGTAGGATGCATTCACAGCAATGTATTCACTGGTCAGTTGCACAGCTGTGGCTCCAACCACAGTGTCTTGGCTCTGTGTTTTGACAGTATCATTGCTAACAAACATTTAACAAAACAGATATGCAAGTATGGACCAGATCTGAGGCTTAACAGTATGTGGCCGACTAATACAGTGTTCCAGGTAGTTGACTGCATGAACTACGCAGGGTATTTCATCTCTTAACTTTATCCCAAACTATCCACATATTTAGCCACTGAGAAGCTAGAACTTGTAGATTTAGATTAGTAAACTCAACTCTGGTCTAGCCTTTTTACAAATATATTTATTTTTTTATTTACTTTTTATAGATACCTAATGTGGGTATTTAACTATTCTCAGGTGACTGTTTGTCTTCCAGCAGGTCTCGCATTAGGCAAAACTAGACCCTTGAAAGTACCCAAGTCATGTCAATATCTATGTCATGGTTGAGGGCATATTTAATAAGATACCCTCATAAATCCAGGACACCAAACATAAACTGATCACATAATAAACAAAAAAAGAAATCTCTCTATTACTTGGAGGTATGCTAAGAATACAATGAAAGCTAGGTCTTTTTAATCATCCCTTGTTGCAAGTGCCTCTAGTATTGACCGTCCTTTTATCTACCCAAATCATATTTTATTGCTGTGATTATTAAATCCTTCAGCAAATACATTTCTAGAGTTTCTACTATCATATTAGTTTGTGATATCTAATCTAACTCTCAATCCATCCTAACACAATAAAGCTGCAGATTTGGAAGAAAATTACCACAGATATTAGTCACATCTACTGGGACGAATTAAATCTTTTATTAGTGGTTTACCACTTTTCTTTCAATCTTTGCAGTTAGAAATTGAAAGTTTTATTGACCTTTTTTTATTAATAGCTAGACCTTACGTTGCTAGACATGAGTCACTTTATATTATACTATGAAGTATACATTACTGGTACCTGAAGCCAAATTAACTGAAGCCAAATTTCAGTTGTAGTTTAATTGCAGCAATATAACAAGTGTGTCACTGTTATTGAACTAGTATAAGACTTATTTTGAAACACAATTCAAAATTTTGAAACACAATTCAAAATAGGAGGCTGTGTGGTCCAGTGGTTAAAGAAAAGGGCTTATAACCAGACAGTCCCCAGTTCAAATCCCACCTCAGCCACTAACTTATTGTGTGACCCTGAGCAAGTCACTTAACCTCCTTGTGCTCCATCTTTCAGGTGAGACATAGTTGCAAGTGACTCTGCAGCTGATGCGTAGTTCACACACCCTAGTCTGTGTGTAAGTTGCCTTGGATAAAGGCATCTGCTAAATAAACAATTACATGGCAATTTCTCTTTGTTGACATTTTTCTGTTTACAAAGAGACATATGGAGAATAAAAATATGGTGCTGGATCTTTATGTAGATCATACAGTCTTTGTCATTGGAAATATACGGCAAATGTCGTGGATAGTGTATATTTTAATAGAAAGCTAAATTGAATTAACTTTAATCTAATTTGTCTAGCTTTGCCTAGCGATAACGATCGATCTAACAGGCTAATCAAACCCGTCTCTGTGATTGAATTACCCAGTTTAGTGAGAGAAAGGTGGTTTAACACAGAGCCTGAAAGGAAGAGAAAAATGACCACTTTAAATTAGCTTAAAGATTTTGAGATTTAAGACAAATTTCACATCATATTATACTGATACCACTATGAGTACAAGATGCAAGCGTTTTTATTCTTTGCCTAACAAGCATAGAATAACCCAGATAATAAATCCCTAAGAGAATTAAACCAAAGTCGCAACCCGACATATTTGGTGTCTAAAGAAATGTAATTTCTTATGGTCAAAATAACAGGAATTCAGAATAAAATCAGAATTATTTAGCAAACGTTATGCACGTTTTAAAAGTTCCCCCTTTCCAGATTATGATAATGAACTAATCAGACAGAGGAAGGGGGGAGCGATCAATCAAGGTTTCGAGCCCATTCAGGCACAAACTAGCCAATCGGAGCATGTAGCAAGAAATTCAAATAATTCCTTTGAAAAGTATAAAAGCCGACTGTAAACATTAGCTCCTTCCCCCTTGGATCTGCTGAGCCTCTCTGATCCCTGGATACCTGCCCCTCTGATCTCCTGAGCCCCTCTGATCGCCTGACTTGCTCAGATTCAAAGAAACTATAAGACTGTACCTGGAGCCCTCAGCTCTTTGTACCTATCCATCTAGGTCAGGGGCCCTGACACTCAGAGAAACACAAGGTAACAGAACGCTGAAAGTGACTGCTTTCCAGGCTAGGTAACAATACTCTTAAATATCTATTCAGGTATTGTGCGATCCCTTGTTGTAGTCTCAGTATGTACTAATATTTCTTTGGTAAATGCTTTTAATGTGATATTAAAATTGTTTAACTCTTTTGTGTGATTTTCAAGCTTATTTTGTTGCATGCTTAATAAATACCATCTTTCTAAGAAGAAATTCTCAGTATTGAGTCATTCGCTCATGTTGAACAAACTCGATTTATGAACTTTAAACAGTCTGGAATGTGGTCTATTTTTGGCTTGTTGTAACATGCAAATCCGCCATCGTTTTCAGAGAGCGATATTGAAAACGGGTTTGTACATTATAATAGGACACAGTTTATTGTAGAGGTCCCACCGAGATCTTGAGATTGTTACCCCAACAATCGAAGGTATCTCTTTATCCCCTACAGTTTTTGGAGGTCCCTTAATTTAATGCTTTTAAGAATATATTAACTGTCCACAATAGTACACACATTTACTTGGTTTACTTTCTGGAAAAAAAATGTGCACATCCATTCAGTGTTCTATGCATGAAGTGTTCTCTTAGCTCAGGAATGGTGCCGGATTAAGTGTCTGATGATATCTCAGCTCTTAAGATATTATTTCTTATTTCTAATTTATATTGTATTGATATTTTTTTAGACCTTAAACTTCCCAATAAAGTCTGACTCATGACTATAATTAAAGGTGATCGGTGACCAGAAATCATAAGAATGTGCTGAAAGGCCTCAGGTGAGTTTGTTTTACATTATCACAGCAATGTGGTATCCTTCTGTGATTTGCTGACAGTAACACGGGTGGTCAAAGATTCTGCTGTCTGGTCCAATGGAGATCAATTGCTGAAGTGTCTTTGAGAAAAAAAGCATGGATGACAGGAGACAGGATTAAGAGAGGCTTGGAACACAAACATTCTAAAAAGGCTTACGGTTTGCCTGCAAGTTTTAGCAGGGTGTCTGCTTTAAGTATTATTTGCCAATGAATGCATAGCTTGATAGATTATAACAGTTTTCGACATCATCATGACCCAACTGTGTGAAAACTGAAACATTTAGAAACAATTGTTTTAGAAATACTAAAAAGAAAAGCGTAATATTATACATGTTTTATAGTGCTGGTTTGTTACAGATATTAGCTATATTGAGCTGTACACAACATTAACTCAGTAAGTGTAAGGATTGTTCTAGCAATGTGTTGTAGCAAGTCTGTTGGGGAAGGAATCATAGCGTGACATTGCTTTTAATGTGCTGTCTTTCCTGTTGAACAGAAGCAGATGTCTTAGTAATTTAGATATGTGTATGGCTACCAATTCTGATTAAATAACGCTTATATATCAATGAAATGGTTGCTAAAACAACAGTAATTGAACAAATACAGCAAATATATGTGTTTGTTCTCCAATATAGCAACCAAAAAAAAAAGTACAAAATGGGTCTACATGTGTGAAACAACAAACTTGAATTAGTACCAGCATAGATGTGTTATTTTTTGTGTTGTAAGGTACAACAATAGGAAATGAAAATGTTTAGTCTAATAAGCATCAGAAGTGTCAGAAGATATTCATGTCTGATCTGATTAGGATCAACACTTCTTTTGTGGGTTAAATATAAATACGAAAGACGATAAAGGGTCGACTAGTGCAGTGCATACAGACAGAGACTCAGCATAATGTCTCACCTGTCTACAGACATATATTAAATATGGAAATATGTGCAACCAAAGGTAGAATGAAGCCATAATTCCAAAATGGAATTAGTCTTTTTAGTTTGGACAATGTAAAAGAGATTTCATGGATGTTGGGGGTAGGTTCTAGGTTACATTATGTTATGTCACTTATGAGAAGATTTGTGTTTCCTTGAACTTATGAATAAGATTTCTGATTCAAGTGGATGAGTGATTGATGATTGAGTGATTGTAAAATCATGACTGCAATGCTTCATGAATTCAGAATATAAAAGAATAACAGTGAATAATTAACTGTATTTATTTAAGTCTTTCAGTGTGAAAACACTAATAAAGTAATGGCCTTTTTTTTTTACTATTTTGCATACAGGACTGTGTGTAGATTGTGTTTCATGTTGTATGTAGTTTGTTATTGTTGGTGTATATATATATTGGTGCATGGGATATAATGGGGCTGTGGAGCACAAGTGATTTAAAATATCTAGTTGTGTTTAGGCATGAGGATTGCACAATCACTTCACATTTTATCGCAGATAAAATGTGTATTAATATGTGAGCAAGGTGTGTGCACAGATTAGTTCACGTCCTGGGATTCAAGTGAATAATTAATTTGTAATTGAATCACGGCACAATTGTATATATAGATGCACAAAACACTCAGGGTTGTGTGTTCGTGAGTGAAGAGCAGGTGTGGAGAGGAGGTAAAATAATAAGAAAAAGAAATAACAATTGCTAAGCGTGCCGGCTTTTAAACCAGCACGATACTTGTTATTGGGTCTGTTTTTGGCCATTGTGCCGTTTTGTTTTTTGAAGTGTTTTTGTGTTTTGTTCAACTCTTTTTATTGGTTAAAAAGCGCAAGCAAGCATACTCACATTTCACGCACAGTGCTGTATGTGTTTCTTCCGGGTCTGATGTCACCACTGAGGCCTGCTTGCCACAAGGACATACAATGGTAAATAGAATACAAATGAATACAATGCATAGAACATATCAAATTGGTTTATTGCTAAAATATAAATCTATATTTTATTTAGAAAGGACAACAATATCACAATACCCAGCATAGCAAATCAGTATATTATGGTGTTATTTCACTCATGAAAAAGAAAGCATAACTCATCCTTGTCTGTGCAACATGTGAGTTATGGGTCTCTCATGCTCTTGAAATTGCATCTGTAATGCACCACTAGCTGTGTAATGCCCTCTATTGCTATTGTAAAAGTTGCATTAGCTCTCAGGGGAGTTTACAGTCGGAAGCAACTCAACCTTTTCACATGTTTCAAATCTGTCAACTGTCCTGCTAAACTTTATAAACCTAAAAATAGGTATACATTAAAATCACCCAGTTTCAATGGAAGAGATCCGAGTTCAAATGTGCCTTAATATCAGAGATTGATTTTGTGCCACTCATGCAATACACAAGATAATGCACCACATTTTCTATCACAGTTCAGTGGGTTGACAAGAGGAATGTTTCATTTCTACATAAGCTGCTTTTATTTTCCCAAGTGACTCCTAGTCAATACTATTATCGATTATCAATGGAAAACATATCATGTAAAGAAAAATGGTGGTTCAGACAGACAACTCCCCTTTCGCTGTCAATTGTCAATCAGCAAATAACAAAGGCCAATCTTGGAATAGATGCACCTTATTGTCAGTTTACTTTTCTGTCTGTGCTGCTGAAGGTGAGGGGTAATGGCACTGGCCATAGGCGTAAATTACACGGGGGACATTGCTTTCCTTTAACTAACTGAACCTCTTGTATCAAAGGATTAACTTTCACAGTACCTGTCCTATAAAAATACCACAGTTGTATCAGTATTGTAGGAAGTAGAGCATAGCTATACAGTCGAGGGTAGAGAATAAAATGTAAGGTATGCTGAGATATGAATGAGTCAAAAGTTCATGTACTTTGGAACAGAACACAGGGTTAAACATTTATGTACTTTGGGACATAGTCAAACCACTAAGATGTAGGATAACAGTGATAGATTTATCACAATGAGACCATAGCAACAGCTGTATTAGATCCAATTTATAGGAGAATATAGTTTAGATTATGACGGTGAAGTTGGTTGTAAAGTGGTATACAAATGCAAGATATCCATCATACAAGTGAGCGATTCAGGGAATACAACTCAGGAAGAGGACCTCCAAAACCCTGCCTTGAGAGAATGCTCCCAGTGAACAGGTATATAACTAGGCTGACTAATATTTTTTGTATAAATAAATATTTGCAGTAACTGTCTGTTGTATGCAATGAGTGTTATTAAATAAACAGTGTAATTCAATTTAATTTACCTAAATAATTTGTCATTGTTTCTATTATTATATATTTATGACATAAAGTCATTTAATAATTTAGCTTACATCCCACAGTATGTCAGCTGACACTCCCCTGACTAAAGTCATTTCAGCTACCATCACTCAGGCTGGCACTGTGCCAAACCGCTCCCCTAACAGCTGCAGGTGCCACTGCCACCGCAAACCTGTGCTGCCAAAATACATGACAGAGAACCTACACAAAACAACCACTACAAATGTTTCAGTGATACCCAACTTGTGAGTTTATTTAAAGTGTGAGTTACAAGCAACCACACTGTGAAATGGTAGCATCACTGGCAAGGCTGGTTACCGGCAGAAGGAAGACTCAGACACACAGTGTTGCAGTCAAAGCGCCAAAGCCCATGTTTAGAAAAAAGAAAATGTACAAAAACAAACAAACAAGGCACAGGGGCCAGAATAGTGAGTTTAAACAAAAACACTACTGCTTAGGCTGGGCATTGGCCTTCACTAAGACAGTCCATAATGACATGTTCTCACAAAACTCCTCTCAACTCACTCAACTGAAGACCCAGCCACATTCCACACGTGTATTCAGCAGGGATGGAATAACAATCAAATAAAAGCACACCACCCACCGGCCCTGCCACACACACATTTCCTTGTTATTATTATTATTATTTATTTCTTAGCAGACGCCCTTATCCAGGGCGACTTACAATCATAAGCAAATACATTTCAAGTGTTTGCTTACGATTATAGGGATTATAGGGATCACTACTCATTTACCAAGTGTGACTTGAGGATTTTAATGAATAGCATTCCAGTATGTCGGTCATGCCTCTTATCAGTAATCTCGGCAGTTTGGTCAAAACATTTGGTGTTGTAATTTAGCATTTATTTCACGTTTCTCAGCGCATCCATGACTGTGGATATCCTGGGGGGTCCAGTGCAAGTGGGAAAGACTTAAAAGTGCATGAGTTTAGAAAAAAAAGAATCTTCCCGGCTGTCTTGTTCTGGGGATGATGAATTTCAAGTCCCTCTGTTCTCTGTTTATATTGAGCTCTTCTTCAGATAATCTTCTTTTTAACACACCATGTACTGCTCTTGTAAGTGTCAGATCATTAAAAATGATGGACGTTATTGGTAACTTATTGTTATGGATGCACAGGGGCAGTTCTTAAGATTACTCCCTGGGGGAAAAAAAAACTCATACCTTCTGTTTTCCTCAGGGAATATTGTCCTGGAAGCCTCAAAACTAGAGACAAATGTATTATTTTAGTCCAGATTCTGGGACCAAACTGCATTCTTTTGGGGAATTAGTTTTGTGGGTTCATCTGTCATTCAAAGCTGAAGAAGCATTTTATTTTCACACATGAATTATGGACAACTTAAGTGAGAAGTTCAATACCTTTTCCTTTTAATCCATGACCAAGGACTGAAGTCTCTGGTGGATATAATACACCCTGTTCCCGGTAGGCCTCATTTTCTCTCAAAAACTGTGGTTCCCAATGCAGCTGGGACTTTTTTTTGTGTGTGTGAGGAAAATACAGTGTTCTTTTTAAAAACAGGCAATACCTTAAAGTGAAAAATAACAACAGACCTCTTACTATTTTGTTCTCACTCATCTAAAAGATGACTTTCTCTAACTGACATACAAGCAGATGTAATAGTTATTAGCCTTCCTCAACCATATTTCTTTTTTTTCCAAATAATGAACGGCAGGTGACGATTCATCCAGTGAAAACTATTCTTATAACATCTAAAACTCCTGCAGGACTCATCAACATTGCTTATATGCACAAACTGATCACCTCTTGTGAGCGCCAGTAACACAATGACTCTTTGTTGAGGAGGCTCCAGGAATATCCTCCCTTTAACCAAATTAAACTGTGACATATACAGTATACAGGTTGTGCCTGGAGTATCATCTGTTTAACTATGTCCTTATTCTAGTCTTAAGATTTCTTAACATAACTACTTGTTTCACTTTCTCTAAACTTAAGGCCAATAAACTATAATTATTAGACAAACTACAGAAAAATGTATTTTATAAATGAATTAAAATGAAAACATACAGTATTCCCAACCCATACCTGAACCCTGTTCTACACAATGAATGCTAGCCCCTGAGCCATTCAAAGTCAACAATGAAAGAGCTATCTAAAGCTTAAAGCTCCCCGTTAGTGAGGTGAAGTTTATGTGCAGAAGCCCTGCAGATGCTTCAGAAGCTGCAGATTATCAACACTGCTCAGGATTTCAATGAAATACAAGTTACCAAATATGCAATGGGTTTAGGGCTACTTTTATGTACATACATATTTTTAATTATATTCCATAATAGATATCTAATAAATAATTAATATTCCATGAAATTGCAACAGGATCAATCCTAAAGAAAGAAAGAAAGAAAGAAAGAAAGAAAGAAAGAAAGAAAGAAAGAAAGAAAGAAAAAGCCCCACTGGTTGATATGCTTATGCCTGCCTGGGTGTATGCTTTATAAATGGACGCCTTTAAGGTAAAACAAGGATTTCTGTATGTTATATATTTTACAGGGATCAAGACAAATACACACTTCAAAGCTCAGTGTGAAATATGTGATCTTTTAAAATTTTATTTCGTGCTGAATTGGTTGATTTTATTCAGGCAGCCAATCATGCTGATAGAAAGACATTTTAACAGTCTGCATGCGTTTATTTTTTGTACCAAGATTAAGAAATTCCACTGTTGAAGAAAAAAAGGCATAATATTGTGTCTCATGAAGAAAAGTGGTATAATAAAGTATCTACTTTGATCTGTTCAATTTACATCGGATCACTAGGCTACTACCTGTGTTATAAGTGAAGTGAATGAACAAAATAGCATAAAACAGCTTCAAATGTTATTGTAATTGCTTTTTTACTGTGTATTTCACTTACTGTTTTAAAGTGTTTACAAACATTCTGAGTGGTTTTGGGTTCTGAGGTGCCAGTGTAGAGTTATTATCACTTTTCTCTGTCAGAACATTCATTTACGGGCTAATATTCCATTATTATTCCGGCATTATTCTGGTATACTCAGTATTTGCAATAAGCATCCCAGTCATGCAAACAGAAAAAGCTAAACTGCATTCAGTATAAGATAGGTGGACTATGTGAAATATTAGTAGAATATTAATTTATGTTAGCATTGGCTAACCTGGCTCTGTACTGTTAGGGACCCAGTGCCCAAATAATAGTACATCTGGGGAGCACAGCCATGTGAAGTTTAAAACTGTATTATACAGATTGTAATTTAAGATATTAGGTATTATATTTTTTTGCTTTTAGAGATAGAGGCACACTATACAAGTTGGCAGGTTGGTGCTACAGTACAAAATAGACATATAGCATGTATAAAACGGTTAATAGAGAAAAAATAGAATTGGAATAATAGTGGAATATTTGAAATCTATTTGGAATACTGAAGTGCATATAAACATACTGCATATCAACCTTTACCTGGCACTGAACCTCCTCATCCCATTCAAGTCATGTGACAATGTGATCATTCAACTCTGCCAACCCCACATTCTTTACAGTACATGTATATAGACAGAAATAGCACTTTACAGTAGGTGGGGCTGCCATAGATAAACGTTCACATTGTCTCATGATCTGAAGCCTGTTCTGTCCTGGCAAAGCCAGGTAAAGTCTGATTTAGAGAAAAATGACACAAACTCAATATCGGAACATCATAACCCAGAACCACCCAAGAATGATTGCAAACACCATACATAGCTATTAAAATGACATGAAGCAACTTACTCTTTAATAGTAGTTAAGCAGCAATACAGCACAATACCGCAGTATTCTATTTTTACCACCCACCGACTACATTCTAGTAGCTGCATCATTCTAGTGATACTGTGTCACTATCTCCACACATAAGACTGATGTTAAGAATACCATCCATTCCCTAAACTAAGTTTCTCTCTGTTGTCGGCCTGATGCTTTTTACCATAAAGGCTCATTCGTGGGATAATTCTTGCCATGAGAGTATAAGGGAATTGTAGAGAATGTCAGAGCTAAATCAGAGTACTTACTGTATGTCAAGTTGAGCTGTAAAGAGGGTCCTACAGAGTCTCATTAAATGGAATAGGATTAATGTATCTCGAGTAAAGGCTCAATAAGGGTGCCATGGCAAATCAGTGGCTACCCAACAATGTTATTATTTCACCATTGCTCATTAGTGAGCACTTCAAATGGCAGTGTTTTAAGGTTTTCCAGGTTGATATATATTTATCTTTCTGTTAAACTGGAATCCAGGTATTTTAAATAAAGACAATGTATCCTTTTAATTAACTTACACTAAGTTGTAATGAATTCATACAATGCAGTTTGAATTAACCAGCAATAATGACTTTTTTGTTTGTTTGTTTGTTCTGGTAGGTGTTACAAGAAGCAGCAGTAAATATTACATGTAAAATCACGTGAAAGATCACAAGCACACCTACAATGTCTCACTCATTTAGAGACTCACTCATTTGGGAACTTCACTTCTTTTTTTAAATCTTTTTGTTGGAAACACCAGTATTAGAACATAAACAGGCTTATTGTGCTTTGTCACCTGCTGAAGCAGGGTTTGAAAAGATTCTAAATCAAAAAGTATTTATCAGGTTTTTGCCACTGATAAGGAATACCCTAATACTATATAACTTGCCTCTACACTCGTGGCATATGGCTTTTAAATCATCCATGTGTAGTATAAGAACCCCTTAGCCAATCTAAAATCTTTAGCCTAAATGGCATTTAAATATATGCATTGTGTTGTTGGGATATGTGTAATTTGGTAACCAGGATCGTGCACAGAGACGGAAACAGCTTTTGTGGTGAACAAATGGTAGTTTATTTAACTAATTTGAAAGAAACATGAAATAGCATATACAAATGCAATTTATAGAACTTATGTTCTCTGACTCCAGATGCCTGCTCTGCTGCTGCTAGTTCCAAAAATTCCTCTGACAGCCTACTTGCAGTAGTCTTTACAAAATGACTTTCTAAACAAAATTACTCTGTAGTTAAATCAAAGAATGTAAAGCAAGCTCAGAGTTTTCCCATTTTAAAATTACTGGCTGGAGAAAACAACCTTAAGATAACCATATTTGCTTGATGTCACTAAACTAGAGACATCAAACTAAGTCTATCGATTTCTCATGCTATTTTAATCAATCACTGCTCAAATGTAACAACACATTTGAAACAACTAATGCACTTGAAACAAAGTAATTGAAGTTGTTACAGAATGAACAGGATATTTGTTAAAAAATATACTTTCTGTACAGAAAATACTTAAAGCTTAAATAATTAACAGGTATCTTTGTTTTATGTAAACTTAAAGTGAACAAGTACAAGGTAACTGATAGCATGAAATACCATCTCCAATATTTTGCTTGTGAGAGAATAGGCAATATGAAAGTATACGGGCATAGTGGATTTGTATGAGTTTTGTATCCACTGATTAATTTAATTCACAATCACATTTTCAAAATAACAACAATAATAATAATGACACATTATTTAGGTAGAATGAAAATGGTATCATACTGTATACAAGACATGTAAACTGGCTTTAATCATCCTTCAGGCAGGTTGTTAAACATTTTTTAAGTGCATGTTTTTTGGTGTCTCTGTAGCTAGTCTTCTTTTATCTAATCCTTTAATCATTGATTCATTGTGAGAAACACACATATGATTACTGATGCCTCAATAAAGTGCATAAAGATTCTTCTTGGTCAAGTACTGATTTCTGACTCAAATTGCAAACATACAGCTGCTGATTGATTTTACTAGTTCATTGCTTCTTGTTGCCATTAATGCATCAAGAAGATAATAACCCTTTATCTGAGTAACCATGGGCACAAATTCTGCTTAATGAACCATGCACAGGGTGGCCATAAAAAGGGCTAAAAACACTCGCTTTGATGTTCATGTCCTGACCATTTTTTGTATTAATGGATTTATTTAATGAACTTTTGAATTCTACCATACAAATGCACATGCATTTTTAAACATTTTCCTATTTAACGTTTAATGCTTTTTTTATAATGCCTGAAGTGATATTATCTTACCGGTCACAGACAGCTATGGAACTAAGTGGATACACTTTAATTGACATGGTAATTTTTTTTCTTTTAATTTATTGACCAGTTTTTCCTGCCCACAAGCACTCACTAAGCTCTAGTCTGAGTTGCATTAGGATAAAAAACATAGATTCAAATTCCTAATGCACAAGTATTTAACACTAGGTATTAAGCTGTTATCCAGTGCCGCTGCAAAGACAGAAGTCAGAACCCTTACAGTGCAGAGTAAATGTGGATCTACACTGGAAGTGAGTGAATCATTTAGAAGTTACTGGAATGTAGGGGTTTGTCTACACCGATTACGAGCCACGCAAGCAGCCAGTCTGGGTGAAGCGAGCGACTCCACAGGAATAGAAATGTGTTCTATTTTTCGCACCAGTTGCGAGTGACTAGTGAAATGGACCAATCAGAAGTAAAGTCAGTTCCCAACCCACTCACAAAACCATTTCCAGGATCAGCTTCAGCCTTGTTTCCAGGCACAGCCCCAGGGTCAGTCCAAATCCCTGCCCCAACTTCTGCCCCAACCCCAGTTCCAGGATAAGCCCCACCTGCAACAGCTTTAATGCAGTATGGACTGTTGGGACTGTGGGAGAGGGTGGACGAGAAGAGGAAATGATGTAAATAGTTGTTTGTGTACTGTTTTGTGAGCGCCTGGGGTGTATTGTGTTGCATTATTGCGAGCGTGATATGTGTGTGTTTTACCTTTTCCCCCTGTCAGGTGGACCTCTCTCTCTCTCCTGGGTCTGTGGCGACTTCATCTGCCATTTCTCTCTCTCTTTGGTATGTGTTTGCTTTGTTTGCTTGTGCTGTAGTCTCTGCGTGAGTGGTGTTTTGAATGGGCCGTCTCTGTCTTGTGTGGGATTGGGTAGACAGTTTCTACTAAAATATTCGCTCACATTGCATGCGTCGCTCGCCACGCTCACATCGCTCGCTTCCAGTGTAGATCTACCTTAACAGAGCTAATCAGCCATTTGGCAAGCTTTATGTAAGAACTTGCACACTTAACCTGGAACTTGGCCCAAAAAAGTTAACACAAAATTAATAAATATGTTTGATGAAAGTAAAGATGTTGTTGTACTGACTGACTAAATACCAAGGCTAGTCGTGTCCCTTTTTCTTGTGCACTATAATCTCTTCCAGTCAGTACTAATACTCTCCATGAAGCCTAAATGTAAAATACATTATAAACCATTAGCAACAACCCAGACACTATAAGCACTTGAAGGTGGATAGTTCAGGCAGTCTGTAGCTATACAGTATATTGTTTTTTGGTTTGCAGCTTTGTATGACATTAGGGTTGAACTAACAGGCTACAGAGGACTAATTACCTACAGTTTTGTTCCCCAAGAATGGACTACTTCATCTAAACAGGGTTTAACACTAGAACCACCACAGCAGTCATTTTGACGGTTTTCACTTTTCAAATTTAAATGACTCTGTGTCTGAAAGATATGCGGTTGTCCGTTCTTGACTTTTCCAAATTAAATATTAAATACCCTGATGGCGTTTGAAAGGCAGGATTCCAAAAATAGAAAAGATAATCCCCTCTACCTAGAACCGCCAGAACAGTCATTTTGACTGCCTTTTACAATACATGTTTTTATTTTGAATATAGCCTACAACATTCTATTTTATTTTTTATATACAATCCTTTTGTTACCTCTACTGGACCTGGCAGCCATCATTTATTTTTACAAGGAATGCACCGAGGAAAATATCAGTAGGAGAGATTTCATCTTGAAGCTAGCCACAGCGCTTTGGCACAAAACATTTCGATCAGAAAACTGCAAAGCAGCAGGCTACAGAAGCTCAGCCTGGATTCTGTGCTTCACGGAGTGACACACTCAAGAGAAAACATGTTACTTTTGTTTTAAATTAAAAACTACTTTCGTTTTTACAGTGTTGTATGTACATATACCTGTTTACACACTAGTTTCTTTTGAAATGTTTATTTATTAGTTTTTTTATTTTTTGAAGTAGTGCTTTATATGTGGTAAGTTAGAAAATAAACCTGTTTATGTTTAATTGTTCATTTAAATACGGTGTCGGCTGTGCAGATGTTTGATATGCTGTGCTTGAATAAAACTGTTGAGTTGTATCCGATAGTTTGTCTTTCATTTTAATATTGATGTTGTTTAAAATGTACCGTCATAATGACTGCTGGTGGTGGTTTTAGATATGTCTATAACCGCAGCGGTTCTAGTGTTAATGAAACAGAAATCCCAGATCCAGTGTCTGTGCTGTTTATTTGGTAGAATGTCTGCTGTAGCTCCTACGAAAAATATGAATACAATGTATATGAGTCATTAAAAGGGTAATGTTTAATTGACAACATATCAAAATATGATCATTAAATGTATGAGTGCCCTGATGATACAAACTGTCCCATCAAGTCACTGGAGAAATGTATAATGAAATGTCCAATAAACCCGCCAGCGTTCTATCTTTAACCACAAACTGGACTAGAAATCATCCAATGTATACTTACAGACCATTAGGAAAAAATAAAATCGGTAACATAATGGCAACATTTTTTTTTTTACAAATGCACCTTTTTACATTCATTTGATAGATAAGCTCATAGTCAACATTGTTATAATGGAGGACTGTACATAAAACTAATAATTAATATAAACCCAAACGGTCCATAATGCCTGGTAATGCCCGATTTGGAGGGTCTTTGGCTTACACACATCGATTCTTTCTCATCATAAAAGGGTCTATAAAGTTAAACAAACCATTCCTCACCTACAGCTTCATATTTTGCTGTCTTGCCCTAATGAAGCCTTGAGGGGGAATGGCAACAGGAGTAACGTACAACATGTGCACCAGATATCTTCTTTAACTTGCATAAGCAACACAACATGGAAATCCCACTAGATGAAACAGACCACTCTAACGATCAATTCTACTTTGGTATGTAGGGATTACATTAATTGAATGTATATTTATTAGATTAAATGATGTTGTTTTATTGTTCCTTTGGGGTGAACAATAATTACACTGCTAATAGGGGAACATATGTATTATTGAATTGGTTACATTTCTGCCACCACAAATTCCATGCAGAGCTAGTGCAATGTAAACTGGTGTTTTTTTAAATGTTTATTTTAAAGCAAAGCTACACACTTCTAGTAAAATAAAGCTCAATAAAGGGCATGAATGTCACAATATTACATACTTTGGCCCAAATGGTGTGTTATTTTCCCCCATGTACCTCTGTGTATATATATATATATATATATATATATATATATATATATATATATATTACTTTATTAGAGAGTGGGTAGTCAAGGTGACGCACCTGTTGTGCATATACCCTATTCAGACTCAATGCAAGATAAGTGTGCAAGACTCATCCAAGAATCCATTATGTGAATTTACATTGAACTTGCCATGGCCAAGGTACGGATCCTAATACTACCTCTCTAAAATGTATAAACCTGTTTGTTTGTTTTTTGTAAACCTCATGTGACAATGCTTTAACACGTTGGTCATGCTTAAGGATATGATTTTGTCACAGTAAAAATATGTAGGCTAGAAATCACGGAATTAAAAAATTGATATTTATTAATGTTAAATATTTAAATATTTTAATATTTATGCTACATAAACATGTATTTAATTCATTTAACATAGATGTAATGTGTTTTCCTTTAACATGCTCCTAGTCAAAAGTAAGCATAGATTTTTATTTTTTTTAACAGTTCTTTTTCAAGCAATCTTAACAGGGATATGCTTGCCTTTTAATTTGATTGAATTAAATTCCATTCCTAATAATTCATAATAATCTGAACACTGAAGTAACATTTTTTTAAATAAATGTTCTGGTTGTAAATTGATCATTTTACAATAATATCCTTTTTGTTAAAGTCTACAGTATTTGAACACAGCTGTGGTTTTGGTATTGCAAGATGTACAGTAAAAGTTCACTTTTGATGCAACGTCTGTCATCCATGAGCACATTGTTAAAAGAAGGATCGTTCTGCATCTACACCTTTGAAAGGTGCTGTTAATCACCGTAGGGGAACGATTGCAAGAGCTACAAATCCGGGTTTCATGCTTCTCCAAAACTGTAAACTGTCCTCCCTTTAGGTTTTGCATGATCAAAGGTATCCAGAGGTATATTTTCTGCATAAAAGGCTTTGTTTAATTTGAAAAGTTTGTTTTTCCTATAAAGCTGCTCACTCCACTTTCATGAAATTGTTGGGGATATTGCTCTGCTTGTTGCTAAGAACTTCATTTTGTCTTTTTACTTTACTTTTTTTTAGTTCTGTGTAAGTATGCACCTTTATTTGATGTTTGCTAAACGCTTTAATTTGGCACTGCCGCCATTTCAAAAGACGCTGTTTCTATTTTTCAATTGATCTTTGATTATGGGATAGCTGTATCTGTTTTATTTTTCCTTGTTGGGTCCTTCTTAGTCCAGTGGGAAGTGCACCTCAATCCTTGTGATGTGAGCTAATGTCCACTGCAGAAGGCTAAGTTGAGACAACCAAGCTACATGTGACCTTAGCCTGATTCAAATCCAAGACCCACGGAAGTAAAAGGCTTGTGCAATATCCTGCTTTTTTTAATGGTTCCAACTCAACGTATTCACAATACTTCCCATCTAACAGGGTCTGCCGAACGTTTGCACAACCAATAATGATTTTAGCATAGAGGGCCGTGTTCCAATATTCCACAGAAAGTATTAAATGCATCCTTAAAATATATTATAATATGCATTTATCAATTAATATCAGTAATTGTTTATCTGGAAGTTTCTGTAAACTGCTGTTTTGAAATGTATATTTAGAGCTTTTTTATGTTTAATCAGTACAATTTACAATATTGTAAACTACTGAATGAAAATAAATACTATTCATGAACAGTATTGTTTTTAACATATTCACATTTTCATAGACATGTTTAAAGTGTGGGACATCTACCCAAAGCTATAGATCCTTCACTATGATGGCAGTGGCGGGATAGCACCCCCTACTGACCATCTTTGTCAGATTCTGTCCAGGTGTGGATTCCCAGCAGACAAATATTCAGGCCATTCATTCAGAATCAGAGCAGCCTCTTCAGCTTCCCGCCAAGGAGAAGAATTTGAAAAATATCTGTGCATTACTCTGGAGAAACCCAACCGAACCATTAGCAGACCAAAACATTATCAACAATGGCAAGACAATTGGCTTTATCAGACGGTAGAAAACTAGTATCAGCTGTGTTTTAAATGTAAAATCAATCTGTGTGAATACTATCTTGTTTTATTTTCACTTTGTAACCAACAAGAGAAATGTCTTTAACAGGGTGTGTGGAGAAGCCATTAATTGTATTTGTATTTGCTGCTGTCATATTTGTATAGATACTTATAGTGATAAGGCAAACCCACACTACTTTAACATTAATTGACAAAAATGTGTTGATTGTTTTAAAATCCTTATGCATATTTTTACAACTGAAAGTGATATAAAAACTATGAATTATAATCTGTTTACTCGTGAAGTACAGTCATTATGGATGCATGTTTCAAATGATTACTCGGCCCACCCCTACCTAACGGTAGAAAGCTGGTACTAGTGTGTTACATTGATACTGCAATTGCTTGCCAATCAGTTTGTATTAGTTCATACCATTATGATACCATTGGTATCTCAAAATATTTAAATGTACAGATATGGTGCTATTCTACCAGTTGGTTATAGCAGAGAACCCTTGGATTGTAGGAACCATTGGAGGCTGTGTGGTCCAGTGGTTAAAGAAAAGGGCTTGTAACCAGGAGGTCCCCGGTTCAAATCTCACCTCAGCCACTACCAACTCATTGTGTGACCCTGAGCAAGTCACTTAACCTCCTTGTGCTCCTTCTTTCGTCTGAGATGTAGTTGTAAGTGACTCTGTAGCTGATGCATAGTTCACACACCCTAGTTTCTGTAAGTCGCATTGGATAAAGGCGTCTGCTAAATAAACAAATAATTACTAATGTTGTACAATTGCATTGCCAGTGAATAACATTCCATAAGGGAATTTTCAACATATAGTTCTTGAATTGCATTTCTTATACACAAATGACAACATGTTTGCTGTTTCACTGGACAGCAAAAAAAGTTGACAACCGCAAACAAAGACAATATTAGAATGTGGTGGCATTTGTCCTGTCAAAAGTGAGGGGTTTCCTGGAAAGATGTTTTTTTCTTTAAATAACATATTCTTCTGTCACATTGCCAGACAAATACAATTTCCAGAAAACTGATATGCTTGTGTGCTAGAGTTTTTCCACCACATCTTTTTTAGTAGATAGTTTTTGATTGTAATATTAAGCAAAACTAGGTGAATGTGAAATTGTGGGATATCAACTTTCTTCCCCCCTGAATTATAAACTCTTTATAAAACAGATCTTTGAATATGAAAACTTAAATTAAGTTAATTCAGTATCCTTTCATGTCTTTAACCGCTGGAGGCCTGAAATGAGTTTGGTCGCCTCAGTGTAGCCCCCAATCAACATTAGTCTACATCCCAAACCATTCTGCCATTCAGAACATTTGCCGGTCTTGCTCAAGAGAGACTGATCACTGAGTGGGAGAGTGTTCAGGTCAGGATGGAGGTGTGTTTACAGAGTTGTGAGGGGAAGCTATCACGACTGCAGCCAATGTTTTCTTTCCTGATAATTAAAATCACATAAAAAATGACTATACATTCATTTTATAGACTGTTTTGAATAAATGGCATTGCATTTTAAATAAAGCAATTAAAAAATAAACTTTCAATTTCATTTCTCTGTGGTATTACTTTATTACTTTGTTGCTGTGCTTTAATGTTATCGGTATGCACACTCTGATGTACTGGCTTTCAGAGCGGCACTATAATTAGCCTGACTTTCATGTAATTTGCTTTGCTCAGATTTTTGTTTTTTTAATCACCTCCTCTGCCTGGTGCCCCTTGGAGTGTTTATGGAAAGGTTGCCTTATCTTAACCCAGGCACATGGGCCTGTCTTTAAGCCACTTTATTTATCCAAGAAAATGTCCTTTCTCCCTGTTTTGATCTAGCAAATTGGTATTAAATATTTTGACTGGGCTTTGATATGGTTCTACAGCCGGAGCATTTGTTAGTAGTGTGTCCTGAGGCACTGAATCATAAATCCCATGCAGTTTGGTACAAGAATTTGCCACAAATGACAACTAAAAATGAATCAGCTTTAATTAGGGCTGTCAAGCGATTAAAAGACTTAATCGCCATTAATCTTGAGATTTAAAAAAAATTCTCAGTTAATCTTGGTTTTAATTACATATTTAACTTATACAATTACTGCATCAATCTCATTTAAGTTTGTTTTATTACTGATGCTATTATTATTATTATTATTATCCAAAAAAAAAAGCATAGAAACCTTGTTTACCTATTTTTTGACTCTTTATATTTTTATATTTATTTACAATACAACATTGCTGTTAAATTGTTTGAACCAACTGCTAAATCACAATGGAGTCATTTTATTACTCACCTTACTGCATTTACAATTATCAGTTTCCTTTACAGTGTCATTTACTCATTTAAACTGATGTTTTTCATTGCCGTTTAAATAATAATAATAATAATAATAATAAACAATAATAATAATAATAATAATATTTAAAATTCTCTATCATTAATAACTTGAAATTGCCAAAATTCACTGAGTAATGGTTATATCCTTCATAATAAATAATATTGTTAAAAATAAATGTGGTTACTGAAATAAAAGAAAGCTACAATGTTAACAGGTCTGCAGTCAATAGCTATCCAACAGCACATTATAGTATCGTACTTAGCTTGATTCATGGGTTTGCAGCGATCCTGAATTTCTAAAAGAGTACTTTGTCAAAACTGACGGGTTGCATTTGTTGTTGTCTGTAGCAGAAGAACTACTAGAAAGTGTATTTTGAGAAGTGAATGCATGTTTAGCACGCAGGTGGTACAGCAGACTAGATGCACTTTTGTGATACTGGAACTTGCTTTGACAGTAGATGCAAGTAACAATCTTTCTATCCAATGAACCATCAGAAAGTAAAAATAAATAAATAAACTTCCCATTAACAAGTCAGTTCTGTGACTAATTGTATATTCAAACAAAAACTACATTCATTCAATCCTGGCATGCACTAAAATGGTGCTGCAGGAAATGAATTACAGTATGTTAGGAGGGACAAGACAGGAGTGTGATTAACGCATGTTAACAATTTTTATCTCACAAAATTAACATGTTAAAGTTAACTGCGATTAATTGATAGCTCTAGTTTTAATTAAACTATGTTTTCATGTTGCCCAGGTCTTTTCTTTAGAACATGAACCTGTGTGCTAAGAAGGGTGACTTGGATAGTAGTCATGCTGTTTATGTCTTGCTTTGGGGTGACTTGCAAAAATTCAGGAATTGGGAATGGTGCTGGTATCCCACACCCTTTTTCACACTCAGTTAATCTGCATTTAATCCCGGTGAGGGTCAATTACCAGTTAATACTGGGCTCAGTGAAATGTTCCGATCCCAGCTTTTTTCCTTGTGCACTTGAGGATCACTTCCCAGGCTGTTCTCAGTGCCAAGATCCTTTCTCTTTCACACTGCAAAATAAATGTGCTCTCCACTCACGTCAACAGTTGGATGGAAACCAAATTTACATGCGCCACTCGGGGGGGTGGGGGGTTTAGGTCGACCAGGGTGTCCTTGGCTCAACGCGCACCAGCGACCCCTGTAGTCTGGCCGGGCGCCTGCAGGCTTGCCTGTAAGCTGCCCAGAGCTGCATTGTCCTCCGATGCTGTAGCTCTAAGGTGGCTGCACAGTGAGTCTGCAGTGTGAAAAAGAAGCAGTCAGCTGACAGCACACACTTTGGAGGACAGCGTGTTTGTCTTCGCCCCTCCCGAGTCAGCAGGGGAAGGTAGCTGTGAGCTGAGCCTAAAAATAATTGGATATGCCAAATTGGGAGAAAATAATAAAAATAATTGGCGATTACTAAATTAAAATAATAATAATAATAACAACAATAACAATAGTAATAATAATAATAGTAATAATAATAATAATAATAATAATAAAATACCTGTTGTGTGTTACTTTCACCGTATGATTACCTGCTGCAGTGTACAAACTGAGAAGTTAAAGTTGACAATATACTACATAAGCTTGAGTTTGGATAACAAAAAAAAACAAACCCTGCTATATTTAGAAATACAAATTATTCGGAAGAAAAGTCTTTTCATTACTTAGAACCATGTATGCACTTGAGGATCACTTCCTAGGCTATTCTCAGTGCCAAGATCCTTTCTCTTTCACACTGAAAAATAAATGTGCTCTCCACTCACGTCAACAGTTGGATGGAAACCAAATTTACATGTGACACAGGCGGAGGCCGATAAATACTATATGTGACAACATTAGCAGTGACTGTTTTCATTACAGTTAAACATGGCATGCTGCTGTCCAGTAAATTACTTCACAGCTTTGGATGAATAATAAGCACCTTAGACTCACTAAAGATAAGATGAAAGTAATCACATAAGGAAAGTACTATAGCATTTTAACAGTTTGATCAAACTGTGAATAGCTTTAGATGTTATTATGATACAAAATTAAAACAAACATTAGTAAACATACAAAATAAATTAATATAATCATATAATGTATATTTTTTATAGTTTTGGAAAATGTATTTACTGATGGTGGTTAACGACATGTAAAATAAACAGAAAACATGGTATGACCTGTATGCAACTAGATAGAAGACTGTAATGATAGGTCACATGACTTTAATAATGCCACACATTGCACCTAAATTATTGAAATAAACAAATAAATAAAAGAAGTCAATGAAAGAACATATTTTAAAAACGAAATGAAAAAAGTGGCTATCCTGCAGTTTCTTCCTTTTTTCACCTTCTATCACCAACACTTTTTTTTTCTTGGATGGTGATAGTGGGATAGGAAACTTATCTCATGACATATGTCGATGGGTGAAGGACTCAGCTATTATTTCTCTAAAATATTCAAAAAGAATTAGCAACATTGGCAACTTAGCTTTCTGGCACTGCCATTTTAATAAATAAAAAAGACGTTAAATGAATGATGACTGATAATCTGGACAAATGTATTGCAGTACTGTATCTACATTACTTATTGCATAAATGTATTTCCTACTTTTAGTTTTCCAATCTAGATGTAGATAAGCAAGGTGACTAAAATAAGTTCTCTATTTTTTTTATATAATATTCCTTACGAAGTGTAAATAATAAGTCTTAAGTAGACTAACTTAAAATGACCTTGCCCGAGTAATGCAATGAGAAAGAAGAAGTTTATGATTGAGCAGAGAAGGGATATTGATCAGTGGTATGTGGTGTACAGTGAGAAAACTAATCAGCATGGAGTCAGAGGTGTTGGAATCCACATAGTTTGAAACACTACAGCGATAAAGAGGGGTGTAGATTTGAACTCAGATCCCCCAAGACTGACATTGAGCTCAAAAGAAGACTGTTTGTGAACGGTATCAAGCTTTATATTCATGTATTAGTTTTTAGTCTTTTAAAGTATGTATTTTGATTGTGTCTCCAGCAGGTGGCATTGGTGTACATACTTATTATTATTCAGTTTGTGGCTCCTATATATGTGATGGCAATAAATAAATAAATAAAACATTAGTATGGGTTGTGCCTTGAAAGTAGCCATGATGAGACCTGTTATAAGATGCAAAATAGCAGAGCTCTATATAATTGCACAAAGGTATTAATACAAAAATGCCTTTAGTGTTGTGGTGGTGGCGTTACTTAAATCAACACTTGGGTAAACATAAAACTGCAAAAGGTCTTACCACACCAGCAGGAAATGTCCAGTTTACAGCTTGAAAATGTCAATTAATGTCACGCTTACATAAGCATATCATATTGTTAGACATAAGGCTTAAGCATAGCCTTTTCCGACTATAAAATAAAATAGAACTGGGAGAAGACTGAACCACCCCAGAAGCAGGAAAACATGCAAAATTAAATCTGGAGCAAAGTGAAATTTAGCACGTTTAAGAAGCTAGTTTAAAAATGATGCCATAAAACTAATAATGCTAGGACCTGCTGTAGTCATTAATTGTGTTCACTACCACTGTTATTTCCCAGCACTGCTTTGCACTTTAGTATTCAGTCCTGCTGTACAAACTTTTAAAAATGGTCAGAAAGCTGTGTTGCTCAACTGCCAGTTTTTCTTTAAGCTCTTTATAAATTTTGCTAAATCATAACCTTTAGCATTTCTACAGTTCCAAATCCATACAAAATCAATTATCACAGAAAGGTGCATGCCTCTGAGTCATTCAGAAGGTCAGAAACCAAATAAATAAAAGGCACAATATAAATGCAAGTTGTATTCTATTCTGAAACTTACCCCAGGAAATGCATATAGAACATAATATCATGTTATATATAAAAAAGATGAGGTCCATTGTCACAGCATGTGAAAAAACCTGACTGTATCTCCTAAATCATAACCATGTAATGACATTACTCAAACTCTGTTGATCTAATTTCAAAGGGACAACACATACATGGTGACATTAAGTGTAGATGACTTTAACAGGAGTTGCTGCTAGCAGTTACAGTATAAAATAAAGAACTAAACAAGCATTGATAAGTATTGCTACTGTATGTGTACATGGTACCACACTCCAAAGCAGTGTTTGAAATCAGACAATAAAGAGTCTGATTAGGCAATACTCAGTCTGTGTGCAGGATTTGCACAGCTTATGTTAAAGAACGACTCCAATAAATTCAACTAAAAGTGTGTTGTCCTTCATTAGACATTTTGCACAAACTGTGTGTATTAATCAAACACACTCCTTTTTATACTTAAATGAAATACATTGCTGACAGTCCATTAAATTGCAAATACCATGAGTTATCTTTATCACAGTTGTTATTTTGTTATTTGGTACTTTTTAGAAGGCGCTATAAAGATAGTGGCGGCATAATTAACATGTAATCCTAGGGAATGTTGCATGAGCCATAAAGATAATTACCTTTTTTAAAAGTTGTATTTACCCCAACATGTTCTTATATGAAAAAGTAGTATGTTTGGCAGGTGGAAATATACAGTACTAAGCAAAAACATGACATTATAGTGTGCATTTTTGTGATTGTTAATGTCAAAAGTTCTGGCTCCAAGGACATGAAGAATTCTAATTTTGCTATGCTATAAAAAGCAGGAACAAACCATTTTCCCCAAGTGTCCTGCCACTGAGGTTCAAGTAAAGGATTATCCAGTCTGTTTAGTCCCAGTCCCTTATGTGGAAACATTTCCAAGAGGAAGTACATCAAAGAAACAGCTATCCTGCCCTTGTATTGCGGTAAATGTTACACTTTAAAATACCTGTTGTGAGTCTCCCGAGTGGCGCATCTGGTAAAGGCACTCCGAGTGGAGTGCAGTATGCACCCTATAACCTGGAGGTCGCCGGTTCGAGTCCAGGGTATTCTATTGCTGACCGTAGACAGGAGCTCCCAGGGGGTGGCGCACAATTGGCTGAGCGCCACCCGGGGGGGGAGGGCTTAGGTCGGCCAGGGTGTCCTTGGCTCACCGCGCACCAGCCACCCCTGTAGTCTGGCCGGGTGCCTGCAGGCTTGCCTGAAAGCTGCCCAGAGCTGCATTGTTCTCCGACGTTGTAGCTCTAAGGTGGCTGCACAGTGAGTCTGCAGTGAGAAAAAGAAGCAGTCGGCTGACGGCACACGCTTCGGAGGACAGCGTGTGTTCGTCTTCGCCACTCCCGAGTCAGCAGGGGGTGGTAGCGGTGAGCTGAGACTAAAAATAATTGGATATGCCAAATTGGGAGAAAATAATAAAAAAATAATTGGCGATTACTAAATTAAAAAAAAATATATAATAATAATAATAATAATAATAATAATAATAATAATAAAATACCTGTTGTGTGTTACTTTCACCGTATGATTACCTGCTGCATTGTACAAACTGAGCAGTTAAAGTTGACAATATACTACATAAGCTTGAGGTTGGATAACAACAAAAAAACCCTGCTATATTTAGAAATATAAATTATTCTGAAGAAAAGCCTTTTCATTACTTAGAACAATGTATGCATTTCAGTGCAGATGATATTTCCAGATTCAGAGGTTTTCGAAATAAATCCTCTAGTCAATACATGCATCTGGAACACCAATCTTTCATTTGGTTATCCTGAACCGACTAAGAAAAACAAGCTGTACTGACGCGGAAACGCTTCATACCGCCTCAAAATGTCAGAGACGAAAGTAATCATAAATTATCATTTGCAATAAAAAAAAGCAGCAAGGAAAAGTTAATACGCATATTTTGAATTTCCTTACTTAGTTAGGAATACATCATAGTTACATCAATGCTTTAATGATATGGAACATATCATTAAAGTATTGATGTATGGAATGCTTCACAATTCAAAGATATGCAGTATTTTTTTTAATATCTTTTTTTTTACAGATGAAACATAGTGCAGAATGCTAGATGTTGTCTAATAAGAAAAAAAAAACTTGCTAGGTATTTCACAAATAACATATGCTATACAATTTGATACGTTGGAGTTTTAGAATATCTACACAATCTACACAATTTTTTTCAACAATGCTTCAATGTCAGTAGTAGATGTAGTTTGTCTAAATTGTTTACAAACTGTATGTCAATGTGTTTCATGACATTGGTGTAAAAGCAAGATGTGGATTTGGCTGATATCCTACAAAATGTATTTTCTCAAAGGGCAGACTGATGGAGATTGTTTTGGCACCAGTATACAAAACAATTATGGCATTTACAAGCACTTGAGGTCACACATCAAGTAATCAACACTGCAAATCAATCTGCAAGCATTCTTCTTCCATGGCTTAAAACCTGAAATACTTTTTTGATTGTTGAGTAACTTCATAACACAGGATTTGAATAGTTTTGTGCACAGTTACATAATAAAAAGATATATATGGCTAGAGACATAAACAACTTGAATCCTTGTTGAAATACTCCACATGTCCCAGGTAGCTCACCTAGTAAAGGTGTGTAGTGCAGGATGAGTCACGAAAACAGGCTATTTTTACCTACTTGTGATTTACTTAAAAGGTAATAGGAACCAAGTTCATACCTACAGTAACTGCTGAACTCTACAAAATTGTGTCCAAATTGGATCATCGGTTCTACTCGTTACATGAGAAAGTTGTAAACAGAGAATCAGCTTGGTATCCTGTGACCTTGATCTGGACCTTGTACATTCCTTACTCTACCTGTGTTCCAATGACCTCCATAATCTACTTACTTTGGGAGTATGAAGGACAGATGGGAAGACAGATTCATAGAAAACATCATTTTAGTATAACCTTTGGGCTGCAGATAAATGCCCCATAATTGTTGTGCCTAACAATAAAAAGAAATAATGGATTATTCAACTGTTTCAATCCTTTTTATGATTATCCCAAATGTATTTACCTTGGATCAAGTATTCTTTGTGTGTTTGAAATCATCTTAAAAACATTCCAGACCTTCAGGTCAAAGTACTGTGTGGAGGATGCAATATAAACACATTAACAGAATGAAAGGTAGGATGAAATAAATGTCAAAGTTATTAACACAAAGTGAATGTGCAGTAGTTAATCCAATCAAATAACAAATTAAACAGCTGTATGTGAATTAATGCCTACAGGACATATAGTTCTGATCTAGGCTATTGAAGTCTATAGGTCAAGCTAAGTTTTTGGTGTTTATGTCTATAATCTTGGTGCACAATTAGATAAGGGAGAATTGTCAAGATTGACTTTATTTGACTTTTATACTAGTCATTTTACAAGTAATTGACAGAGGTAGAAAGCTGATAAATGTTTGAACTGAAAAATTTGTGTTCCTTAGTAACTCTTTGCCAGTTTTCTTTATTAAATTTTCACATTTCTCCTGACATTAACTGCCAGGAATGTGCCAGTTATCACTTAATTGTTGCCTTATCTTAGTGAGCCATAAATTAATATACTAATGTAATGTATTGCAATCTGTGTTACTTTATTTTTGAAAATGTTATTTCAAATTGATTGGCAGCTTTGGTCCTTTTATAGCACTATACATTCTAAATTGTACATAAAACTAGTTTATTAGATTTGTTTGGTGATACTGTATATTTGGTATATTTTTTGGCATGGTCCAGTTAGCTAAAAACATTTACATAAACAGACAACAAATCATAATAGTTTTAACACTGAAACTATTGCCTGCTGAATGAAGGATTACAGTGTTGGGTTCCATTAGCATAGTTTGTGTCTGTCAAAAAAAAAACAAAAACAAAAAAAAACCCTCCTCCCCAGCTACCCATTTTATCACATTCCTTTTTGTTTTGTTAAATCTGAATTATTGCCCAGTTGATGGCATATTTCATCTCCCCATTCCCCCTATCCACATACTGTATGTTCAGATGAATGTTTGTATCTGTATTTCTTTTTCATTATTTGATGTGTTTACTTTATTCCTTTATTTATGTATTTATATATTGTTCTGTTACTGGATGTGTTGGTTTTCTGCATGTTATTACAAAACAATAACAATAAAATATTTTATCTAAAAAAAATTGCAGGATCCCCAATCACTGACCTCTAATAATTTCACATTCCAGATACACTCATATGCATTATCCATATATTACACACACTCCCACACATACTAATGATGTTGGAGATGCCAGCTTAACAGAGAAACAATTTAGGTATGACTCAGCTGCTTCAGCAGTGATAAATAACACTGAGATTTATCTTGAATGTATAAAGTAATGTTGATGCAAGGGGTGATACTGGTACCAAATTGCTGGTTGATAGGTGATAGGACTCTTCAAGACACATTATTAAGATAGTCTTCAGTATAAGTACCAGCTTAAGGGTGACAGGTTAAAAAGGGAAAGTAATGATGTTCTCAAACACTACTAAGGCTACCAATGTTGCTTGTATCCCTGATGTAACCCTTTAGAGTAGGTTGGTGTAGTCTCTTAATATCCATGGGCAATTTGTATCTATAATGAGACAATGCTTTCTGACATTTCTGTGTTAGACACAATAAATTATTCTGAACTTTTAACAGCATGATTATTATAGTGTATCAAAACCTATAAATACATTAATTTTAAATCACATGAACATACAGATCCCCATTACATTTATAATGCTGCTAGGAATGATCATAAGTTTATTTGTTTTCCTCCCCATACACAAATATATGTGCAAATAAATATTTATACAAGAATACAGGTTTAAAATGAAACATAAAATGTGTTTGTTATTTAGACTCAGGATGTTTCTAAAAAATGTTATCTTTGTTCTTGTATTCATAGTTTTATATTAACTTAATATTTCCCCCCGTATGACAATGAGAATGTGTTTGAAATGGCAAAAAGTGCCTTTTGTGAAATTGGAATCAGCATTGTGAAGTTGGATTCAATATTTCACATAGAGTGCCACCTTCTTCCCAATGCAGAATTATGGAATACAATTGTCATATACGTGGGCAGTGTTATTTGGATTGAAGGGGGTGTAATATGAGAAATACTTGAATCAAAAGTCATTCCAAAATGGAATGACTTTTGGACACCCAAAATGGAATGCGGGACACCCAGAATGGAATGCTCTTTTTCTGTAATTTTGATGTCATCATACTGCCATCGTACTATATTTTTCTAGGTTTTGAAAGTGCACGTTCCATGTGTGAAACAAATTGAAGAATCATCATTTTAGTGAGACAGAAATACACTGTAGTCCTGTAAAAATCTTCTGTTAAGAAATGCTTATCGCACAACATCAAAACAAATAACGTAAGGGCTAATAAAGCTTGGGTAAAAAGCAATTAAAAATGACAACCAGGGAAAGGGCAAAGAGCTACATCAGTGCTTTCCCACTACTGTCAAACATACATTGTTAGTAATTTCACAACAGACTACTCTGAATCATCATAAAACATTTTATACATACACATTTTATACATACTGTGACTGGGTAGCATCATGGCCCAGGATGGCAGGAAAGAGAGCCAGAGACAGAAACGACAGGTTGAAGTGTGACTGTGCACATTAAATAATAAAACAAATACAAAACAACAAAACAGACAGGAACAAACAAACAGGCACAGTGGCCAAACAAAAGGTTTAAACAAAACAAGACAAACACTTTACATGCAGCCCCGTGTGGTTTCAGGCTGAGCTGTCGCTTCGTGAACTCCCCAACACAGACACTAACCTTTATCTCTATCACCAACATTAAGTCTAACATGAACACCCGTGATCACCCTTTTTATACCCTGTGACTGGAGTCTAATTAATCACCCATTATTCAATTATCCAGCCACATTCCCATGTGTATCTGCAGGCAGGAATTTAACCCCCTCCCTGCCAACCCAATTTCACCACACACACTTGTGCAAGAAATTGTTATTGTTTTTGCTGTTTTAAAAATGTGTAACTTCAACATAGTGTAAAATATCCAGACCATGTTGCTAGCCACCCTATCAAAAACTCCAGATTAAGCTAAATACATAAATGTTAAAAAGCACATTCTTACAACAGGTTTTGAAAATTGTACTTTCAGATATAATTTATATATATTGAAAATGCGTATCATAAATTCAACATGTAAATCAGTCAATAAATCTTTTTTTAAATTTGGCTAGTCAACATTTACCTGAGGCATTCTAGGTTTCTAACAAATGAATCAGTGTTTTTTTTTTTGTTTTTTTTTACAGTTAGCAAGTCAACATTTTAGTTAACATTTCTAACAAATAAATCTGTGAAACAATACATGTAACTTAAATTTTTTTTTTTACACTTGGTGATTCAACATTTACCTAACAGGTAAATCTGAATCGTTCAGCAATTAAATGTGAAAAAATAAATCTGGGTTTTCACAAAATAAATATTTATTCTGCCAGCTAAATCTGAAGCTATATGAGCCCCCGCCCACTGAATTGTTTGATTTGGCATTGTGTGCTGCAGAGCTGCCCTTACACTCAGAGAGCCAATGTCTCCACTTCCCCGCCTCCTCTGCATACTGCAATGCCAACAAAATGTACACATTTCATAACTTTTAAGAATGTGTTTGTTAACATTTATCTATTTAGCTAAATCAGAATGCTTTTTGGTTGAATCTTGGAAAAAATACACGATTTAAATTAAATCCGGGAAACACACTATTAAAATATTAGTACTTTTTTTTTTTTTACACTTAGTGCCTCATACATAGACGCCGCCATTTCGACTCTGTTCACTGCAGTTTCACTGACACTCGCCACATCAAACATAATTTCTCCGGTTCTACAAGTCCTATCGTCAATGGCTCATTTGAAAGGCAATAACTTGGACCAATTAGCTGTCATTTATGTATTTATTTAAAAAAAAGTTTTTTTACAGAAGTGCTTTTTTAGTCATAGTCGAGCCCCCCCTTACTGACTCTTCGTGCCCCCCCAGGGGTGCGCGGCCCACACTTTGCACACCACTGCAGTAGATGATGGTTCACTTAGCTCATGGTAAAACCCTGATTGGATCAAATGCTAAGTCTTAATTATATCCTGCTATGCATTTAGACTTTGTTTAATTCAAATACCGCATATATTGAGTTTGATGAAGGAAGGCAAGGTTAACTGCCTATAATATGCATCATGTAAGCTGAGAAAAATAGCATCTTAGTGTTTGCACAAAGACGGTCAGGACTGTGTGTTACAGGTCAGACTTCATTCTCTCTGTCAGAGCAGAGAATAATCAGTTAGCTATTAATCCCTGCTTCTGTGGCCGGTTGGGCTTGCCAATTTTTAATTCCCAAAGTAAGGACTTGCCAAGCTATTTTAGGAAAAGATCCAATTAGCGGAGACACAGAAAGCAGCGGCTCTAACAAATGGGTTGGTAGGTGCCCCTCTGTTGTACTAAATCATGTTGGTTTTGGATTAAACCTGATGCAGAGTCCCAAACAGCTGCTGGGTTGTCACTTTCTCTTTCTCTCCCCTTTCTAAAGGCAAAAATGAAAATCCTGATATCATTTTTTGCTTTTCTGCTTCAAATGTTATATACATATTTTAGTAATTAGGCTTTAATGTAAAAAATAAAATAACAATTAAAAACAAAACATTTATTTTATTCTTTATTTTTATGACAAGTTACAGGTATTATTAATTGTATTTCATGACATGCATTTGAGAGTAGTTGTACTGCAATTAACATAACTGAGCGTTGGTGCTTAATGTGGACATTATAGTTGCCATGGATTTTCACTTTTGAATATCTGAATATCACAGAAATTTGTATTATATACGTACTATATGCCATTCTTACTGGATTCGATAGCATATGTATACAAATGTTCATTGCACCTTAAACATGAACATGCATTTAATGAATAACTGTATGTTTTTGTGTTAAAAACACTAACTGTACATTTTAGTTTTTTGTTTTGGTAGGAAGAATGACTCGTTGTTCTTTTCCAGGGCAGATACTGTCACAGCATCTTTCAATTGTACCTTCCACACAGGAAGTATGCAAACAAATACAGTATGATCCATGAAATAATTCACTTGTTGCAAGTTGCAGTCTTTTTTTCTTAATTCTGAGATATTGGTATACCTTCCAGTAAGTATCCTCTACCATTTTTCAAGATTTGTTTTTTGCCCACTGTTGTTTGTTACAGCACTCAAGTAGATTAATCGATAAATCATTTTTTTTAATCGATCAAAGCCCATAGGTGTGATTAATCAATTTCTCATTGATCGATTAAACCCCCTGCAACGAACAATACACAGTCTAGGCATTACCGTCAGAGATAACTAATGGAAGTTTGGTTTTTAGATGTCAAATTAGACAAGCATGACCTTTTTTTTATAGCAAGCAAGCATAACGGTCTCTTTTGAAGGTTAATTCAGTTTAATAGTAAGCTTGTACAGTATATTGTGTGTGGGTGTCTCTTATTAAAATGTGAAGTTTAATTTGATAATTTTAACCTGTAATGCAGGGATTATTCTGGGGGTTGAATAAAAATGAGATGGAATGAAAGTAGTAGTCTGTTCTTATTAAACTTTCTTATGATCATGGCACCTACTCTACTATATTCCTAAATGCAATTTAAACCTCAGGTGAGTATGTAAGCCGAGAATGATAATATACTTGTGAATCCCTGACTAAGTAATATTTTGAGTCTTAATTACTAAACATTACAGTGCAAGTAAACTAAATCTCAACTGCAATTATTGCAGCTGAGCAAGTCAAGTAAAGCTCAATGTGCATGGAATGCCATCACTAGAGATAATAAGGCCCCAAAGCCATAGAGGAAGCATGTTATCCAAAATGGATAAGTTGAATCCTTACTGAGGGGTTTAAATAACCACAGGGAGCTGGCCCAACACAGCAGCATCAACCATGCATGGCAATGCGAGTCAACCTTTTGCTGCTAACTTTAATTGAAGGCTTGTCATATTATTAGTAAGTTAAAAATAGATCTCTGCCTCTAATTCATTCTCTGGTCCTATCGTGTGAGCTTGTTTTATTGTTTTTGAAGCACCTCCTCCGCACTACAGTCACCACAAGGCAGTTCTTTATACCCAATGGGGTAGTTTCTCTTGAGCTTCTGTAAATCAATATGGGCCCTAACCAGTCATGAGGGATTTGAAAGCTAGACCAAATCTATTGTACTTTCTAACTGGCTGCTCAATTTGGTCTGTTTGGCTTATTCTGCCTAAATGTGTAATGTCTGCTTTATGAAAATGTTTTACTTAATCTGGACTTTTTCTTCTAGTCCAATTGGCAGCTCACTTGCTTATTTGACCTAATTGGCAACTCTATTTGTTCTAATACTGTAGCTGAATAGAATCTTTTTTATTTGGTCTAATTTCCCAAGTAACACTTGAAACTACTCTTTTGACTATGTGTATGTGAGAGGATGAGTGTGTATGCTGAAACTGTAAATCAGTTAAAAAGATCCAGGTTTGCAGGTTGCAAGTTGCAGATAAAATGGTCTGACTTGTCTTGTGAATGTACCAGACATGTGTCACTCTGATCAGCAGTAGGGCAGAAGAAGCATCAACCAGCTGGATGGAAAGCAGTTTCAAGTAGCGTGAGCTCCATGACAGGTTTCAGGACCTTGATAAGGAAGCAGTGGGAGCTGCTTACTCCACCGTCCCTAAAAAAAAAGAAAAAACACACTAAAACCATTAGCTTGTTAACACAGAAATAACACTGTAAGATATTGTAGCGATCTCGGTTAACACAGGCAGGCGCATCACACAGGTGGAGGGCGAGCGTGAACCCGGGACCACTCGCACTAAAGCTTAGCGTCGATAGCGCTGCATTGCTGTCAGAGTGGGATGCAGGTACCCCGGCAGGGACCTGTCGGACTGTAGCCTGGTGAGCAAGTCCGGAGCAGACTTGAGGCTGGCAGGGGAGAGTGTAGCGTGGACGGGGGAAGGCAGCAGCAGGGCTGGTAGGTGACGTAATATACACTCCTTGCAAAAGAGCCGGATCTTTTGTACAGCGGTATCGGCACTATGCTTTAGTGCGATATGTCCTGGGTTCGCACCCACCCTCCGCCTGTGTGTGGATTGCCTCGCCCTGTGTGGTGCACCTGCCTGCATTAACCAAGATCGCTACAGTATTAATGTAATTGAAAAATTATTAAACATTTTGAATTTAAGAATTAGTAAATCATGACAAAAATGTAACATTGTAATTTAATTTGTAATGTAATTTGCCCCAAAAACATTTATGTGTTCTTAATCAAAGAGTGTCCTATTTGTATTAACCAAACACTTAATTCCAAGATTTGGTTTGAGGTACCGATGCCTTACCACAAACCAAACCAAAATTGACCAGAAAATATTGCTTTGTCTGGAGTACTTGTACCTTCAGAGTGTATATTTAAAATTGAATCAGAGCACTCTGTTTACCGAACTCGTCTTCATAATTAGTGTGAGGCCCGGAAAGTAAACCGTGATAAAATAAAGGTTGTATAGACACAGTATAATGGATCACCTTGTAATTAATGTATGCATGATGAAAATTATTAGTCACAAATAATTGGGAAAGAAAATGTACATGAAACAAAGCCTATAGGAAATGGGGGACGCTTTTCCCAATTATGAGCTGTTAATTTCAATAATTAGCCTTACATTTGAATATGGACATGTGGCTCTCTTGTGTCATCCAGTTTTCAAGGTGTTGCTTTCCTTTCATTATGTATTTTAAAGCAGCTGCCTGTTCTGCTCTTTACACTCCACTGAGGTTTGACAAGTGCCAAATGCATTTTTTTAACCCAGATCTATTTCTTCTTGTTACCCCTTGCATGCAATTCAGCATCCTAATCCTGTGAATCTGAGCCTGTGAGTAATAACATACTTTATGGTTGATTGTTAATCACATATCAAAAATCAACCAATCACAGCGAAGTATATCTTATCCTATGTACAGATGTCATCCCGTGCATAGAAAACCACACCTAATTTCAATGTAAATATAATCGAAACAAAACACACATACCTGATACATTTTGTAAAATGGATCATGCTATGAACTTCATTTTTTCTTTACATGTTTATGAACTTGGCACTAGTTTCTCTGAAGAAAATATTACTGCAATTGCAAAGATAGAAATGTTTCTCCGGCGTCACCTTTGTTTTTAATAAATAGTCTCTCCACGACACAGCACCTGTACGCCTGCATGCATTATTCAGGGACTGTGGTGGTTGACTCTGGACTGAATCATTTCACGACCGAGGAAGTGGGTAGGGGGATATTTACAAACGTAAACATATTTTTTCATTTTTAAAGCTATTCCTGAGTATAATCTTAATTTCTGTGATTTCTAATACATTAATGTGTCAAGTGTAGGGTGTCTCTTATCGTATAAGGGATGTCATTTCACACAGTTTGAGCAGCTCAGCTTTGCTTTGTGGTCCTCTCACCCAAACTGCACAAGATTGCATCGCGTATACAAGACACCCTACCCACGTACGTATCTTATAAAACAGCCAATTTGCTATTAAGTTTAAACATATTTGCAATGTTGTATAATTTCAGCTTTGAATCTACAGCTCTTATACATCCTAAATTATAATGGTGTCAAACCTTGCAACCCCCTACCAGTCTAAATTATGTATTTATTACATACTTTCCAAAAACAATAGTGCAGTATATACTATACTGTGCTATTCACCAAACTGAAAATGTTCAAAGAACTACCACTTGTAACGTTTGCTGTCAATGCGAAGATGTATATTAAGCTATTTGCAATTGAGAAGATCTATTTGCATAGCTATTTTTCAAGCTGCTGGTATAGGGATTGTATCAAGTTCATTGGCTTATAGTTATATGAAGTAGTTTCAATTATAAGGTTGTATTTACAAACAACTACTAGGAAGCATGGCTTATGTAAGATTAAATGCATGAACTACGGCATGTAATTTGTAATGAAAAGCTCTGACCTTAAAAGCAACTTGTTATGTTACGTAATTACAGTACATTTTCGTAAAGTTAAAGATGCTAGAGTGCTTTTTAAAGCTCATTATTTATTGGGAAAGTAACATGTAACTGGAAAGAAACATATATTATAAAATTTGAGCAATAGTCATTTCGAACACGTAAAGCCAAAACACTGTACATTCATATCATCTGACTGTCATCAACATTACAGCTCTTAAGACTGTCCAACACGACGGCAACATGGATAATAGATAACAAGTGAGTGTGAAGAATAATACATCTGTGTGTTTATTAATTCATTTATTATTTGTATTATGTTGTTGGCATGTGTGATTAAACAAAAATCAGTGACCTCACCCCCCAGTCTCATCTATGGTGAATCTCTGATAAAAGGCCTTACACTGAGGAATTTAATAAGTAGGGTTCACACAAAGAAAGGCCATGCAGTGAAGATACATGTGTAGTCAAGCTAAAATAAAGTACTAAATTGCCTTTGCTGTAACCAAGAGTATCTAATACAAAGGACAGCTTCCCTCCCTGGGTTGTCATCTCCTTATGAGACACCTGTAATGCTTCAGTATTTTTTATTTCCATTTACTCTGCTCTATGTGTATTTTATTTCTTTATAGTTTGGGTTCCGTTTCCCCAGAGTTTCATATTCTAGTCTAGTCGTGTCTGTTTTCAATGGATGCTGTTTTTAGTTAGCATGGATCAGGTTGAAAGTTAATTAAGTCTATTACTATTATGATGTACTGAGTGTGCACCCTCACTGTGTCTCCTGCTGAATAGAATAATGTAAAATACATACTTCCTTAGGCCTCCGACTTCAATGAAGACAGGTGCGAATGCCAATCTGTTATTGTTCAGAAAGCCATTTCTCCAGATCAAATACTTCAGTACTCGAGGCAGTAAAAGCTTTTGACCTGATTCCACAAAGCAGCTGCTGAGATGTGATGGAAAATGAATATGTGTCTTGTTATTATAGCATTAAGGTAACAGCTGAGCCACTGCTAATGTTTTACATCAACACTGCACAAATTATCTCTGACATTGTATACTAAACATTGTATTTGTCATTCTTCCAACGGCTGTCGTTCCCATCAATTCGCATCAACTGTGCAAGATGACATAGAAGTCTACAGCAGCATGAAGCAAAATGTTAATACACCTTTTTATAATCTTTCTTTTCTCTACTATTTTCCCCGTGAACGTTTATATTCTGGAGCTGTACTGATATGAAGTGCTTTTTTTTGTTTGTAGCCAAAATGTAAAGTGTACTAGTTTGGAATTACAAAAGTAACCAGAAATGGTCAAAGATGGTACTGTAGTTGTGTGGGTTTATAATTGCTCATGCTGGTACAGGCACTCGTAATGCTGGCTGAATAGCTGGCTTTGAAGGTTCAAGAAAAAGGGCTGTTAATTTAAAGTCCCATTAGGCGATACTAAAATGTTTTCTTCATAGCCCTTAACTTCTACAGGTTAACGGACCGGGTTACAGCAAACAAACAACTTTTTACATCAAATAACTGTCGTTTACACAATTAATACTCACTGCTCAAGATGAAAATTATGGCTATAATCATGTGCAGATTGGTCTACTATTCATTAATAAACCAATATATAGGTGTTCCAGTTCCCAAACATTTTCTTAAATATTTTGGGACTGTATTTTCTGGATACAGACACAAGAGCACAATGGACAATCCAGTCAGCAGATAAATAAAGAAATAAGAAAGCACCACAATCATCAGAATCTAGGACATGAAAGATTGATAGACACAAAGTTCCTATCTTTTTTTAATGACAGGATTTCTGATACCACAGAAAAAAGTAAGTGCCACTTAAAATCTATAAGGGTTAGCAATTTTTTAACCAACAATGAGAAAAAGAGTACATCAATCACCAGCACCAGACAGTTAAAACAATGTATCAACAACAGTTAAAACAATGTATCAACAAGTGCTGCTACTTTTCTTTCTCTTTCTGTACTTTTATACTTTAACAACATTTTACAGACATAATAAAAAGAAGAACCATGACCAGTTTTAGCAAAGATATACCGTAGGAAATAATCTGAAACAGTTAACCCTTTAAAACATAAATGTGACCGAGAAAGAATGAATCTTGGTTATAAATTTCCCTCCCGACCTGTGAGGGTGCTGTGTAAAGGGAACAGAGTACTATTGTCTGACAATTCATTCCAGGGAAAGGTGGAAGTCAGCCATCTAGAAAGGGGGCGGAGCTATGGTACACCAAGTCATCACTTCAGATGGGAACCAATGTGACAAATGTGGATTGGAGGAGAAACAGTTGCACCCGCTAACCAAGGGGGCGTGACTGACGGTACAAAAGGGGATGTGGCTAAGCGATCTGTTCCTTTGTTATGGTTGCAAGTGAACCGCTAAAGGAGAACTAAAATTGTACCGTGAGTGTTTAATGTTTTTGTTTTGTCATTTCTAATTATACTTGTTTGTTTATTAGATGGCTAACACGTACCAAAAGCTGTCGCTTAAAGTGTATCTTGCAGGTCAAACACATTTCAGTATAGATTTCATCAATAGAAATAAAATAGTTTTATGTGGTTAAAAATATTAATAAACAACACCCACTCAAAAATCATTCTGGCCGGAATAAAACCGGAAGTTATGTACAAAAAGGTAAACACACATGGCGACTGCTGCTGAAAACATTGAAGATGAAGTCGAAAACCCAATTAATTTTAGTGAACAGGGGCCACAACCCTACATTCTTTGAATCGGCGCCGAGGCAGCGGGATCCCATAATATACGCTTCAGTATTTATACTCTGTAATTAGTTTATATTAGTTTAGTGATTGTTTAGTGATTGTCTGTTATGGCCTATAATACAATTGGGATAGACTTTCTGTATAAAATTAGCACACTGATCCAGGCCTATGAGACCTTTTTCTCCAAGATAATATAACCCACCTGGCAGTGAGTAGCTTTGGAAATATTAAGAGCAGAAGCATAAAGTCCTGGATACTAGATGGATTAAGCCATGTGTCTTGTAGGGTGTTCTAGGCTCTGATTTAGAATCTGGTCAGCATTCCGCCCTTTCCACTAGATTTCTGACCTGGCTTACTGTTTTGAAATGACATTTCCAACTTGTAAAGCAAACCATGTAGTCAAAAATCAATCTTGGCTGCTCCCTCGTACTGTAGTCCTGTCACCCAGGTCAGAAGAATTGTAGCTGTCTTGATGCTGACATTCTGTCAGACTGCTAAGTGAGGAAAATGTTATAACAAGTTACATTGTGAAAGTCTCCTATGTTAGTGGTGCAATATTTTCAAGTAAGCCGAGTAAGTTCATTTAGCCTACTCTGTATTCACCAGTTGTTGTTGGAGTGGGTCCCAAATTAAATACGTATTTTTTTATTCCAGTCACGGTTAAATGAGCAGTTTTCTTTTTGCTTTGATAGATGCCATTTTAATTTGCTGGACCCAACTTTATTTACATATCTCAGAACCTTCAACACTATGCTTCCCGTGATCAACAAATGCTGCACAAAAATTAAGGGTGGAGACTACCATCCTTCACGTTCCACTGGCTCCCCATTATACTCAAAATCATACACATCAAATCATATGGCTGCAGCAGTGAGGAAACAATACACTTCTGCAATAAGACTGGATATGACATATGTGAATAAACTGAGATCTGGTCATGTGAACACAGTCCCTGCCAGGCGGGCAAGAGGGTCAGCAGCCACTAAAAAAAAAAAAAAGAAAAGAGCAGTACGGCACGGCAGCAAACGCCCTAGACTAGCTGTTAAGAGTTTCCAAGGATAAATATCTGGATTTTCTTCCTATGCAATGGGATGTGGGACATTTGCTAGGAAATCGGGACTGTCCCCACCATACGGGGACTTTTGGCATGTATGCATATGTGTAAAAAGTACACTACATTAGCCTCTGAAACGACTATTACAACTGGGTTGACTGTTACTGGCTGAAAGCATCTCAGTCAATAGGGGAGGCAGCCGAGCGCTTATTGACAGGAAGGAAGCCAATGATGGAGTGGGGAAAATTTCACTCTCCAGGTGAAATGATCCAGGAAATAGAAGACAGTCAAAAAGCATGACTTCCAAACAGAGTTTTCTTTAGCCTAGTGTAGTACCAGAATACATATTTGCTGTAACGTGTATTTCTTTTAAAACTAAACATTTGAGACGTATATAATTAAAAGATGTGCATGGCGGAGACATTTTATGGAACTATTTTGCAATTACTTTAAGTAAAATCTTAACAAAAAAAAAAAATATATATATATATAGTATATATATATATATTTTTTTTTTCTTTGTATGTCTATTTCAGATTTAAGCAGAATGTATATGGTTCTTTTTTAATTCACTATTATGTACACATGGTTAAGGTGTGCTTCAGGGATTAGCTATAATCATTTTAGCAATCTTTATTATTATTATTAGTGTCAGAACTGGATCAATATAATCACTTCTCCTGATATGCACCCTTGCACCTCCAGTTTATGAAAGTCAGTAATGATTTCTAAATGTGCCATTCAGTACCCTGTAACATTGTGGGAGTAAGGAATGTTACTGGAATAGGTTTCCAGCTTTGAGTTAGATGCAAGTTAATTGGTATTGAATCAGCCCCCCAGGAAACAACAAGGAGAATCATGTAAATTTAGTCACTTTCTTACACCATTTTGACCAAGAATAAATTGTTACCACAGCCTCTTGCATAGAATAATTTCACAATGGAAACACAAGACAGTAGTCATTTGTTTATATTGCAACAAGTCAGCATTGAGATTGACTCACTATGTGTTAGGTAAAATAGGGCCCTTCTTTTCTAGAAATGATTACTCCAATGCAGTGCTTAGGCTTAGACATACATCACAGTCCAGACCAGAACATCACACTGCTCTTACATTAAGGCAAGCTGTAAACACAACAAGGAGAGTCATACTGCCCATTCCCTTTGGACCATGCGCTGCTCGTCTTTGTGACCAATCCATCAATCAACTGCACTCCTTCATCCAGTCATAACCCAACCCACATGTGCAACAATAATGACTGACTCAAAGCAAACCTTAATTAAACAAGCCAAAATGTTACCTATTTGCTCAATATTATTTAACAAGCAGAGTGTGCATAATTTGGTTATTATCCCAGTTTGGGAGTGTCTGTGTTGAGTAGGGTAGTTTGCTTGTGCTAGTGTATTTTGGCACTAGTTCTCCAGATTCACTACATGGAAATACATAGTCAGCAGGAGATGGAATTTTGGTTTCAAATTATATTGGCTTCTAATCTGGGTGAATACCCATGCTAAATTGAAGCTCATGGGTTTGGTTTCTTTTTGGGGTTGCTTTGGGTCAATCAGTGGGGATGCACAACTGGGTTGGGTTTATTGTTGGGTTGTTGACTTCATATTTAACTGTGTGGGCCACTATATTAGTAGCTTATGTACATCTGTGAAATGACTACTACAACTTTAGCAAAGCATGAACACAAATACAATTTACAATGTTTACCAAAAAGATGTGTCTATATAACTGGGTCCACATTCGATTGCCACTTGTTGTTTGAAAGTATATAATCCCCATTTAAGGTTCGTTAAAACATGTTGGCAGTAGCAGGAAACAGCAGTATGACAATGCAGAAGAAAGTGGTTTGATGCTTAAACAGCTTATGTCCAGTGTAGCTGTTCCCAGTCTTTGCTAGTGCTGTTGGTTTTTGGCTAATGATTTTATTTATTTTTTTATTTTTTTTACAAAATCCCTTTTTGTGAGAATATAAAGGGCTACTTTGGATTTAACTCACTCTTTCTAAACCTGAATAAAAGCTTCAGATATACTAGAGAAATTGCTGCTTTAGCTCCTTTATATGCACAATGTATATGATAGGACATGCTATTAACCTCCTGCAGATTTCATTTAAAGAAGATAGGCTTACATTTGTCATTGATTTGAATTCCCTGATGCTGGTGCCTGGCAAGAGGTCTCTTCACAAGACAAGCACAGCTTTCACAGCTAAAATAATAGTATAATGGCTTAGAATGAAGGAGGTGCTGTAGAAGTCTTTAGATTGGTAGGAGAATGGTAAAGCTAACTAGCCATGAGGTTACTTCCTGCTGTTACCAATAAAACAAGTGTTATTGTATCGAAGTCGTGGTATAGTAACGAGAGCTTTAGTAGCAAGTAATTTTCAAACAAAATGAGTTAAATCAATCAGTTAATGCTTTGAAACTGAGTCGATGAGGTAGTTTATGAACGCATTTCTCATTAAAAAGCTTAATTGTCGCAGGTCACCTACATCACTTCCTGTCTCAACGACTAGATAAGGGGAACTTGTGAATCAAAATGCATTGAAAAATGAATGGAAGCAAAATTCGCTGTTCTGGAAACTACTATAGTACAGAGAGGCGGCTCTCCCACCAGCGAGCAGCAGCCAAATGGAAATAAAAAATAATAGGAATATCTATGTTGCGTATAGTTTGTAAACTTCATTTCAAATTGTGCATTCTGTCATGCAGAATGTACATTTATTTAGAACACTTCACATATAAAATGCTGATTTATGATTATCTGACGTGTGGGTAAAAATAAGACGGCAAGGATTAAATAAATAAATAAATAAAAATTAAACCCTACTAGTCATTTACCCTCTTTCGGGGGGATTTTTTGCCACAGCTTACCATATACAACTCTTTTAATGTGCATTTTGCAATCTTTTTTTGGTTAAAAAGAAAAAAAAAACACCATAAGCCATCTATGTATTATTGGTTGGAATTTATTTTCTTATGTTGACATCTACTTTTGTCTGTATTAGTATGTACGATTGCAGGCTACAAATAAATACGTTTGAAGTGCCTTTCATGTTTGTAGTTGTTAGCTATATTACACATGTATACCATGTATGTAACACTTCATTATATATTTATTAAGCTTTTAAAATTACGATAGAACTCCCTACCCAATACACAATTTGTTTATCATTAATTGTTCAGTGAATCTTCTAATCATGCATTTTCTCTGGTACTCTTTGCTCGCCTCTGCGATAAATAAACTCAAAATGATTAGAGGTCGAACACTTACAGTATTATAAGAACTTTTTATATGCATACAAACGTGTGAAGGTGAAAGTGTACATTGTACATAGTGTGAGGGGAATCTGACAACATTAAATACGTTTAGGCAAATTCCATGTCAATGATCTCGATCACATTCCTAGTGGATCTGTGTGCCCTTGTACGCCTGTTCGTTCTTGTGTGGATTAAACACAGGTGTTAAAAGCCAAGAACACAATCGCCAAAAGAAACTTTATTGTAATATCTAATATGCCGTTTTCTATACCAAGATTTCAAATTTATAATTCAAACAAAATGTTTTACATTAAGAAAGACTTCAAAGAGCTCAAAAGGCATCGACATTTCAGCTTTTCAGTCACTGAACTTTAGAAAATGTCATTCTGTTCTGCTGGTGGAATGATGAACATTTGAAAACCTTCACTTAAGGAATAGTTATTGACAAGGTGGTCATTACCAGCCATTAACAATCACCTTGGGTTCCTAATGGCCCTTATGATCTAAAGGTGGTCACAGTAGAACCAGACATGGTCCAATTAACATTACACTACAGACTTTCATTTAAGAGATATATACAGTGGCAACATGAGTAATGTACTATCAAATACTTTGACACATTTTTTGGTACAATTACTTTACATATCAGCATACAGTTGACTCGTCCACCCCAATTGCCTACAAGTTCAAATTCAAAACGCTGGACAAAACAGCAAAATTGGTCAATGGTAACTGCTACCTTTTTTCTTCTTTGTGGTGTTCAGCGGGAGACCTTCAGTGTCTGGCAGGATTAGAATAGAAATTGCAAATCAGGTGGTGAAGCTATTGTCTAAAAGCAGGACATTTTGATCTGGCATCCACACAGTCAACTGCGGGGGACAATGTTATTTTCTGTAGTGCTTAAATCCCATCAGTGGGGAAAGCTGCTGGGCACTTTGCTTTCATAACTTTGGTTTACCTTAATTTTTGTAGCACTTAGGAATTATGTGATGCTCACAAAAATGATCTAATTATAATTCTATAAGGATTAGCTATGTTTTTTTTTTTTTATTGCATATATATATATATATATATATATATATATATATATATATATATATATATATGTTGTTTAAAGGAAGCAAGTACATTATATGGGTGAGTTGGAGTTCTGCCAGCCCACAAACCTAACTGGGGCTAACATATCTTTGATATCGATCTGCTGCTGATGGAAATAAACAAGTCTGATTTGAAACTGCTTAAATCAATCCTAGTGGCAGACAGCAATGTGGCTTTAAAGACCCCACAACAGTCCCTTGATTTTCAACACAGAATGAGAATGTATGGCAGAAACTGGAGAATAGTGTGGTGGTTAAAAAAAATAGCTTTGCCTGAGTTCAAATGAAAATAAAGTTGATGCAAAACAGAGGATCAACAGCGAAACAACAAAAGGGAATTGCAATGCTGCTCTAGTTTAATGCGAGATAAGAACATGTTTTTAAAGCCTTGGCTATTACACCTTTTAATGCAGTAATCAAACAAGTGAAAAGTAGAGATTACAGTTAAGCGGTTTCTCCTTGGGCACACAATAGCAGAAAGGATGTCTGGAAATGTGTGTGTATGATATTAAATGAATCCTAATATAAATTCTTCCCTTTGGTCAAACAGCAGATATTTCCTTCAGCAGCAGCAGCAGGAGTGCGCATTAAGGAGTTGCAATAGAAACAAGTGATTGTGAAACCCACAGACAGTTTCCTTTAATATGTACTTTATGTAGTTTTATGATTAAATTCCAAGAAAAACTGAAGACTTGGCAACGACTAGAAAGCTGCCACAGATTACATCTCTTTATATCAGCTCAAGTTTTAAAATGTTAAAACATCCATTTGTGAATGTTCAGACTATTAAAACATTCATTCATAATATCAAAGTCTGTAATATATTTAAATGTCAGTAATGACATTAAGTTAATTTACAGGTTAACTTTTACAGGTACAGTTGGCGCTGCTTTATCGGGACACCTCAGGAGAAGTAAAAATATCCTGACTAAGCAGCTGCCCCATATATATATACAGTACTGTGCAAAAGTTTTAGGCAGGTGTGAAAAAATGCTGTAAAGTAAGAATGCTTTCAAAAATAGACATGTTAATAGTTTATATTTATCAATTAACTAATTGCAAAGTGAGTGAACAGAAGAAAAATCTAAATCAAATCCATATTTGGTGTGACCATCCTTTGCCTTCAAAACAGCATGGCCAGCCCAATCTCCAGACCTGAACCCCATTGAAAACCTCTGGAATGTGACCAAGAGGAAGATGGATGGTCACAAGCCATCAAACAAAGCCGAGCTGCTTGAATTTTTGCGCCAGGAGTGGCATAAAGTCACCCAACATCAATGTGAAAGACTGGTGGAGAGCATGCCAAGACGCATGAAAGCTGTGCTTGAAAATCAGGGTTATTCCACCAAATATTGATTTCTGAACTCTTCCTAAGTTAAAACATTAGTATTGTGTTGTTTAAAAATGAATATGAACTTAACAACACTGCATCTTTTTTGTTATTTTGACCAGTTGGCATTTTCTGCAAATAAATGCTCTAAATGACAATATTTTTATTTGGAATTTGGGAGAAATGTTGTCAGTAGTTTATAGAATAAAACAAAAATGTTCATTTTCCCCAAACACATACCTATAAATAGTAAAACCAGAGAAACTGATAATTTTGCAGTGGTCTCTTAATTTTTTCCAGAGCTGTATATATATATATATATATATATATATATATACACACAGTATATATAATTTGATTATAAAATGTGTTTGATAATCATTTTCTTATGGGGTGTAACATTTTAGAAACTAGCAGCATCTGTTTGGTGGCTTCTAGTCAAAAAGACATTTTTAAGAGCTATTTCATATTGTACGCCTGTATCTTTATTGTAGAATAATGTGTAAAACAGGTGCCAGTAAACAAGGCAATGATGGATCTGTAGCACGCTGCACTCTGGGCCAGAAAAATCATGCATTCAGTTCCAACTTAAGAACAGAATTGGCAGCAACCCAGAGTTGTGCTGGAGGGCAGTTCTTCAATTAAGATGTATAACAAATATCTCTGCATTGAAGATAGAAAGATCCCATGGTTCTTGTACAAGAGTAAGGCACTGGTTTCCCCAGATAAGATTGGATTAGCCCACACCAGGAAAGGCTGCTTTGCAAACAGTGATTCAAATTAAATACAGACGGCTGATCCAAATGACTGACAGTTGCTTTACCATAAAAATGACAATTAAAGCACTCATGTGCATAAGCTAGGACATACATGGCATGATGGAGCACAATAAAATTTGCAGTGACTAGGGTTGTACAATATTTAAGAACTTGAAACAGGTTATAAAGATCTATAGAAATACCTTAACTCTCATAAGGACATGTTGGAAAACTGACTTTCCTGGTAACCTCGGGTCCAACCGGACCCCAGCAATAAAACAACATATAACTAACAACTGGAGTAAATTAATGAATTAAAATGTGTATATGAACACTTTGTTTTGCTTTTCCTTTACTTCTAGCGATAGTTTTTGTATAATTCACATTGTAAGTTTAAACAGAAAATACAGTACATATCTTTGACCTGTTTGGACAAATAATATTATTTAATATACCATATGGAGCCAGCCAACTGCATGCCACACAACAGAAATGTAATCATTGGGATGGCCTAAGGTGTCTGTAATATTTATTGATTTTGCCCTTTTACAATAACAAAAAGTTAATGGAATATTCAAATGGATTATTTCCTATGCCACGGATATGCAGTATATTATAAAACCACTTATAACTTATCTGGGCCCAAAGTATTGCTTTATTTAATATCCTGCAGATAAAACCTGACAGCTTAAGTGACAGAATAAGTGATACTGTACATGTTTCTTACTGTACTAGTAATGCCATTCAATATTAAAAGTCTTCATTTTCAAAGCATTCATTTTTCAACAGCTGGACATTAATGGTTATTATACCATGGCTGCAAGTAGTTATTTTCAATTATCTGAAATTTCCTGTTGAATAGCCTGTGATTTCAAACACATTTTTGGTTTTCTAATGAATATAAATGTGCATTGGTCTGTTAGCTATGAGGACTAGTATTAACAGTATGTTGTTTACTTATACAGAGCTGTGGTATAATGCTCACCGTAAGCATTCAAATCTATTAAACATTATAAAGACAAAATAAGAAACAGTACAAAACTCAAAATAATTCACATGGACCTACATAACCAATTACTCATAACACAGACTGTAAGTGGGGTAGGTTTAATCCCACACCACAAAACGTAGATGGGACAGGGGGTGGGGCAGTAGATACAGTGGATAAGGTAAGTGAGTGGCTGCCTGTGCTGACTATGGCAGGATGCAGTGTAAAGCCCTATGCAGCAATTAACACTCTGAATAAGCCATGGAAAAACAAACATACTGAAAAATAATTTTCTAGACTGAATGAGATATTAAGGATGGTGCAGTTTACATGAGGCTGCCAGACTGCGTCAGGTATTTATAATGCAGATCGAGGTACTGTATTGGGACAGTCTGTCTGACAGAGTAAAAACAAATTGTGAATAAGTAATACACCACTGACTCTGGGGTGCGTTTATAAATGTATGTACATTGTTTGCTCCTAAACAATAAACTACACTTATTAACATTGGGTGTATTTTTAAACCTCTCTACGACTGTTATAAAACACAGAAGTTGTCATTTAAAAAAAAAAGGATACTTCCTTTATATTTCTTCTCAGATAAAAGCACTACAGTAAAGCTTTTCAAGAGAAATATATAGTTATTATAGACATTTATCATAATGGAACCCCTAGATACACTGAGGAAGCAAAAGATGGTTGAGATATTATATGCTGGATTTCTTGCAGGGCTGGTTTCAAATTAAAAAGACCTTCTATGTTGAAGGTAATCCACATTTAAAAGTACAATTAACTATCCCAGCACCAGTATGGGCATTGGCAGCTCATCAAAAGTCCCCTTAATAACTCAGACTATATACAGTGGAGAATATAAGCCATTGAGCTAGAGCCTGAACATCACAATTGGCATTAAAAACAGCAAAACTTGCTTAGTTTTGGATATGTATGGGGGTGGTAAAGCTTATGTGGGGTTTGTAAGATTACTAAATCACATTATAAATGAAAGTCAGATATGAGTCAAATTCCCAGAAGTACTACTGTAACTCCTCCACTACATCTGCTAGCCCTCACCATCTATCCAGACAAATATTGTTGTACCTTTTGGTCTGAATGACAAAGGGGGGTCCAAAGAGCAAATTTCCATGGCCCACATGTTTTATTTTGAGTAGCACACAGATCCTGATTAAATACATGTTAATTGCACAACAGGTCACAGATTCTTTGCTATTTAAATGCGCTATCTTTCGATTTATCAATCATATTTCATACCCATCTTGCCTGTCTTGGTTACAGTGAGTCAGAAAGGCACAACATAATCTTGTCCTGTAGGCATCTTTGATTCGCTGTAACTAGGGTGACCAGACGTCCCGATAAAATCGGGATCATCACGATATTAGGGGCTTTGTCCTGCGTCGAGGTACTATCAGGACGCCATTTGTCCCAATTTTTAGAGTAAATGTTGAAAAAACCAGGCGTAAAAAGGGGATTTTTTTATTTTCTCATTAGGAAATTTTGTATATGTGGTTGCTGTACTGTCTCGCGGTGCAACAGCATACTCTACTGGTTAAGGGCGTGTTGTTGATTGAGTTGTTTGCATTGCATCTATGCGGCTATCCAATCACGTTAACCTGCAGTCATATGATGTGGTATGCGTCATGTGTTTTTCTTGGTGCATGCGCCTTTGCGTTCGGTTTTACTGGCGAAATGTCATGATGGCTGGTGTTGTTGACAAGACTGTCACTAAAAAGCAAAAAAGAACCGAATGCAGTGGGGGAAAAATGGAGTTCGAGTTAAATGTTTAATAAAGCAATACATATTATTTCTTTAATACGTACAAACAATAAACTCTTTTCTACTCACAGAGAGGTTTACTTGAATCAGTGTGTCTTTCAGTGATGGTAAAGCTTTTCAGATATATTTTCTTTATTTTCTTATCTTTGTAGTAAGCTACAACTACGGATGGATTGGTACACTTTTTTTTAAGTCCATGGACATATTCACACATCACCTGTGACGTCACCTACCTCTGTTCAAATTATTATTTTCTTAAAGACACAGTGCTCCATTACATTGAACTTCGATCAAACTCAAGGCTAACAAATGTAAACAAACTAAAATACTAATAAAGAACGTATGAATGTTTTAACCACTTTAAAGATATTCACTTTTAGTTTTAAACATTTGGTTACTCTCGTAATGTACTTCAACATGTTGGCCTACACACTGTTAGTACTGTCTTAAGTATACATAAAAAACTACAGTAAACAGTGCATGTAAAATTGACCATCCATATTGCCTAAACGTGGATTGTAAAATTGAATCTTAAAACAATGAGGAACATTGTGCAGTATATGTCAGGATGCCAGCCACTTCACCTGTATCAACCCCTGCACCTGATCCAGCCGCTACTTCACCTGAGGCAGCCGCTTCTCCAGCGGTACAGCCAGCACCACCTGGCACTCAAGAGGCTGGTAATGATGGCACTGTTTATTACACTATGACTCCTGGTGTTGAAGTTGCAGGTAGAAGGGGTTATTTTGAGGGAAGTTCCAGGGCCCACATCATATACAAAAAATAATAATTGATGAGAGCGCATTGAGTGCTTTTCGCCTATTGATTGACATGGATACGCTTCACCATATAAAATTTGGACTGAAGCAGAAGCCCACCAGGAACTACAAGATGATCTCTGATCAATGCCCTTGGAGGAATTAGAAGCTTTCATTGCACTAGTATATGCCCGTCGAGCATTTGGTGCCAGAAGCCTGGGTTACTGTTGATAGCTGTGCCAAATGTACAAAGACAGTCTGCGGTAAGTGCACTGCATATTTTGAAAAGCACAGGATCTGTGTGATTTGTGCCAGCACTTAGACTTTGTAAACGATTGGTTGCATATATGCGCTTTGTTATTCAGGCAATATAAACCCATTTATTTTATTAAACTTATTTGCATCATTTCAGTTGTAGTTTTGTATGTACCTGATATACCTGTATATACACAAGTCTATTTTCAAATATTTGTTGATTTCATTTTGTACCGTTTTTTGAGGTTGTGCTTTGTCTGTATATAAACACATTTCTGTTAAAATGTCTGTTTATTTACAATGTTTCGGTTGTGTAGATGCTTTATATGACATTCCTGAATAAAACTACGACTTATATTCAATTGTTTGACCTTTCATTATAATATTTATGTTGTTTTTAATATGCCGGTCAAATTGACCGGTCATGGTTGTTCTAGGTATGCTTATAAACGCGGCCATTCTAGTTTTAAAGTCTGGTTTCTACATCTGTTTTTAGCATGAATTTCACTATTGTAGTGTTAACTGACTCACCTCATGTTGTAACAGTAGCATGGTTCATACTACTAGGGTTTGCACCAATAAGAGTCTACTGTACATTTCTATATTCACCCCAGAACTCTAACATATTGTAGCATGCACGGGGGAAGGCAGCAGCAGGGCTGGTAGGTGACGTAATCACAAACGAAGACAGAAGCCTGATATACGCCCTCCGCCTGTGTGTGGATTGCCTTGTCCTGTGTGATGCGTCTGCCTGTGTTAACCGAGATTGCTACAATATGTTTCAAAATACATCAATACAATATAATACTGCTGAACGTGTATAGCACCATATCTTTACACTATACATGTATACAAGATGTTTTATATTTGAATACAAAATAGGGGAGGGGTGTGTATTTCTAATTGGCTCCACAAGTGCCATTTGCAGAACTGTAAAGAGATTTGTTTCCAAAGACATTTTTTGATTAATTTGTATTGCTGATTGTACATTACGTTTTTACATGTTTATCACTGACCTGGAATCAATATACTGAGTTAGTGAACATAAAAATAACCACGTCCTGTTTTACCCTGTGCTTTCTATGTGGTTTACAATGTATCTTGTTGTGACATGGATGGCTTGTGTGGTGACGTCAGGCCAGCAAATGAATGGGTATCAACACCAGACTGGGGTAAAGAAAGCAGTGATGTGGGGCCCCCGAGTGGCACATCCAGTAAAGGCGCTCCACACAGGATGTGCCCTATAGCCTGGAGATCGCAGGTTCGAATCCAGGCTATGTCACAGCCGACCGTGACTGGGAGTTCCTAGGGGGCGGCGCACAATTGGCTGAGCACTGCCCGGGGAGGTGAGGGCTTAGGTCGGAAGGGGAATCCACGCTCACCGCGCATCAGCGGCCCCTGTGGCCGATAGGGCACCTGTGGTTCTGCAGTGGAGCCGCCAGATCTGTGTTGTCCTCCGGCACTATAGGTCTGGTGGCATTGCTGTGGATCTGCAGTGCGAAAAATGACGGCTTGGCAGGAGCACGTTTCGGAGGACGCGTGTTCCAGCCGCCGTTTCCCGAGTCGGTGGGGGGGTTGCGAGCGGTGAGCCGAGGATACAGATAATAATTGGGCATACTAAATTGGGGAGAAAACCGGGGTAAAAAAAAAAATAAATTAGCGACGACTAAATTTAAAAAAAAAAAGAAAGCGCTGATGTGTGAGTTTTATTGATAAATGAAAAGATTTAACAAACCAGAAATACTTTGCAAAACAAAACATTGACCAAAACAAACAGACAAAACACAAAACAAAGGGAACACTTATTTGTTTCTTTAGTTCTTGCTGTCTTGCTCTCTCGTTCCACCTCTGAACACCCAAACTCGTTCAGCCACAGCTGCGGGTTTTCATACATGTGACTGTCTCCAAATTAGCAATAAATTAATTAATCTGGAGATGGTCACATTCTACACGTTTTTAGCATGGATGGGAAATTTTAACCCTGTCCATGATGCAAAATAACAATAACAAAAATGTTGTGTTTTTATAAACTAAACAATACAGTTAAATAATAATAACACAAATACAAAATAATACACACACACACAGGGGCGGGGTGTACCTTGTCACACTTGTTAAATGCACTTGTTCTGTGAGAACTGCATTTTCATTTTGGAGTGAAAGGTTAGCTAGAATACATAAAATCAAAATCCTGTGAGCTATAAAAATGCAAGTGTTACATTCCAAACAGTAAACAGGCACAAACTGCGAGTAGGACTTTGACCTCCAGGGTTTTTTTATGCTTTGGAATCTCAACCCCTTTGGTTAAAAAGCTTATGACACTTGGATGATGTGGAGCATGACTTTATCTGGGTGTTTTCCAGGTTTGTCATTATCAACCTCTGCTGTGCAGGTCCATGCAGCGTCTACCATACAATGGCCTCCAAGCATCTTTCAGTGTGCTCCCCGATGAGAAAGTTTAATGCAAAATATGTACAATATCTTCAGAGTATAACCCATCTCTGAACCTTGGGGACATACAGCGAAATGAACAAACAGTGTCTTGTCTTCCAGAAAGCAAACAGTCTTTCATATCTCAAACTACTTTCCCTCCCATTTTAATTTTGGACATTGTAATTATTTCTTCTTAGGATCCTCCAGTTTGCAGAAATGTGTTTTCAAACACCAATGAACCTTCAGAGGTTGGTTCTTAAAAGCTGTTTAAGAGACAGTAAGTGTAATTCAAACACCGTTCCAAGCAACGCTGCACACAAAGGTTCTCTCTAAATAATGAAAACAGCTGGAGCATAGCCAAAGACTTCAACAATTTGTTGGCGTTATTACAACAAAACACTTTCACCTAGTTGTATTTCTCATTTGTTATCTGGCGCACGGATTGTCTCAGATAATCAGGTTCTAAGTCTAGCAGCACACTAGAACTGTGATTAAAGGGCATTATCATCTTGTGAAGAATTGCTGATGGGAAGGTAATAGACAGTCGTAAGAGAGGCCACTTACAAGGTTAGCTACTAAAGTAATCCCCCCTAGTTTGCCGAGCAGCAGCCACTTTAACCAGATTACAGATCTGAAGCATTTGTAAACTACATGACTGCTAGGGAGTGATTTGAGTCGATATATGTTACAGGAAAGCGTGAAAAAAATAAAAATGTTTATTGGTGAGGACATGGAAACAATGCTGTATTGTATTTTGTTTGCAATGATGTGCCATTTCTCTCTCTCTCTCTCTCTCTCTCTCTCTCTCTCTCTCTCTCTCTCTCTCTCTCTCTGTGTAGATCTCCACACTAAAGTATCACCCTGTGGCCCTCTACATATGTTTATTAAACATATGTAGAGGGGCAGCAGTGTGGAGTAGTGGTTAGGGCTCTGGACTCTTGACCGGAGGGTTGTGGGTTCAATCCCCAGTGGGGGACACTGCTGTTGTACCCTTGAGCAAGGTACGTTACCTAGATTGCTCCAGTAAAAAAAAAACAACTGTATAAATGGGTAATTGTATGTAAAATAATGTGATATCTGTATAATGTGAAATAATGTATAATGTGATATCTTGTAACAATTGTAAGTCGCCCTGGATAAGGGCGTCTGCTAAGAAATAAATAATAATAATAATAATATTTCAGTAGTTCGGGACAAACACCAATCACAAAATGTTTTAGTACAAATATTTATTGTAGAGAATGCGGAGTATGCGATTTAACAGAAAAGTATGCTGTATATACACATTCATTTGGCATCAAACCTAACTTGGTTTGAGGGTTCGCTGCCTGGCCAACTGGACGAGGCTGAGACCCCCATTTGATAAAACATAAAAACTGTTGTTAAGAAAGGTGGAGATGGGGAGGTGGTGGGTTACGATGAAATCAAAACGCAACTGAGAGATAAGTGAAGAGGGTATTTATAGTGCTAACAATTTAAATTAGCTAATGTGTAAATTGAATGATTCAATTTGGTGATGCGGAGATTGGTGTCTGACCCTCCTCCCGAACTTTAATTATAAATTTCATTTCAGTAGTTCGGGACAAACACCAATCACAAAATGTTTTAGTACAAATATTTATTGTAGAGAATGCGGAGTATGCGATTTAACAGAAAAGTATGCTGTATATACACATTCATTTGGCATCAAACCTAACTTGGTTTGAGGGTTCGCTGCCTGGCCAACTGGACGAGGCTGAGACCCCCAAAAAGAACAAGCCGGTCTCAATGCCACAATTAGAATTGAATATAGCCCACTTGAAGGTTTAGCCAACCTTTAACAAATGATCATCAGCACGCAGGAGAGGAAAACAAAACCCATTTTTTGGGAAATAAACCTCTGGGAATCCATGGCTGATTCGATTGCCCTTCCTCCAGGCAGGCTACTAACACTTAAGAGCACATTTCTGTAAAAGCATTTTTAGGCTCCATAATATTTGTTATGTAAACTTGGTAAGCACTGGAGGATCAACGACCTAACCGTTTGATAAGAGTGTCTGGAACTCAGTGGGAAAAAGCTGCTACGATTCTGAAGGAAGGACCGGAAAACTGCTCAGCTGCGAATCCGGACCTGGAAATAAATCAGGTGAAAGAAGAACAAATGTTGGGTGACGATTGTTCAGTTTTCGTTAATAAACAGCGGGCCTGAGGGTGATGCGCCCTGAGAAAGATGGAGATGGACAAGAGAGAAAGGGGTCATATGGGCCAACATGGGAGTTTAATTTATAAACAAAATTGAAAAGCTTTCTCTAATCTTCCTGGTCCGTTTTACTTCTTTTGAGCAGGAAGGAAAGGGTATCAGATGAGGGGATTGCTAGGTCAGAGATTAAGGGGTGAATCTGGGGGTTGAATTTGAGAGCGATGTAGACTCCCAGCACCTATGGGAACCCAAGAAGGCCAAGAAAAAGAGCTGTAAGGTTTTATCTAAAACAGGCAGGAGTAGCTGGAGCAGATGAGAGGCACCAAGAGAGTACGTTGATGGCAATAGGTAGGCAAGCAGGAGGAGAAAGAGATTCTGATAGTTGAAGCCCTTTCAGGATTAGTGAAATTTGTGAGTTGCAGAGTGTAGAGCTGGGACACTGAAATTGAGTTGAGTTTGTAGAAAAACTTGATGCCGGAAATTCAAATCTTATAGCTCTGTTCTTAAGGGACATAAAACAGGATGACACTACGGGCACTGGAAATGATGGAAAGGAATGTTGAATGCAAAGTGAAATTTTAAAGCAATTCCAGGATGACCGGTACATTTGCAGTGAGCGGGGATTGATGCTGAGAAGAGTGGTTTCTTGAGCCTGCAGAAATCAGGGAATGCAGCAGGTGGCTCACATGAATGTGTCTGAGTTTGCAGGAGGTCGTCTTCGGAAGCCAATGCTCTGAATCTCTGCGTTTGGAAACGAGAAAGAGAATCAATTATATTCAGGTGGCCGAGAATGTGTTGAGCTCTGAAAATGAACTGATGAGTAACAGATAAACAGGTAATCCTTCTGAATATTCTCATTATATGGTGGGAGAATGAACGATCTTGTTAAAGATTTAGACTGAAGGTGAATTGTGAGTGGAGAAGAATGGATTTTGAGCCCAGAAGGCCCCCAAAAGGAGTGCGGCTACAGCAAATGGACACACTTTGCGCAATGACGAGGAGTGATCGGTTATAGGAATAATGCTGAATTCGTTGGGCCATGGAGCAGAAAACCAATTTTCCCTTGTAGTATCCTCCAAAGCCAAGAGAGGGAGCTGCATCTTTGAACGGCTGAATGTCTTTGTGCAGCAGGAGACAGTTGTCGTAAAAGAAAGTACTGCATTCCTTTCTTTTAGTAGGAGCTCCCACAGGCGGAGTTCCTTGCGAAAAAAAAGGAACCAAACCATAAGTATGACATCATTGAGGGAATCGACAGAAAGGATCAAATAAAGAGAAGGTAGGAGATAAAAGCTCTGCCTCGAGGATTTATCCTCATTGCGTACAAATTGCAAAGCATATGACATGGTTTATTTAAATTTCAAGAAAGCTTTTGACAAAGTCCCACATAAAAGATTAATTTCTCATATTGAACGCAGTAGGGATTCAATGAAATGCATGCACGTGGATTAGGGAGTAGTTAACATGTAGAAAACAGAAGGCCTCCAGAGTATGCAGTATTGCGGCCCTGACTGATATTCAAAGAAATGGGAATGGTTTTGAAAGTGTTTGAATAAACTGCCGGTAAGCTGAAAGAAGAAAAGCATCTCACAGAGAAGAGACCACTATGGGGTCGTGCTGGACACCCATGGCGGCCAGGGAGGTCACTGCAGGGGCCTGCTGAATGCCTGCAGTGAGGGGAGGGTAGCCTAAAAGGTTACATTTGGAAGACCGCGGAGGTAAGGAATAGAAGGGGGCAGTGGGGCCCTGTTGAAGCTCGCAGCTGGTAGAAACCCGTTTGACAGAGAAGGGAGCACTATGGGGGCCTGCTGGACGCCCATAGTGGCCAGCAAGGTCACTGCAGGGGCCTGCAGTGATGGGGGGTGGGGAATGCGGGAGCAGCCGCACCCAACTGTAATTACTGATTAGAGGAGACATCAAAAATAGAGCAAGGTAACCAGTGGTGTATTACAGGGATCAGTATTAGGTCCTCTGCTATTCCTAATCTACATAATGATTTAGATTATGGCATAGTAAGCAGACTTGTTAAATTTGCACACAACACAAAAATAGGTGGAGTGGCAAACACTGTTGCAGCAGCGAAGGTCATTCAAAATGATCTAGACAGCATTCAGAACTGGGCAAGCACATGGCAAATGACATTTAATAGAGAAGTTTAAAGTACTGCACACAGGCAAGAAAAATGTGCATTATAAATATCATATGGAAGATACTGAAATTGAAGGAATCTTTGAAAAAGACCTAGGAGTTTATGTTGACTCAGAAATGTCTTCATCTAGACAATGTGGGGAAGCTGTAAAAAGGCCAACAAGATGCTCGGATATATTGTGAAAAGTTTTGAATTTAAAATCAAGGGAAGTAATGTTAAAAATGTACAATGCATTAGTAAGACCTCACCTAGAATACTGTGTTCAGTTCTTGACACTTCATTAAAAGAAAAAGGATATTGCTGCTCCAGAAAGAGTGCAAAGAACAGCGACCTGTCCCGGATTTAAAACACATGTCGTATGCAGACAGGCCAAAAGAAAAGAAGCTATTCAGACTTGAACAAAGACTACGCGGTGATCTGATTCAAGCTTTCAAAATCCTAAAAGGTATTGACAACGTCAACCCAGGAGACTTTTTGAACCAGGACCAGGGGTCACAAATGGAAATTAGACAAAGGGGCATTCAGAACAGAAAATAGGAGGCACTTTTTTACATAGAAAATTGAGGGTCTGGAACCAACTTAGTAATGTTGAAGCCGACACCCTGGGATCCTTCTTGAACCTTCTTGATGATACTCTGAGATCAATAAGCTACTAACAACCAAACGAGCAAGATGGGCTGAATGGCATCCTCTTGTTTGCAAATCCTCCCATGCTCCCATGTAGTTTAAATGGCCTAGGAGGGACAGAAGATTGCGTTTAGTAGGGGGGGGGGGGGGGGAGGGGGGGGGGGACCGGACCGGACCGGACAGAAAAGTGGAAATATAAAAAATACAATCCCCTGAGGACAGGCTCAATGGGCATGAAAATGTGTTTGATATATTGGCTTTAGCCAGTCATGCGTTTTTCCCAGCAATTTTGATTAAGAATATGGCGTGGTCGATTTGCATATTGCAGGGAGCAATCTTCGTGAGGGACTGTTGATGCTGCTACGAAGATAAAGCTGGAGCCGGGAGATCGTCCAGTCTCTGATTTCAGGAGTTGCGGAGGAATGAGTGGCCAGGCGGGAGCCACAGCAGACAGGAGAAGCTGACATCTGGGCAGAGAAGTTTGGAGTGGTAATACCGCCGACCGAAGTTGTGGTGGAGTTGGCCCGGGAAGGGCTGGTTGAACTGGTTGCGTGGATCTCGGCTCCGGGGAAACAGCAAACAGATCGTCATCCGTCGAAACGGAATAATCCAGAATGCAGACCATGATGCGTGCATGTACGATGAAATCAAAACGCAACTGAGAGATAAGTGAAGAGGGTATTTATAGTGCTAACAATTTAAATTAGCTAATGTGTAAATTGAATGATTCAATTTGGTGATGCGGAGATTGGTGTCTGACCCTCCTCCCGAACTTTAATTATAAATTTCATTAAGGGCTGGATAACATTGTATGGTTACATTTTTAAGTGCTTTTTTCGAGTGGATGCTGATACTATCAGTGCTCCTCTGAATTCTTTAAAAGCTGACAATACAGGACTATGCTGCACAGTGGATTCCATCATCATCTCTAAGTAATAGGTATTACCTAAATCTCTGTTTATCATTTCGAAAGATCAGCTGTAAAGAGCTGTAGCAGGGGAACCGCATGGGAGGCAAATTATAGTGGAGGCTTATTTTGATCAATGTAATTTTTATGTTGCATTGGTTCATTAAAAAAAAAAAAAACATACATACATACAGTATGTTGCAGTTTCACTTGAATTACCAATTCGCAAGGGAGTACCGCTAATACAAAATCAGCCATCCATTAAACTGTAGGCTTGCCAACTACATTTTAGAAATAAGAGCACACAATGATACCAGAACCCTCTTATGTCAAGATAATAACAATCTGACATATAATTGACAGATAATTGTTAACAAACTTCATAATTATATAAACAGGCAGAATACTAACAAAGTGGTTTTAACCTGTGAGCGCTATTTATTTATTTATTTATTTATTTATTTATTTGTCCACCTTATGTCTGAATAATACAAAACAAATCACTAACCTAAATTGATGATTATACACAGTGCAATATGTGAACCATGAAGACTTAAATATACAGTAGTTTACTTAATAATAGGTTACGAAATACTGGAAAGCTTATAAAGTAAGTAATGTGGGGAAGTGGTAGAAGACCAATATTTATGCCTGAGGTTAAGGAAAACATTGTTCCCAGGATAAAGGGTTTTTAGGGGTAGTTACTCAGGCTGACTGCTGACAGCTAAATGAGCTGTCCAGGAAAACTACGTTTCCCAGAAATCAATATTGCTGAATGGCAATCAGCCATCAGCCTACAATGAGTTCACCTCATTAAGTAATAGGCTATTGGGTAATTAACAGTTTTAATGGATAATTCAAGCTATTACTGGATGTATAATATCCTCCCTTGGTCCTCATTGTGAGTTGATGTGTTACGTTGGAGTATGGAGGTGGAAGGAGAGGTTCATAGAGAGATGCATGGAGAGATGCATGGAGAGGTTCATAGAGAGATGCATGGAGAGGTTCATGGAGAGATGCGTTGGAGAGATGGATGGAGAGGTTCATGGAGAGATGCGTTGGAGAGATGAATGGAGAGTTGCATGGAGAGGTTCATAGAGAGATGCATGGAGAGGTTCATGGAGAGATGCGTTGGAGAGATGGATGGAGAGGTTCATGGAGAGATGCGTTGGAGAGATGAATGGAGAGGTTCATAGAGAGATGCATGGAGAGGTGTATGGAGAGATGCATGGAGAAGTTCATAGAGAGATACATGGAGAGATGCATGGAGAGGTTCATGGAGAGATGCATGGAGAGGTTCATGGAGAGATGCGTTGGAGAGATGGATGGAGATGTGCATGGAGAGGTGCATGGAAAGATGCATGGAGAGATGGATGGAGAGGTTCATGGAGAGATGCATGGAGAGGTTCATGGAGAGATGCGTTGGAGAGATGGATGGAGATGTGCATGGAGAGGTGCATGGAAAGATGCATGGAGAGATGGATGGAGAGGTTCATGGAGAGATGCATGGAGAGGTTCATGGAGAGATGCGTTGGAGAGATGGATGGAGAGGTGCATGGAGAGGTGCATGGAAAGATGCATGGAGAGATGGATGGAGAGGTTCATGGAGAGATGCATGGAGAGGTTCATAGAGAGATGCATGGAGAGATTCATGGAGAGATGCGTTGGAGAGATGGATGGAGAGGTGCATGGAGAGGTGCATGGAGAGATGCATGGAGAGATGGATGGAGAGGTGCATGGAGATGTGCATGGTTTAGGTAGAAAAAGAGATTTGTTGTGAGTACTAACTAAAGAGCATTTGGGTACAGGTAAACAGCTTAGCTGCCTGCCATCAGTGAGGGAAATATAGAGAAAGTGTATGGTTTAATTTGGAAAATTACAAATAAAGTACTGTTTGTTTTTAATTATCTGAACTGCGCAATTATTGTCTGAATTGCCACCCTGCATTAGCCACGCTACCACAGTAGGTACTGTAATGTAGGTGTGTGAACGGGAGGGCTTGCAGTGGTGATGTCAGACCAGAAACACAGACTCAACACAAGCAAGTAATTGGCGAGGCAAAACTGAAACGCTACGGCGTTCAGCTTTTATTAAATAATAAAACAAACAAAAGATTTAAACAAACACAAAACAAAAGGGCACTTTGGCCAAACAAACAGAACCAGAACAAGTATCACAATTGTTTACTTTAGCTTAGTTTTTACCTCCTAACTCCTCACTCCTCACTCTTCACTCGTTCTCCACTCTCGAACACTCTTCACCGAGTGCAGCCAAACGGCAGATCTTTTACTGTGACCGAGGGACTAACTAACTATCAATAATTATATTATCCCTCGGTCACATTCTGCACGGGGCTACCAAGTCTGCGTGACTGTCAGCTAGTTAAACAATCTGTCAATATTTCTCACAAACATGTGGACAGAGATTATGAACCAAATGGCATTAAAATAAGAAAACATTGGCAATGTCAACATCTCTTGACTATGTATCTGGGATTTGAGAGTTCCAGTAAGTGGGTAAGAATTTAAAGAAGGAACACAATTCTGAATAAAACCTAGAGGCCTACTAGTGAGCTTCCTGTGATTTCTACATCTACTGTGCCAAGTCCCCTTGCTCTGTAGAAGAAAAATATAAAACCTGTAGCACATAAATAAGAACTAGAGTTTGTTGTGCTTTTTGTGAACTAAAACAAAACAGAAGCAGCTTTTCCGCAAAAGGGTTAATTTATAGGGCAATCATCGAATACAGTGGGCTTGTTAAGTAAGTGAGCCACTCAGTGAAAGAACCCACTTCACGGCATGCTCAGTTCCACTCCCTCTGAGCAGCTCAGAGCATTGCAGAGCAGATTTCATTGGTGATCCGAGTGAGTGGAAAAATTCTCAGTAACTGCTCAGGAGCTGCTCAGTAACTTAATGCACCCAGTGGCATAACAAGCATATAGCCAACATCTTAAAGCCTTTGCTCTTTTTCATCTGGAAACCAAAAAGTATCAGGACCACACCACCAGGAACGCATATAGAGATGTAACCTCATATCCGCAACAGGGGTCACACTGTCTTGCTAGTATTCTCTGCTTTCTGTTTTTTTAACCAGTTATGTATCCACTTGCATGCTCTGCCTTGTATTCCCACTTAGTAGTCTTGTGTGAAGTATCACATTTCTTATAGCAATACCTCTCAGCATTGTTAGACCTGTTGTTTTCCCTGTTCACTTCAAATGCTGTCAGTACTATTTAAGATATATATGTACTGTAAGCTTGGGGTAAAACCTCCCATCTCTCTCACCAGCACCATAATTCAATATTTATCACATTCCCCTATGTGATATATTACACAGAAATGGATATTCATTTATATGTATTAATATCGTCTTCATCACAGGACCCCGATGTCTGAAGTTTGTATCGTGCAGTGATGCCTTATCTTCAGTGACAGAGAAGCTAATCATTTCAATAAATTCTAAACACATGCATGAGAGAACTTTAAAACAATATACAGTATCACCTTGATGTATGATAGATATCTAATGGCAACAGGCATGAAGGCAGATGAATGGTATTGATTTTGCTGATGGCTTACGGGTACCCATTTAAAAGATAAAACACAAAGCCAAAAAAATAATAATGAAAAATGTATAAATAAATCACTTTGAACAGTACTGTAAAAATATGAAATATGTCAGTTAATTAATAATCATGCTTCTAATGCAATGAGCCCTTACATGACATTAGCGGTGGAGTGGGTGAGAAAGAGCTTTAATGTCCTGCCCCTTAACTTCCATTACCTGTTTTAATTACACAGAACAAACAAATCAGTGCAGGAAAGAAGTGCACAATCCTTTAGCTTTTGTGTTTTCAACCTGGTTAATCTGAGCTTCAAAACAATCAGCTACCGTTATGTAGATTTGCTGAAATAATATTTTCACCAAAAACTGCATGCTCTAAGTGGACACAGGTTACCAAATGGTGTTTGGTGTTTGGTAACCTGGAGGTGAAGGAGGAGAACCCTCATGACGGAGTATGGAACCAGGATCTTTAAGACCATATGTAGGGATTATTTCAGGGGATTTAGTAATCCTACCAATGTTTATTTTAGTTTATGTAGGGAGAAGGTTCCTGAAGACCTCCCTTTTAGTGGAAGTAGTTCTTGGCCTGAGCATGGCCACCTTTTATTTTCTAGTTGTTTTTGGAGTGTTTTGTTTTTGCATTTTGTTAATCATGTACTGCACTTGGATATATTGCCTCCTGCACTAAAACTACCATTGCAGGTACCCTGTTACAGTATACTATAAGGGATCACTAAAATACAGAACTTCAGTACTCCACTGATCAAATAGGTAATTCCAGTTCCATTACAGAATGATAATAGCCCTGAGATTACATAGTAAAGTTAACTTCCCTTTTTAATGGGGTGTTTGGGCACTTACTGTAAATACATCCATAACTTAAAAACGCTCAATCAGAAACTGCAGGTAAAACTTATACTAAAGTCAAGTCAACAATTGTTTGGGCTTGTGCCTTCTTCAGTGTACTCTTAAATTGACTTAGATATTGGATCACACACCGTCTCTTTTCAGAACTCCACTTTATTTCTCTGATAATTCAGTACAAAACCACTTTCTAGACTGCACACCTTCAAGTGTGGTGCTACAAACAGAAATAAACACTTCTAGTTGTCAAAATGTTTGTGTACGTGTTTACCTAATATCTTGGTTTGTTCTCATTTAGTAACATTACTGTTGAATTGTCTTCATTCAAAAAGTATTTAGTTAGTTCAAGTTTCTATTTTTTTAATTCAATGTTTCCAGTAAAATATTCATTTAATGTATCAATGCAAAAAAGTTGCATTTAGTTATTTAAAGACTGGTGGACATGTTTTAAAAATATAGCCAGTTTCTTATAGTATTTGACTGGGTGTCTTTAAAGTAGTGGATTCTACATTTAACAGAGAGCAAATGATACATTCCAGCACAGTATATGTACAGTACAGGATGGGTTTGGGGCCATTTGCTCCAGGACAATTTATCACAATCTACAGTTGAAGTAAAGGCACATCCAGTTAGTGAGATGGTATGTAGCATCATGCATGTGTTCTTCTCTTGTAGGCCCTGTAGAGTGTGGATGAAAGCGTTATATTACTGTCTTTGTGTAGGCTGAAAAATCGACTGCTGTCTAAACAGCAACACATGTCTCTGAAGAATGCTATCCTAATCATTCCTGTGGGTGGTTGGTGAAAGGATCCATACTGCATCATCCTTATAGTTAAGATTACAAAATACTGTAGCATCCTAGAAAATGGATGTTTTGCTGATAAATGGTTGGGTACCTCATGTGGGAACAATTGAGTAGTTTCCAATCTGAAGTAGTGTTTAAGTTTGGAGGGATTGAGGATTCACTGTGAAAACCCACACTAGATACAAGTAAAGTTTAATTAACAGCAGAAATTGATTTAATACAGAAATAAAAAAAGAACAGAAATCTTAAAGTCAAAAATAAATCTTAAACTTAAACGCTCTTCATGTAAATAACACAAGGTAATTCTAACTTTTCAGTTATTTATCAAGGTTCATTAAAAGTTACTTATCACACTTATGTACTGTAACACTAGTTAATTACTCTGATTATGTAACATAGATTATACACAACAGTCCTGATCAACACTAACTCATTTGTTGTTTGGTTGTGGAAATTGGCTTGTTGTTCTATAAAGTCCTAATGAGATCAATCAGTCTTTATGCAGTGTCCTCTTCCTTAACTAAATCACAACTCTGGCTCAACACAGTGTTTTGCATCCTTTATAATCCAGTACACTTGTTTTCCGAACAATCCTCTTTGATACAGTCTCTCTGCTTCTTTCACTATAGTCCTTGGACTCTCAGGGTGTCACAACTTCTCCCCAGTATAGCATCTGTGGCTGAGGTTTGCTTTGTGGTTCTCTTCACTCAAGGAGCGGCACCTTGGGGTTTTACAAAGATTGAGAGCATTGTGCTCTTTTTGGGCTTGGTTTGATAGACTTTTACAGGTTGGGGTCCATGATGCATCCCCCTTATACATTTATAATTCAAGTTCTAAGGGTTTCAGCTCTTGTATGTATAACATCTTTTCTAAATATGGTTTGATTCCATAGAAGCCTGTATCTAATTCTCAGAAAGAAGTCATGTTTAATATGAATTTATTTGCCATTGGAAACTGCATGCCTTTACTTTTTGAGAAGGTTCTCCATTATAGCTGTCCTTTCTGTGATCTATCATACATGCAGTGAACACACTTCCCAATGGGGTGACCCCTGCACACTTTAGAGTCATGTTGCCAGTAAGTTTGTATTTTTAAGACCGCACTAGATGTCATTCTGTAATCAATCTATTGCTAGGAACTGGATGAGCATTGATTGGTTGAAAGGCCTCTTCTCTGTAATTTCTTTGGTGCAACAGGGATTAACCTCTAGATGCGCTGCTACTGCTTACATAAGTAAATGTATTTTTAATCAAAATTCACATCTATCCCTTCGGTTCACTGGATACAAATGTAAAAACCAATGATATTGTCTGAGATCATCAACTATGTTAACTAGAAATAAAAATGAATATTTTTCACTGCTTCAACAAAAAAATTGAGAATAAATCTAGTATGTATATAAATCTAGTAGGTATATATATATATATATATATATATATATATATATAATCAAACTGTCATAGTAATGATGCACCGTCTGACCTTATCTGAATGTCACGCTTTGTCCAGAAATGTATATATTTATAATAGACATGGGAGCACTGAATTCTCTGGAATTTAATGAGTAAAAACAGAGCATAAAAATGAAAACAAAGATGTTCAGTAATCCTGATTACTAACCATTTATATTCAGGTGTGCCTGTATAAATCATCTGTTCTTTTATGCAACATGGACCAAATGTTTTAAATTCATTCAGTTCTTTTAAGAGTGTGTATCACTGGAACTCCATTCACAACAATGCAAATATCAACTCAGCAATGAAGGGTAATTAATCAAATCAACATGTATGGGTCTAAAGAAACACAGACCAATCTATATTGTGGGGTTTCTTTTAATTAAAGAAAGCTTTGACATTCAAGATCTCCTCTAGTATTAGCATTAGCATAATTATCACTGGTTCTTTTTGTATTTATGTATGTATTTTTTTTTGTTTGTTTTAAAGCACAGAGAAAAGCACAGCATTTAAGGTACTTTATGGTATTTAATGTACTAACTAATTTGTTTACTTTATGTACTTATAACATAATAGTACAACTGTTTTCAAGAAACCAGTTAGGATACCGTTTTATAATTTACTACATTAGTACTATTCTATATCATTTCAGATTTCTTTCAATGGTATTTGGTAAAGGGAAAACAACTTCCAAGACCTGTGTCTAAACCATTTTAAAAGCTATGCAGTGATAGACAATTTGCCTGGATTTTGATTAACCTTATAAAGCTTCTGTGGTATTTGTAAACACCAATGACTTAGATTTTATGTCCCAAAGTACACAGGAGATCAAACCCATTTAACCACAACTACACACATAGCGGTGTTTTAATATTTGTCATAAAAGCTGTTATAATTTTTCAGAAATGGTGAATTTAATTGCAGTTTGTGAATTATCAATTGAATAGAAAAAACACTGTGGCCAGTCCAGACTGATTGGAGTGATTTCTCAAAGTTAAAGAAAGGCTTTTAAAGATAGTAGAGCAATGCAAAATTAGCTTATAAGCAAAACAATTGAAAAAAAATGTAATACAGATCACTGCTTTAACCTTGCAATATATATTATCAAGTGAAACGAAAAATGCAGTAAAGAAATCATACTGTAACCACATTGTGTATTGCTGCCACATGTCCAGACAAAGTGTTAGCTCTGATTTCCTGGTGAATTATAAAAAAAAATAAAAACATAGTTTGCCTGTCAACAATGTGCACCAACCTAAAAAAGATTACATTTGAAATTGCATTATCAAACAAAAGAAAATAAAAATACTAGCACTGGATTCCCAAGCAGAATATCAATAGGATTTCCCACTTCCAGGTTGCTACTGTTCTTCAATGATAGCTCTAAGTAACATGTAATAAGATATAATGCATTTTGCACCATACTTAAGCACAACCCTGTTAAATCTTGATTATAAATACGCATAGAATCGTATGAAACTGTAGAAAACGCAGCATATACTGTAAGTGTATTACACAGACTTTTATAGTATACATTTATGAATAAAAATAATATGCACAGAATAAACATTAGATAGTTGAACAGAACTAACTTGTTATTCAGAGTCAGAGCTCCACCTCTCTCCTGCTTCATCAGAGCTGGACTCACTGGAAGGCAAGGCAGATGGGCCCGCTTCGTCCTGCCGCGGAGATTTCAGCCGTTGATCAGGGTATTGTGTACAATACTCATTAAATGTTTTCCTCTTGCACCCCATTTTCAAATCAGACTAGTAACTGTCACCATATACCTATAGCAAAAGCTTACCTACACCTTAACCCTCTAATTTCAAAGTAGGTGCTTAGAATGTTAGGCGCTGTAGCTGGCAAATGAAAGTGCACAGTCAGTGCAGGTCTTGATGATTGACAGTCATTTAAATAAATGAGAGCATTCTAGTGCTGCTTCACTCAACGAGATCTGTCAGAACGGGATGAAATGACTGACAGTGAAACTACAGTAGCCTACTAAAGGACCACTGAGATGACTGACAGCGACCCCTAACCATTGAGAACGGAATGGAAACGGGACAGACAGCAAGTATGGAAACTGCACAAACTAGAGATGATTTCTAAATTATTATTTTTGGTAAGAAAATAAAAAATAGCAAGTGGTTTTACTGACATTTATCCTATATAAATTAATTTCAGTCGAACTCATTGTTTAGGAATTCGATGTTTAACGAGTTTACTGATTAAAATCGAAAAGTAGCAAGCCTAGTTATAAAATCATAAAATTGAACACAAACAAAAAATTATGAAATACAATAAAACTAAAATTGAACAGTGTTAGTTGCTCCAGACATGATTAGCACATCCCAGGTACAATATAAGCAGAGGCAACAGTTTATCCTATTTTACTGCACAGTATGTTAAAGCAATTATGAAATCCTACAATATTCCAGCTTTCTGAGTTACTTGTACATGTTTTGTTTGTTTTTAGGCTGAGTGCACAAAGGGATTGTGACAGGGATGCAGCGCTACAGACTGCTTCACTGCCTAAAGGGCTGGACAGTCATGTGAAAATCCTAAGAATGTGTGGTGTAAATTAGCTACTTAGCCCTTACACTGTGTATAAAAGGCTTTCAGTTAATTTCAAGCAGGGTTGGTGAACTGGGAGATACTGTCCAAATGAAAGTGTGTGAAAAGAGTGCTGAAATTGACACAGAGCTGTCCAGGTTCTGAAAGATGTTGCTGGTTTCCACAGAGAGAAAGAAGGTGCGAAAATTGGCCTGTGAGCTGGAGGGGCAATGTAACAACATGGTCTATACAGCGTCTGATGGACAAGAAGAAAAGGAACAATCCCTTTTTGTTTGATTTATTTTATTTTCCTTTGTCGACATTTTAATTTTGAACAGCACTCTTGATTTCTGTTTGTTTGGAAAAGGAAACAATAAAGCTCCAGGTATTATTGAATGCTTACCTTGGTCGATTTGCTTACTCCCACACCACGCAGTGAGGGATTGTCCCATTTTTTCATTGGTGTGAAAGGGTAGCATCACTGACTTACAGAGAACTGTAGTTTAAGCACTGTTGCACAAGTTTATTAAACAAAACAAACTCACACCCAAGCAGTGCTATCACGGTGTGTTAGCCAAGAGTACAGCTTATTACTCCCAGCTCTTCTCCTAACATCCTCCACCAGACAAAGGATTTCTCCTCTCTTATATCCCATGTGGCTGGAGCCTAATTAACCATCAATCTTTCAATTAAGGCTCCAGCCACAGCCTTACATATATTCTGATTGCATGAACAATGTAAGAACTGCATTGCTATTTTTACTAACTACACAATCCAAAGAATAATTGTAAGGCAAAAAATACTGCAAACTGAAACAGAAATCAGATGATTCTATGTGTATTTATAATCAAGATTTAACAGGGTTCTGCTTAAGCATGGTGCAAAATGCATTATATCTTATCACCAAAGCTTTACTTTCAATCAATTCACATTTGATTGCATAGCGAACTATGCTCAAGACTTCTCTGCATTATGAAGTTGAATTATTACAAAAAATAGATCAGTGATATTGAGCCATATACCAATAAAAGAGTTGTCTGAAACAAGCCACCATTTCTTTTTATGTATTGATTTATTTTTGCTGTGATATGATTAATGACCTTGAGCTGTGGAGATTCACTGGGATAAGGATGATCTTAGCAGCTGCTTTCTCAGCTTATTTGGAATCGGGTACTGTGATGCAGGGGACAGTCATGAATACTGAATGACTATGCATCAGAAATGATAAATACCACGAGTAGTAGAATTGTGCTTGGGTGAAGAACCTTAACATTAGTTTCTACAGATCTTTTTGGCAACTTGTCCCAGAACTAGCAGCAAGTCAACAGGAATTGTAAAATAACCATTTTCTTCTAAGGCATTAACTTTTATAATGCTCATAATCCTAAAAGAATAGCCCAAAAAGGGATTTGTGAATACAATCTTCATAAAGGGAATACATGAATGCTTTATTTGTTTTCAGACTCCACTGAACCTTGATACTCTGCAGCTAATTATCACATCTTTATTTTTACTAAATGAATACAGTATGCAAAATTATGACCAATTAACTAATATTCTATACTTAAAATGTACACCGGAATGGGTTTTTAACAAATGGGTATTCAGTAATTGAATAATTCCACTAATTACTTTGAGAGAGACTCCCATACTGGCAGCATTATGCAGTTTAAAATCTGTACTGGCAGATGTTTCACCGTTATAAGCTAACTCTTGAAGAATGCATCTGTATTCCTTATTAATACTGAATTTTAACAAGGATAAAAGGTATGTTACCAAGTAGTTATAATTGTTTTATATGTTCAGCCAATTTATGCAAAGAAATGTGCTTTTATTTAGAGATACATGTAGTAAATACAAATTATTTATAAGTAACCTTTTCTTTTCTTTTTAGTGTGTTATTGTTGCAAATTGTTTTTATCTTGAAGTCTCATAAGAATGTGTGAAGCATTTTACAGTATACAGAGTGACTCTCAGGAGCCTTCCAAAGAAAGACTGAGGAAAGTCACTTATCATTTTATATTCAGATAAGTGAGCTCTCAAAAAGCTTTTCAACACTAATAATGTGAATAGAATAAATGCCCTTTACTGCATAAAGCAGTTGAAAAAAAACTGCTGGGTCTGTTTTCATGAATTAATGATTCCTTCTTTTCTTCTTGAACAAGAAGAACATTAAGTATATTTTTCATTTTCTATTCAACACTAAAATAGCATACAGTACAAATTAATAGATGACTTACAAGTTATATTCTTTCTAGGTTAAAATAGAAGCTGTGTCAACCTGTCTTTATTTATGGCTTCCTGTCCCCTTTTTTCAACACCCAGTCCCTTCAGTAGTTTCCTCCTATATCTGCAGGATGTGTATTTGTAATGTGTGATTGTCACCAAACATTTAGACTGAATTATATATCTGGTAGGGATCCATTTTTAACAGCACAGATGGGATTCACAGTGCAAGCTGTGAAGGTGTTTTTCTTCTGTGTATGTAGGATAAACACAGGCTTTTGTTTTGAGGTGTTTTATTGTTTTTCATCATATGAATTGTCATCTGAGCCCATTGAACTGCATGGAAAAGCCAGGGCTGCAAACAGGAGATCCATTACTATTGGTAAAAGCTAAAATCAGAAACTCTAATCAAATTAAACACATTTTTTTATTATTATTATTTGACAAAGCTGTTACTTTTGTTTTTAAAACTTTATCATGTTTGTTTTCATTGCAATAAACCAGGCTGCTCATAAAATGTTTGCAACTGCATCCTCCCCTATCTCTCTCTGTCAGCAGATACTCTCACCCCACCCCCTTTAACAACCCCCTCTAACACAAGTGTGTTACCCCTTCAGGCCCATATGTGTGCCCTGCCACAAAACTACCCAGCTCTTTTACAGTCCTGGAGAGAACACTAGCAATATTATTTTCACCATTGCACTATAATAATAAAAATTATTATTATTATTATTATTATTTATTTCTTAGCAGACGCCCTCATCCAGGGCGACTTACAATTGTTACAAGATATCACATTATACATTATTTCACATTATACAGATATCACATTATTTTTACATACAATTACCCATTTATACAGTTGGGTTTTTACTGGAGCAATCTAGGTAAAGTACCTTGCTCAAGGGTACAACAGCAGTGTCCTCCACTGGGGATTGAACCCACAACCCTCCGGTCAAGAGTCCAGAGCCCTAACCACTACACCACACTGCTGAGAGTTGCTGTTGCACTTCTTAATTTGAATTAAAAACACTCACACCTAAGCAATACAAATGTGGCAGCCTATTCTAAGTTATTGATTTCATAAATATTCTCCTGCATACTTAGAATCTTTTGATATGCCTGGTACAGTGAGGGAGTGACACGCTAAAGATTACTGTCTGCCTAAACCTATTCTTCTCTTTAAGGAATCATATTAATAAACTTGTTATGCATGTATGTGTGAGTGACGTGACTTTTCTACTTTAATTCTGCCTTTCTGGATTTTTTGGAAGCTCTGTTTTAGAATTACGACTTGCTGTTTTTTAAACTTTATATTTGCATTGAATGTTATATGAACATGATGACATCTCTACGCAGATTAAGAAATACTGGATTTTTGATAAATCCTTAAAACGTGATTGATTTGATTTCTTACGTATGGCTTATAATAACTTAAACAGCTTACATGTCATTGTTCTTCTATTATTTACATTTTCCCTCATATTTGATAGCAGTAAATAATTTGTTTTTCAAGAGTGGCAACTTGGCAGGATTGAATATAAATTGTGCTGTGACTCCATGAGCTACATTACAAATTACATCATGATATCACAAACACATTCTAAGAAAGGTAGTATATGAAACGTGCTAAACAGAGGTTATAAAAGGTTTCATGTGTGGCAACCAATTTCTACCACAGGGTTTTAATTCAGTTTTTGTATTCCTGCATTGTGTGTTTTTCACAAAGGGCTATTAATAATTCCTCTATAGCATTTTTACACATTGTCCACTAAGAAAAATGATCTTTTTCAGACAATGCAGTAATCATGTAACCAGGCAACTGGCACAAATTCACAATACAGTCAGCAGCAGAAGGATTTAAATAAAAACCTGTAAACTAGAACGGAGATCTGGCTCATTGGTTTGGTTGTAACGACAAAACCATTGCACACAAATTTAATTCTAATATAAAAGAGATGGATTTTACATCTAGAGTGATTAAAAAAAACAAAACCATTATGAATACAGTGGTAGCTGAAGTCAGCTACCTGTCGCAGTGTGATAACGCAAAAAAATTCACGAGGTCGCGCTCCTGTTTTTTTCTGACTAGCTTTGTTTCAGCTGCACTTCATTAGTCTTGCCACCAGGTGGCAAAAGAAAACAAACATGTATTAAACAAAACAGCAGGGGTCATTGTGGACTTAATTAAAGACTAAGGTTTAAGGAAATAAGCTTTCAAAAACAATAAACTAAACTACAAATGTAAGCAGGAAGTCGATTTTTAACACAGGTTAAAAAAAGCATTTATTATTCTTTTAATTTTTGCTTCTATCGGGATCACGTTATAAAGTGCATGTAGTGTATTTACTGCCATGCTGTCCTTTCTGTCCTGTTATGTAGGATTCTTCAAATACCGTAATAATGAAACAATATAACAATAGAGTCACTTGTGGTCTCCTACATACTGTAGAAATCTAAAATTAGATTCTACTCATTATAAATCATATTCAGAGTTGAAAACAGTGCAGACTTTCAGGCGATCAATTCGCCCATGTGGCCTGATATATTTAATCTATGCACCTAATTTGTAAGGCAAAACATTAATTATGTATGTTATAATTGAAAATTGACATACTGCTTTAAAATATGATTCTGCTGCCAATAGCACAGCAATGTTTATAATGAAATCAAAATGCATTCAACCTGGTATGTAGCCTAGCTGCTTAATATTAGTGAAGTAAAATACAAATCAGTTGACATCATTTTTAGTGGATCTGCCAGACAGCATTGCTTCTGTTTTTACAAAGGTCATGCTGTGTAATATTTCTGAAAAAACAAAGTGAAGCAGCCCAAAAGAGAATCAAACTGTTGAGCTACCCGAACATTTGAAAATCCAACATTAGAGCCAATAGTTACATGGCAAAGTTTATCCCCATGACCATCCCATCCACTGCGCGTGCAGGCAACAATGCAAGGCTGACATACAGACAGATGGACAGATGCCTTCGCTTTTCAAGAATTTGACAAGGGATTCTCTATCCTGTAAATGAAAACATGTAACTGATAGGCAGATAGGCAGGCATGCATACAGAGATTCAATATTCCCCCAGATCATGATCAATAACTTTGAGTTGTTCACGTTTCATCATAACTGGACAAGCGGTTCTCTAGATAGATGTAAAGAATATTAGTGTGATATACAGAAAGTCAGATGGACAGACACCCCCATTGTATTATGTACAGTACTCAACACATTGTGCTGAAGAATACCCTTGGAAAGCATTATCTCAATTGGACAAGTGGTTAAATAGATACATGTATAAATGTTAAACACATACAGACATTTTCAGAATTTGTACTCAGGAATGCAATTGGGGTTTATTTCCAAATGTCTATATTTGAAAACTCCATAATAATCATGTATAACCTACGCTTTATTATTTTAGAAGCAGAACTATAATTCTCATTTGACTGCTTTTTCCTAAATCACTTCATTAAACTGTCATGTACTGTACTATTGTAAAGCATATGGTAAAGTTTTAGAAGGCATACATATCAGTAAACACTGATGTTCACTGCATGTTTGGAGCAACTCATTTCGAAATGGTGAGCAAGGTAAGTGAAAGCCCATTGTTAAAGCAGCATGTTTCAGATATATTGTGCTGGAGACTAGAAAAAGTCAGCAGGATTGTTATATCAATAGGTACATGGATTCAGTACCTGGCACAAGTTTATTTATTTATTTATTTATTTATTTATTTTTTGTGACCTGAAATTTATTTCCTCGCAAAACTAAACTCATATTGATTATTCCACAGTATAATTGCAAACCTTTTAACTGGCATTCTAGGCGGATATGGATATCAAAAGAGATTACATGCATTTATTCATCAGAAAAATTATTTAGTAGAAAAAAAATTTAAACAATATGAAATACATCCTACATTTTCTTTTCATACCAAGATATTATAGTCACATTTGTATTTTATTTTTTCATCTTTTGAATTGGATTAAAGTGAAAGGGTCCTGTTTAAGAAAAAGGAAATACTGATTTCAGAGTGCATAACATATAATGCTAGTGAGAATCTGCCATTTATAACTATTTAACATTCAATAATGCTACATTTAGAAATACTAAAAGAAACGTAATAAGTAATGCCAAACATTTTGACTAACAGCCATTCTCAAGAAACTGCTTGAATAATGCTACTTCTCACTGCAACCAAGTTATTTATTCTAAGGTTAATTCCATTGTTTTAGTCCACTCTGAAAAGTCTATAAATTACTGAAACATGTTCTGTACTAATGCTGACAATACAATATACTGTAATACCCTATTTATAGTAAAAACCCTTCTCTTAGGTAAAAAAAAACACTCCCTCTTCTAATTATATGCAATGCTTATCATCCATATATCCAGAGAGATAAATGGGTTGTCAGAAAACAAGTGACTTTAGACATACTGTATTGCATCTCACTTCAGGGCACATTTATTAAGGCCAGCCATGAACACAACACGATAAACGAAGCAGTACTGGCTTGAACCTTCATTGGTGTCACAGGCCCATCTCCCCACAGGAACTCAAGTAATCTACAACCAACCGAAAGCCAATGCAATAACAAATCAAACCACATGATATTCATTTGCTCTGGCCCAACCCAAATTTGACAAGGCAGAGCAGAACTGCAGCTGTTAGACCAATCGAGGAAAGCCAGAAGAGAGCTATTTTGTCCGACAGCAAAGATTTGTATTCAAATAAGCCTTTCACTTTACAAACTGTATGCGATCTTGGAAAAGCAAAAGGATACCAAAAGAGAAGGGAATTTGTTTATTTTAAGCAGCTGTCAACAGTACAAATAATAAGACAACAAATCAGAGCTCTTATTAAATGCAAAACAATGTTTTGTATTTAATAAGCAATAAAAAATTAGGAATAAAAAAACAAGAAGTATATGTACAAGACCAACTGTTGAAGGGACTGTACAGAATATGCTCCCCCAGGTTGAACTCTTAAAAATGTGGTATTTATAAAATAAAGTATTTTGGAAAGCAATTTGTCCTTTTTTTGTATGCATATGATAAGGCAGCTTAGTTTGATTATACAGTGAGTCCATGATAAATTGTATAAATGCATTCAACTGTCACTGGTATACCCTGGCAAAAGCCAGTCTGTCACAGCGTTTGGAGATAAGCCAGCACATTTGGCATTTCCTCATTGGTTACCAATACCACCTGTCATTGGCAGAATGCCTGTTCTATTTCAAATTACTTATCAATAATCACCAATTCATCTTATGCCACTATATGCTGAATTACAGCAGAATGGATTTATATAAAACTGCTTATAGATATTCAGTTAATCCACAGTTCTGATAGAGTTTGCAGAAGAGCATTTGATTTCACAGTTTGGTAACTATACACTTAACTCTAACTCTAAAACAGAATGAGGTGTCCAGACAGAATTTCTTTGCAATTCTATATTAGTTGGTATTGGTTTGCACTCTATTCAAGTGTTTTGTCTGATTCAATAGCATATTGGTATACAGGGCATAATGGAAAATTGGAGACAGCATTGTTTAATCAATTTACAAGGTGAGTCAAAAGTCTACCTATGATTGTATTACAAGAGTCTGAGTTACAGTGCATGTATCTATGTAAGTTGTTTGCAGGTTTTTTTCAGCATATTGGATTCATCATGTGTTACTATTTTGAGTCACATAAAACACTGATAAAAGCTGTGGTGTAATTTTGTACATAGGTTATGTACATGCTGTGGCTTTAGGTGCACTGCTGAATTTTGGTACTGTCACAGAACATGCCATCAAGAGGGAACACTGATGCGATAGTGAGTTCTGTTGAAGTCCACATGTGCATATTGCATAGGTAATTAACTTGTTGGCTGAGAAATCATCAGAAACAACAAGGTGCTGTTGACAGCAGTATACATATGGAATTTAAGCCCAATAGGTGCACTTGGAGGAATTGTATTTCTTATTACATTTTGCATACTGTATTGAATTGGTATCCCAGAGAAATGAATTGAATGTAAAGGCAAGTTCTATAGTTGAGACGTAAGTTAGTGTCTTATGCTTATCAGACACTAGGAGGAGATCCAATTACAACATCTCAGAACTTTCATACTCCATTTATCAAATGTCCAGCTCCATTGATAATTGGCACACAATGGGGGTGTACACTTTTTTCCATTCATCAAACAGTGAAAAATGTTCCATCAGCTACTTCTATTAATATTAATTTGCGTTCTGTGACCACTGGAGCAGGAAAACTTAACTGGAATGCATGATGTCACAGGAAGATTAGAAGGCAAGAAAAACGTACATGTTACAGGCACAGTTATAAGCAAAAGTGCCCGTCGATAAGAGCTGTACCGTCTGGTAGATGTCCGCAACAGGAGTAACACGTCCCAAGCAGAAAGCAAGGGCGCGAACAGAAGTCAAGGTCATCTACCAGACAACAGAGCCTTCATCAAGAGGACAAAGACCTACAGGCAGACAGAACATTAGCTGCGCAAAACTTCAATGCCTTTTACGCTGTGTGATAATTTCTAAAGTATATTATAGTGTCTAAAATGTTTTTTTTTTTTTATTCCTTGCAAAGTGTAAGAAATAAGTGACTTATTTAATGGGTCAGTCAATATACTTTTTATTTACGTAGCCTCACTTAAGTCCATCTCTGTTTGTCTGAGCAACGTAATGAAGAAGAAACAGTTTGTGATATTAAGACGAGAAGTGGCTATTGGTCAATTTTATACATGGAGAAAAGTAATTAGTATATAGTCAGAGTCACTGGAGTCAGTTCTTCAAATGATCAAACCCTATGTAGTGAAAGAGAGGGGTTTAAGTGTTTTTTGTTTGTTGTTTAACTCGATAGACTATCATTGCGCTTGAAAGGAGCCTGTTTTCAAATGTTTTTCAAATGTTATCGAGCTTTTGAGGTTAAGACTGTGGGTCCAACACTAAACCTCCTGTACGTCACTGCTCATAATGGATTATTTTGCAGTCCTTGTGAGTTGTTTGTCATTCCTAAATATACCCATCAACGGTTTGGAAAGAAAAATGTTTCTACCATGTTGTTCACATCAAAATTGTTCAGTTGTCTGAACTTTTCACTTGGAGAAATTATTGGAAAATGTGAGGGAATGACACAACTACAGGTAGTTGCCTGCAAGTTGCATTATGTTTCATAGTCTTTAGAACCACCAAAAATAGGATGTCCTTTTGTGGCTCAGTATCTTGATGGAAATGTATGATCAGAACTGTATGGATTACATGTGGATTCTGAAGCTGATGTCCATGCTGCAGTGGCATGGCCAATATTGCATCTGCAAAGTAACAGAATATGTTTTAAAGCCAAGCTATTCGGAGAAACCCAAACAGGTTACTCCAAATAGCTTGGCTTTTGTGTGATTTTTTTTGTAATTTATAATGAAACTATTTAATAGCTTTCCAATTCCGGAAATATATTTTTATCCAAGTATCATCAGGGTCACCAGATGATTCATTGCACTTTGCTTGGCCTATTGATTTCTGATCGTGTGTCTCTCTTTTTTAGTTTTCCTCTCTCCAGTCAGCAATGCTGGAGCTTCAGTTACAGCAAGCAAAGAATATTATTTGCCTGTTAAAAGTTCAGGAAACAATAAACACAATACTTTGAATAATTATTGAACTTGCTTCACCGTTGCTACAGCAACACAAACTTTCAAAAGAAGCATTTGTTTTTCTGAACCTGTATGTTTTCTTTGTATAATATTTCCCAAGGTGACAGTGAATCAGATATGATGTGCTCAAATAACATTGTTTTTTTTGGGGTTTTTTCATAAACTGCTTTGTTTTTAATAGATCAAAAGAGAAGCTTTTGACAATTGCTCTTGGCATATTTGGGGACATTCTGTTTTTCATTTCTTACAATATTCAAATAGATACTGTGATTATCTTGGGGTTTCTTAGGTGGGAATTTAATCATGAATTAAATAAAAAATGTATAGCGAGATATGAAACCAAGTTTTATTAACAGCATTTAACACATTAATACATGCAAATGAAAACTGGGTTCCCTCTTCATTCATTCTTTTGCAATTCCATTTTCTTAATCAATGTGCAATCCAAATGACTTTTTTTTAATACAGCATGTGCATAACATTAAGTAAGCCAGTGTCAATAGCAAGTGATAACCCTTACCCTATTGTGGTATTTTAATTCTTAGTGTTGAGCTAACGTTTCAAGTGGTTCTGTATGTATTAATTATCTCAATGTATCTGCCATAATGTAAAATAAGATCTTCAGCACAAGAAATGGCAAACCTGTGATAATGTTGCTAATGTAAAAAGAAAAATAATGTTTACGGCTTGGTCACCACTTACTGAATGTAAATAAACCCAGCTATCAAAAGGCTATATAAATAGAATACACAGTGAGACCCAGATTTCACCATAAATCTCTTTGCACATAACTGTAAAGACTAAGGGAATACCCCCTGCAGACAATATTGTTCGGTTTTATGAGGAAGGATAAAGCCCTTTTATGGCTACATATGATTTTATTGTTACACAGAGCAGCTCCCTAAGGGACCAATTCAATCACTGTTTTTACTGAGACAAAAAGTGTTAGAAAGATGAATATTGCCACTTGAATGCATTTGTATTTCGATGACATACCTCACATGCATTCTAGTCTGTAAAGGCTGAATCTCACTGTTGCGAGTCAGTTTCAGTCATGATGTGCAAGAAAGCAGATCTAAAAGACTTTGATTGAGGGCCCATAGTTTCCATATCCAAGACATCATAAATTACTGATGTTTCACGAGGAACTGACTCAAAAGCAATGGGTCTTTGCACCATTCCGGAGCACAGACTTAGCCGCAGACTTCCTCCCCAACGAAGGAGTTAGAGGCAGTAAGTCACATATCGCTACAATTTAAACACCTTGCATATGTCGAATCAGTATCGTCCGCACGTGCCATGATTCCTACACTTTATTAACACTGCTATATTAATTATTTATATAACAGTATACACAATACAAAAGCAGCAATTTTAAAGTTATATTAAAACCCACTAAAAACATTTTATAAAAGTGTGTTTTTAGTCTCGACTTGAAAACTGTAATGGTCCCAGCTTCTCTGACAAATGAATGCAGAGCATTCCATAATTTACAAGAAAACACCCTACCTCCCGTGTTGCTTTTGTTGACCCTCGGAATAACCAGCAGCCCTGCATCCTGTGATCTTAGAGTGCGGTTTGGAAGATATGGGGTCAGTAATTCCTACAAATTGACTAGGTTCTAACCCATTCAGGGACTTGTAAGTTAACAGCAAAATCTTAAAATCAATTCTATACTGCACAGGGAGCCAGTGTAAAGAGGCCAAAACTGGGCTAATATGTTCACTTTTCCTGGTTTTAGTCAGAATTCTAGCAGCAGTATTCTGAATACGCTGCAAGCGGGATACCACACGTTTTGGGACACCAGAAAAAAGTGCATTACAATAATCAATTCTAGATGAAACAAAGGCATGCATTAGTCTCTTTGCATCAGAGACATAAATAATTGGTATAAGTTTGGCTATATTTCTCAAATGGTAAAACGATACTTCCCTAATATGAGTCTTGAATGATAGATCAGGATCAAAGATGACCCCCAAACTCTTAATTTCTAGTTTACGTTTTGATGAGAGACTGCAAGGGTCGAGCTCATGTAATCCCACATTTCCTTTTAGTTGGTTCTGTGAGCCCACTAGCATAACCTTTGTTTTATCTGAATTCAACATGAGAAAATTCTGTGACATCCAATACTTGATGTCTGTAAGGCAGGTAGCTAATAACACCCAGGCAGAAGTAATTCCCGGCTTTAGGGGCAAATATAGCTGGGTACCACTTCTTGTCTGCAGATAATGTCACCTAACGGTAGCATATATAATGAAAACAGCAAGGGACCTAGAATGGAGTCTTCTGAAAATGCTGATTTTACCTCCCCAATAGAGACGAACTGAAACCTATTAGAAAGATAAGATTTGAACCAGGATACAACAAGGTATACTGTGCTTTCAAGATGATTCAGTAGGATGGAACGGTCTACAGTATCAAAGGCAGCACTTAGATCTAGAAGAATTAAAACTGATGGAAATCCCGAGTCAGAGCTTATCAGCAGATCATTCACAACTCTGACAAGGGCAGTCTCTGTGCTATGTGCAGCACGAAAACCAGACTGAAACTTCTCGAATATACCATTAAGAGTTAGACATTTTTGTAATTGAATTGCCACAACTCTCTCCAGAACCTTATCTAAGAATGGTAGGTTGGAGATTGGCCTATAGTTATTGAGGACTTTAGGGTCCAAATTGTGTTTCTTAAGCATAAACTTTATCACAGCTACCTTAAGTGCTGAGGGAACTATACCGGAGGAAAGTGAACAATGTATAATTTTTAAAATGTGGGTATTAATAACACCAAGAACGTCTCTTAATGGTTTTGTAGGAATATGATCTAGAGAGCATGTAGTAGCTCTTATATGTTGAACTAGCTCTGTCAGTTTCTGTAAGGTAATCAAAGAAAAAAGCTCCCATTGTAACCTTAATAGGTGTAGTTGGTAAAATTGTGCTGGAGTCCTCCTTAATAGAAGGTGTCTGTGGAATCTCATTTCTGATGTCTAGTATTTTATTTCTAAAGAAATGTAAGAAGTCATTGCAGCTGTGAGAGGGGCAATGTCAAGGGTAGGTCTATTAGGGGAAGGATTAATTAATTTATCTAAGGTAGCAAAAAGAAATCTAGGATTATATGTATTTGTTTCAATTAAATTAGAATAATATGAGCCAATGCCAGAGACTTCCAATATTTAACCAGGTGGCTCTTCCATGCGATGTAATGAACATGCAATTTAGATTCCCGCCATTGCACATGTGGCCTTTTTTAATCCCTATACATTACTATGCCTTTATCATTAAGAGTCTATGTTCGATTTTGATGGTTTTTTTTTCCTTCTACCGGATGTTACGTAATTATTGGTTTTATACAGAGTTCTGTTAGATCAAGCCTACTAAATTCATTAGAACTGTTACTGCTTGGCGAGGACATCAAAGTATTTCTGTAGGAGCAATGAAGAAAGAAGCCATTAGAATCATTATCAAGGACAGCTGATTTGATTTCCCCTAACCTTCCATTTCTCAGAGATGCTAAAAAAATTCAGCCCTCAATATTTTCTACAAGGCTCTACAACCTAATTATGTCTCAGGTCTGAAAAAGAGCTTTTGTTACCAGATGAAATCTAAAAAAAGACTAACCACATCTCATTACAAACAGCAAACACACAAGGTCATTCCACTGCTCCTCTGTCACTCTCAATAATTGCACCCTGCGGTAGTTTTGTTTTCCACCTGTGTTTCTTCATAATTATCCAATTTTTCTTTAACTTCCATGCATCTTTTTAGTTGTTTGAACTTTTTTGTTGTTCTATTAAAAGAAAGTAGTGCCTAAGTGTTCAAACTGTGAATAGTTATTTTTCTGTTCGACACAAACTGCCTAATTATTGTTGTAACTATTGTTACTGCAAAACAACTAATTAATAGTACTTTTAGCCTTGTATAAAACAGGTGACCACTAAATTCAGTAATAACCACCATCATTAGATTATTATTATTGTTATTTAGCAGACACTTTTAACCAAAGCGACTTACAGAGACTAGAGGGTGAACTATGCATCACAGTTGCTGCAAAATCACTACCAATAGGACCTTGGTTTTATGTCTCATCTGAAGGACAGAGCACAAGGAGGTTAAGTGACTTGCTCAGGGTCACACACAGTGTGTCAGTGGCTGAACTGGGATTGAACCCAGAACATCCTGGTAACAAGCTCCTTTCTTTAACAACTGGACCACCAAGCCTCCCTGCTTAAAATACTATCACAATATTATTTAGCTTCCTTTAAACATTGCAAGTTAAAAAAAGGGTCCAATGTTCTATTTAGGATAAACAGATTTTTTCTAGTAATGTTAAAAGCAGTCTCAAAATCCCATGTAAAGGATTTATATTAAGGCAGCACATCTACTCTATATTATATTTTTGTTGTAGCATTTATACTGTAGATGGCTTATTGAGTATATGAAAAAAATAGTCCTACCTGAAATAATAATAATAATAAAGTTTGCCTGAGATTCTTTCTGGTATCTTCTATACAAATCCTGAACATACACAATTTAAAATAACAACACTGTGCTGTATGTTTGTACCACAGTATTAATGCAAAGCCCAGAAGGATATGGTAGTTACATACCTTCCTCAGTGAACCAAAATATATAAATCATCTCTATTGTTCTTCCAGTTGTATCAGTGTTAATTAAGCAAAACTGTAATTATACCGCCACCAGGACATGTAATAGTAAACAATAGTTACTTCTTGTATGACGCATGCTGATATTTTAAATATTTGACAGTGGTTTTACAGAATTCACCAGATACAACAGACTTTCATAACTTTAATGCTTTGAGTAACAGCAGACAGGGACATCCACACCCATGCTTAAAATGCTATCGCAATATTATTTAATCTTTCCAATTATTAGAGCATTTAAAATGAAGGAAAGTTGTGCTTGAGCTTTGATGCAATATCAATAGGAATGTCACAGAACAATCAAACATATATTAATAAAGCACTGGAAAAAATGAATATGAAATAGTGAAGAAACAACCTACTAGGCAAAGTACTGCTCCATCCCCAAATCACAATTCTGAAACCTTGCAGACTGTAATAAGAACTGTAAACACTAAAACTGAAATACAACTATAAAAGTATCCAAGTCTAGTAGACAAATGTTTCAGATAATAACTTCACAGAATTGTTATAATTGAAACGTTAAAATGGATCATTTAACCCATAAGTATCCACACTCGATCACCCAGAGATATCTTAACGTTTTTGTTTGTTTTAGCTTTATAGTAGTGTACTGAATCAAAAAGGCAAGGGTTTGCAATACTCAGTACAAAAGGCTACAGATTGAGAGAAGGATTTTTTTTTCTTTTGCAATATAACTACAGATTTTCTTTCAAAATTCTTGTGGATGCTATTAAAAGCACAGTGGGAAAGATGTGTTTAAGGAAACAGGTGAATAAACATAATTCCTATACAAACACCAGCTGTAAGGGTTGGAAAGGAAGAATAAAACAGACTGTGTCCCACAGGCTCAGTACTGAAACCAGGCAATTCAAACATCACTTTTCCTTTTTTTTTTGTTTTAACTTTTGCCTGTAGCTGCCACCAAAATATGTAAACCTGGGATTTAAAAGATAAAATGGTTTGATTGAAACAGACACCATTGACAAAATATTTTTCAGTCAGAAGTCTTGAAACTGCTCCCTTAGTATTCACAATATATCCACACCACCTTGTGAATATTACCTTTCAAGCCTCAACAAGAATACAAGGTTATAACAGTTTCCCATATATAACAAAGAATGTATTAAATTGGTATGCAGCCACTGACAGCAGTCCACATCATTTTTATTACCTGTGTCATACCATTGTGTCCAGTTCTTTACAGCTGAACACTTACAATGCAGGCCCTCTTCAAGTGACTTAAAATGTCATGTACAATTATTTCACCTTATAACCCATAAAATATGGGTCGTATTGTCAGCCAGCTCTTTATACCAGAAGAAGGACAGTGTATCCCTTTAACATTCTCCTCTTCAAATCCTACATGGCATCCCTTGTCTTTCACAAAATACACCCTTTGCTAGTTTTCACCTTCCATTCACCTTTATCTGATGGATAATTTCCCCCAAGTCGATAATCCAAACTATAGGCTATATAGGAAAGGTTTAGCAGCAGATATGATTAGGCTTAGAGTCTCTATTATTTAGCATGACTCCAATGTTTTAGCCCCTGACTACCCATAAAGATGACCACACCATGAATGCAAAGGGCATTGATGCTACACACAGAACACATGCTCAAAGTGAAAAGGGTAGGCATTGGGGAATGCAGGTGTTTGCAAGTGGGTGGTACTTCCTGTATAGCTATCTGTGTACTGTAAGGGGCTTGCAGAACAGTATTAGTATTATAGGGGTGCTAATCATTCTCACCACTCTCTTGTAATGATGTCATTCACAGTGCTTGTTATTTTCTGATGTCTGTGTTGAGGTGCTTTAGAGTTCTAGAGCTGTTCTTCACTTGGCTCTGTCATAGATATATGTAATACAGGTAGGGCTTCTGTTTTTCAGTGTTTATTCATTTTATTTTTCAGTGCTTATTTTTAGCTATTTTCAAGTTTTATGTAAATCGTTTTTTTTTGGGGGGGGGGCTTTTCATTTTTTATATACTTTATGAAATTATTGTTTTCAGTTATTTTCCACCATGCTTGGGCATTTTTTAATGTCAAAATATGTATAGCAGTAACGCGACAGTACTTGCACACTTGAGTTGTACCTTCTTTCCTTTGATGTCTTCCACAACAACATTCTTCTGGGGTTTTGGTGTGTAGGCATTTTTTTTACATTTCATCACAATTTGCAATTCTGTTTTAAATCCTCCATATCTTAACAGCAATACAGCTTTAAATCCTGCTAACAACCCTCCATTCCTAGTTGTAATCTCATTTTAAATCTTGCAAGCGGACTTTCCAATAGAAATGTAGGAATGTGCTGTCACTCAGTAGCTGGTGCAGGTTTAAAGTATTCAGAACAAATTAATGATAGATACAATGCAGGAAAGTGGGACATTGCCCAGCTGCGGTTTTATTTTTTAATGGGAAAGGGATGAAGTCAATGGTGGGTTCCGGTGTTTATTGGCTATCCACCAATTTAATTATTTTTTTTGTATCAGAAGCCCTAAATATAGGCCAGATCAGGCAGTGTCTTTATAGAAGACAGCGCCATCAATTGCGCTGCCACTTTGGATCAAGTTCCATTTTGCTGGCAATACACTGCTGTGCACTTGATGGTATTGGTACTTATTAATTTAAAGCCCCTCTGGCTGATGTAGTCTACATTACATAAGCATATGGCAGGAAAGTAGAAGAAAGAGCAGATGCTGAACTCGTAGTCAAAGCCTGGTATAAAATGACTCTGAAGGACCTTGATTGGGCACCAATGCCTTCACCCTGTATTAAAGTATTCAATTGAGTTGTCCAGAGTGTTCAATTAAATAACAATGGCCAGATTGGAACAAGGTTGGAATAGACTAAAAGAGCCACAACCATTGTTCTAAAATATATTTATCCTCCAGGTGGGAGTCCTAACACAGATGCATGATGTCAGTCATGTATTACACACAAACTAAAATACCCTAATGCATAAACTATTAATTCAGGTAAAAAAGCACAAAGATAAGGAGATCAGCGATTATTTTCCTGATGCTAAATAGCAGTAAGATTTTAAGTCAATTTAAAGTCTTGGTTGCCACTCTTTAATATCTTTGTAATAACTGGTAAAATAATAATAATAATAATAATAATAATAATAATAATAATAATAATAATAATAATAATAATAATAATAAATATCTCTTTAGTATTTCTTTTTGTTATTAGGCACCAGTCTCTTAAATGTCTTTGTTCTTTATTCCTCATGTACATTATTGTTTTACTCCCTGCCATCACAACCTTTAAAGTTTTTGTCATTCTTATTCTACTGATTCCAAGAAAGCTAATTTAATGGTCCATTTCCTAAACCTATTGTGTCATTTCTGAAATATCACAAAGTAATCTGACTTGACAACATGTGACACACAGTACATGTTTAGCAGGCAGGAATAAATTATAGATTTAATCCTTCTTTGAGTGTTTAAATGACAACCCAGTTTTATGTATTCTGATAGAAGTTTGTTTGCTACCTCTTATTCAATCTAATCTCTTTGCAATGTTTGCTGTCTTTCTCAACCTTAAAGGGACTGAAACTAGGTAGGTAAATCAATGAAAAACATATGTTATCATTGGTTTAGTGTCATGTTCCTAGGAGCAAACTGTGCAGAGTGAATCTGCTGCCTCCCTACTGTCACATGCAGTACCTGTAGGAATGATTGATATTTATGAAATGTCTATGAATTTGGGGCAGGGGCAGCAGTGTGGAGTAGAGGTTAGGGCTCTGGACTCTTGACTGGAGAGTTGTGGGTTCTATTCCAGGTGGGGGACACTGCTGCTGTACCCTTGAGCAAGGTACATTACCTAGATTGCTCCAGTAAAAAAAAAAAAAAAAACCTGTATAATGCGCAGTAAATAACGCCCTAATAACCAAGAATAAATTGTCAAATAAATTTCCACAAAGGTGGAAAACAACATTCATCCCAGCCATTTCAATCACCAGAGGATGCTGCACTGCCCACTATCAGGAAGGGGTTAATTCAAGATAAAAATACAGTGTATGTCTTGATCAATTTTTGTAAAAGAGTAATGCAATTTTCAGAGAATGTCTTTTAAAATTAAGTCAATGAAAGTGGAGAACTGAATCAGCCTAAAGTGCAGAGGTTAAAGCGATGAAGCATTGCAACTAATTGATTGAATGAAAGATCAAATAAGAACATGGAGAAGTATTAGACTATAGATCATTTATGGGAGTAGTGGTTAGGGCTCTGGACTCTTGACCGGAGGGTCTTGGGTTCAATCCCAGGTGGGGACACTGCTGCTGTACCCTTGAGAAAGGTACTTTACCTAGATTGCTCCAGTAAAAACCCAACTGTATAAATGGGTAATTGTATGTAAAAATAATGTGTAAAAAAAATAATGTAATTGTATGTAAAAACAATGTGATATCTTGTAACAATTGTAAGTTGCCCTGGATAAGGGAGAAATAAATAATAATAATAATTAGTACATTGACTAGAGTGTATAAAAAAGGACACGTGTTCAAAAAGTTAAAGGAAAAGGTGGATCAGCAAGATGACACAGAGGACCTGAAAGAGCAGGGGGACATTCTGAGGGGGTCACTCTGGTTAGTATGTAAATGCATTAGTCACTGGATGACAAATCAAAACATTTTGAAAAAATGTATAGGAAGAAGAGTACTGCACATGCTATAGGGGGAGGGGTGAAATCTAAAGAGGTGAAACAACTATGGGAAGATAGATCCAGCTTTGGTAACATGAAAGCATTGAATTTGTGTTAAGATGAAGAAAAACCAACAGCTATAAATAAGGTTATCATAAAGTTTTGCAAGAAAAGTAATCTTGCAGACTGACAACAATGGCTTTACATTAGCAACGATCTCCAGGAAAAAGTACTTGGCACCAATTCACAGAATCTGCTGTGCTTTTAACAGATGTTAAAAAGACTAATTGAATTCCAAGCAAACCTGTCATGAACTGATTTATCACTGTGGCATACTCTGTATACTAGCTTTGTATGTATCACACACTCTCAATTATCAATTTTATTTACTTTATTATGGGAAAATAATGGCATAAACAACCTGCTTCTGTGGAATCTATAACAACAAAGGAAAGACCCAGAAGTTTGTCTTAATTATTAAGCTTTTGACAGCAGACATATTAGTCTTATTTTAAAACAAGAAGCTGTTCGTGATTAATAACAAGGACAAATACAGTAGCTATTTTTAATAGTTTTTTTGTACCCTTTTTGATATTGGCAATCAGTTCTATTAATCTGTATGTTATTCTTTTTTCTCTATTAGTCTGCCATGCAGTCTAGTAAGTCTATCTGGCTGCCATCTTGCTTTCAAGCACAGGTAGTTTTGCCATTGTTTTTTGCTCTTGGTTCTTGATACAGTACTGTGACCTTTCTAATCTCAAGAGAGTGGGTTATTTTACCCCTTGGTATCCAGGACTGAAAGGGCAGTGGTAACCCAAATGTAATGGTATCTTTTTACTTCCAATGCAGAATGTCTGGATGTTCTTTATTTCACCCCCAAACAACATTCAATTTGAAGCCAGTCTTGGCAGTCATCATTGCAGAAACCCTATTGAAACAAGAGCTCATTCCATCAGGCAAGAGAGGACAGGGACTGGCTGAAGAGGTTGGCAGGGTTTTCTAAACCCATTGTTTGGCCTGACCAATCCTTGCACCTCAATCATTTTACACTCTTAAAAATAAACTTGCCCAAATAGGCAAAAAGAGTACAACCTGTTAGACAATGTAGATTCAGTCTCATGCTGTATCTAATGTCTCTATTTCTTTCAATGTCTAATCATTTATATTTGCAGCTTTTAGCATCTGCCATCACAGTGGTACAAGACATAGCAATTTTCATTGAATTTAATCTCCTATGCATCTTAAATAATCAGAAATCCTGCAGGCCTTCCATCATTCACCCACACAGACAATAATAGATAAGCCATGTCATTTAGTAGCAACAGATGTAACCAGACAACATGCTATTTGGAAGTGCATTCCAATTACCAGCACACATTTAGCTATAGAAAACATAATAGAGAAAAGAATAAACTGCTGTTGAAATTAGAATTCCTCATTCATATTACATATATTAAATTGCTGCTTATAAAGGCATAAATATATTGCTGCTTATAAACACTACTGCATGCCTGCTCAGCTGTCTGATATGTTTAGTCCAGGAGGTTTATGTGTAATTAGCTGTGTCACTTGTTTTCTTTCCCCACAACTGCCACATATTGCAGGAAACTGGCATGCGGTCAGTTCAGTCTTCTTGGTCCATGTACAGAATGGTTATAAAGTCACAATATTGTCATCCATCAAGAAGTCCTGTGTGTTCTGTGAAAATGATACATTCTGCTTGTTTTTAATGACAGATAGTTACAGATGGTGGTCATTTTAAGCTGGTAGTAATTGTACCACTTATAGAACTACAGTACCTTCTATTACCTGGGGTGGCAATCTAATGTTCCAAGCACACTTTGGCCCATTAATGGTTTTTCAGTGCAAAGTGGCTTAATCAACATTCTTCAATATATATATATATATATATATATATATATATATATATATATATATATATATATATGTACTGGTGAAATGATGGGTTTATTTATAATCCAAAGTCTGATGACAACAGTAAACAATAATGAAAACAGGTAATACACAGTGATGCGTATTGCTCTGTTAAATCCACATGGTCAGTCCCGAAATAATAAACACGGTATTTAATCACCCACAGTAAACATAAACACGGTCACAAGTTCCACGTGCGTGCTGTAGTGCTCCTGGTGCAAATACAATCAATTGTGAAACAAGTGCAGTCTTATCCAGGTTTTGTGCTGACCTGTAGTGACAACTCCGGATCGTGTTAGCCATCTGATAACAACAAACAAACTGTTTTAGACATGACAAAACAAACAAAACACTCACGATTACAATATGGGTCTCTTCCGGTTTAGAGTTAACTGTAACAAAGGAACAGATCACCTCTCTACGTCCCCTTATATACTGTCAATCGTGCCCCCTTGTTTAACGGTTGCAACTGCTCCTTCAATCTGCGGCTGCCACATTGTTTCCCTTCCGGGTCGATGATTTAGTGTACAATAGCTCCGCCCCCTTTCTAGATGGCTGACTTCTGCCTAGCCCTGGGAATGAATTGTCTGGCCATCCAGTCCAGGGCACTGTGTTCTCTTTGTACAGCGCCTCACAGGTTGGGAGGGATTGGTAATATAAAATGAGGAGATAACAAAATGTCTGAATTGGGTACCTAATGGGGTTTAGATCATACTGTATAATCTGCATTTGAGTAAAAATAGCAGCTCATGGGAAAGCCTATAAGTAATAGAACACACACAAAGTGAAAGGAAACAGAGAACATTCAGACAGAGCACTGATAGAGATCTAGATGAGAGTAAAGGATTATCTATTAGGCCATGAGAGGCCTGTAAGACTAATGAAGTTGGTTTCTGGTTTTGACTGTCTTTGCTGGACCTGTATTCATGCAGTAAATGTCTGTCAACTGTGCACCATTGTGATTTTTATGTTCCTGTGTTCAAGTAGAAACCAAGTGTGTGAATGACTGTTGTAAAAAATGGCATTTCCTACCTGTCCTTAATTGTGTACATGTTGTACATCATTTTGTAACTGAACAGATTTCCTGAACAACATTAATCAAGTGTTTACAGGCCTTGATATTGAGCCAATATGGCAGAGATATTGTCTTCACAGCTGATTCTTTACTTTACTAAGTAATATACTATTATTTGCATTGATGTGTGGAAAATACTGTACACTACTGCAGGTCCCTGGAAAATGCTACATGCTGCTAGTTTTAATGTTATCTCAACCATATAATTTAAATGGTGCCCATACTAGCCAGTAAATGTAGCAACACTTATATGCATGAGCTACCATGGCAGTCCTAAATTAGTGTTATTATGTGGTTTCCAAAGCAGTGGAGAAATAAAAGTTATTAGACTCATAACCATCCTGTATCACAAAAATACCCATACTGTACATGGTACCCTCATTGCCACCTAGAGTACAATCTCTGTTTAGTGAAAACAACAACGGTGTCAGAAGTTGTTCAATAATGAGAGACACAATTAGTTTTAATCAGTTTACAAAATTGACTGCGTACAATTAAAATCTGAAAAGCTGTACATGGTTAGCAGCTTTTACATTTGTCAAAAGATAAACCAAAATAATAATCATGACATTGTAATTGCTCAAAAGGCCAGGATAATAAATAGAATAAACATGTTGAAGAGCTTGGCATATTATTTTAAGAAAGGCTTACCTTTTTGATTAAGTAACCTTTTCACACCAGAAATTCTACAGTGGCTCATTAAAGACAGAACAAACAACTCAGATGTGTTATGTTGAGATCACGAGTTAAATTATCTCATGATCTCAACTTGTATTTCATGTCCTCAATGAGCAACCGTACATTGAAAGTTAAAAACTATTTTTGTCATTGAAGGAACCACAGCATATTCTTGTAACATTACAAAAAGCAGAATTAATACATGCCAAATAAATTATTATATATAATGAGAACAATGTATCCAAATATCTAAAAGAAAGGTTGCCTAACTGTAAAACACCATTCTGACTTCAATGTCATAATCAAACAGCGAATAGTACATATGAACTTGTCGAGTGTGTTTCTTCATGAAAAAAAAAGTAGAACACTAGGAAAGGTCCTAAAGATTTAAACCACACTGGTATTTGGATTGGCCACCATTTAGATCAATTGAATATATCCAACCCCATCTGATAACTCTATTACAGACTGCCTAATTATTTATTAATGACTTTAATATAACCCAATATGACTCCAGAAGTGGCAAATTACACCAACCCTCCCTTCTCTGGCACCCTGCAGTGTTGAACATACTCTCTCGCTTTTACAGCCATTGCTGATCCTGACATCCCTGTGCTTGCCTGCCACATCTGTTTTCACCTTTGCTGTGAAACTTCAGGCTATGGCATCTTGCCCTGTAGTACAATCGACTTTGAGCTTTTTCATCTTGCTACTATATCTATCACTTGGCAAGTTGCTTTAACGTTCAGATTCGTGAGTCCGTCACACTGGAGAGTGAGGTCAGTCAATCATATAGAATAGAGAATGTTATTACAAAATAATACAAATCTGTGTGCAGGGCAAAAGGATAGAGATGTGCATGCCCTGCCCCCGGGAAAGAGAAATGATTCATCTTACTTCTATTCATACAGCATTTGAAGGCCTAATCAGTCCAATAAAATAAGCTGTCATATGTTCATTTATAAAGAAACATCACAAATGCCATGCTTTTTCAATTGCATTTTGTTCATTGCCTGATACCTTACATGTAACAGCCATATTAACCTAACTCCTTCTAATAATTTAATGTTTCTGTTTTGTAGGTTACTCTGAGTCTCTGAGTCACATTGCAAATTTGGGGTGACTTGACTTTTAATGCCATTCTGTAACAGGGAGATTTGTTACATGTGTGAGTCGTCACTGAATAATAATGAGGCAGACACAGAGCGTTGGGTATTGACATGCCACACAGGCACGCAGATTTAATTCAACAAATAGGCTGTCACTGGGGTACCAGCAATGGTAGCCCTAGTGTCAGATTTAATAAAGAAAAGAAAAGAAAGCTAAAAGGCGAGCGCTAGTCTCACTAAAAGAGATGTCCCACTCCAGGAACCTATACACTATGAAACCCTCTCTATACTGTTTGGAATCAACATCCCCTAAACTAATCTACTGCTGTTGCTCCCGAAGTCCCGGCCTCCCAGCAATTGAGGGTCATTATGACGGTCCTGGCTGGGCAGGGCCTTCACAGGCACCGTCTTGCAGTTGAAAGGTTCTGTAGTAGTTATCCTGCAGAGCGGACGCTCTCCTCCTGGATGTTAACAAAGCGACCGTCTGTGTAGCACGGTGGTGCAGTCACCTCGAGTTGTGGCGCAGATGCCTTTTGAGCTGCACGCAGCCTCCCCGAGCATGCCCCCCAGCCAATCCGGACCCAGATCAGCTCAGCGCTGAGCAAGCCTACCTGTTCAATTAGTTGCCTAGCAACGCCTCCCAGCTGCACACATTTGTGTATGAACCAGTGACAGTGTCACACATTTCAAGACCATTTGTCTCTTTTTTAGGGCTACGTATGTGTACAATTTGCACATAAACTAAAACAAGGCTCTCCACACAATACACCGTGAACGTTCAGAACTGTTCAGTTGTTATTCTACAAATGGGATAGCCGAATAACTGGGTTGTTTACGTGAAATAACCATAGCACTATAAACATTCATTAAATGCTTTTTTTATATCAGTACAATTTATGCAAAAGAAAGTATGCTTAAAACTAAATTAAATAGCTGTATATGGAGAATAACTTTTATTAAACCCTGCATCGCTTCAGCAATGCACCGAAATCTATTCCTGGTAATTCTATCATTGGATTTAAATGCAAGATAGATTACAAAATTAAATCTGGTATAAAAAGATATCCACACAGGAACATCAGATATGAAAAAGTTATTGGATGCTAGATCTCTCAACAACTCATTGTGTAAAATAATGTAACCATGCAATGATAATGTAAAGGTTTAACATACCTCTACCAGACACAGTACTACTGCAGGTGCATTTGGTTAATCATAAGGAACCATTTCAGTTGCTAAGGATGTGAGCTCTGAAATTAAAATAATACAATAATTGCATCATGTTATCTGTAATAAGTCAGTGTTACACAAATTAAGCTGATTTGAATCAATCAAGTTATGAAAATATTCCTAAATCAAATAACCTAAAATTATTTCACAAGCTATTAGTCTTCATTTATCAAGAGAGCTTCCACATTCATATTGTATTGTTTCTAATCTTTCAAAAGCAATGTAGGAATTGACACATTGCCCATTGATTATTATTATTATTATTTATTATTATTATTATTTATTTCTTAGCAGACGCCCTTATCCAGGGCGACTTACAATACATTGATGCCAAATTATCCTTAGAAAGAAAGCTTTATTTCTTAAAAGATGCATTAACAATAAACAAAGTTTTCTTAAGAATATACACCACTTAAAATTTCCCATCACTTAAAACTTCTGAATAGGGACCACTTAAAAGTCACTATTCAGAAGTAAAAAAAAAAAATCTACTGATCAAGATACAAGCAATACTTTCAGAAACATCACAAACATCAGCTATCATCACAACCTGGTAAGTTCAAGATAGCTGTATCAGTTGCCGTGGCAATGTAACTAGAACTTCAAGATACCCCTCCTCTGCAGAAGATCCATGGATTTATTCTCAGCAGAAGGTGGGAGGACACATGGCTTTAGCCAATCATGTAAACAAAATTGAATTTCCAATGAAATTCTCTAGTTACATGCTTTTATGATTGGTTCTTTTAAAATGTAGGTTGGATTTTATTAGTCCTTTGTCCTGCCACTGAATGAAGGCAAAAAAAAATGTTATTCTGGCACATACTTTCCATGTAGCCAGCAAGCCATTAATTGTAAAACACAACATTTACCATGAGATAAGAATCTTCTCATGTCTCTCTTATCAGTGAGAGTGTTCTGTTCTTCGGAGGAGGTGTTTGAAGGTCTGTTTTGTTTGTAGCTTTGATGTTTGCGATAGGAACGGTTTTCTCTTTTAGTCTGTTTCACTTCTGAGGTCTCTTTGTAAAATAATATATTTCTTTAAAAAGCTGTGTGTTTGAGGCTTCAGCTCATTTACAATGTTAACATTGCATAATTGTGTGGCAATTAGAACCATCGCATGTCTGGAAAACCTTGACTTAATTCAAGTCCTGTATATGGTTATTGTCATATAATCATACAAGAATGTTTTTTTGACATGGAGAACAAACAACAATATCTTACCTTTTCTTCCCTTGAGCTTGATTATCTGGAAAATAAAACTCTCCTTACGGTTTATTCTGAAAACAAAAAATCAGTGTAACAATGAAAAATGCACAAAGTAAGATAAATACCTGACTAGCCTTGTAGTACATACTCAGCAAACTAATTTACTTAACAAACAAAAGCATCTTGGAAAACTATGTGCTTAATGAACCCAGGAGAGGCCTCCGCTAAACCTTCAGTCTGTCCTTCACCATAATCAGTAAAAACAGTTGAAACAGCGCTGTCAAATCCTTCATTTGTACACATGTACAGTATAGAAGGTGATCATAATTCACACAACATTGTAAGAACATCTTGTGTCTACAAAACTGTGTGTATCTCCCAAAAAGATGTGCCAAGAAATAAATGAAACTGCATAATCTGGTAACCTAACACAGATGTTCTGGAACCCCTTCTTCATAATAATCAATAACTTACGCTTTCAGCATAACAATCTGAACTGCACCATGCTGCCACCTCTGGTAATGTTACACTGCACAGTTTTATAATAAATGTTTAAATGGATAAAATAAGGATTTAAAACAGTTTACTACCAATGTACAATTTGAAAGCATTCCTAATCCTTCACTAGTGTCCAATCTAGTTCACTCCACTGTTTTGTGAACCGATTTTATATAAATGTATTTACTCAAGTGAGATCTCACAGAGATGGATTAAACGATTGCTTCCTGTGATTATATTCTCTTCACATTTATTACCTCAAGCCCAAAAGGCATCTCTTTGGTCTTATATTTTCATATCATGATTTAAGACAGCTTACAGATAAGAGTATATTTTGACTTTAAAGGTTATTTTTAAGCTTTGTTAAAAAAATTAATTCTACTGCTCTTAGTAAGTTTCTGTCTTTTTTTTCTCTGTGTGAAATACGTCAAGTAATATTCCCACTGTTACCCTAAGCCTTTTTCCTGTTTGTTGCATCTTGGTTCCAGTTAACTGCTTTGTTTCTGAAATTGTCTGAGTCTGTGCTGTGTGTGAGAAGTTCAAAATCTAGTGTAAAATGGGACGCATATTATATTGTGCACTTGGCTACCCAATGTGTTGATATTTGAATGAACCCAGGATACAGTGAAGGAATGCTGTTCTCTTGTAATTTTTCACTGTGGTGGATATCCTTATACTGCTGCTGAGTATGATTATTTGGTTTAGGATTTGATATTGAAAGTCTAGTGCTACTTGCACTCTTGAAATCTTACAAAACATACCCTTCTCATGCACTGTTTAACTAATGCAATATTTGTACTGTACCTTCTATAGTAATAGAATGCTCTGGATACAACAATATTTAGCTTGTAACTGTTAATGGATTCTCTTGAAATACAAAGAGTTGTGAATTCAACATTTGATGACAGTATGAAATTCAGTAAAAAAATACTTGCAGCTTGCAATACTAACATACTGTGATCAAAAGCCGTTAATGCTGAATTTGAATAACAGGCTGTCCTTATTAAAACACAATGTGTGTATATATATATATATATATATATATATATATATATATATATATATATATATATATATATATATATATACAGTATATAGTTGTATTTGATACTTTGTCAAGGCATCGTGTTCTGTGGGGTTGAGACATTGTTGTTTTACACTCTCAGACAGCATGCTTAATATCTTGGAATTCCTAAATACAGTGGATAATCATCTGTCTGACAGTAGGCAAATGCTTTTGAGCATCCATTCTTTGGCATCAAGTGGTACCCCAAAATGTAGAATTTAACTGGTGATACATTCATTGCCCATTTAAATTTAACCATTCCCCTGTTACAGCTGTTTTTTTTTTACAGCACTGAACAATCACCCAGATTCATAAACCACTATCCATTGTTCTTCCGGGATTACCCTCTAAAAAGAAGTGGCTGATGCAAGCCATGTGGATTTGCAGGTACTATAAAATGTTATAACTATTTCATTTAATTTATTTTCTTTGCACATATTTTAAACAAATGCTGGGGGTGCCCTGGCACTCAAAAAGCATCCATGGAAACAGATCCTATGATTAACACCTGTCTCTATTTTTTCCATACTGTATCACATAATAGTGCACTCCATTACTGTGCTGTAGACTTTATTGCATAACTTTTTATTATGCATAATATCTATTCTTAGTTGGAGAGAACAATTCCTGTTCTCCTGTTGTGTTGTTTATTATGTGTTTAGAATATCAATTACAGTAAACTGCTTTCAAATGGATGTTTACAGTGTTATTATATAAGGGTAATCAAGAGAAACTTGTATGTGAGTACATATTAAAAATGGGGGCTAAGTAAGTTAGAATTAAAGTAGGTTTAATTCTACTCTTAAAATTAGCATTTTACTGTACTTTATCTTTATATGACTTTTATTTTTAATTGGCTGTTTTTTTACATGTTTTAATCAAGTCTTTTTTACTTATTTTTTGCATAATGAATCATGTTTAACAACTCTACGTCTCGATTTTAAAGTGTTAATTGTATTAATTATCTTTGTCATGTTCTATTGTTTTGTGAATATCCAACGCATTATTGCATGGAAATAAACTGACTTTCCTTGACATGTAAAAGAACATTTACTAGCACTGGTACTGTATATACTGTACATATTTAAATGGAAATTTACCAGTATATATAACAATCCTTCTCCCTCTCCTCAGCTCCAGTTGTTCTTTAAGATCACAAATTTGTCAAGACATACATGTAACTTTGTGTAAAACCAAGCCTACTCAAAATAGAATGGTTTCCTTCATTTTTATGAACTGGCCAACAAAAATGGTTAAGACCATGTAGCTCCAGGTACATTGTTTGAGTCATCATGACGTGCTTGCTATCAGAGCTTCCCCTCTGGTACGGTTTACTGCAAATATTGTCATTCCATGAAAACCAGAGAGTCTCGATGGACAACTGGGTCAATTTGGCCACTGAATTGAGGGACGAGCCAGTTGCATGGGCAGCATCTATCAGTCATATCTCTTTTGAACACACTGAGATCCATCTGTTTTTCATTGGTGGTTGCTAAATAGTTTTTTGTGATCTGTCCAGATCTCACTCTTGGTAACAGATGATACATACTTTATCTAATTTATGCCATGTTTCCACCCGCCACTGAGAACAACTTTAAAGGGGTAAATCAAGATCAAACAGATTTCAGTTGGGACTCTGTAAATCCAAGTTAGGATTGTGGGCTGTCAGAGCTTGATCTCTCCCAACTCACAGTGATGGAGAAAGTTACGTCATGTGTGTCCAATGTGAAGGATGCAAGAGGTGGGTTTCAAATCTTAGAATGCAGAAACATTTAGGCAGAATGAAGCACTGTCAATTAATTATATTATACAATACAATACAACACGATTCACATTACTATAGCGCCTATCATTACAAACAAATTCCATTCAAAGTCTAATACAAAATGTAATAAAACGGAAATTAAAAAAGAGATAGAAATGTGGAAAAACTAAGATAAAAAGCCAATTTGTAACATAGAAATAGTGCAGGGGTGTGAATTGATTTATAAATCATACAGATGATCCTTCACATAACTTCCAGTTACTGAATTGTAAATAGAACCTACAGCAGCCTTAGTCTAATTCTGTGACAAGATGAGATTGAGTTTTACCTGTTTGGAAAGGTGACATATCATTGACTGATCTCTTTACCAGTTTCCAATCACAATAAAACTCAGATTAGACAGTAGCTGAACTTGTCCGTTTGGCTCCGGCAATACCTTCATGAGTTGATCCACTATCATGTTAATGCTCTCTGTAGGCGTTCTATTGCTAACTTCATGTATTTCCTTTATTTTTGGACCATGTAGATGGAACCATTATATGTTGCTTAAAAATGTTTCCTGAAACATAGTTAAAAACTGCCATACAGTACAGTGTTAAGGCCTCTACACACCGGACGCGATGCGACAAGTGAATGTGCCATACGACACACCGCACCACGACAAAAAAATAAAACATGTATTTTTGATACAAGCCTGTGACAGGCTGACCGGGGTAAGGAGACTCAGAGTCAGGATGTGCAGGGAAAATAAAAGACTTTTAATTAAACAAAATACACAAAACAAAAGGCACGATGCCAACCAAAAAGACAAACACAAAAACAGGCTTTAAACTCAAACTATCCAAAAAGAACCACTCACTCTCTCACACAGGTCTTCTCACTCTCACAAACACTCACCCCCTAACATAGGGCAGCAGTGTGGCGTAGTGGTTAGGGCTCTGGACTCTTGACAGGAGGGTTGTGGGTTCAATCCCTGGTATGGGACACTGCTGCTGTACCCTTGAGCAAGGTACTTTACCTAAATTGCTCCAGTAAAAACCCAACTGTATGTAAAAATAATGTGATATCTTGTAACAATTGTAAGTCGCCCTGGATAAGGGCGTCTGCTAAGAAATAAATAATAATAATACCCAACCACTCCCTTTTTATACAGGTGTCTGGGCTAATTGGGCAATTCACACCTCATTAGCCCAGGCACATTCCACACATTCCTCACACAAACTCACTCACTGAACCACACCCCAAACTCACTCATATCCACTCTAAACAATACAAAAACACAAAAACACCACAAAATAGGCTGCACCCCATCACAAAGCCGTTCACACTGCCTGCAATGTGACGGGCGACACTAAAGTGGCACTGAAGCGACACTGAAGCAATGCGAAAAAAAGGATTGGTGTCTATTTTTGCGATTTTGTCACACGGCAGCTAGAGAACTTATCAGTGAGGAACAGCTTCCCTTGTGCGCCTTCAGTAAACAATAATGATGTGCATTTGAGGAGATTTTTGGAATCGGGTCTGAAACTGGCATCTGTCGTTGGAACCGGATATTTTGAGTTGCAGAGTTTGCAGATAAAAACTTAAAAATCAGCTTATTACAAGAGAATTTTCTGGATTATTTCCTATATTATTTTATAAATCATACGATAACAAAATTACCAACACAGGACAAACAGGCAACTTTTAAAGCTAAACAATCTGCAGCTGTTGCGTGCAGACCCAGTACCAAATAAAGTCCTATTTTTAAGCTCATATATAAGTTCAGAACACACAGGAGATAACATAGTAAGATATTACTGATCCCACAGCCTTGATGTATCAATCTTGGAGTCTTAACACAGATATCAGTCACACAATTTGATACATTGCGCACTATTCTTAGTCTTAACACAGATATTACTCACACAGTTTGATACATTGCGCACTATTCTTAGTCTTAACACAGATATTAGTCACACAGTTTGATACATTGCACACTATTCTTAGAAGAGAGAAATCATTTTGGTTTATAAAATAAAATCTACTTACCCCTGCAATGATTGTTTTTGTAAACTTCTTATCATGTCCCAAATTGAAGCATTTGTGTTCATCCATGCAAGCTTTAAATGCAGGGAAGCTTTACACTTTAGTTAATACTTAATGGATTGTCTAGAAGCAGAGTTAACATACTGTGATGGGAAAAACAATAACTGTCAGTAACATTCCATTGTCAGCTATCTTCTATTTTCAATGAACAAACTATTGCTGTATGTTAATACATATTATCAATCAATCTGAATTTCTAAAGCACTGTTGATGCTGAAATTGTAATAGAAATGCTTTCACTATTTGGTGACTTTTAGATTTTCCTGCAGAATACTTTGCAATTTTTATGGGAACTACCAGAGATTTACTGAACGAAAGATGTAATTGAAGCGCTCTGAGCGTCACTGGCTTTTTGGTGTTTTTGTGATCTCTCGTGCTTACCACAAACATCATCATTCTTGCTCCCACATCCTACCGTTAAAATCTTTTTTTACCGGACGAAGAGGGCTTATCACATGCGCACCCATCGTAGATGCTCAACTAATATGTGAGCTTGCCTAACGCATGGAATGCATGCCTGCCACAGGGCTCCCCTGGGTTGTGAACGCTGTTACGTACAGACAGGGATTGCAGTAACCACAGACAGTACCCCAGTCAGCAAACTAGGTTGGCCTAACGTTGGTTTATGGTTGGCTTGGTTGGCAAGCGGTTGCCAGCGGCCTTGTACCTCACAATGCACTCAGGGCTTGGGGTAAGAATTGTCTTACTGCACACCATTGTGGGTTATTTCTTACACATTCCATGGTTTAGTAAAGGAAGCTATAGCATATAGTATTTTATTGTAAACCGCTATTATGTTTTAACAGTTTAAAAGAAACAAGTGTAGATAGTGTTTAAACGGTGTTAATTAATTTTTTATTTCTACGGCCCGTCTGTATTTTCTGTGGCTGGTTCTATGCAGATTGATGTCTTTTTGTGCAATTTCGCTAACTGTGCATCCGAAATGTCAGTGGTGTAGTCGGCATTTAACCACTTTTCATATAAGGGTTACAGAGTTTACTCATATTTACTTTCCTCTGATATGCAAATCCTGGGTTAAAGACAAGATATTTAACTGTGAGCATCTGTGTTGTGTTGCTGCGCGCGACACTGACAGCTAAGAGCTCTCATTCAAAACTGCGGCTCAAGCTGGGAGGCGTGACCACTGCACTGAGTGTTCTGTTTGTGTGTGTGTGTGTGTGTGTGTGTGAATGCTCTGTGATTTGGTTGTTATGTTGTGTTAATGTTCTGTTGTTAGGCACACTGGGCCTGCTAGTAGCCTTCATCCTGGCCCTCGAAAAGACGCTAGCAGAATTGTTCACATGAAGCGCACTGTCACATTGTGCAGTGTATACTGACAACATTAATTTTATGGGTTATCATAGTCTGAAAAAGACAATATAACTTTAGTGTTTATTAAGATGGACTGGAGTTACGGACATTTTCACAGTACAAAAGAATTGAATGTTTTGAGAATAAACTATGCCAGCTCAATCATAAATATTCTATGATCCTCAAAATACATTTATTTTATTTTGAGCTCTTAACATACTTCTCTGTCGATCCCAGCTGTACTATTTTCAGTACATAATAAGTCATTTTAAGACTCAACCCCACACTAGTACATTTACCATAAGTATTTTGTATTATTATTTATATTTATAGATACAAATATGTTTAAATGAATGCATTTGAGCACAGTTTGTATTGAATGTCTGGTTTTGGATTATACTGTATATCTATCCTTATATATGATATATACATACAAATACATCTGTTTAGTTTTTGTAAAGCTTGCTTATATAAAGCTGTACAAATCTAGATGTTCAGAGAATGTTAGGTCAGTTATCATACTGTAAAGTGGCAGGCTGGCAGGTATTTTATTTATTTATTTAATCTTTTGAAACCTCTAATAAGCTGTTTTATTTAACAATGGTAGGTTTCTTATTTTGACTTCTTCAAAAGAAAAATAATAATAATAATAATTACTAATAATAAAATAACAGCATTATAGTAGGGTTTGGCAAGTGGATTGTACATTATTTAATAAATGTAACTGTTGCCTACTTTTTATTACATGGCTTTATGTAATCCCTATGATTTTTGCTAGACTTAAGAAGATACCAAACGATGAACCCCAAAGAGCCATTTAAGCCTGCATCGTATTGGACAGTACATAGAAGAGTGCACTGCACAAATTACAGAGCACTTGCAAGCCATTGCAACTGAAACGGAAAACACGCCATTTACTGGTGTATCTGTTGCTAACAGTGTTTCCATTTTAGAACTGCCTGTGTCAGATTACATTTCTGATTCACATATATTGTTGGAAAAAAGTACATCCATACAGCACACTGAAGACAACATTTTTTATTTAGGTGGACAACATTTATTTAGGAGGACTTCTTATTTACACAATCAGACTTCATATTTACACAATCAGACTTCTTATTTACACAATCAAAATTAACATGACACAACATTTGAAACTGATAATGAAAATCACTTCTCCAACACAGAACATGAGTGAGACACAGATAATGACAACATGAGGAACAATCTTGCTCAGTGGGCAGCTAAACATCACATACCACATGCTGCACTATCAGACCTATTAGATATTATAGGTAAAGATTACCCCTTGCTACCTAAAGATCCTAGGACTCTGTTAGGTACACCATCAAGGACAACAGGGGGCTCATATTACCATTTTGGTATTTTACCTAATTTAATTACTAAATTGTCTACCTACCCAGCACTTTTCAGGGACACTGAAACACTGTTACTGTCACTGTTACTACTGATAAATATTGATGGCCTGTCACTGTTCAAAAGTACAAATGTACAATTGTGGCCTATTCTAGGGATGCTCAATCAGCCATCCCTGAAGGAACCATTTCCAATTGGATTATTTTGTGGTTCAAGTAAACGTGGCAATGTTTCAGAGTTTCTATCTGATTTTGTACAAGAAATGAAATGCATTGAGGTTGAAGGAATTACCTACAATGGGAAACATTATGAGGTAAAAATTTCATCTGTGATTTATGACACACCTACTCGTGTATTTGTGAAGAAAGTCAAATCACATGCTGGTTATCATGGATGCAATAACTGTATACAAGAGGGCATGTGGAATGGCGAATGACATTCCCAAAGACTAATGCTCCAACAAGGACAGACGTTGCCTTTGCAGAAATGAGAGACAAGGACCATCACCTTGGACCCTCAGCACTGAGTGACCTTAACATAGGCATGGTTTCCTTTAAACTACATCTTGGATGCCTTGGTGTTACTAGAAGGCTAATACTATTGTGGATTAAGGGACCGCTGCAGTGCAGTTATCAAACAGATATCAGATTTATGGGCTCACATGCCAAAATAATTCAGTCGAAAGCCTAGGTCACTTAATGATGTACAAAGGTGGAAAGCTACTGAATTCCATCAGTTTTTGTTGTACACTGGCCTAGTAGTTTTGTGGCGAAGACTGTCTGATGTGTTTTACAAAAATTTCTTATTGTTTTTTGTTGGAATATTTCGTCTTACAAGCCCATCATTCTCACATGATTGTACAGATTATGCCCATGACATAATGGTTCTCTTTGTTAAGAACTTTGGCGATCTGTATGGTAAAGATATGCTGGTGTACAATGTTCATGGCCTTGTACATTTGACTGCAGATAGCATCTGCTTTTCCTTTTGAAAGTTTTCTCCGAAAATTTAAAAATTGATTAGAAAACTAGAATTACCATTGCAGCAAAGTGTATGTTGATTATCAGAAATTGGCTCCACTTGTGTCAAAAAAGAAGAAACAAAAACAGAGTTGAGAAAACAACACAACAAAGGGCCACTTCCATTTGATTTTCCTTTATCTGATCAGTATGGAGAAGTTGTGTGCATGGACTTCACAATCTGTTTATCTACAGGTGACAACTGCATTAAAATACAAGACAGCATTTTTTCTTCTACAGAACATTATATACTGGGAAACAGAAACATACATACTTTTTAAAAAATGTAATACCGTTGAAGAATTCTTCTCCTATCCTCACAGCTCAGTGGCTCATGAAATCTACAGGGTTTCAAATCTTAATGATGAGATAGAAATGGCACCTTTGGCATTTGTTAGAAGTAAATATGTTCTTTGCCCACTAGAGTTTTGTTACAGTTCCTCTTTAACATTTAATGTATTAACAAATTTCAATTGATGTTCAGAGATTGAAAATAGTGGGCTAAAACATCTGCCAATTCCTGCAGCTATTTAATGTTTTTGAGGCTTTTCTATAGAAATAGAACAAGTGAAAATGTCACACTGAAAATAATTTTAATGACAAGCTTTAATCTGGAAAATAAGTTTATTGTACATCTTAGTGAGCAATCAGGCTATTTAATGTCATTTTTAATACAGACATTTGTATTTACAGAAATCCTTATAATGTTTGACATTGTAGCGTTCCTCACAGGAGGTTGACATTGTGCCAGTCTCCTGGATGGTAAATGAAGGAGCTTGTAAATGGCCAACTTAAACCGGGGAAAAACTTAAAAAGGCAGTCGTGAATGGCGTCGGAAGAGAAGATGAGTGGACACAGTATCAAGTACGCATTCTATATACAACTGGTAAGTTTAAAAATTGGACTCATAAACTACATTAATAAATTCAGCTTAAACTGCAATGTAAAAATTCCCTGAACTGTGCTTGGCTGAGCTACAGGGCTACAAGCAGTTGTACAATGAAGCTCATTAGCAAAAAATGACTGATATAAATAATTGTAGACTGTTTCTTGTAACATTTTTGTTTGTCATCTAGAGCAGAGTTTCCCAGTCCCGGTCCTGGGGACCCATTGTGTCTGCTGGGTTTCATTCCAACTGAGTTTTCAATTACTTAATTAAAGCTTTAATTGAACTGATAATTTGCAGTTGTATATTTCAAGTTAGCTATAACATTTTATAAGTAAATTGAACTCTGCAACTGTTTAAGTTCTGAAAACCAGTAAAAAGGTCTAATAAAGCAAATTATCAGTTCAATAAAAGCCAGCAAACAGAGTGGGTCCTCAAGATTAGGATTGTGAAACGCTGATCTAGAGTAACTCCAGCCAAGTTAGTGGAAAGACTGGAGTAAACACTGCTGTGACTCTGTATACAGGACTAAACTTTTGGCCACATTTTTTACTCTGTCTGTTTATGCTCTCTGGAAAGGTTGCACGTTCATCTGTGGGATCTATTACAGAGATTTTCTTTTGCAGGTCTTGAAGGATCTAGCATGGCAATACTATGTTCCTCAGTGGCTGTGAAATTTCAGTCAGAAAAAAGAAAAGAAAAACATGTTGTTCTCTATTTAAAAAATATTCTATTTGTTTTTCTTTGAAATTCCTAAATGAACACTGCAACTTTATCTACCTATTATCATTGTTAATACTGAACTGTATCTGCTCCCGCATGACCACGATTTTAATATTTCAGGGCTCATAAACGTTGTTGGTCATCCAGCGAAGATGATGAAGTACTTCCAAGAAATAAATTACCTCTGTCATCTTCGATGCACCGCACTTCTTGCTCCCTATCACCACCACCACCACCACCATCAACATTACCAAAAAGGCTGGTGTGCTGCATCAGTTTTAGAAATTGAATATTTTTTATTTATTTACTTTAGTAGTAGTTTACTTGTGCAATGCATTTCCAAATTATTATTTCAACTTCTATTTTACATTTCAGATTTACTAAAACAAACTATATTTACTTGTCCTTAACACTGGATGAAATCAAGGAGAACATTGTATGCAGTATTATAAATTAATAAACCAGTCAATTTACTTACTTTGTGGGACCACCACAAATGTAAACTACTTTTGTTTACACTACAGATATAAGTTCATTGCTACCATTGGTATTTTTAAGGGGGGGATGCAAGAGTTTGCTTCATAGTGAAAGCAAATAAAGCTACATGCATTACATTTCATTTTCATTAGTAAAACATTGTTTACCTGTTTCACCTTTGAAGGTTACCATCCTCCATATCTTCTGAGACCTGATTTTCAGTACCTCAGCCATCATCTTCTTCCAATAGCAGCCAGAGGCCAAGGACTCCTTACACATCTGTATCCACAGGTACAAGTACTCCAAATGTTATTATTTTGATGAAGGTTTACACATAGGGAATACATTTGTATTTGTGAAATTCTGTAGAAAACATTCCCTTTGTCTGTACGCAGTCTGCCACGCACTGCTATTTTTTTTAATTAAACAATGATAATAGATAGATAAAAGTTTCACTGTTCATTTTGGGATTTCAAAGAAAAACAAATATAATATTTCAGTTGAATCATATTAAATAGAGCACAATATGTTTTTTGTTTTTCCGACTGAAATGTCAGAGCTACTGAGGAACATATTATTGCCATGCAGCAGAACACAATGATGCTTCAAGACCTGCAAAATAATATCTCTGTAATATATCCTACAGATGAACGTGCAACCCTTTCAGAGAGTATAAACTTCTCCTTGTCTTCAATGGAAGATGTTGATCATCTTGAAGTATTGCTCCAACAAAAGCCAACAGAAAGCAGTGTGGTAAGTGATACTAATTATTGATTCCCTACACAGCTTCATTCTTTGCTGGTGGATGGACTACAACAACAGCACAAAAAACAACAAACCTTCCGAGGGCTCCCCTTTTATATGGACCCTTGATTCCCCACCCTCTTAAAAGGCACTCTTCTGCAATTGACGTTCCTTTCAATGATCCCAGCCAGAGCTAACGATTTATGGCAACGGCAAACGGAAACTCAAACAAAACTTCCCAAGTTTCAGCTTATTTAATATATACCATGCGCATATCAAAGTTAAATATGTAGCTGTATCTGTTGTCTGTGACATTTGTGAAACATTGTGAAATACTTTAATGTGCATTTATTGCATACACGCATATACATGAAATGTTATTGTTATTATATTGTATAAAAAATGATGAAATATTAATATAAATAAAAAGTCTCAAAAAATTCAGCCTGTGTTGGCTGTGGTATATCTAAAGTATAAACCACACCCGGCCGTGCGGTTCCCATGCTATATACCAAGCCTTTAACTACCCCAGAAGTGGTATATATCATCAGAACCGCACGGCCCGAAGTGGTTTATACCACTTATAACACAGCTGCCTGTCATTTGGGGGAAGAAAAATAATTAAAATAATTAAAACACATTTAAGTTTAGACAAAACCAGAAACTTTATTGTGTATACATCCGCAGTGTAACATAGTTACTTTAATCTAATTCTTTGTTCGCTTATTAAAAATACATTGCACACGTTAGTTTATTGAGAATCTCTGCATCGAAAATGCCATCTCACTAGAACCTGGAGGACTGAGTACAAGCTGTGATGATGGGCGGAGTTTCAAATGATACTAAGGAAGTAAGGGGAGCAGCTGCGATGGAGACTGAAACCGGATGTTGAAGTGAGTTTGTGAACTTGTTATATGTGAGGCACATATATTCTAGTACGTTTTCATCCTTTTTGATCTCTAAATATGTTTTTGTTAGTTGTCAGACACCCTCGCGTCCAAGTCGTGCCAGATTAAGTTGATGATCGAACCAGATGTTACGCACCAATCCGACCATTGTGTCGGGACAGTACATCAGTTTCACGCAGACGCTTAAAATTCAGGCCGGTAATTCGGGGGGGTGGTGTCGTTACCTGCTTTTCTAAGACTTTTCCTGACTGACAGGAATACATTATTGCTGGTTTTAAACTCGCTGTCAGCAGAGATGTTAAAACTTCTACTGTTAAAATGTGTATTTAGTCCAGCTCAGCGTTATAAAACTGCAGACTGAATACTGGTCCTCAGTTGAACTTCTTGCACTGGCATAAAATTCCCCTATGTTGTGGAGATTTACTTATTTCCATAAAAAGAATGTCTTTATTTTTTTCTTTAAGTCCATTAACCAGCCCATGCTGTCGTTTTTTTAATCTTTATTTTCTTCTATTTCATTTAGCTGTTCCTCATCGACTGTTATGTGTCTACTCTTGCTATTATTTTATTTAATTATTTTTTTCAGATGGACTGCTGTCTTCACTCAGAAAGTTGGTGTTGTACCAGTTATGTTTCATCCCAAATATATTAAAGGAAATAGGTGAAATGTCAGTCATTTTTGGCAGTGGTTTTGTAACTAATAGAAATAAAATGGCAGTTTGTCATGGAATTTAGAATGTAGTGGTGCGTAGTGATTTATTTAGTGTGAAGCGGCTCATTAGTATGCAAGCCGTGCTATACACTATATATATGCATGGTCATGTGATGCTGTTTAACCAATCATATGTTGTTATTTTTCCAAGCCATGTTATATATATATATATATATAAACCTTTTCTGTAATTATTTTTAAGGATGCACATCTAGCTGCTATTGGAGGATCAAGTGCATCGGAAACCTGCAGAAGAATAATGAGAGGCACACTTGCAAATAACCTAGCAATCCAATTTAATTGGTTAGGGAAAGGAAGAAAACAAGCCTTCTCAAAACTGAGATTAAGTACTGTCATTACAAGTCAGTAGTGATTTTATTGAAGTGATTCTTCACATTATAGTTGTTAAACACACTAAGAAGCTATACATTGTTTGTATAACCTCACCTTGTAATGTGGTTCATTGCATTACTTGTTGATGCACATGCTACAAATATGAAAATGTGATTGAACTTGAATCGTCACTCTAACTGGAATAGATGCCTATCATTAATTCAACAGGAAATTAATGAAAAAAACATGATTTTAAAGATTATAACATACCATAAGCATTAGAAAAACACATGGTAGACTCAGCCTTACCTGTAAATGGCAAGCCCAGAATTATTTGCTTCGGTCATGATTGGCAATTCATCATTTTTAAAAACACAAATCAATATTACATTATTTACAAAGTATATTACAAAACAGCATGCTGTTAGATAGTGTATTCAAATGTATTTCACATAAAACAAAACAAAATTGAAATTATTACAAGGTATCACAAAGTCCTCTAGAATTTTAAACTGACTACACACATTTTCATCATTGGGTTATGATAATGTAATACCGTTTTGTTCTTAGTACTATAAATAGCTTAATTTACTGATTCATTCTTAAATAATAGCACAATGTTATAAGTATATTACCCCAGAATCTAATTTGATACCATTATTATAATAGAGACAGTCAGAATAAATCCCACGATTTCCCATGTCACCGATGCCGAAGTAGAGAAGATCATAAAGGAATGGTTAAAGTACTATGGCGACAGGGACGGCGGCAGAAAGAGACAAACTCTTGGAACAGACTTTCAACATGAAAATTAAAATGGTGTCACATGAAAAATGGTCCCACCTGACTAATTTGCATTATGTCTCCCACCCCCGACACATATTCCTTATGAAAAGTATTCTCTCTATTATTTTGCTGATTAATTCTGAATTAAATAAATATGTGTGTTGGTGCATACTTAGTTCTTAGTAAAAACAAATAAAAAATAATTTGTTATTTTATGTTTACATGTTCTTGTTAAATTGCAATTAAACATTTTAAAATGATGGATGAGATATCTCCATTCTATCGTTAACTCATAAATGTATTTGTTCTATCTAAATACTGTATTAGATTTTCTTGTAGTTTGAGATATTCCCCCTCCAGTAAAGATGAAAAAGTAGAATGCAAAACTCGATGACAGCATGATAAAGAACATTATTATTCTTATTGTAGTTCTATTATTCAGAATAATAACGTAATGTTACATTTTTGTGAAACTGTTTGTTTCTTCTAGTTTGATATGAGTACAACTGTTTTTATATAAGAAAATATCCCTTAGGTTAGGTTACGGGTGTAAACCTGGTTCCCTGAAAGAGAAGACGACCAACAACCATACTTTTGGCATATGCCTGCCACAGGTCAGATATTCACTGAGCATTTAATGTCAGAGCTGCCGATAGGCCCCTCTGGGGAGTGATGTCCTCAGTCCCACCCACTGAGGGAATAAGTAGTCACTCCATGGAGATCACGTTCTCTTTTGTATCAAACCCGTGAATTCTCTTTCAGGGAACTGGGGTTACATCCACATCATTCCCTTTCAATTCGAAGACGACCAACAACCATACTTTTGGGAAAGTATATCAAAGCCGTCGCGAGGGAGCATGAGCGGAGACAGCAGACAAGGGACGTCTCGCTACTGCCAAACTAATGATGGTGGTGCGAGCGTGGAACCTCAAGGACCCTTGTGCCTAATGAAGGCATAGAGGGATCTACCACATTAAGTCGGTCGAACCTGGTGAATGTATGCGGAGTAGCCCAGCTAACCGCAGTACAAATATCCGGTAATGAAGCACCTCTAAAAAGGGCCTATGATGTAGCCACTCCTCTAGTAGAGTGTGCAGCCATCCTCCCAGGTGGGGGTAAGCTGGCATTAGTATATGCATTCGAAACTGTGTCCGCAATCAAGTGGGACAGTCGCTGCTTCGAGAGGGCTTGACCTAGGGTCCTTTCACCATGACAGACGAAGAGCTGGTCAGACTGAGGCAGCGCTCTCGTCCTATCAGCAGAGCAAATAGCAGAGGAAAAAAGACAACACAGACAGCAAAGCTGCAAGGCTAGTGAAAGCAGACTACGATTGCCAGGCGATGCAGGCTATTGATATATTTTTGTATTTTTGTTTACGACTGTAAGTCGCCCTGGATAAGGGCGTCTGCTAAGAAATAAATAAAACGAAAGTGTTTAGCTCAGTCTTCAGAAGCTGAGTTTCTGATTCCATAGAAGTTGCGAGCCAACTTCCAGCAGAAAATTGAGTGAGAGCTCTTTTAATGGACTCAATCACAGCCAATGGAAGGTTAGTTACCTACCTTACTTACCTGGTTGTGAAAGCAAAAGAGAACGTGATCTCCATGGAGTGACTACTTATTCCCTCGGGGGGCGGGACCGAGGACGTCATTCCCCGGAGGGGCACATCGGCAGCTCTGACGTAAAGTGAACACCTGAACTGTGGCAGGCATATCCGAAAAGTATGGTTGTTGGTCGTCTTCGAATTGAAAGGGAAAAACAAGCTACTTTAAACAGAAACTGTAGTCATCAGAACAATCTGTGAAATAATCAGGCAGGCATGGCCCTGTCTGCAGCAGGACAGGGCTTGTTAGTAATGGAAGTGAAATAATAAAATAAGCATTTACAGAACAATATTGTATTTTAACAACTAAAAACCAAAATATATGCGACTGCTGGCCCAGTTTCCGAACCACCAAAAAACTTTGTTGCACCAACATTGGCCCAACCTGGCCCGATGAGCAAAATGACGTTGGCCAATCAGTTGCCAAGGTAGGGCCAACCAAACAGCTGAGGTAAACCCAACGTTGGCCCAACTAAAAATTGCTGTCTGGGACATGCCTTTTGCAAAAATTAAAGGTTTGCTGACATAAAGGGGTTTAACAGTAGAGTTTTGACCAAAATATCAGAGAAAATTATCCCAGGAGTTGTCCTGGAGATGTGTTCAAAAAACGAGAGAGTCCTGGCAAAATAAGTAGAGCTGACAGGTTTTCCATTAATGTATTTTTCTTAAAATTAACAAGTGGTATGAAACTACCCCCCCCCCCCCCCCCCCCCATAAACCCCTATCCGTAAACCCTCCTCGAAAAATGGTGCCTCTGTCCCAGGTGTTGTCTTCAAAACTCGCCAATGTAGGACTGACATTCTACAAATCATGCAATACGCGCAGGCAGGATGCCTACATACAGGATAATAACACAGTGAATACAAAGACATAATTAATTTGTAATGCCCTAACATAGCTATTAAAGTACTTTTGTAAATTATTGAATTGCATATTTTATCTAAGTGTATTATATACTAACGGTCTCTATAATGTTAATTTTACTCGATTTGAATTTTATTTTAAAGTGCTGTTATATCATAGAACATTGTAAAATGTTGTTTGGAAGTCAGCCCCGTCAAGCTTGTTATCCCCTTATCGACATTTGACATATTCGTCTTAATAAACCCTGCTGTAGATGCTACCTACTAACTATCTTAAAAAAATAAAAAAAATAATAAAACAGATTACATGCACTGCTTTCCTCGGTTGGATCGGTCGTGGTTTTGAAGTGCTAAAAGTAGACCGCTGAAGGTGGCGCTGGAGTTCAGCTAAAGCCCTTGAAGGGTTAAGGAATCTGCTGTCGGTCCTTTCATATCCACTGCACTAGCTCGCTCATTGCTGTTTCCATCAGGTTGTACATGTATTGGTCACCTGTCAGGACTGGTAAACTACCTCTGCTAAATACATCCTACAAACATACTGTAGTAAGTGTAGCCTGCACACACACACTCACGCAGAGCGCAAGCCCCAGAGAGAAGACTGGACAGCACTGCTGAAGCTTCAATATTTTTTTTATGATTGTTTTTTTTTATAATACAAACTTTTCCCGTGCACTTATTCCTGCAGTAATTGTTAAGCGGCATAAACAAATGATCTGCAACCAGTCGTTAGCAAGAAAATCAGAACGGTGTTATGCGCAGGTCTTCAGAAGCGATCCTTCACAGATTAAGATACTGAAAACGTTTGAAGGACGGCGTTGACGGATTACATACTGCACATATTATTTTGTGTTTCTTTGTGCTGCAAAAGTAAAAACAACATTAAAAACAACAGCAAGAATACTGTTTGATAATTAGACAACTAAGGTAAGAAATCAGCAGCATTTTCTTTTTTTGTTTTTAGCTCTTGACGTGACCAGGTTATTTTAATGTTTCTTAGGTAAGATAATGTAGCTTTGGTGTAAATGAGTTTTGACTGAAGTAAATTAAACAAATAAATAAATAACCTAACTGACGTGGTTTTAAATTTTGTAAGTAAGTTTGCATACTTCTTAAGTTCTAAAGTATTATGTCTTATTAGTGCAAATGTAACGTGTTGTTAGCGTTGTCCAAATACATGTCTGTCCAAATTGTACTGTACAGACATGAAACCCTTGATTAGCATACTGAATCGTATTTCCTTGTTTATTGTGAGACTGACAAGTAAAGCATTTCTACAAAGACGCCGTGACTAGCATAGGTATGCAACAATACTTTTTTGTCATCAATTTCCAACATTGTATGGGCTTTCAAAATTGATTATATTTATTGGTGAGGTCAGCTTTAATCAGACACAGCCAGCCAGTTGCCACACACTCACTCAATCTTCCTCCAAGGAGGCCTTGGACTCTTTCATCATCATTATAATACGTGCCCTGAATCCACTGATTTGTTTTGACACTCTCATTGAGGGTTTACGCATTAAGGCATTAATCCTGTTGCATTATTACACGTTGCATGATGTCCGCTTAACATTTCTTCTTCCCTGGGGAGTTCTGCATTCCTCTATTCAGCCTGTCTACTGGTCATACACTGTAGCTCTTCCAAAGAACACAGCTATTTTTATATAGCTAGAATTGTGCAATCCCTGTCAAGCTCAACTATACATATATGAGAGAACAGCATGGTATCAATGTGTGATTAAGTAAATTCAAGTTTCTATCATTATTGGTAATATTGCACTACTTCCTTATGCCTATATCCACTGTGGATTTTGTTCAGTCTCTCTACTGGTGGTGTAGTTTAAGTGTTGATTACAATGCAGCATGAAATTCATGATGCCAGGGTGCTCTGGATGTCTGACTGTTAGCATGGGCAGCAACTGCACAGCTATGCAGCCTCATCCTCACACTGTATGTCCACACGCCTAGACCTCTACAGAGAAGGCTATGCCATGTTACAGTGTTCCTCTTGAAGTTGCTTCTCTAATGCTGTTCTTACAGCCTAAAACCAGACAGCAGCGTTCAGAATATTCACATAAAAACATCATTAGCAAAGTAATGTTGTCACCTGTGCTTTGCTCTTTCTCTCTTGTTTTCTAAATGTATTTTCACTTTGACTTAGTTAAAGCCAATTCATCCCTCCAACACTAAATATACATTTCCTGTCACAGGTCCTCACCTGTGCCTTCTCTTTGCATAGCCAATTGGAAAATATGTGGAGCTAGGAAGGTTCCTAGTACCATTAACACAGGAAGTGAACCCTCACCTGCTTGAAAAAGAGACTTAAGTTAAATGTGTTATTCCAATAAAAGTTTAGAAACTGTTTTTGAAGTCTTTGATTTGTAAGTCTTTTCTGCATTTATGGCTGGTGGCTACTTGGGGACTATGTGCTGTGCAGTATTCCTATCTCTATTTAACGGTGAATAGCAATACAAATGGAAATGGGAAAGCTGAAGGCATGTTAACACATTTTACCAGAACTGGACCTTAATGCCTTCTCTGTGCTTGTGACTGATATATAAGCCATGATATCCCAGGTTTTGCATGTATTGTGTATTTCATCTTAGGAAGCCACCAGAACTGTTTTTATTTTAGCATGCAGAAAATGGCTTGACGTCCCTCTGACAGTTTCTGTTAGTGGGCTGTGCTTCAGGCTAAAGGTGGTGGAACGCCTTCGCAGAGAACATAGTTTTGTTTAAAAAAAAAATAAAAAATAGACAGAATACACTCTTTTTTGGCAGAAAAATACATTTATAGAAGCTATGAATTTAACAAAAAATAAAAAAGTGCTGCATTATGAAATAGTCTATATATAATACTTTTGACTATTGAAACGAAATCAAATTATACACATCAAGACAATGTTGTTTTTGAAATGTTATTCTACATATTTTTACAAACAGTATTATTACAGTCATGCCTGTATTGTTAAGAGACATGATTTAATAAAGGATTACTGGGATGTACTCAGATTGGTAACTATGTGATCATTGAAAAATCCAGCACATATTTTGATTTAAAACTATGCACAACAGCATTCTGGAACATAATACCTTAGGTAATCTTTCCATAACTGCTCAGTGTTATTGAACAATGTTACATTGTGCTATAGATTCGTGGTCATATCATTAACATGTTCTGGTAAGGTTAGTTCTTTTTTTTGGTTATGATAGAACCACACTTCATGAAACAATTTTTTAAATACTGCTCTTAAATATCAACAGATGTTTTAGCTTGTCCCATGCTTCATCATGAGAAACTCATTGTGACTCAGAAGAGACATAGGCCCAGATTTATAAAAAGGATTGTGCATGTTTTACGACCGTAAAATGGGTACTGAGGGTTCTGAATTCTTGGATGGGATTTATAAAACACAAGCAATGGCATGAACACACAATTAAGTCATGATTTGCGGGGACAATATCTCTGTGCGCTTTAGCCCTTAATGCATATGTAATTCTGTATATGCATATCTAATTCTGGGGTGTTTCTGAACAAAACCACTAAAATTGGGAGGGGATTTTGCAAATGAGGTCTATTAAATATTCCATCTAATTTGTTAAAGCTGCCGGTAATTGCGGGCCTCGTATTTGCTTGATTATTTTAAGAACTCTGAAAAGCAGGTGTTAATTTGCTGCAGTCAGACAGTAGGCTATATAAAAGGCAAGGTGATGTGGGAGACTTATCTGCAGCAAGAAGGAGACATCGTTTTCAAGGACAAAGAAACATTTAATAACATTTTACAAAGAGCTAATTTTTTAACCCTTCTGATCAAATTGCGTTTTATAATACCGTATTTGTTTGCAAACTCCAATTTTCAATACATGATTCATAGCTTACATGACAAAAAAGAAAGTCTGCAAATAGAGAATATAGAATCCATGTAAAAAAAGCACCTAAAAAGGTCTCCCCACAGTGGCAAAGTAAGGTTCTAACGAGACAGTGGGACAGATGATGCTGTTAGTTTGTAGCTAGAGCAAATACAGTACAGCTGGTTGTAGGCACATCTGACTAATGTAGCTATATTATAGACCATACAGATATGGTTTAAAGTCATACATAGAATCAGAAATACAGACATACATAAGAAATAGGACAGTTGTAACTGCACAAGAATTTAAGAAGATATAAGTCGTAGTTAAACTGTTCGTATGAAGCGGTATGGAGTTATTGTTGTTGGACATATTGCTGTACAATGGAAGGATTTTCCACCCGTTTGACTGCCATGGATGTAAGTAAATAAAACTTATTGTTTCTGAAGTTTGAAAAGTCTATATGCCTGGAATTATTCTATACAAAATAAGAAGTTGAACTAATATGTGAAGCACAGTAACTGGATGATGCGTCGTAATGTAAAGCATCCTAGACTGCAAACTCTGAAGTGTTACATGTGTTTATTAAGAAGCCACCACACATTCCATATTTTATTTGTTTGTCCTGGTGATGTATTTCGAGCTTGTAACACATCTTCATGTGTTACAAGTAGGCCTACTGCTTGTACCAAAATCTCCACTTACATATTGGTAAATTTCAGTTTTCGCTTCTGAGCCAGGATGAGGTCTTTGTGTGCCATTCATTTTCCTTTGGAATGTGTAGCCTACACTTGCAGGGTTGACCCAAACCCGCTATTTACAGTGGCTCTCAAAAGTATTCACCCCCCTTGGACTTTTCCACATTTTATTGTGTTACAACATGGAATCAAAATTGATTTAATTAGGAGTTTTTGCCACTGATCAATACTTTTGAGAGCCACTGTATTGTGAGAGGTGTGTAATTCTCCACTGCTAATTGCGGTGAGGGGTATTGAAATAGTTTGATTGCGGAATCGCCTGCTTCACCTAATTATTCTTATAAAATAGGTTGTAATTTTAATGCTGAGTGCGGAAATTGTGACAAGAAGAGTATATACCACATTATTTAAGTTACATTTGCTTACAGTATTAGCTGTTCCCTTTTTAAATGGTAATTTCATTTTTTTCCAGTCTGCATACTCCTAGTACTTCTTATGTAGTTATCTGTGAGTAAGTGCTGAAACTGTAATGTTGTGCTATTATAAACCATTGAGTATAACAGAGCTGCTAGTTGCATTTATAGAGAGTCATGTCACGTTTTATCTATCATTGATAATTAAAGGTTTTGCAGTCAGAACCACGGTACGTTTATAAGATGTCAAAATGATGTATGCTGTAATATTTATTGGACTTGCGATGCATTATGCAGCAATGGTTCAGCTTTGAAAATTAGTAAGGATGCATTTTCTGATCAAGGCCATAGGAACGAGTTAGTATTCTTATCGCACTACACTTGATAAGACTGTCTGCTATTGTTCGTGGCTCTGCTATTGTTCATGTCTTATGAATGCAGGATATGATGAGTATCTGAACTCCTGAGCCCCTATGAAAGTGTAAAGAAATCTCAAGAAGTCTCTCATTTTGAGGAAACCTGTTGTGATGTTTGAAGAGCACTCACTGTTAGGGAAGCAGAGCAATGATCTAGATAGCTGATGGGAGGATCTGATATCAGATCTGTAACAAAATGAAGTTGCACATTATTTGTACAAGCAATGTGGCATTGATCCAAGGAGGGCGTTTCTCAAAGGAAATTATATGTTGTTTATTTACTGTATACTGCTAAAGTGGCTGTGGTTGTACACAGGCCCACCGAGAGGGCGAGGAGGACAGGGAAATTTCCCCGGGGCCCAACGCCTCGAAGGAGGGCGCTGATGAAGGGGTAACTTTTTTTTTTTAATATATATAAAATATTTTAAAACTGGCCCTGCACACGACACTTTGCGTTCCCACCACCACATTAAAAAGAAAAACTCCCGTACTGCACACCAAGCCGATGTGCTTCTGTTGTGTAATGACTGTGTATCCAGGTGCTGTCAAACACTTCCTTTCACACAATGAGTTGAACTTTCGCATTTCATATTTTACTACGCCAAAAAGTTAAAAAAAGGCATAGCAATTTCATGTATTTTTTTAAAGACTTTTAAAAACTTTAAAAGAACCCGAAATGGGCACAATATATACCACAGTATGAATTATTCTATTGTTAAGATCTATAACTTGCTCAAAACAACGTGGTGCAGCAGTTTGTTAGAAAAATTGTATCGTGTAAAATAAATAAAGTACTTTCCTCAGCTGGTGGTAAACACAATTAGAGAATGATCGGTTATATTGCTTAAAATACAAATATATTTACCAATACAGGCTAGTTAAGAGCAGAGATGAGTGGTTTATTTTTGGCACAGGATAAATAATAGTGTATAGCAACACCATTAAAATGTAGTTTATGCTAAAAACGTATGTTATTTGATGTTAAGAAAGCTTCCAATTAATGACTATTACACGTGGAGTTTGTACAAAAAATATATTTATTCACTTACCTAAAACAAAAGTTTGAATACTGTAAATAACTTAAACATAACTACTTTGAGAACGAGTAAACTATCCTGCTGCAGATTTTAATTGAGATATTGAAACTTCTACATGTCGTTGACAGTTTACTTCAAACCCATTATCAAAATACTGTATTGGTTGAAATTATCCTTCTCAGACACTGCTAAGATTGCAAGTATCATTGTTGGTTTAGAAGCTTGGTTTAGACTACAGTATACTACAAAGTTGGATGAATGTAGTACCATTGGGGGGGGGGGGGGGTACGGGGACGGCAGCGGGACATACCAATCCTTCCCCGGGGCCCATGACGACTCTCAGCGGCCCTGATTGTACAGTTACAATATTCATTATGCCCTTGCTGGGCATGCATACAGTATCCCCAAGAACACTGGAGGTGTCCATATGTCCATTTGTTTGTTAAACTAGCATTTTACATATTCAAATTCAGTTTATCCGATAATTGTGTATATATGTCATGTTTAAGGCTACCACCTTTAAATGTGTAAATGTCTCAGTTTAGTGTACTAGTAATAAACCATAAACTAACATTATGCAGTTGAGAAGTATGCACTTTTCCCGATCTTTTTTTATTAACTTGCAATCGCATACTGACTCAATGGCATTCCGGTTCATTATTAGCAGTAAACAAAACTAGCGCTTTTTTCTCAAAGACTTCCGTAGAAGTTTTATTGATTTTATTTATTTATTTTTACATACTTGGTTCCTAGCACCGCTATGCAAGCTCCTGTTAAGAAACTAGAGAGTCCACAAGGCACCTGTGTGGACTCAACTCCCTGCCAAATGAATACTCAGAGTCTGTAAAGACTGTAGACTGAGAGATTGTAAATTGCCTTGCTGCATATCATGATTCAGTGTCAGCAGTTTATAATAATGATTTCTTCACCTCTACTTGTAAATGGAGACCGTGTAGGAAAAAGGTAGGCAAAGCTGTTTTAAATGACGATTATAACAAGCAACCTGTGATGTGATGCTAACACTACAAAAAAATAAAGGAAGTCTATTTTTGTAAATCTGACCCAGTTTTATTGCGAAAATAAGATTTTTAGTTTGCCTGCCTAACTTACCTGTAGATTTGCAGAATGTTTGATAAAGGGAAACCAGCAGATGTTGTGTGCATAGCATTGTGCTTCATGTTAATTAGTCCTGAGGCTTTCCGAATGCTCTGTACTCCAACACAGATGGGCGTGTGTGCAAATAACTTTTTTTTATCTTTCTTTTTTTATCTATCTTTCTACCTGAATAGAAAACTGTATTATGAACTACTTTAGCGATCGTGAAAGCTCTACCATGTGGTACTAGACCACAACTGAAGTTAGGCGTCCTGAGGTACCACACGGTAGAACCTTCAGGGCACTGCCGTTATTAGAAAACAATTTTTCTCATGATTTTCATTAAAACAATTTCAAAACGTAGATTTACCTTGAACTTGTAATGATTTGTCGGGTACTGTTCCGCTCAAAGAAGTTTTAGAAAAATAATTCATAGCAGTATCACACATAATGAGAGAAAAAAACATTTTAAAACAAATAACCATTGTTTTTAATGGTGCCGTTTAGGGGGTCCTAAGACATTCTCTGTGTATACTTGGTTTCTGGTCACAAACGTCCCCAGTGACAAAGAATGCTTTTAAAAAGAGTCATAAACTAACTGCTGGACAGGTGTTTTATCTTCGCCCATCGCTGAATGAATCATTTGGCGCTGGTAGTATCTTGCACAAGGCAAGCCAGACAGTTTTGCATGCTTTGACACCTCGGACAAGAAACAGTCCATCTCATAAATGGGCGAAACAGTGGACCAATTGAGAACAAGGGGCCGTCTAGGAACGAGAACAACCAATGAGAAGCACCCCACGTGGACTCGGGCACAGCCCAAAATAAACAAACTAACCAGTCACAAGGTGGAAGTGAGGATCACAAAAAGCAGCTGCGTGAGTTTCAAAGGATATGCTTCCCACACAAGAAATGTAATCCAGACAAGGAACAGGGCTCCAGGCAAGAGGAAGAAAGATTCTGAGTCATGGGAGCATAATTGCTCAAATTCACGGAAGGCAAGGAAGAACCAATGTTCTGAAAAATTGCTAAAATCCGCTTTGAAGAGATCCCTAGCTCTTTGCCCTATGAAACAGACGGAAGCATAGCCAGCAGCTGGGCCTAAGGTCATGTACTAGCCTTAGAGAAGAATTGAGAACATCTCTACGAACTACATAACTTTTCAATTGCAACGCATTATCTTACGTTACGTCTGATCAGTGGAACTATTTGCAGTTGGAAAACTGCCGACAATAAAAATAATGCTGCCAGATTATTGGAAATCAACAAGCTGATCTCCATTTGAAAATAACTATTTGTTTATTGCGAGCCAATGCAATACAATGCGTACAAGCAAAGTGCCATCTTCTGTCATTGGAACTTCAGATCCAGAGAGCTGGAGTGTTCATCAACAAAGAAGAGTCTTCTTTGTTTTAAATCGTTAAGTATTCAGCAAAATAAATACTCTATGACTCGAGAAATTAACTGTAGCTAATGCTATCAAGTTAGTGGATAAACTGTTCTAAGAATAGAATATAACTTCCTGTTTTAGAGTGTGTAAGAAATTTATTTTGTTTGTTGAAATGAGCAACTCAAAGGAGTTGCCTCGTAAATGCAGAGAATTTGATCATTGCCCCATTTCTGAGTTAATTTGAATATTTAATCAATTGAGGTTGATAACATATTATTAGTTTGGTACATCACGTCTAAACTAAATTAACACGGTAAAATTAATTTGCTAAATTAGGTACTGGAATGTTGGATTCCGTTCTGAATGGGAAGTTGAATGAATTCTCGTGCATATTGATATGAATTACAAGAAACGGGTATTGAAAATACTAATGCAAAGTAGACACTATTAGTATGTTAATCATGTATGCTAAGGATGTTATGTTCATTGTAATCGTTTGACTATGAAATCAATGAACTGTATACTATTCATGCATATCTCTAACCAATAGCCTTTTCTTTCTGTAATATTAGATTAGTTGTGCACCCCCGTTTTATTCTCAAATAAACTATTGTTTTATACATTTTACACGTTGTGTGACTGTCGATTATTGTCAAGGGAGTTCTACATGATCCAGAACTTAAATATGGTATGTCTCATTCCTGAGTGGGTGACTAGAGACTAATTTATATAAATGCACTCGCATCACCTCAAACTCAACCTTTCTAAATCTGACCTCCTTTTCTTCCTCTCCTCGTCTTCCCCCTACTCTGATCTCTCTATCTCCATTCCTCTGGAATCTATCATACTCTCACTCTCCTCCTCAGCCAAGAACCTCGGAGTAACCCTGGACCCCTGCCTCTCCTACTTCCAGCACATCTCCTCTCTAGCATGCATCTGCCAGTTCTTCCTGAGCAACATATGAAGAATCCAACCCTTCCTCACCAACTAATCTACGCAACTCCTCGTCTAGGCCCTGGTACTCTGCAACTCCCTCCTAGCCGGCCTCCGCTGCTCACCTGTTGTTCTCTCTGCCTCACTTCTCCCATGCTACTTCACTGCTCCGCTCACTCCACTGGCTCCCATTCACTGCTCGCATCCAGTTCAAGACTCTTGTACTCGCCTACTGATGCCTTGACCAGACTGCACCCAGCTACCTCCAGACCCTTATCTCTCCCTACACCCCCACCCAACATCTCCGCTCTGCCTGCACTAGAAGACTGGCTTTACCTCCTCTACGCTCCTCTGCCTCCAGAGCCCGCTCCTTCTTCACCCTCGCCCAGCAGTGGTGGAACGACCTTCCTACGAATGTCAGGTCTGCCCAGTCCCTGACCACCTTCTGGCGCCTCCTCAAGACACACCTCTTCAGACAACACCTGTAAAACTCAACTCTTCCCTCCTGGACAATATAGCACTCTGCCTTTAATGCACTTTAACTTGCACTTATCTGCTCCCTACTTTACTATATTTAATCCTGCACTTAACCCAATCTGTAGTATTTTGTATTTCACCTGTGCTGTAAGTTGCCCTGGGTAAGCTAAGAAATAAATAATAATAATAATAATAATAATAATAATAATAATAATAATAATAATAATAATAATAATAAATTGCGAATAGCTGTCAGCACCTACGGACAAGGTCTCCGGCCAAATTCATTATCATGATTTAAATCATCTGTTCAATTGCAATTGAAATCATCCACATTGTGGATTCTCTGTACTGAATAACACCAGATGTATACTTTACCTGCACACATGGTACTTCCTTGAGCTCAGATGAACTTCACAAGTTTTAGTGGCATTTAAAAAGCAGCTTGGTATTGGTGTGAAGTATCACAGTTATCTTGATTATCTTTGCTTAGCTATCCTGTACTTTTCATTCATCTCAGTCATCTCATCCTGTTGGCTTTTTAAAACTCAAAAGAGATTTAAAACATGTATTTTCATTAAGTACAGCTTGTACACTAGAGTGTTACCATTAATCTGCCTCCCTGCAAAAACCTGCTCCTGGTGGGTGCTAGAAATAGACCAGTAAGAAATGCTACTGGTATTTTTTACGTCTCTGAGAGCAGAGTGGCAGCTTACAGGCAGCTGTAGAGTTGGTTGGGTCTGTTCCATGGAACATCTACACCAATCCAAAAACTTGCCCTGCTTTTGGAGAATTACAATGTGCTGGACTGATTTTTAGCTGAGCTCCAAAGCAAATAAGTTAATCTCAACGCATCTCTGCTTGAATTGGCTGTGGTCTCTGGAAGGGTTTCACAATGGATTGAACAAGCTATGAAACACTCCTGTCATCCACATTCTGCCATCAAGATACAAAAATGACAGCAGAGTAGTCCACTACTGGTGACAAATACAGCATAACACCAAAAGTGGATGTTTCTAGAACTTGTTGCCTTAAAGATTTTTTTTTTATTATCTATTTAACTAAATAGAGTAAAAAACTAAACTAATGCTTTTTGGACCTACATTTAAAGAGCAGTTGTTTTCCCTTGTTTGATTATGGTGATGCTTTAGTTTGACATGCTTCTGCTGTGCAATAAAAAATAAAAAAAACTGGATCACCTAATGAACAAAGCAGCCAGATTTGTATTAGAATGCCACCCTCAAATACATCACTGTCAGTTACTGGCCTCTTTAAGCTGGATGTCGCTGAATTGCAGAAGACAATTGCACTGGCTACTTTTTGTGTAAAACTGTAATAGGTTTGTTGTCAGGATATTTAGGCCCAATGTTACAGGTAACTATGCCTAAGTAGAATCTAATCATACACTAACTTATTAAGTGCCTTGGAGAAGGTCCTGTGTTGGCCGATCAGCATTTAGTTACAGCACCCCTATCACACAGATGGGGAACAGAAATGTACAATTCCAGAAAGAAATCAGTTCATTATGTATTTAAATAAACCTCTGAAGGAGCTTGTTTAATTGCATTTTCTAAATTAGCAAAGTCTGTGTGGTCTAAAAGAGTTAAATATATGTTATGTATTCATGTTGAGAACCCTTACCTTAAAAATGAAGATGAAGCTCAACACATTTTAGATACAATTTACCAGGATACTATTGCTTGCATTTAAAAAGTCTTTGCTTTAACTAAAATGGCTTAACAATGGAGCACATTTTAACATTCATGTTCTAATATAAGTTTGTTTATGAGTTATTTATAAGGTTTTTTTTTTCTTTTGAGATGTATTTGTGTTACTTTCCAGAAATAGTAATGTGAAATGCTATGTATGATTTTCTGTGACTAATCATTTGTTTAGTGAGATTAAAAACGTTAATGATAATTTTTCGAGGATAAGAGAAAATGTATGTCTGAGATACTGGCATTTAAACAGTCCCTGATTTAGTTAAAGTGATAACCATATCATACTAAAATTAATATATTTTTTAGCTGGGCCAAAGAATAAAAGTTAGCATAGAGCCCTGGCTATTAAGACAACATGTTAGCAACACTAATTCAAGCTCACAGGTTGACCTTTATGGGTTAGATCATTTTCTGAAGGATATTAGCACTGACATTAAGCTAGAAATGGCACGAATGCCAACAAAAACATTCTGTGAATCAGACTCTATGTATTTAAGTAGATAGAAATAAGGTGGTGTTTGAATCATCACTGAAGAAGATGTCAGCAGGCCCACAGTCTTGCAAACACATTAAAGGATGAGCAAGCAATATGTCATAGGTAGAAAAATTATGACTGAATTCAGTGTGGTCCATGAATTGATTGGAGGAAAATAATTTCCATTTCAGAATCAAAGTTGGCAGCGACATAAGATTGGATGGTAATCGGATAACTGATAAAAAACCCCACAAAAACAGAATTCCCACTTATAGCCTTCATTCAAGCATGAAGGTAGGAGTATAATTATATGTTTCTGCTTATCTTTCAGTGGAGCTGGCAATATTGTGAAAACTGATGGGAAACTGAATTTAAAAAAAAATATATAAGCAGATCTTTATCTACCACAAGGCCCAGTTGACCCACACTTCTGTTAACAGCAAGATACTGATCCCAATCAGACAGTACATACACACTTCTAAAAATATAGTTGGAGAGGAACACATTAAACATTATGGAATACTTGAGGTGGGAATACCTCAACTACTGTATTCATTCAGCCTTCCAGAGTAATAAAGGGATCCAAGGTATCATCTCCCCTCCCATCTGTGCAAAAAGAATGAATCGCAGCCATGGGATCACATCACTTTCCTCCAGTCATCAGTAGTCCTAATCTCTCCAATCCTTACACCACTACAGCTGTACATTTCTTGTTTGAATCAGAGATGAGTGGATTTGGTAATGGTATCCGACTGAAGGCTTGTGAAAACACAACCTTAAAGAATATTGATCTTAAAGGATATTGTGCTGCAAATAACCTTTCTCTTATTAGTAGTACAGTATGTATCAAGGCCATACAATTAGGCCTCTAGCTTCATTAGCCCTGGAAAGAAAAAAAATACAATAAAAGTCATGTCGGAAATTAATTAACTATGCAGATCAATTTGTATTAAGGTTGTGTTGGAAATGCAAATACACTTTTAGTTTTTCTCCAAACAGTTGTGTCAGCATGCTTTGTACCATTCACTTAAGCTGCCAACTGGAACCAAAACCATTATACATTATACACACAAACACTATCTGTATTACAAATGTAGAGACTGCTCTTTCTCCACTTCATTTGATATACACATTTCCTTATTATTTGACTTCACATTATCTATATTCAATGAAAAAAGAGTAGATACATTTTCAAAGAAACGGGCTGTGCTTTACATGACTGATTATTTTGCTATGCAAATGGATCAGTAAAATACAGTCTGTAATATATGCAAGGTGCATCTTTCTGTTGAAAGGCAGTTTCAATTACGATGGGCAAAAACTCAGATTAGACAGACTGTTGATTTTCACCCCCATCCTTCCAGGAATTAGAACTATGGTACAGGTCCACCAAAAGAAATTCAGCAATGAATAATTAGTGCTGTCTTAACTGCCAGTCTTCATTACTCACTGTATTGTTAAGACAAGGGAGTTATTTTTCCGTACATATAATAGAACAGAAATAATACCCACTTTCCTGTCATTAGGTTATGGTAATGAGTTTGTACAATAAACTGCTTATGAAGGGTGAGATGCAGCAAGTACTGTGCGTCTCAAAAGCCTTGTCAGAAGTTTGACCCTCAGCCTAATTAGTCATGATTTATATATTCTCCCATTCATACAAATATCTAGGTTTTAAGACTCCCAATATGTGAAGGATTTCTTTCAGTTTCTATACAGTCATCGCTATTCAAAAAAGGGATGCTGTCCATGGTGCTGAAATCCACAGTGCAGTGGACACCCATGTTAACAAACCCTCAAGGCATATATCTAACTTCTAAAGTTTTATCATATTTGATTGGATATCCACATATCAAAGTAAACTGATAAACTAGCCAAACTGTGATTTTGTGAAAATATAATTTTAAACTTTTGGACAGGTTTATACAAAATGTTGACACGGGGTTGGGTCTCATTTGGCATGCTGGCATTCTTGCACTTTAGCTGTGTTGCAGACTGCAGTTGTAAGAAAAAATGACACGTTTTCAATGAGATGAAGGAAACATCTTGACAACTGATGACAAAATTACACTGTAAAGCTTCCATAGTAATACATAGTTGTAAAATGTCCCCCAATAGTGGATTGCTGTGAAATGCAAATTCACAAAAAACAAATGTCAAAACATTTACACCTAAATGATATATTGTGCATATTTTAGTAAAGTTATCTTTTCATAGTTGCTATTCTGACTTCTATATAAACTGATAATGTGTAATTTTATCCATTAAAAAAAATCAGGGGAAATGAAAACTAGAGTAAATGCTTTTGGAATATGCCGCTTAAAGTCTTAAAATGAATAGTCCTTTATTGACAGGAATATGTTGGCAGAGATGATGGTTGTTTAATAGGTACATGGGAACTTTTTTATATAGTCACACATTAAAGAAAACACTGGAGCATGTAGCATTGGAATGTTTCACAACGTAACACCCATTTAATCAGTAGTGTTCTGTAAGTAAACCAAGAAGATTTGTGTAAGGTTCTAGTTAGTAAGACAACATTTGACTGTGATATAACTGCAGATTCACAAAGAAAGGCAATGTAATTATTACAAATGAAGAATAAATATAATCACTGACACAAGTGCCAAAGTGAGAGTCAGTTGATTACATTTAACAAGCAAATATTTCCTATGAAGCAGGCAAGATAAAGGATATTTTACAAAGCTTTATCAAGTCGATAAATTAATATTGGTAGTCTATAACATTTCAGAACTGCCGTTCCTTCTACTATATATTTTTTAAACATCGACAAACACAAAACACGTGCCTGTGATACATGTAATAACAGTCAATATCTCTCAGCAATATCATGATTTGGGTCCATTGTATATAGATGTATAAAGCATGTGTTATTAGAATTGTTATTTGTATAATGATGGTGAGTATTATTATTATCATTATTATTAGTGGTAGTAATAATAATAATAATAATAATAATAATAATAATAATAATAATAATAATAATAATAATAATAATAATATGTTCTCATTATTCACTGATGAATACAACTTACTATCATCAATAGGTATTCTTATTTTTTTTATCATATCAGAAAATACAAAACATTACTCTAAGCAGGTGATATGACTGGAAAGATATATTTCATATAAAAAGCACCTTATTTGACAAGTAGGTGTTTAAGGGCAGGTAGTTATTTTGTCTTTGAGGTAGGTGTTGCATCCCTGTCATGTGTTTTCTGATTGATACCCCTTACAGTCTTATAATTAACTTTAGTTATTATTTCCCCCTGTTACTGGTCCTATAATACAATAAAAAGCCTGGTATTTTAAGATACCAAATCAGTAATTTGTGAATAGTTAAACTTGTGTTAAACTAAGGTGATCTTTCTAAGTAGTGTTTGGAATGAATAGGGTTGCAATTGGTTGTAAAGTGCACTTCAAGGTAAAAAAAAAAACTGAAGAAAAAAAAACTACAGAGCAGAGTTTTAGCCGTCATCATATATTTATTTTCTGCTGTTACATCAATAGTTTGCCAGAGAGTGCAATTAAGAAGCTAATTAATAACAACAATGTTGCTTCATGATACGCTTGATAAGTGTTTTGTACATAAAAGAAATAATCTTGGAACAGAACAACTACATTGTCTAATAGTATGTTTTGATGGAACAAATTATTGTAGTCCTACAGTTTGGTATTAATTATTGTTATACGGTAGCAATTTTCAGTATTGGTGAACTTTTTTAAGTTAATAACACTAAATATTATAAAAATACACAATCCTGACTAGATATATAAAAGTGTTGTATTTGTATTGCTTCTGTCCTTGAATTCGTATTGTTTATCTTGTCACAAGTACAGTCAAGGTTAAAAAAAAATGCTCCTATTGTAATAATACATATATACATGAATATTTTGTTTTAAATAAAGATGGGCATCAACAAAATAAGGGCCTTGTTTCAGTTGCTTAGTAACTGTGAATTCATCTGTCCAGGTGTCTTTGGGGTGTTAGGCATTAAACTACTTTGCTTCTGCCTGTTGAGAGCGTTTCTATGATGAGGATGTTAGCCAAAATACTGGCTCTTTATAAATAAATAGATAAACATAAAATATAACTCCTGTTTTCATCCATTATGGCTTCAGTCAATAGTGCTGCAGTGTCTGGCCTGAGTTCAGAGCGCAGGTGTTAGTCTAGGCAAAGCAGTACTTATTTAATTAGTTCATATTTAAGCAACAAGAGAAAATGGTTCTTTGTCACTGTAGTACTGAGCACTGTATTAATAGGCACATCTTTGTGCACTAAGAGGTTAGTTGTGTCCAGGCCAAACAATATGCTGACCGTGGGCGAGTGAATAAGCCCTGCATGCTTTTATTATATCAACAAGAGTAATTTTGCTGCAGTTTAAGCTAATCTCCTGGAATCTAGAATTCCACGAGGCCCTTGCATTAAGGATTCTCTGATCAGCTGTTTCCAACATCCTGTCAAGAACAGCATACAGAAAGAAACTTCTAAATAATAGAAAACAGCACCCCGTATGTGACACTGTGGACATTGTAATTATGGTGCACATCAAGAGCACTGCTCTCTGACTGATACATTTTCTCTAGTATTTACAATTTAGTCCACAAGTTACTTTACAATCACATTTTGGCCAGTGCCTTCTTCTGAAAAGTTAGTCAGCTTATTTCTTACAAGTTGATTGTGTTTTGAATTTCCGAAATAGTTTTTAATCACCCATGTATGAATAAATAAAAAAATAAACCTCTCCTAATTCTTATAAAATGTTATCATGTAACTGTGGCAGTGTACATATTTTATGTGTTATCTGTTGTATGTAGTGTGTTATTGTTGGTGTATGTATAAGTATGTAATAGTATGTGAGCACGGGGATTACACAAATTAGTTCACATGCTGGGATTCAAGTGAATAATTAATTAGTAATTGAATCCCAGCACAACCGTATATATAGAGGCATGAAGCACTCACTCGGGGTTGTGTGTTCATGAATGGAGAACGGGAGAGAGAGGAGAGAAAATAATAGAAAAATAATAACAATAACAAATGTTAGCCTTAGGGCAAAATTCAGGGGTAGCTGGGCAGCCTAATTAATTAACGTCTTTCATCATTAACCTCCTATTTAAAACCCAATCTCACACTCCTTCTCTGTCTAGTGTTTTGCTTTCTTGCATATGCCACAACCTGTTCTCTGCTAAAAATTTAAAACTCTTAATTTTCAGCATGAACCAACTCCAATTCAGATCAGGAAACCTCCTGCCGGATTCTCCTCAACAATATCTCATTCATTTCCCTGATGGAAACTCTGTACTGTATACTTGTAAGGCAGACTTCTCCCAGCAACCAGACTTGCTGCCCCGGCATTATGGAGATCAAAACGCCCCCGCCAGCAGGCTCAGACTTCGGAGCACCTACAGACGTGCTCAAATTTGTTGGTACCCTTACAGCTCATTGAAATAATGCCTCATTCCTCCTGAAAAGTGATGAAATTAAAAGCTATTTTATCATGTATACTTGCATGCCTTTGGTATGTCATAGAATAAAGCAAAGAAGCCGTGAAAAGAGATGAATTATTGCTTATTCTACAAAGATATTCTAAAATGGCCTGGACACATTTGTTGGTACCCCTTAGAAAAGATAATAAATAATTGGATTATAGTGATATTTCAAACTAATTAGTTTCTTTAATTAGTATCACACATGTCTCCAATCTTGTAATCAGTCATTCAGCCTATTTAAATGGAGAAAAGTAGTCACTGTGCTGTTTGGTATCATTGTGTGCACCACACTGAACATGGACCAGAGAAAGCACAGGAGAGAGTTTTCTGAGGAGAAAATAATAGACAAGCATGGTAAAGGTAAAGGCTACAAGACCATCTCCAAGCAGCTTGATGTTCCTGTGACAACAGTTGCAAATATTATTAAGAAGTTTAAGGTCCATGGAACTGTAGCCAACCTCCCTGGGCGCGGCCGCAAGAGGAAAATCGACCCCAGATTGAACAGAAGGATAGTGCGAATGGTAGAAAAAAAACCAAGGATAACTGCCAAAGAGATACAAGCTGAACTCCAAGGTGAAGGTACGTCAGTTTCTGATCGCACCATCCGTCGCTTTTTGAGCGAAAGTGGGCTCCATGGAAGAAGACCCAGGAGGACTCCACTTTTGAAAGTAAAACATAAAAAAGCCAGACTGGAATTTGCTAAAATGCATATTGACAAGCCACAATCCTTCTGGGAGAATGTCCTTTGGACAGATGAGTCAAAACTGGAGCTTTTTGGCAAGTCACATCAGCTCTACGTTCACAGACGAAAAAATGAAGCTTTCAAAGAAAAGAACACCATACCTACAGTGAAACATGGAGGAGGCTCTGTTATGTTTTGGGGCTGCTTTGCTGCGCCTGGCACAGGGTGCCTTGAATCTGTGCAGGGCACAATGAAATCTCAAGACTATCAAGGCATTCTGGAGCGAAACGTACTGCCCAGTGTCAGAAAGCTCTGTCTCAGTCACAGGTCATGGGTCCTCCAACAGGATAATGACCCAAAACACACAGCTAAAAGCACCCATGAATGGATAAAAACAAAACATTGGACTATTCTGAAGTGGCCTTCTATGAGTCCTGATCTGAATCCTATCGAACATCTATGGAAAGAGCTGAAACTTGCAGTCTGGAGAAGGCACCCATCAAACCTGAGACAGCTGGAGCAGTTTGCTCAGGAAGAGTGGGCCAAACTACCTGTTAACAGGTGTAGAAGTTTCATTGAGAGCTACAGAAAACGTTTGATTGCAGTGATTGCCTCTAAAGGCTGTGCAACAAAATATTAGGTTAGCGGTCCCATCATTTTTGTCCTTGCCATTTTCATTTGTTTTATTATTTACAATATTATGTTGAATAAAAAATCAAAAGCAAAGTCTGATTTCTATTAAATATGGAATAAACAATGGTGGATGCCAATTACTTTTGTCAGTTTCAAGTTATTTCAGAAAATTGTGCATTCTTCGTTTTTTGTGGAGGGGTACCAACAAATTTGAGCACGTGTGTATTTTTTAAGGATTGGCCACTCGCCTAACTTCTAAAAACCCTGCACGACAACAGATCAACATCCCGGCTGGAAGCGATAGTATGGCGTTGTTCAATATTTATCTGCTACACCATGCTGCCTGCTTCTCAAGCACACTTCCACAAACTCGCTTGCCCAGAGCTTCAGGACAGGCAGCTGCACTTCCCTTCTCTCCAGTCATGGTCACTCATCTCCTCCCAGCAGTAACTAGCAGACGCAGTTGAAACAAATCCCACCCTTCAGCTTCATAAACAACATTTTCGAGGACATGAAGTCCTCATTAACCCCTTCACTGTCTCAATTGCGTCAATTAATACACGGCTCAATGATATGGACAAACAGGTTGCTTCCAACGCTGCAGCAATCTCTATCAAGCCCAGTATCACCACTTCAGTCATGGCGGTCGTCTTGGTTCAACACTTCCGATCCCCACAGCTGACGTTCCCACTTACAACCTGGCATCAGCTCCCTCAATAGTCCATAGCACGCGCCTGTAGTTAGAAATCAAGTCCAGTGACCACATATGGCTTCTACTTTCGATACCTTTGCAACATTAAGGGCCAGATTCTCAAAGCTGTTTTCCAGCTCATTTTATTTTTTCTGAAAGAGAACATTTTCAAGTACAGTTCTAATTTAAGACTGCTTGCAAGTACTAAAAGAAATGGCAGAGTTGTTATTTTGTCAAGTTTTTTTTGCAAACAGGCTTCACACTGCTATTCGTACTGGATTTTCCCATCCTGTAAATTTCCAGTTCCACTGCTACTCAACTAAAGATATTTTCATAATGTATCATAGAACATTCTCAATAACTAACACTCGGCAACCTCAGATCCTTAATTTATAAAAAAAAAAAAAAAAAAAAAAAAAACGGGACCTGCTACACTACTGGGCCATTTCAATTATTATCCTCCTGGGTAGAACCTTCATTTCACATCTCCTCGCTGCTTTTCTACAACATCAAGCCAGGAAGCTCAGAAAAGCATATCCATGCAATCCAGGAAGGACATCAAATGTGTGCATTATTAATTCAAACTGGAACAGGCTTTCACTATTCTATCTCAGCCCCCCATGACTCGTCCCTTTTCACAGACACCTCATTTCTAGGATTCAGATGTTTCATGAATCACCAGATTCCGCACACTCATCGCAGCAGCAGCAGCTCCAGTCCCATTGCAGGCATTCCACCCACAAGGTTGCATGCACCACAGGCTGTAACTGCTGTCAGTCTTCTGTGCTCAAAACTAGATTCTTCCTATCCCTGCAATCAAGACTGGATCATTGCTTTCTACGCACAAGCAAGAGACTCAGAAAAACATAATTGAACTCCTCAATTAACTTACACAGCTTTCTTTGCTGATCTGGAAGTAGCTGTTCCCCCATTGGAATGTCTCTGGTGCTAGGAGCCTCTAGACAGGGGCCTAAATCATCCTCTACTTCACCTGGGGCTAAATAAGGCTTCCCTTGCCTGCCTTCCAGTTCAGCTTAACCATAAATAAAGGAACAGATCATCTTGCTATGTCCCCTTATATACCGTCAGTCACGCCCCCTCGGTTAACGAGTGCAACTGTTTCTCCTCCAATCCATGGGTGCCACATCGCTTCCTTTCTGGGGCGATGACTTGGTGCACTGTACCTCTGCTCCCTTTCTAGATGGCCAACTTCCACCTAACCCTGGGAATTAATTGTCAGGTCATCCAGTCCAGGGCACTCTGTTCACAGCGCCCTCACAGGTCGGGAGGGAGATTTATAACCAAGATTCATTCTTTCTCTGTCACAGGGACATTTACCAGAAATACCTAAGTGGAAATTTCAGCAATGACCAAAAAAAAAAAACTACACTGCTCTGAATATTTGATATTAATCAACTGTTATGACATGTACAGTATATCCTAAACAATTTAAATAGATGGTACATGTTCAGAAAAGTGACATTAGTTGTGATTTTTGGACAGGGCAGTACAAGGAACTACCATGTTGCTTATAATTGCACGACCAGCAAGAGTAAAAGATAAACCAACAATAAAACAAACAAAATGGGGTTCAGTAAAATTAAGTACCTAAATAGTGCAAGCCCTTAAAACCAGGGAGCTGGGGGTTAAAATGATACCCCTGGTAGTAAAAGAAAATCCATATGGTGGGACTGTAACAGATTCCTTGTATTTTTCAGCACACACACACTATGTCTTCCTCTTCTTTCCCAAGAGATATGCTGTGGATGAATATTCTACTGGAGGATGACACTGTATACAATAGGTTGCACACCACAGCATATCACTGTAGACCGCTGGGATAATCGCCTTTGTGTAAGGCTTAAAAAATCTGATATGACTTTTACTTACATACCAAAGCAGCAGTAAGCCATTACACTGGCTTCTCTTCGCTCTATTAGTCCAAAGTATCCCCACCTCCCACATCTTGGATCACTTGGAGATTCTGTAAAGTGAACCCTTACTGAATAAAGAAAACACTGTACCATCCTAAAAACTCCTTTAGTACTAACTCTACAGTATGAATCTATAGTGCTTTAGGACTGTATTATAGTATTTTTGTTTAAGTTGGCTTGTCTTGAATGTTAAATATGCAGAAGCACAGGCATTATTCTTATTTTTGCCATCTAATTACGAACATGTTTCGCAAGTAGGCTTCATCAGCGTTCATCTAACGTGACTGAGAACTGCACATATTTTTAAAAATGTTTTTAATTTAAAATAAAGGAAATTATTTCTAATTTTCGAGTGCAGATCTTTTTTGGATTTCTTTATAGTTTATCTTTTGGTCTATGCACCGTAACAAACAGCTCTGTTTACAAAGTGCAGGGTTATTTTGCTTTTTTTGCCATCTAATTACTCCATAGCAAGCAATGACCACCCTTCTGGGAAGCTTCAGTTTTCTGCCATTTTGTCTTACAGAAAGTATGTAAGCCTTCAAAGTGTAGGTGGCATCTATTTTATCTTTATTGATCGGGCCTCCCATTGGATATTACTTTCTGCTATTCCTCGCCAAGGAACTTCCACCATCCTTCTCTCGGCAACCTTGATCCTCTTCATAAAAGAGGCTGTTGTTGAAGAGAGAGCAACTTGTCATCATCTGACTGGTTGGGAATTGAACCAGCCAGATAGTGACATGTGGATTGATCATTGCAGTCAATCTCCAGAAGGCTCTGTGTTTGTGAATGAAAGAAAAAAATACTTCTAAATTGACAAATTCAAAATTTAATGTACTGTAACATGAAAAGAGATGCACGGAATCCCACTTTGTTTCCAGCTAAAGAGTCAATGATTATGCACTACAGATTTCAGCTTGTTCCAATTCAGTAAAGTTTCATTTGAAAAAAAAGAAAATGCAATTTTACACATATATACATGACCCCTAGAAACTATAACTTTTGGGAATGCCGTAATAGAAGCAGCACAGTAATCAACTTCCCATTTCTCTTTTTTTTGCATTTAAATGTCTTATAAGAATTTATGATTATCTTGGTACCTCTTTGATATTTACTGTATTTAACATATGTAATGTGATGTTCTTGGGTGTATTTTTATTAAGATACACCTCAGAGCCCTTGAATTATATTAGTTAGTACAGTTCTAGTTTTGTAAAATGTTGCTACTCTCAAAAAATAAGATATAAAGACTGGAGTAAAATGCTTTGGATTTCTAACCTAGTCAGTTTTAATGATAATAGTGTGTCCTAACAGTTCTCGCAATTTCTGTTCTCACATTAACTACTTTATATTGGTGAATTTGTTGAGATATCTGTAGCATCTCAACAAGGATCTCACAACAAGGATAGGCCTCACAACCAGCTCGCATAACACAGAACACAGCCCCACTAGCAGGCTGTTGGGTGGAAAAAAAGCATCTGGGGTATACAGTTTAGAATAGCTCAACAGTCTAGAATACATTAAGAGTCTTGGAAGGCTTGGAACAGATGGTAACATAAGAGTGCTAGTAATTAACTTATTCTTGGCAACACTGAGAGAGAGCCTCCAAAGCTGGGAGTTACTTAATGTAAGTAACATCAGGAAGGGAAACAACCTTCCCAACTGGGAGTGACAGTGGCCCGTTCCCCGGAAGAGAAAGGAGGGGAGTTACAAGTTAAACATGAGATTTCAGTGCAGTCCCATTTGTTTGTTACTGTGTTTCTAAATATCAGACACAACATAACAAACAATGACTTGTTGAAGAATGGACAGTATTTTGCATGGAAGTTTGTGTCTTTTTCTTGTGTCTGACAGGAACAATAGATTAGAATACATTCCTCACAAGACTGAATAACATGTTAAACACATGCCAACCCTGATATGCATTTTGTTGGTTTTTTTTCAAAACCAGCTGATGAATAAGTCTTTGGGAAGACCATGTTTGGTAGTCAATTCCAAATCCAAGACTGTACAAAGTTATATTGTGATTATTGTTTTGGAAGTGATTATCATCCTTCCAGAACAATTCAAACACCTTACATGGCCCAAAAACCTTTCGGCTGTGTTATGGCATACAAGGACAGAGCACTAAGGCTTCTCACAAGTTTAAGTAGTTTTCTCAGTCTTCTATATTAAGTTTCACATGAAGACTTTACTATGGGTCAAAAAGTAAGTTAGCGATGATGTTAGAAATCTCTTCTACCTTGAGACTACTCACTATTTAGCATTTTTGTTACTTACCATTGTTACTTTGAGATTACAGGGGATAAAATGCCCTCGACTACTTTACCCAACATTCTGTTACAAGTGACATTATAACCCCCTTGCTTGTAGTCCCACACCATAGGAGGCTGTGTGGTCCAGTGGTTAAAGAAAAGGGCTTGTAACCATGAGGTTCCCGGTTCATATCCCACCTCAGCCACTGACTCATTGTGTGATCCTGAGCAAGTCACTTAACTTCCTTGTGCTCTGTCTTTTGGGTGAGATGTAATTGTAAGTGACTCTGCAGCTGATGCATAGTTCACACACCTTAGTCTCTCTAAGTCGCCTTGGATAAAAGCATCTGCTAAATAAACAAATAATAATAACAAATTGTATGTGGAACATGTTAAATATTGCAAAAAACAGAAAAACTATGAGCAACAAAAACAGAAAATAGCTTTGAAAACCTGCAGACAATCAGAATTTCTTTTTACATTTATAGTGATATTTTTATATCATTATGGTACCTTTGTTGGAAATGAGCCCAGAAATGGGTTAAAAATGTCTGTAGTTTTAATGACTTGCAAAAAAAAAGTAGATCAGTATTTTTTATATACATTTATTAACTCAATTATATGCAAACCATATTTTTTCTAACCATAAGTTAGATTTTGTCCTACAAAATAATGCTAAAACAAAATAAGTTTACATTTAGAAGTGCCCCAGGTGGTTTCTAAATATGTTTTAAAAGGCTGGTGAAAAGCTGGATCTGTTTACTGTTTTCTGAGTGTAAAGAAGGCTATTGAAGAATGACACCAAGAAATTCTGTTTTAGTGTAAAATTGAAAAAAGATAGAGACACTGCAGCTTTAAATATAGTAGGGCCCCAGGCTCATTCATTTGGGAACTATGTTCAGTGAAGTATCTCCAATACTGCTGTTTAATTTAACAATATTTAATTGGATGATAGGACTGTGGATTCTGATTTAATCAGATTTCACAAGATCAGCAGGGTTGAGCCTAGTTAATACATCAGTAGGGCACCCCCAAGAGCAATCAATTGCAGTATGTTTTTTTTGGTTGAGATGTTAACTGTATGTTCTGTTAACTGTACCTTGTGTGGAACTATTACAAAATGGAGTAGGGTTTTATGTTAAAATTTTTTGTAAATAATACATTTTTGCTGAAAGAAATACAAATGACTATTGTGCTCGAGCCACAAAATGAGGTTTCAGTCAAATAATCACCTTTATTATAATTACAGATTTCCAAAAACATTGAACCCAAACAATGGGTGAATACAAATAAAAATAAAAGGAGTTGGAGCACAGCCTCATACCTTGGAGCATCCCGGTGCCGCTTGCTAAAAAAAAAATAATAATAATGAATCTATGCAACGTGTTCCTCCCCCTGAACAAAAATGTATGGGTTTTGGTAAACCTCCCCCCCCCCCCTTTAGAACGAGGCTGGGATTGAGGTGGTGGTGGTTGGGTTGGGGAGGAGGTGGTAATTTGAAAGCATGGCAAGACTGAGTTTGTTAAATAGGTATATATATATATATATATATATATATATATATATATATATATATATATATATATATACTCACCTTATAGGTTAATTGGAACTTGCTGGTAATAGGCTTGTAGATTAACCAATTAATGTATCAGGCACATGTACTATAGATTTCCTGCCTGAAACCTTGCAAGCCTTCTAATAAATAAGTAATGTGTTGAAGAATTCCGTTTTTTTTACAGAGTTTACACATTCAACTGAACTAACATTTCCTAATACAAGGTTCTCCACTGAAGCATTGGCATGCTGTATCTGATTCATGTCCACTGAGGCAGTACAGACAACACCTAGGTACTGTATTTCATCTTTGACAAGAAAAACCAACCCCATTAGCTGTTGTTATAAGCGATGTATCCCTAGGAGTAAAAGGCCGTGCCTTACAATGCTTTGCATCAAGCTCTCTAACACCAACATATTTAATATGTCTGTCATTTTACAGGAAAAGAGAGGTACTGTATAAACTGTTTGACAACAATTGCATTAGTCAAGAAGAGCTATTAATCAACCAGTTATTTATGTAATCATGCTGTGAATTAATGCTTCCACTATATAAAATATTGGCAAATTTGATCAAGGAAAAAACACTTTACTTTAATTGCTTGTAAAGCATTCTTTTTTTTTTTTAGAAAGTCAATTTGGAGTACAGTAGTAGACCATGCTTTGTGTTGCTATTATGCTGGGCTGTGGGTGCCAATAAACAAATAGGGTTTTCAATGATTTCCTTTAATTTTATTTAATTGCATTTTTCATGTTTAATGGCACTAGCTCACTACATCCCTGGAACCATCTTCTCTATTTCTAAGTGGGAAATACTATATTGTATATATGTAGGCCGACCCACGTTGGATGCAGTGAGCAGATTAGACACTGGGGTTTGAGTGTGTACACTGACAGCAATGACCAGGCATTTTAAATGAATGTAGTGAATGACAGATTAAAACTGGGGTTCGTCCGCCTTGTTACATCTGCATTTTATAAAGGTATTGCTGGCATTGTGTTTAAATTAAAATATCTTGCGTATACAGTATATAACGCAAAGGTCTGTATAAATACAATCTATGCTATGTAATGATTGTTCTGCATGACTTAAAACCATAAAGTCAAAAACAACAAACATATATTTTGTCACAACTGGAATAAATACAACATGCAACATGTCATAGAAATATGTCACAAAAAATACATATTGACAAAAAGACAAAAGTGCATACATACAGATCAAAATCAAATGTAAACACAAAGAGAATTAACATAAGAAGTCTCACAAGCAAATGGAGGCACATAACTGAGAAATCTGGATACATTTGTGTGGATATACCACAAAGGAACACTGCAAAACAGCATGTAAGAGGCACATTAATACATCTTAATCCTCAACACCAGCAATGTACCTGCGGTGCTGTAAAATAATGAAGTCATGCAATTTGCAGCATAGCCTTTGTTTGCTTTATTTTATTTCACAGTATTTTATTTTAGAGGCTGTGCATATGAAAACCAAGAAGAAGGGTTAATACATTCTCTTCTAGTATTTCTTTGTTATTACAGCTAAAAAATGAATAATTATAATATTTTTTTTTAAACCTGCATAATTTTTGGCAAACATTGTGTAAATATGGCCTTCGGTATACTAGGCTATATACAGGTGTCACATGTCTTTAAGGTGTCACAGATCAACCGTGAGGTTAGTACAATGTTTGCTGCTAACTAATTAAGCATTCGCTCCCTACTTTGACAAGTAAACTAAGCTGGCTGTCATATTGTGGTGATGTGACTTTTAGACTTCAAATGTGATACACAGTTGTATTCTTAATATATAAGTGTCAATTATTAGTGCAGTAAAGATTAACCATAAGAGACAGAGGGCAAGTGAATGTAAAACATTATTAAGGTAACACCTTTTTGCATTAGACACAGCACAAGCCTTGCAAAAGCAATGTAAACCAGGTTAGCACTGTAATTCTATCAGAGACGCCAGTCCCCTTATCCCAGGTATGCTTTGTTTTTGTTCTCACAACCACCCAATGAATAACCATAAGATATGTTTTCACTTACTGTTAACGTCTGGAATTTCAACAATGGTTTACACTACTCACTGGTCAGAGCTGGTTGTGCATTTTGTTTCCAGATGATTATGCCGGTTCACTAAGCTGGTTGGAACTGGTTGTCAAAACTCCAGTTCATTCTTTGTGCAGTTGTAAAATCAATTGACTAATACAGTTAAATGTATCGCTATGTTGGTCTATAGGGGATTTACAATAATGTGTGCTCCAGCCTCTGTCATAATGAGCATAACAGCTACCAGACTTTGAAGGGCTGATAGTAGGCTGTCATATGTTAGTGAGCTCTGTAGAGGAAGAAATCATTGAGGATTTATCCAAAATAATAGATTTGCTTGTCACATCCAAACAAGCCAATCGTCTCTGCTGAAGATTGGCCTGTACACAATATAGACAGTGCTATGCAGGGTGTTTTTAATTCCAACCCCTGTACTGTAATGGATGTTTGTTTGTTTTTTAATTATTAATATTTAGGTTTTCTGTTTTTTTTTTTTTTTAAACAGCTAGGAGAACATATTGGTGTGACACAGCAAGTAGGCAGTTAATGTGGGTTTCAATTCCCAGGTATCGCTTGTCACCAGCAATTTCCATTTGGAATTTTATGTAGGAGTGAGTGTGTAATCAGTGGGCTTGGTTCGTTGTGTGTACAACAAAGTGCTGTATAGTGCATAAGCCTTTTATTACCTAGAGGTAAACTTCTTCCATGCATTTCTAGTATTTAGTACTTCATTTGAATTTCTTTTTTTTTTACATTGCTGCTATGTTTCTGGATTCTGTGGCTCCAGTATTAGGTTGCTATCATTTATCTCTAAATCTGCCTTTACCTGACGGAGCTTCTCTGTCTATAAACATCATAAGTAGGTGAGGCTGTCAGAGTGAAAAGGTTACATCAGGACCACACCATAAAATAGCAAGATAAATGGAAAAAAGACATATGAAACTATTAACTCTTTAGTATACAGCATGACACATGGGAAATGACAGTCAACATGGCCTAACTGTAAATAAATGAAGGGGCACTGTTTGCTGCAGTTTGAAAAACTATTGTTCTTCAAATGCTTGAATGACATTGACCATTAAAGTAAGGTCATACAGGTTAGGTGTATTTAGGTTGTCTATTCTAAACAGCACATTTTCTAACCCACTGTGTTCCAGGACAGAATTGAATACCACTGGTCTCATGTACCTCTGTGCAGCAAATTAAACCAGATGTTCCAAAGGTGTTAGACACAATTTTAGTCAGTCTTTGTTTAAAAAACTGACTAATGTACCTGACCAATCTGTATATTTCCAGTCAGCAGGTGTGAAGGCAAGATGCCACTGTGTCTTGCTGCTGCTGCTCTGTATTTAGTCTGGAACTTGAACAAAGAATCCTACTGTGTAGACTTTTCAGTTGTTTTTTTTTTGTCATGTGTCGACACGGATGGCTGGTGGTGACGTCAGACCCGGAAGACAGTGGACACAGACAACAGTGCTGGGATATGAATAATTGTGCTGATACTCCCGTTTATTGTAAAATAAAAAGGTTTAAACAAAACAGAACACTTACTTAAAATAAACGGCACTTTAGACAAAACAGACAAACAAAACAAACAAAACAAACAAAACAAACACACACTCCCTGATGAGCCAAGCTGCGGGTTTATATATATATGTGACCGTCTCCACATTAATAATAAATGAATCACTTAATAATAAATGAATCAATCCATCTGGAGACGGTCACATTCTGCACAGGGCTATGATGTATGGAGAATTTTAACCCTGTCCATGCTGCAAAAACAATAACAAAAAAAACATTGTGTTTTACCACTTAAGAATATGTTTTAAATAATAATACGAATACAAAATAATACAAACATAATATGCACAGGGGCGGGGTGTATCCCATCTCATATCTCCCCCCCTTGTGCGTAGCACACATGGCCTCAACGGCCACCCCCTTTAAAGTCCCAAAAGTCTCAGCAATAGTCCTGGGCCAAGAACAGATACAGCAGGTGGCCCATGGGTGTTAATGCTGTCAGCACAAATGCGGACAGCAAGTTGAGGCACTCCAGCAGCGGAAACGTTGCTCTCTCCAAACGTGTGGCCTGCAAAGGCAGGGCTGACAGCACAATTGCTGCTAGCGGCACAGGGCATTCCGGCAGCGGAACTGCTGCTGGTGGAGGTTGTCTCCTTACCTCCCCCCGCCCCTCTTCGCAGCCAGCGTCTCCCTCCTCCGGGCCCCGGCCACAGAACCTCCCCCAGGCGATGGCGGACAGGCATTCCCAACGATGGCGAGCAGGCATCCCCATGCGATGGAGAGCAGACCTCCCCATGCGATGGCGAATAGGCATCCCCAGGTGATGGCGAATAGGCCTATCCAGGCGATGGCGGACAGGCCTCCCCAGGCGATGGCGAGCAGGCCTCCCCAGGCAATGGTGAGCAGGCCTCCCCAGGCCGTGCAGGCTTGTCAGCTCCAGGCCATGCAGGCTTGTCAGCTCCAGGCAGTGCAGGCTCGGCAGCCGCAGGAGGCGCAGGCACGGGAGTGGGGTGTAATTTTGACAGTAACATTTACCAACATTTCACCTTGAGATTTACTTTTAGCTTTTAGCTCAACAGACTTGCCATCCACTCTGTTATGTTAGCACTCATAGCAAATAAGCCCTCTCTACAGGACATGAAAGGTACACAAATAAAACTTTCCTTCAGTCACCCATTTGTATCCATAAAGGAGGCAAGAAAAAACATGACATGTATAATGAATACCAAGATGCATGTGACTCTGACTGTAAAAGCTGCTGACCTAAGACACATGGAAATTCAAATTACCTGCTTGTAGGTAATGGACTTGTGTTCTTCTAAAAAAAAAAAAAAACTGCCAAAATAATATAATTTCTGCATTGACCTCAAATAGTTTCATATTATAAGGCAGAAAACATAGTCAGTATCACGCTACAGGTAATGCTGTAATATATAGGACAAGGGCCTATTGCAGTACAATGTATCCGTAGGGTAATTGCCTCCCTTTCAGACAATCGATTAAGGTTGTTCCCTTTTAATGCTTAGACTTTATAATAAAATAAAGTCATCAGCACTTCTCTGCTGTTTAGTTTAGTTGGTTCAGTCAATATTTGAACTCAATATACAGACTGATAGAAAAACAAAACTTAAAAGATTATACTGCTAATCTTTTTGCTTTACATTTGTGTACGTGGTAAAATGTAGAATTCTTTAAGATCTGTCGGGGCCAGTGTTTCAGGATTCCTGGCTATAAGCCATACACCGTGCCCATGACATAAATATATCACAAAAGCAAGGTACTGCGATGTAAAATAAAAAGTGTTGTTTTTTAACTTTTAGATGTGTGCTGTTTATTCTGTGCAGTACATGGTATACAGGGAATGTGACACATCAGTAATCAAATGTTAAATATTCTGCAAAGAAGTCATTTCCTAGCATTACATTATTTGTCATATTATTATACACTGAGCAAAACAGAACAGAAAACAGTATAATAGTTTTTTCCCCTGCGACAGTAAATGTATGCCACTGTACCAGACTGTAGGAAATTTGGGTTTAATAAAGTTTAATAAACTACAGGCACAATTTCCTTTTTCATGGTTTTTGTTCAGTAAAAAAAAAAGGTTTTGTGTTGCATTATATTTAGGCTTGCTCTTTTCAGAGTTTATTTTTGAGGAGTACCCAAAATACTGTCATAAATCAGTCATCTTTAGAGGAAAGTGTTCATTTTCAGAGGTTTAACTACTTAATGTGATAACTTTTATTTTGCTATTCATGTTTGATCAGCTGCATTAAACTACCATACAGTGGTGATTGAAGTGACAAACATTAGTAAATTAAGCCTTTCAACTCTACCACGTTCCTTTTTCACTATTTCTAAACAACTGTGTTTTATTTGAATGCTAATTTGAAACTGTCACTTTATAATAATGTCCTCACAATTCATATCAAAGTGAAATTAAGCATTGGTGTTAATCGTGGGTGAAAATAGTTGTATTGACTGTTCTTGTCAGTGGGTCCTGCAAGCATACCTAACAGTATACACTATATTAAACATTTGTCTGACTTAGTCTTATCTTAACAACCATGAGTGAGTGTTTTGAACATATGGATGAATACCTAACATAATGCCTTTCCTTATTCTGAGTTCTTGTTTCTCAGATATAAATCAATCTGACTCAGTTTAATCAGTTTGGCCTTGGGCATGTGAATCTATGATACAAATCTCATGCAAGTCAACTCTTTATTCCCTAAAAGAAATTGGGTTGGACACACACCAAACAAAAGAAAATGTAAGGTTTGTATTGTTTTCTTCAATTACAAACGGTAATGGCCCCTGCTGTGATGTCAGCGCGGTCTTGGACTTGCAGTGATGTCGTGATATGTATTTATAGTATATACAGTAGCAGGGCAAATCACAAATGGCCATCTGTAGTAATTGTCTGACAAGTGTATCTATTTGCCATATGACTTAAAAGGTACGTGAAATAACTTTTGAAAGGAATAAATAATCATTATACCTGAATGTAGACTGACTGTGATGAATAATAGGGTCATAGGTACTGTATCATGGAACTTTTCAGCATTGGCAGTGCTTGGACTGGTGACTGAGTTATGTATAAAGTATGGTGTTAAAAATCTGTGCACACTTACAACAGAGGAAAGTTCTTGCATACAGGATTTAAGGTCACTCTTGAGGGTGGCTTTTGCTTTCTCAAAATGTGTACCTGACAGTGTTCATCTGTGGGGGATCAGTTGAACTATTGGCAGAGTGACAAGCTAACCGTCTATCTTAAGTTCTCATTGACGCAGTGGAGCTGAAAGATGTGTAAGCCCGATGTCAATCAGGTCAGACAATCTTGTGCTTGTCTGTATGCAGGTGCTGGACAAGGTCAGTGTAATGATAGCTTGGTGCACATTTGAAGGATTTTCAGGTGGTTAATTTCCTCATCTTGATCCCAATCTTTGAAATATGCAGTATTATCTATCGACTTGGCTCTATAGGAACACACAGACTCGCTATTATGCTCATAACCACTAGGTTGAGCTTTTTCTTAAAAAAAAGGACTGCAAGCTGCAACGCAGACCCATCTGAGACAAAACTTTGCTAGTGGCTGCCAAACTCAGAAGCTATACCTATTTGCATATACCACATAACAGCAGTCCAAATTGGAGCGCCTGGTATCACCACCTGTTGGATAATCCCTGCCACAGTATAATCCCCTCAATATTTGATACATTCAAACAGAATGGTATTATACTGTCTGACACAGTACCAATAACCAACTGAACCATTATTTGACTGGCAGGGGTGGATGGTAATTTGGGGATGGGGCCAAATCGCACAGATTTTATCATTGGATTTGCTTTGAACTAAAATGTTTAGTACTTGGAAGCCAACAGTCACTGGAGACATACCTGGATGTACTACTTTTTTTTTTTTTACAGTGCCAGGTAAAATGTTTGATTATCTTTTTTTTCTGAAGGAAATAATATTAAAAAAAGATTCTCTCACAAATAAAGTAGTTCATTAGAAGGCTATACATTAATGAGGTTCTTTGTGTGTTGTTTGCCTTCTTTAGTTTTTAATTGCATTCAGTATAAAGTGAAGCAGATTCTCATTGTAAATTTGCCCTGTAATTGAGTAACGAACCACCATTTTAGGTAAAGTCTCCCAACCTTCCCACACCACTCAAGCTGTTCAGATTGATCTTTATTAGAACAATTATAGCTGTCGAAACAAAGAAAAACAACCCTTACACAACACCACAGTCATTTTTGTTTGTTTGTTGTCAGTTAGATCGAGTCATGTTAGAATGATAATCAGTTATGAGTGAGATAGATGCACGTGAGAGAATTATAGGTACTTACAATGCTGCTCCATGAAATTGCGTTCCAGGATTTTTTAATGAGACAATGCATTTGATGTCTGTTTCTTATTGTGATAATTTGTTACTGAAATCCTTTTATAACCAAAACAACTGGAATTATCTCAGTGAAATTATTCAATATATGGTACAACGAATAATGGACAATATCTTATGTTGTGTAAGTTAGAAGAAGTGCTACCAGGTCCCTGAGTGGCTCATCTAGTAAAAGGTGTGGCCACACTGTGTATAGGGTAAGTCAGACAGACAGGGAAGGCTGGTTCCTGGCAGTGCCAAGATCTTGATCAGTTTGCTCACCGACATCTGTTATTTTATTATTATTATTTATTTCTTAGCAGGCGCCCTTACCCGGGTCTACTTACAGTTGTATACAAAAAATACATATCAATAATTACAGTACAATTAAGAGCAAGATACAAAATACAATGACTTGTTGTCAAGCTCCTGGGTGTAAAGAGGACTTGGAGGTGGGTATCGTAGGCCCTCTCATGACTTCTGGTGACCTTTAGTTCTCCTCAGCTGTTGCAGCTGTTTGTACAATGAGGGAATTGGTCATTCTAAATTGGGGAGAAAAATGGGTAAAATAATTAAACAAACAAAAAAGAAATGACATGAACTTCCCCATTACAGTTTTGCAGTAAGCAAAGGATGTCTGTGAGAAGATGTTAAAGTGATAGTTCAATACATTCCCTCCACTATGTACTATACAGGTCTCAATTGCGCTGTTTTGAAAGAAACATGTTTTTGCAAACATGTATTTTATTTTTAAAATGAGATATTGGGTACTACACTAGGTTCAAGAAATCTTTATTTTCAAGACGTGCTTTCAGATTATCTTGCACTTCCTGGGTCATTTCATTTGGAGAGTGGCCCTACCCCTTCAGGGCCTTCTTTTCTGTCAATAACCAACCAGCTTTTCCCCCTAATTGAATTACATGATCTGTAGCCAGTAAGATGATTTGACCCCAATTAACACTGCTGAAGTGAAATGACCTACAGTTGGAATTAAAGCAGTAACTTCCTTTTTGGAAGGCAATGCAAGCAAACTGTGAACTTTCTTTACCAAGTGTAGTACCAAGTGTTTGAAAACATACATTGATTGAAAGTGCAAGGCAGCTAATTATTGTAGTAAAACACACTGGAAGTAATAAGGTTATATATTTTGAACATCTGATCCATATAAGAAAGAAAAAAAAAACTGTAGGATTTTAATCCCAAGGCCTATATTGCATCTGTTGTTTTAAGCACTTAAACCAGCTTTAACTTGATATAACCTAGTTCCTTTTTCATTTTGTCAATGTACATACAAAGAAAATTTGCTTATTTAGGAACACAGCACAATTAATACTTGGCAGGCAACAGAAGTCCGATAATCAATATTCATAAGAGCTTTGGGCTATTTCTTTCCCAGACACTTGAGTTTCATGACTTTGGGCTTTTGTTTCCCAACAAACCTAATTGGAAAACATGTATGATTTTTAACATCCTTATTATATTTTGTAGCTATTACCAAAGCCTTGTAATTAGTAATGTCTACTGCTTTCATTAACCCATCAAGTGCCCGATTGTCACTAAATTCAGTTCTATTGCCTTTCTGAACAGACATCTGGTTGCACTTTTGACCTCTTATTCATCCATCAAATTTCTATGTCCTTGAGTATGGTGGAACAGATATGAAAAATATATATTTTTTGTAATACTGATAACACAACTATACCAGAATGTACCATATTTTATATTTAATATGTCTAGGCTTAGCATTGACACAAAATCAATACACTATTAGATAAACGTGGGCATGCCTTTGTTAGCTGTCATGAATGTGCATTGCTGGACATACTAATGGACCACATACTTCAAGCTACCAAACGTCCCTGTTTGTCTGGGACAGTTTCAGTTTCAGAAAGGCTGTCCCTTTGTCCCGAAGCATTTGTGAAAATTGTGATTTTTGTCTCGGTTTCAAATTTTCGTCCCTGGCGCTGGCTGGGCTGATGGAACTATATTCCCGGTGGAATATTTTTTTCTGGACTGCCTTGTGTATGCCACATGCGTCTATCAGCATAAGTATATTTCAATGGTTCAACACCAGCTGACTGGCACAGGAGCAGTCATGTAGGCTATACATGGAACGAGCATGTCTAAACTCAAGTGTGTATTTTGAGAAGTCCAAACAGTTTGTCATGGACAAAGTTTCAACATGCACCAATAAAGAGTAAAGCAGGAGCAGGAACCAGACAGTAATAATAATTTCTTGAGAATGTACCATTCACATAGCACAGAATATATAAGAAATGACCTTTCCTGGAAATTACAGTAGTCCCCTGCTAATACTGAACCCCCAATAATACCAGACAGGACGAAAATAAATGGAAGAACAGATAGAAGTAACCTACTAAATTGCACTCTACGGAGTTTAAATTAACTGAGATCAATTGGATCACAGTTCATTTAAGTTTTGCCTCCCTAACCTACGGGAGCGGCAGAGCCAATGCGACCCTTCGGAATCCCCAGCAAAGACCAGCTACTGCGAACCTGCGCTGTACGACTCATCCTGCACACCACGCGGTTGTGCTTTTACCAGGTGAGCCACTCGGGGGACCCCACAGATTCCAGTTTTATCCATTCCCATCCACCAGCTGACCATGTGGCCCGGTTGAGCCTCCCAGAAATTTGGTAGCCTTACACATACTAGTTTGTTATATGGTGCATTTTGGTTGTGTAGGACAGGAACACCTGTTTCATGTCAGCCACTACTGTAGATGTATCCTAACTAAGTACCAGTAGAAGAAGATAATTCCTTTCCTGCACCATAGAGAATGTATTTAAGTCTGAAAAAATGCCAGCTGGGATGGGAGCCAACTGAAGTTCTTGGCTGCAGAAATTAATTCAAGAAGGCAAGACATGTTTCTCTGAACACTTCCCTGTGGCTTACAATACTATATTCAGGTTTATTCATTTACGTGACCCATCATTACAAAATTAGTCCGATGCCTTCATTTCACAATTAGAAATACAGCGGTACTTTTCTTATTTTAGGATGTTTTGTTGTTTGTATTGTACTAAGTGGTTTACTTGCATGTTTAGATTTATTGCTCCCTGTATTGATCGGGTAAATCTTGTAAAGGGCATGTTTGAGTTGTAAAGATGTTCTTTGGTATAAATCTGTCATGGTATGTCAGAGATCTGTCAATCGGATCACTCTTTCTGAAACCTTCTCTCTGTTACAAAGAACAGTGTTTGTAGGTCAGAGAAATACTGTATTGGAGAAAATCAATCTATTTGTATGTCTTCCTCTTATAAACTTTTCTTTTAAACTGATATGATTTCTTGTGTCATTATATGACAGTTGTATTGTTTGGTTTTTAATTATGCCTGGTTGATAATTCTACATACATCTGGATGAATTACTGTAAGGTCACGTTAGATGTTGACTATCAACATATTGACTTAAACTCAGGAAATACAGAACTGCACTGTAAAAGTGACTTTAATTTCACCATAATACACCATAATACTAATGCAGGTTATAAAGCATCTCTATTTTCTTATTTAAATCCACTCATTAGTTCTTTTGCCAAGCTGATATTTCACACTCTTGGATGGAGTCTTTGTTTCTATGAACTGCTGTATAATGAGGTAACCTTTTTAATGCATGTTCTCCGGAGCTCGGGGTTCATTATGGTAAATTGCTCACTAAACCTTATGATCACATAGAGCTAGAGCCCCTTGTCAAAAAGAAAGAAAAAAAACCTTTGCAATTCTATATACAGTGTAATAAATTGAAATGTATTTTTTGTTCTTCAAAGTAGTTTGGCAGCATTTTTACACATAATCGGTGTTGCTAATCAATTAACATTTGGTTATCAGAACTGCAAGGCATTTAATTAAGCAAAAGGGAGGGGAGGGGGCACATTTTTGTAAATTGTAACAAAGAATTTCAATGACCATGTGCAGCAGTGTGGCAGGATGAAAGCCCTTGACGGTGCGCGGTTGTGTGTTGTGTGGGGAATATTAGGTTGGCAGGGAGGGGGTTACATTTCTCCCTGTCCAAACACGTGGGAATGTGGCTGGAGCCGACAATTGAATAAATGATTAAATGATTAATTAGGCCAAGGTGAATAAAATAGGTGTTCACAAGTGTTAGGGGAGGATTAGAATTGATGTTGGTGCTAGAGGTGGAGGTGGAGGAGGAGGAGGAGGAGGAGGAGGAGGAGATCTGTGTTTCGTGTTCTGTTCTGGGCTGTCTGTCAGTTTATTTTTGTGAGTTTTTGAAAAGCGCATTTAACTTGCAGCTTTCTGTGTCTGAGTCTCTGTCCCTGCAAAGACCGTCTGGGCTGTGACGCTACTGTGCCACAACATGGTTTAGAGAACAAAAAAAAATTAAGGGGCCTTTGTGTTCCCACATTCGATTTAGCTTATAGCCAATGCAGGGAAAATATTTTTAACAAACTTGCTGTAACAGGGGAGATCTGTGCTGACTGTCTGGCGCATGCATGGTGCTGCAGGAAGAGGGCAGCAGCCTCGTAAGATCCGTCTGTCAGTCATGGCAATGCCACGGAGAGGTGGGGAAGAAGGTGTGTTGGCTTTCCCTCTTCCTGAGTGGCTGAGAGGCAGGCCTCGGGGGATTGCTGGGCCTATAAAATAATGCTCTGTTGTTCCCTCAGACCTGCAACTTTAAAGACGAAAAACGAGCCCACGGAAGCACTGCTGCCAGACCAAGCACAGCCGGAGATGAACAAAACAAAACTGATTTTTTTTAGTAGCGGGGAAAACTTGGGCAGAACCCTGTAAAGTATCTGCATAGCAGTTTGGGGGAATAGGTGAGTGTAGGACGGAAACCCCGGGCCGTGCAGGGAGCGACTGTCGGGGTAAAGCTGCAGAGTGCCACATCTTTATTTTGTAGTTTGTTAAAAGTGTTTTCTTTTTTCTTTTTCTTTGTACCTTCTGTTTTTGGATTATTAATAGTTTATGCACCAGCAAGTGTCTATCTGGCCGTGTCTCATTTACCATTGCTGGTATCTGGGACTGTGGACATTTAGTGCCACCTGCTGGTGAATAAAAAAACAGTGCACCCGAGTGGTGTTTAGCACTAAAACTTTCTGTGTCCTGTGTCAGTGAATTCCTCACCTTTCCACACTTGCCCATTAATAAGATAGTGTAACTTCAGTTTTTTAGCTTCCCAATAGGGTGCCTTAAATAAATACATACAATTACAACAAAGCACTGATATAATGTATCTGATCAAGGGAGAAACATAACCCTCCTATTTTTTTTTTTTTTTTTTTTTTAACAAAGCTAAGTTAATGTCTTGCTAATGTTAGTCTAGATAACATCAAAGACTACTTATGGAAAAAATAGATGGATATGAATATACAAAGTTAATTTGCCCACCTGCTGAAACAGAAGTAGGGATAATAAATAAGTCTAATAGGCTTTTCATTATTCAATGCATTCACAGCATTTACAATTAAGGCCATGTTTTTACAGTCCCAGCTTTCTTCTATTGACAGCAATGTACAATCACCTTCAGAAATCTGGTCAGCCAAGTTTTCTGTATCAAAGCCACCATCTGTGTTCTCAAGGATGTATTAAGTCACCTCTATGTTAATACCAATCTGCATGAAAGTGACAAGCTTTTTTTTTTTAACTCATGATATTTAGCCGTTGAAATGAATTTGAAAGGCCGTCTGAATTGCTGATTTTTTTTCATTGTAAATTAACATTTGTTGGTGTCACTTAATGTGAATAAGTGTTCAGATGACAGGTGATTATGTAGTTATACAGAACTCTCCAAGCATACAATATTAGCAGTCAACAGTATTAAACAGACACTTGTATAAAGGTGGCGAGGTACAATAACTTGTACAGCATCCTGTTCTACTAAGGTATGGTACTTACAATCTCATCAAAAAAATTCCAAAAGCTGCTGTTATAAGTTGAAGTTGTTTGAAACACCACCAGTAGGGACGGGCAGCTGAAATGTATATTTCTTATGAAACTGCTTTTGTGTAGAGGGATTTTTATCTACCTTCTCTGACCAGAGGGCCTTTCTAAAACTACCTCACTGGTTGAAAAGGGATTTTGAGTTACGTAATGGGTTATTAAACAGGCCAAAAATGTTATGTTATGAAAAAAATGTAATAACGTTTCTTTGAGTGCAAGGCCAATGTCTTAGATCATGATTTACTGTAGTAGCAGACACTGCTCTGAATCACTGAACAGATGCAGCTCTGTTATGAAAGTATGCTTGCAAACACGACACATTACACAAGATGAATTAACAAATTCTAAAACAGATTCAAAATAAATGTTATTGGTTTTGGCAAGATAACTGTGAGAACAAAGATGCAACAAATCTGCATTAAATATTCTTTTTATATATATATATATATGTTTTACCAATAGTAAATGTGTGCACAATTTGGGACTTGCCCACATATTTTTTACGGAGGTATTCATTTATACAATCAAATTATAATGAGGTATTAATATGGAAATCCTCTGAAATTAATCTAGTCTTTTGTTTATTAATTTTTATTATACAACTCATGGTCTTGATAGAAGGGTAAAAGCCTTTCTCACAATGTGCTTTTAATTGTAATTCAGTGCATTTCCCTTCACCAAGAATGTACGTTCATCAAGTTCTTTCATTATTTTGTAGAGGTCAGTTTACCTCTTGTGGCAGGATGGCTTGCAGTGGTGAGGTGTGGTGACGTCACGGACCAGGAAGTAACTGAACCAAAACAGTGGATGGGCGGGTGAAACAGAACGCAACGGCGTTCAGCTGATTTTATTAAATCAATAAACCAAAATATTTAAACAAAACACAACAAAACAAAAGGGCACATTGGCCAAACAAATAGAAATAAACAAACAAGCAGATACTTAGCAGTTGTTTCTCTTATTCGCTTCGCTCTCTCCGCTCCCCGTACTCTCCTCTGTACACTCAACTCCGCAGCACGGACAGCTGCAGGTTCTTATACTCTGGCCGAGGGGTTAACTAGCTGTTAATTATCTTATTACCCCTCGGCCACAGTCTGCACGAGTTTAGTAAGGATGCGTGACTGTCAGCTAGTTAAATAATCAGTAGCTGATCAGCCACGCATCCTCACGGGATTTTAAAATATAAATAACAAATAACAAAATCAGCTTTCGCCGTAATAAACAAATCATAATAAATAAATAAACAAATGGGGCGGGACACTCCGCCACACCTCTGTATGTAAAGCTTATTTAAAATATTCACAACATGATGTATATCTGTTCTTGTGGATATTTTTTGGTTTGTTTGTTTGTTTATCTTCATGTTCTTATAATTCAAATGCAAGAGTTTGCACACACGCAAACCCAGATGACATTTAGGGGTAGATGTACTAAGATGGGCCAGTCACAGTGCAAACATACCACAGTTTGCATTTTCGTTGCGACAATTCCCAAAGTATACATTTTTTTTGCGTCTTGTTAGTGAGATCTCTAGCATACATTGAGAGAGTTGTGCGACATTGTTCAAATAAATAGCGGGAGTTGAGTTGTGGTTTGCTGCAGCAGAGGGTGCCCGAAGGATAACATCTATACATGCAAGGGTTCAAGAATCTAAATAACATTGTTTTTGTTAAATACGGTTATAAATATAAAAAATGAAAGGCAGTTTAATCCCATCAGATTCACCCCCACTCTTTTCATAATCATACAGTAGCCCCTCGCTAAACTGGACATGTTTGTCCGATCCGACATAAGGCGGTGTCGGGTTTAAAAACAATACAATAAAATCGCACACACATACATTTATAGTGCTCAATGCATTTTAAATGTAAATCATTGTGCTGAAATAATGAGATTGGGGTAGGCTACACATTACATTATGTAAAAATATACTGGTAACACAAAATAAATCATTCTGCTGCATTGTACACATTGGTGTACAATATGAATAAAAGATTATTTTAAATTGAAACTAAATGATTTTAGGGTTTTGTATTTTATTTTAATTATTATTATGTTTAACTCTGCCTACTTGGTAACCTAGACAGTTAACACACAGTAGATCATGGTCCTATACAGATGCTCAGAATGAGCTGGAGGGTTAGCGGCACATGTGTGCAGTCTATTGCTACCAACACGCTGGGAAAACCATAGAAATGTCATAGAAATGTGTTTTTAAGGCTTGTAAGTACACCCTGACTAGTGAAAATTAGGTACTCATAAATGCAGTGAGAATTTTTGCGAATTTATGGAGCAACGCTCATAATTACATATTCATCTAAGGTTGAACCGCAAAGAAAAACTGCTGCCGCAAAGCATTTCCTAAAAAGTCGCGAACAGCATTGCGCATGTTTAGTACATTTCACCGTAGACTTCTGACTCGTTTGCGACTATTGCGAATGCTGCAACACTTTAGTACATTTTCTCCTCAATTTCCTCTTCAATTACCGATCCATTTTCTTTTATGATTTATGGGTTACAGCTGTAATATTCATTTCAAGGCTCATGCTTTGGTTAAAAACAAATTCAACCAGTTCTCTGACTTGAAAGTATTTATAAGACAAAGAATATTGCATGTATTTTGTTCCCAGTGACGTTTCAAGATGAAGAGAAATAGAACAACATTTTCTTATCAAAGCTTACGATAAGAGGTTGGCATTTTTTAAATACCTTTTTTCTTTTTTCTTTTTTCTTTTTTAAGCGCCAGCTCCAAAGCTTTTTTTTATGTCCTACTTTGTAAAATCATATTACATCAATAAGACACATATTCAGATACTGTATTTTCAGCAGGAGAATCCCTTTTTAAAGTTTATGATCATACAGCCTGTATACCAGCCGAGTAAAAACAGAGTAAATGATGGTATATCACTGGCTGACAGAGAGAACTGTGGTAAGGTATAGTAACGGCATCCCCTTGAGCAGCGCTGTCACTGTTTTAACTTATAATTCATATACCATTGAGACTTCATATTTTCAATGTTAAGCAATATCAAACAAGATCCCTCAATTTGACCTAATGCTTTGAGTTATTATCATACTCGATACACTGCTGTATTCTATGATTCTCTAGATTACATTTTGTTGCGTGTATTGTACAAGTAAATGTCATTACACAGTCAAAGCCTCAAATCTCAGAGACTATTTGAGGTACTGACTGTATTTATATAAACATTGCTTGCTAAATTAAGTTGGTGATCACCACATTGACCGCTGTCATGAAATGGCTGCCATTGAGGTCATGACTTTTTAAGGTTTTGGCTGTATAGACACTGTAACTTGAGATATTGTCTTTATTTGATACACAGTTGATACACACAAAACAAACTATTTAACTTGCGTCATTGTTTAAAGCCACCTGAATGACACATACGACACACTTTGTGAAATACACAGCTATATTACACGATTCTCTCAGTCAAGTTCCAGTGCAGGTGCTACCTAGTAAAATGAGCTGTTTACTGCCATGTTGTTTTACAATCAGATCACATGCTTTTTCAGATTTTACTTCATGCTTACAAACCATTCTATTAGAGCTTCCATTCCCCTTATGTTACATCCCTGGAAAAAAAAAAAAATATTTTTGTGGGTTTTACTTTACACTATTTCTTAAACAAACATCTCAGGTGGTATTTTCCTCTTACAAGATGTTCAACAGTGAACAGACCAATAGGTTTGGACTCAAACTGCAATTCTGACAATGTAGTCCTTATAAAGAGATGTGCAACATTATAGTGTCCCAGTAGATCCTGCATCATCAGGAATCTTGTTCATCAAGCTTTTATCAAACAAGTTATAAATTATGTCTCGTCCCTCTGATAAACTTTTCAATCTGATAATAAGCAGGTAAAATTGAAAGTGGAGCAATTTCCTTTGCTATCACTGGCATCTTTGTATGCAGTAATATCATTGGCTATAAAATTATGAAAAGACCACAAGACCCATTCCATTACCTGCAATGCACGTGGTATTGATACAGTATGTACTGCAATGGATTACCACTGTATATCATATCATTTGGTGTGTCAATTTTAACACGTTTGTACCAATAAACCATTACATCATATCTACTATTCTTGTGCTTTAATTGTCTCTCAGTACAGAACCATTGTTTTGCCATTGTAGGGCCATTGAATAGCCAATTCATTTGATTTGGTAAAGGATTTTACTGCAGTTTTTCTAAACAGTGATACTTTTCATTTAAGTTATGAAACAAAAAGTGCTATAAAGGGTGGTCCAGAACTCATATGAAAGAATATTAAATAGGTAGGAAATATAAGCCAGCCTTGTAACTTATTTTTTCTATTTGCTCCAGAGCATATTGCTTTTCTAGTATCTTTACAGTAAAATATATATATTTTTTTTAATCCATTAGATCTGACTGTGAGTCCATTTAAGAGGATTGTCTGTTCCTGGAACCACGTCATTAGCTTTCATATTTTCTGTATACTTTTACTCTTCAAGCACAAACATCCGAGAACAGCGAAAGTATTTTAATGTATATACTTGCATATTGATTGACTGTGAAGTCCAATTGGAAATACATTGGAAATCTATTTGGGAACAGCATACACAACCACATGCAGTATTTCTTGAAACTGGTATTTTGGAAAGATTTATTTCCTTGCTGTACTTTAAAGATCATGATGCAACTGTGTTTGTAGTTATGACGAGCTGTTGACCTTTTTGGTTAGGATTAGATATTTTAACTTTTGTCAGTCAAGTAAAAGAAGTCCTCCAGATCTTGCAAACATGCTTTCAAAAGCCTCACATTTATAATTTAAATCCTTTGCTCTAGAAACACTATTATTTACACAGTCATGTCTGCTGTAAATATGTGAGAAAAATAAATAGATACCTTTTAGAAGGGATATTATATATAATATCACATTCAAAAACTGAAAATTCCCCTTCCTAAATGATTTTTCGATAACAATGCAGTGGCACTAAAATAGCATGGCAGTGGTTCCACATTTTCATTCATTTAAACACACAAGGGTTGTGCTTTGCAGTATCTTGGTACCAGTGTGTTATTCTATCAGGACCACTGTGCAATATTGGTTTCCAAAGCTTCTAATGATATGGTCTGCTCATTATGAGGTTTCTTGGTAACACTGATATTTTAATGGTATCCCAATTAGATTTTTCAAACTTCTTACAACAACATCTCACCCGAAAGATGGAGCACAAAGAGGTTAAGTGACTTGCTCAGGGTCACACAGTGAGTAAGCTGGGATTTGAACCGGGGATCTCCTGATTACAAGCCCTTTTCTTTAACCACTGGACCACATAATCTCCTATTATTATATTGTTATGGCGAATATGTCATGGCCCAAGTTAAAACATTAAATTTATCTTACGTTAGCCTTGTCCTCTTCACCTGAGGTCACAGAGCATATTAGTGCTGTGCACTGAAGCCCTTATTTGAAGCAGGTTGTTGTGAAGCCTAATATGCTTCCCCACCACATCTGCCAAGTCTTTTCAGAAGCAATTTTGGGGTTTTAAAATAGTTGACTATATTTTGCACTCAAAGAGCATGATAGCACTTGGTATTAAAGTTTTAACACTCTCATGTGAATGGAAATCCTGAGATCTGGACACATCCAGTGACTGCTGTGAAAAGTGCAGCTGGCAGTATCCAGCTCTATGTTTTCAAGGTGAACAGGATGCTGGAGACACCTTCTAATAAATTAAAGAGAAAAAGAGTCTGCAATAATGGAAATCCTGATGTAAGACCCTACCACAACAGAAATGATGAATCCTGCATGGGAGATCTCAAAAGCGAATGCAAGTGTCCCAGAGGTGATGCTATCATCCTTGTCATCTGTTTTAAGGATGGACAAACATTAACATATGAAGTGATACCCAGCACAGAATGATCACTTACACTATATTCTCAAGTCATCCATAGTAATAAGAGAATAGGGATCCCACGAGAGATGTATATGTCTCGGTAAACAGATCAATAAGATTAGCTACCAGCAAGAAACGTACGACAGCTTATCCTTTTTCATTTCTAGTAACCATATTATCCTCCTTACCAGATGTATGGCAGGATGTTGTTTTTTGGATATGTTTATGTCTTTTAGCACTAATCACTAACTTTAAAACTAAACTAATCAAATAGTTTCACTGTTTTCTACTGAAAAAAAAATCACAATAGGTATACATCTTAGTATATTATATTAGTTTTGTTCTGTTTTGAGTGTGGTTCTTGTAGTTACTGGAGCAGTCTACAGTTTTGAGTGGAGTTTTCTTTCCTTGACTTCTATGCAGATTTTAAAAGTAGTTAAAGACATTTTTGCTTGAATAGATAGTACGCATGTACAATGAGCTAATCAGAAAGAACAATAGAGAATATATATATATATATATATATATATATATATATATATATATATATATATATATATATATATATATATATCCCATATATCCCATATACTGTTTTAGGAAACAGGCATGAAATTATTCTAAAAATGTAGATGCTACATAGTATAACTTTAAGACAGGTGGCTGCTTATTGAAGGTACCTCTGTCACATGTGTTCTGGAGTTTACAGGCTCAAAATTAGGTGACTACTTAGTTTAGCTGACAGCGAAGGCCGGTTTTACTGTATATTATAATCAGCATTTATGGAGTAACCACATCATACTGAATGCTTGCAGTTTTTTATGACACGACAGCACTTATGGAAATATAAATATACTGTAACAACTGAACATCCAGAGAAACCTAAGATACTGCAGCTGTGTACTTGGTTATTCCAGATATCATTCACTTGTCTTATATTGTTTTCAGTTTTGAGGACCATGGTGGTCATAAAAACCATCAAGCAGTTAAGATGTATAGTTCAACAAGACTAATACCCAAACTGTTGGGGGCAATATACAAAAGGGTTGTCAACTTTTACTGTATAGAAAACTGGCTTCTACAGAGGGAGACATCAGGATTATGTGGTATGTAGTTCTTGATTGAACAGAGATATATGTTTTAAGGAATGGACATGTGGATGGACAGCATCGCAAACAGCTAAGCATATCTCCATGAATATCAAAATGTAGAAAAAGTGTGGGAACTAATCAACATTTAAACAAGTTTGTTCCAAATTTCAAACCAGAAAGTGTCCACTAATAGAAGACACGGTTGACTAAAATAATCAGTCTATATCATTAGGAGGAAGCCTTAAAGAAAACACTTCCCATTTTTCAATCAATTAACTGTACTTCTCCTTCAACAGACATCCAAATGCAAATGGAAGAGAGCCAAAAGATACGTCAAAATTAGCACAAAGGAAGACGAAGCAGGAGCAAGTGGAGACAATTATGCCGTCTGGATCTCAGGTAGAACCTTCTTTGTTATATCATACTTTTGAAGATAGTTTTCAAAAGAATACAAAAAGATGTCAAACAACAGTGCTGGAAAAGCACAAATAAATGGTTTTGTTTAGTCAGCCCTTGACAGAGCTATGTTACTTTTTTCTGACAGCTTTAACATTTGAAAAAAAAAGAACTCCAAATGTGTGCAGATATCAACAAGAGATTTGCCATATAAGTTGTTTTGACATTTATACTGTGCTTTTTTCTCTCTCATTTCTTAAAAGTGCTTGGTCCATTTGGCTTGTTCTGTGTCTGCCAAGAAAAAGTTTAAATCTTGTTTTTTTTTTTTGCTAGAAGTGACAGCCTAAAACTAATGTACATTACAGTACGCTAGTTCTAAAGCCAAATGTGTCCAGCTGTTCTCCTGACCAATTCAAAGCTTTGCATAGCCTGTAAAATGAGCTGGAATAGGTGTTGGAATATAATAGCTTTGGACACAATTAAAAGAGACAATTTAATTCAAAATAATATTTTTTTTTGTGGAGGGGCTGTGCAAAATGATTTGGCAGAGTAGCAAATTGGGAATATAAAATTGACATACCATGGGTTATTCTTGATGCACACACAAATATAAAGGAGATTAAACCTGTAAAGGTCAACCAGAATAGGGAAGTACAATATATTGAAATTACTTTAGCTTTTTTGTTGTGTAATGTCCAGTATTGCAAGGTAAATACAACTATCTACCTTAACTGGAATTGGAACGCAAACGTCCATACAGAAGACAACAGCAGAATCCAGACAAGCAGCTGTCGGGGAAACACAAGGACATGAGTGAAAAATCTGCACGAACTGTCTCTTTCAAACACAGATTATCACAGATAATGTGGTTGTAGGGAAAGAACAGCATGTACCAAGTGTAATGGGTATGTTCTCAGATTGGGTGGCAGACACTTCCAACAGGATTGAATGACTGGGACTAAAATATCTCAGCACATTTTTGGACAGGTACAATTGTTGTTTATCAAATGACTGCAGGGTTGCTTGTGTACTCCTAAGCAAATGCTGTGCCTTTCAAAGCAATCTGAACAAGAACACAGTAGAACAATCTACTAGAAACAAAAAATAACCTCAGTGGACTACATGACTAGCTACGAACAACAATTATGGTTAATGGAAGCAAATTATTTTACAGTGCATTATTATTTCTAACCAGTGAGCAAATACTCAGCCTACTAAGAGTGGACTGTAAAGGGAAGAACACTATAGACTCTTTCCACTAAGTGGGATTTTTCTATTCACTTCTGTGGAACTGCATTTAGTACAATACCAACGGAAAGCATGTGGTGTTGTAGTGTCTGGTCTGGGTAGCTTGTCCTCTGATCAACAGAAGTCAATTCCACTGGCTAAGCCTGTAGAGACAACTTTTTACTACACTACCTTATAAGCTTCCAAAAGCCAAGGTCAGGAACTTGGGTGGGGGGGCTTGCTGACACCATTGAGGCATGCCATGATGTAAACCACTGACCTTGGGGACTGAAGCCAGCAGATCTACCATAACAATTAATTTATTTCCCCTCATTGATCTTGTGCTGGGTACTATGAGACTGATTTCCATTGAGGTATTTTTTTTCCAAGTTAATATTCTAGACAGAACACGTTTTGCTGATTATCTGTCCTAATATTTTTTTGCAAAGCTTTTAAAATGCTGTAGTATGGAGCTTGTACATGTTTAAATAGCAGTACATATAATATATTCATATTGTGTAAGGTATGTGTCATTAACATATTAAAGCCTTTTTTGAAGTATTTGAGTTTGCTTTGATCTACTCCCATAGTATCACCGTGTTGAAATCATTTGTCACCCCTTCTGTAAAAGTAATTTTTAATTATTTCAGCAACATTTCCCCTGATACCCACACTAGGTGAAGACCTTATACAATCATATAAGTCAACTTCAATCGGAATGAAATACAAATAATACACCTTTGTGTAATAGGGATATAAAAAAAAAAAACATTTTGTTGCAACTGATACTTGTCTGAAAATGTAACATAATGGCACAAAGCTTTTGTTCCACTGCACAGTTTGTACCACTTTTTTGTTGGGTTTTAAAATTGCATTAGAAGCATTCTCTTAAGTTACTTAAGCTTTAATATTTTGTATGAAAGGAAAGTAGTTGCTGTTCATTGTCTTTTGAGATTAAAATCTAAAAAGGAATGGACATGCAGCACTATATGGACTCCCCCTACAGATGTATTTCTTGTTATTATTACAACTGCAACAATGTTTTTAAAGGCTAACTAGGTTAAAGATGTAGTTTTGTGGTGCTTTCATTTTAGTGTAGCCATATCAATTTCTGACTTCTACCTTACAGCCGAAGTGTGGAAAACCATGCATACCATACTCTAATCGTTTGTGCTGTACCCACCTCTGATTTTAGCAAATATAAACTCACAGAAACAGGAAAATGTATCAGATTGGTAACACAACCAAAATGTAACAGCAGTTCAAACACACCAGAAGAAATATTTAAAATGCATCTATCTTGTATTGATCAATATCTTTACTTTTTTGCACTTTTACTACATTGCACTTTTCTTTTTCTCTCAAACTATCAGCAATGTAAGACATTAAGTGATTAATTAGTTTTGTAACCATCCTTGTAATAGTTTCATGAATTAGGATCCATGGGCTTTATTATAATCTCTGTGATATTAAGCACGTTTGAGACTGTGAAAACCAGCAGCAGCAACAGCATGGTTGTATGAGGAATCTGCTATGTAAATATATCTCAGTTATATAATGTTCAGCTGCAGAGGTTTCTGGTTTGATACAAAGCTCTACTAAGTGATGTAGGGGTATCCGTTTGGTTTCATTTAATTCATTAATGACCCAGGGTGCGTGAATAAATATCAAAGCAATTTTGATTATGTTGAAAAATATATTGCGGGACAGTTCCATTGGATTTTAAACTATACTGGCCCGATTTTGAGGAAAAGCTGTAAAACGCAAACGTAAACGGCAAAGTACTTTACGTTTGCGCTGGATTGAGCCTCCCTCTTCATGTTGTGATTTTGAAGGGAGTTTGAGCTGAATTCCATTAGTGCTGATCAATGAAGGAAGAGTGGAAGTCAGAAGCTGCAGCAAATCAGAAGCAACTGACATTCCCTTTAAGAAAATGATAGCCCTAGCGATTGCGATCAAATTCAGGGGCAAATACATTTTGCCCTAGCATTGGAGGTTTGCCCCAAAATTGGGCCCTACAAGCCAATATCATGTTCAAACAAATGACTGGTCGGATTTATATTGTAGTTTATTCTTGGCTTAACATTCTACGAGAAAGCTATAAAGAGATTGCCCACCAGAATAAAATATAAAGGTCCTTGTGTTTGCTGTGGCAAATATATATTTAAGTTCAAGAGATTTTCACTTGACTTGTTGACCCTTTTCCCAGACTGTTTCGATGATAGCAGTGTATTTCAGAGCATATGATATCTGTGATGCATTCCTCTAGACTCAGGGGGCTCAAGCTCCTTGGTTTTTTAAATTTCTTCAAATGATCTGTACTACTCTGGGAGTTTTAAGTGCATTGCTTGCTTTTAAAGAAAACTGTAGTAGTGGCACTTTGTTGAAGCAGCAGGTATTTAAAAAAATGTATGTGTTATTTTATACAAGGCTGTAAAGGTTCTAAATGACATCGCATTTTACCAAACGTTTATCTGAAAGTGTACTGTTTTATCAGGATTTTGCATTGATTATTATTTTTTTTACAATAATGTATGGTTTATTGATAATGTATTAACCACTACAACTGAACATACAATAAATAGTACTGTATGTGAAAAAGAAAAGTTTTTATTGAACATGTAAATGGCAGTTTAAATGGTAACCAGCCATTTACACAAAAGCTTAAACATTGAATGTATTAAACAGAGATTTACAATGTCGTTTTATATTTATTTTTTCTTGTGCATTGAAGGTAAATGTACTGTGATTGAAAGTGCTGAAACATTGTACAGTAAAACCTGTCTAATCCAGCCCCTCTGCAAACTGGCATTCTTTACAGTCCTACATGGTTTTTGGGTCCCCCAAATCCCTATTGAAATGAATGATGCGATACCCTCTGAAATCCAGAACCTGTCTATCCTTGGAATTATTTTTAAATCTCTTCTGCCTAAATTAATTGTAAATCTGACTCTGCAATCTGGCAGTCATGTGGTTTTTCTTTTTAAGTATAAAACCAGTATAAAAAACAAAACAAAAAAAGCACTATGTTGCATATATACCGACATGTCCCGCTGATGCCATTCTGAATTGTGCAGCTGTTGAACAGCAAATAAATGCTAAACGTCCACACAGTAAGCTATCTCTTCAAAGAAAAAAAAAATGTGCTTATCAAAAAAGCTGAACATTTGCCAGAACAAAAAGAGCTGAATGAAAAGTTCTAAATTGCAAGGCAAACCATTTCAGGTATTCTGAAAAGAAAAGATGCCTGCTTAACACCTGAATGCTATCAGAAAGTGCAAAAGTGCCTGAACCCTGCATGCAGGACGTCCACAATCTGAATTTACAAAAAACAATAGTTGTGCAGTGTTTTTCAGGAATATTAGTAAAATAATCTTTAGATCTGTGTTGCATTTAAAAAAAAAAAAGTATATTCAGTTAAGTTTTTTTTTTAATTAATGTCAACACGAAATGTGCTGCCTGTAAGTGTAAAAAGTGGTCAAAAATGATTAACTGAATGGGCTAACACTGCTTCTAAAACACAGATTAACTGTGAGGCACACAGATACAGAGAACATTTCTGAATTCCTAAAAACTGATTTCTTGTAGGAAATCTTTTTACTGCATATAATTCATTATATCTTAATATTTTGCCAGAAGACATGCAGTTTTTGTTTTGTTTCAAAGAATAGATGTAAAGAAATGTTTCAAAGCTATAAAATTGAAAGGTTACCATATTACTTTTTTTTCTGTATGCCATACAAGGCTAAGAAAGCAGACAAAATTATATCTTTAAAAACAATGATTTTTCTAAGATTTTTATGTAAAAACCAATAAGGTATGTCTTTGCTAAAGTTCACAAAACAAAATTGAATGTACAGTCATCTTTCAGACAAAAAAATTGGTTAAGAACAAATATATAAATAGACATCGGTCTTGTTAAAATGCATTACCCTGAAATTCGACCTTTGACCTTTTTTGGTCTCAGAATGCATATAAAATGACCCACTCTTACTTAATTGTTAGTAATTTACTTTATACATCTTAAATAATAAATAGTGAGAAAACAAAAAAAAAAAAAAATTGTGTTATTTCTAAACCTTAACTGTCTCAGTTAGTGGTACACAGTATATACAAAGGAGTCCTCTATTCGGGTGATGATATCATGTTTTTGAAAGCTGTAGGAAAGCACACTAAGATGATCAAAAGGATAACAAGCTGCTGTCCAGAGGTTCTTGGGCAGGACCTTTTTTTTTTTTTTTAATAACTTGTGCATTCAGTGTGCAGACTACAGGGAGAGAAAGGCAGCGCAACGTTAAAGAACTCACACATTCAAACAACCAGAAAAGAAACCGGACCAATAAGGTACTTTATTACTGATTAGATGAAATCATTTTACTCTTGACATTCATTAGTCTGAATTTGATAATCAGAGTCAATATGGAGGCTAGGGTTACCACTGTTAATTGCTGTTTGTGAATGAGCCACTCTCAAAGCTCCACTGTGCAAATTATTATTTTTTTTTAAATTTCATCCTTCGCAAGATACGATTTCTGAGCATCTATATTTAAATAAAATTACAAACAGAACACCCCTCTCCCCCCCCCCCCCCCCGGATTTTAGTTTAAGTCTGAGTTGTTAACGTAAATAAGGCCTAGAAGAATTATTATGCAATACAAAACCATGTTACCCCACTACTTTTAACCACCTTGCCCCTCCCCTAGAATTAATTCTGTGGACACCCATGCATGCAGGTACAGTACGAGCAAGTGACCACCTTTATAAGGCAATGGGTTTAACAGGATCATGCAAATAACAGGTAAATATTTTGTTTAGTCTCAGTTTCAACTGTGAAGAGAAGACTTCGAGCTGCAGGTTTGACAGGTCGAGTGGCAGTAAGAAAGCCATTGCTAAGATGGCAAAATAAGAAAAAGAGGCTTGCCTGGGCCATGAAGCACCGCCAGTGGACTACTGAAGACTGGAAGAAGATCTTATGGACCGATGAATCAAAATTTGAAATCTTTGGTTCATCACGCAGGGTTTTTGTACGCCGTCGAGTAGGCGAAAGGATGGTTCCTCGGTGTGTGACACCAACTGTCAAACATGGAGGAGGAAGCGTGATGGTCTGGGGCTCTTTTGCTGGATCCAGAGTCGGCGACTTGCACAGAGTGAGTGGCACCCTGAACCAAAACTGCTACCACAGCATTTTGCAGCCATGCAATACCCTTTGGTATACGCCTAGTTGGTCAGGGGTTCATCCTACAGCAAGATAATGACACAAAACATACCTCCAGGCTATGTCAGAACTACCTTAGAAGAAAAGAACAAGACGGTAGGCTTCAAATCATGGAATGGCCAGCACAGTCTCCAGACTTAAACCCCATCGAGCTGGTTTGGGATGAACTGGACAGAAGGGTGAAAGCAAAGCAACCTACAAGTGCAACACATTTGTGGGAACTTCTGCAACAGTGTTGGGAAGAACTTTCTAAACAATATTTGATTTCCATTGTAGAAAGAATGCCACGAGTGTGTTCGGCTGTTATATCTGCAAAAGGTGGCTACTTTGATGAGTCAAAAATTTTGATTAAATTTTGTTAAACAAAACGATTCCATGATTTATTTTTTTATCTCCAATTGTTTATTTGTTCTATGCTTTAATTTCAGAGTACATTGAGACATTAAACTGCGTAAATTTCAATAAAAACTGGAAAAATGGAGGTGTTCTAAAATTTTTGACCGGTAGTGTATATATATATATATATATATATATATATATATATATATATATACAAAGTCAATATTTACTGAAGATGTCACTGAAATCTGTTAATGAGTGGTAATGCACCCTTTTTTCAGAGAAAGGAAAAAATGGGAACAAAACTGATCTCTAATAATCAAACTGATATTAGTGGTTAGTGTGTCATCACTTGTAATTATTTTGTGCCAACAAACACCCAGTGAGCAAAAGTCCTGTGTGGTCCAATGTTCACTATACACAAACTTCAGCTGCTGAAAAATAAATATTTTGTTTTAGATTTTATTCTGTCTTTACTCTTGAATGAATGAATATTATATATATATATATATATATATATATATATATATATATATATATATATATATATATATATATATATATCTATATATATATATATATATATATATATATATATCTATATATATACTGTGTATGTTCATAGACACATGCATTATTATCAGAACATCTCTTAACTATATAATTGGCCTTCCACCACATGATTTAATGGGACATTAGATACAACATTATAGTAATTACTCACTAAGATAATTGGATTCCCTTACATTTCAAAGTCAAAAAAAAGCAAACAAGTGTTTGTGTTCAGGCTTCTGATTTGCCAATGCTATTAGGGACTATACAACCTAAAAGGGTCTTTTAAATAGATAGATTTAAATCCACCATGCTATCCCTTGGTATATGTTACATGTCAATAAATATATAAATGATCTTTTGGCAAAATAAGTGTGGTAAATAAATGTAAAGGAACGTGGATTAGAATACTCTGACACTTTGAAGAAGGGTTTAAATACTGAAACGTAGCCATTTTTTGGTTGTTTGGTGTTTTTAGATACCTGTTAATAATACCCTTATTGGTAACACTTTATATTAAGGTGCTGCTTATTAATGTTTTATACATGTTTCATGAATGTATAATATATGATTAATAACTATGTCATAGAGCGTTAATAAAGCATTATAGATGGTTTATAACCATGCAATAGCCATAGACAGAATTACAATTATAAAGGGGACAGTTTTTAGACACCTATTCTGCTTTGAGATGCTTAATCATAATTCCGTCTATGGCTATTGCATGGTTATAAACCATCTATAATGTTTTATTAACACCCTACACTGTAGTTATTAAGCATATATTATACATTTATAAAACATTTATACAACATTAATAAGCAGCACCTTAATATAAAGTGTTACCCAATTATTAATATCAAAAGCAATTTTTTTGTATAATTTTATTTACTCTTCAACAAGTGACTTATTTAAATAAAATTAATATATACCATATCTCTCGTTGCTGTTGATTGGAATAAGTGTGAACTTTATCATAAATTGATTGTTGCTTCATTGGAATTCAGAAGGAAATATTATTTAACTTAATACAGTTCTCAATTAAATTTGAAGTTATACTAATAAAATATTAAGCACAGTGGACTGGCCAATCAGTTGTGGTATCCACCTGCAGCGCTTATTCAAGGGTGGCGGTAATTAGAAGTACTATGGTTTTTGAAAGGCGCAATTTTTGTATTGCGTTTTTTTATGGTATTTGAGAGAGGCATATATTGAATTTTATTTCTGCGGATACAACTTGATCAGGGTGGCGAAGAAGTCCTACAACTTTAAACTGAAAGCTGTTGAGCTCGCAGATCAGATTAGTATTTGACTATGTGAGGACACATACCAGTGTAGCGTGGAGAGGGAAATAATAACAAGTGAGAAAAGTCAATTCAACACTGTCAGTTTATTTTCCCTTTCTTTTCTTACAGCAGTTTCTAAGAATTGCAGGGCTGAACTCTTTAATATACGGTGCATTTCTTTCTCTTCAACCTGCAAGACAACTAAACACTCACAGTCCCCTGATCCAGGCAGGGCTTCGGTGAGGAAGATGAGTTGATCCAGTGGCTATCCCCAGCGTCTCTTAGTAGCCAACATACCGTGCATACAACCAAAACAGAAATGCATTTAAGAAACTTAAATAATAATCATACAACTCCTGCATTACAACTAAAAAATATAACTTTTCTTGCTAATTCCTAGCATATATACAGTATCCATATATATATATATATATATATATATATATATATATATATATATATATATATATATATATATATATATGGATATATATATATATATATATATATATATATATATATATATATATATATATATATATATATATATATATATGGATATATATATGGATATATATAACTCAATGCCTCCACCAGGCGGAAGTATTCATCCCAGCGGCCCCTCTTGGGTGCTGGAGAAAACAGCGGGAACATTGGGATGTCTCTCCCGGATGACGACAGTGGGCACAGCGGTGGATACAAAAACAGCCTGCACTGGGTCTGTGGATACTTGTACTCCTCCCTTCTGGGCGCTGGATGCTGGAGAGGTTGCTGCTGATGTTGCTGCTGCTGCCTTCTTTCCATTTTCAAAAGAATAAAAAATATTTTTTCTCAATAAAAATAAGAAAAAAACCCAAATCCAAAAAATAAAGCACCTGCAATATTCCTGGTCTGACACCTGGAGGCGCTGTTATCCCACGATGACACCATATGTGGCAAGGATGGGTTTGAGGGCCGAGGGTGGTGACGTCAGACAGAGGTATGGGGCTAAAACGACCATAGCTGTATATTTATTAAATAATAAAACAAACACGTCGATAACACACAAAGAAACGGGCACATTGGCCGAAAAAAAAAACAAACACATATAATGCTACATGTTGGTAAAACGAGTACCTTTCCACCTTGTTGTCATGGTAGCATTTGCTATATTTACGTCTTTCCCCTAGCCGCTCCATTTAATGAGCCCGGAGTGGGTTCTTTTATATTCTGTGGCTTATTAAGGCTCCAGCCAGATTCCCACAAGATTTATAAGTATCAGTACATAGTGCTGTGTACCTACGGTATTCTTTTTTTGTTTGGGTTCCATAAACTTTACAGTAAAATACCAGTATGCTCCAGTGTGTAATTGTATTACCGGTATTTTAAGTACATTTTATTCGAGATTTTCAATTAATTTTATTTCTATTTGTAATGTTTTGCCATACTGTGGTTTTTATGTGTTTCTTTATTAAGTGTTGCATTTATTTGAGCTGGGGTAGGGGTAAAAAATGTACATGTTTAATTATTGAGAGCAGCGTTTATTTGAGGGTGGCGTCAATTACAAATCTGATATCTGAGTGTGGCGCTTATTCAAAGGCGGTGGTAATTCAAAGTAATATGGTATATATTAATAATTCCTTAAAATAAAGAGCCAGAAAGTAAAGTAACATTTACAGATTGTAGGCAAGCAATTATACTATTTTATATCAACCATGGCTCGCCTAACTTGCCTGTTTCTGTCCATTCTGTGGCTGGCTTGCACCTTACTTTCATTCATGCATTATCAAGTGACAGTCCAAGAGGCCTTCAATGTCATTTGATAATAAAAAAAAGCCATTATTGATTGTCACAGAGTGGCCACGTCACTGGGGAGGTAATATTCATTACTAATAATGTATACTATACTCCTAGGCAACCAATCTTCATGTCATCACACTGGGTAAAGAAACTGGATGGGTATCAGCTTGATTCCAAATGTTTTAGTATTATCCCTTTCCTTTAGGACAGAGACATATTACACACTACAGTTGTTCAGATACTCAAAGTAGATATATGTAACAGAGCTTCTTCAAACAAGCATTAATCACACAACCTTATAATATGGTATGATAAAGAGACTTGAAAGGTGTAAACACCTTCTGAGAAGTAACTAAGTCTGACATCTTAATGTAAAGCAGAGTTTCCATTGTGTCCCTGAATTGTCAGAACTGCTGAATGTACAGGTCATAAATACCAGCCATATATCCTCTGAATGGTCTACTCTAGTGTAATAGAGTAGACAGGGCAGCAGTGTAGTGTAGTGGTTAAGGTGCTGGACTCTTGACTGGAGGGTCATTGGTTCAATCCCAGGTGGGGGAAACTGCTGCTGTACTCTTGAGCAAGGTACTTTACCTAAATTGCTCCCGTAAAAACCCAACTGTATAAATGGGTAATTGTATGTAAAAATAATGTGGTATCTTGCAACAATTGTAAGTCGCCCTGGATAAGGGTGTCTGCTAAGAAATAAATAATAATAGAAGATGAGAGGATACATGTGCATAGTTTATGTAAAGATGGTCTAAAGGAAAATACAACCCTAGTATATGTGGGTAAGGAAGGATTTGTCAGAACTGCTGATCTCCTTGAAATCTTTGCTTATAAGCTTTTCTTTCTTTTACCACAGTTGATCAACCTTCTTTGACATATGTTTCTCAAGAGAAAGTCTGCAGTCACTGACTGTCCTCAGAAGACACACTGAAGACAGTCACTTGACAAACACAATCTCATGTCCTTGGGTCTCTCATCTGTGCATTTATATGATTATTTAAGGATGAATTAAATTAATCTGGGACAAGGGCAGGATTCGGTATAAGGGCAGAGTTCTGTAGATTTTCATGTTGCTCTGAATTCCAATTTTCAAAGAGCTATTTCTCACACAGTATACTCTGGGATCATACTAACTAAAATCCTGCATGCAACTATACAACTACTGTATAATGTAGCAGTGTTGTTCCTCACTTCTTTGAGAGAAGCTGTTACAAGCACTACTACAAATAAACACACACACTTGGACTATTCCTTATACTAAATACTAGACATGAATACATAGTATACATAACTAATCTCATTAGGTAATTCCCTGTGACAATTGGGATTTGTTAGTGACTACTCTACTACAGGTTTACTACAGATTTAAATTCCAGCAAACAAACCACTTCAAATCTGTGTATAATAATAATTAATCAAGTCAATTTTGTAGCAGGTAATGATGGTAATAGGTTTATGAGACTGATTATATGTGGCAAAAATGCATACAACAACTCTCTCTGAAATTATCTGGTTTATCTACAACATGCTAGTTTACTTGCTTTGCTGTATTTACAAGATCTCCCTTTTTTTGGCTGTTTTAAATCTGAGATATTACCAAGGCAAAGTCGTTGTCTTTAATAACCATGGGAGCGAGCCTAATTCCTATGCCATTAAGAACGCTGTAGATGTTTTTTTATAGTTACAGCTGCCATAGTCTATGACAGATAATTAACTACAAGGCAAACAGGGGTTTCAGGTTCACATACCCCATAATTCTTCATTATCTTACCCATACAGACATTCACCCTGAAGGATGAGAGTTTTTATGGGTTTTTTTTTCCTACTAAGTAGACAATAGCTGGATACCCAAGGCAACAAAATGGGAAGTCACTATGGTAATGTGATGTTTTAAAAGACAATTTATGAAAACACAACACAAGTTTTATTTATGCTTGATAACCTTAACCAGCATGCTCATTGATGAGTTTGGTTGTGACTGAGAACAGTTTAAAAAGCTTGTGTCTAATTATTTTACAGTATCACCATTCACATGCTGCTAATGTACATTCAAATACTACAAATAAACAGTGTGATCATCCCTTAAGACCTCAGATCCAGTCAGCTTTAGGTTGTCTGTATTGGTCTTAGAGTATGTGGTGTTTATTCAGGTTTAAAACCTGCTGATGTCTATAGAATGCTACTGATGTTTACAAGCAATGGGAGCTGGATCAGTGCCAAGACAGAAATTGTATAGGAAAAGGCTGATGCCAGTTGATGGATCATTCCAGAAATGTAAATTTGCACTGTCATCCCCTTTACACAACTTCTGATAAAATACAGGTCTCTTTCTAACAGTCACCAATTAAATATCTCAAAATGCTGCAAAGTGCATTCCCACAGCTGTTGCAAAAAAACCCCCCAAAAAACCAAAAAAAAACAATTAAAGGTAAATTATGTTGAAAAAAATATGATATATTGAAAATATGATCTTTATTTATTGAATGAACAATTAAAGTTTGCCATGGAATTTAGTATGGTAGAGTCTTAAAATGTGTGGTAAATCAAACTCTTAACATGGCAGACCTCTATACAGTTCCAAGAAAATAACTCCAATCAGAACTGAAGACCACTAAAGTAATCTAATATAATAAAATGCATATCTACAAGAATTTTTATTTTTTCAGTACTAATTAGTTATTTTGCTAGTGCAGTGTTTCTGTGAAGTTGCAAACCATGGTAAAGTATAGTAAATGCATAATGTACCCTCCTCCATAATGGGCTGTATCGCAATGACAAGGGGGTGGGGGGTCGTTCTATAAAAGGGTTTATTTTTCTTTTAAAGGCCCTCATGAAGAAAAAAACTTACATAAAATAAATCATATAATCATGCTTTATTAAAAAAAAAATCAGCGGGAGTCTGAGCGGATGGCTCAGCTCACCGTCGTGATGGAAAAGTTAGCATCGATGTGTCAGTCAGTCCAGGGAATCCTCACGACCCAGGCCACAGCTTCGGTTCCAGTAGTAGTAGCACCGGCCCCAGCACCCCCAGCTCCGAAGATAAAACTCCAGAAGATGACGGCGGAGGTCGACCCAGAGGCCTTTTTGACAATGTTTGAGCGGGTTGCCATGGTGTCAAGATGGCCGACCGAGTGGTGGGCAGCTCACTTGGCCCCCTGCTTGACAGGGGAGGTGCAAGCAGCCTATCAGGGCCTTCTCGCGGAGGATGCCCAAGACGACAACAAAGTCAAGCTGGCAGTTCTCCGCCATCTTACTATCACTCCAGAACATCACCGCAGGATATTTAAGACCTATAAGGCCTTCAATTCTATTAAAGCAAGCTTGACTCAGGCCCCTGCTGTACTGTAATTCAACCTCCCAGCTGCTAGAGGGCTGTGAATCGACCACGAGGTTCCCAACAAGAATTGCGTGATGCGGGACTGACGTTAGGGGGCGGAAGTCCCGGTTTGATTGACAAGAGACTTTCACCGTTGGGGCGGAAGTCCAGATACAATGGTTGCCATCTTTGCTGGGGGCGGCAACCCGGGAACACGCTGATACATTCTCGAATCGGGACACTGAGTTTTACCCATAACCAGCTTTTGTGGTAGACACAGTATATTGGAGTGAAGCAGGTGAGCCAGAGAAAAAAAGTGTAAGTCAACACAGGTGTGAGCAACAAAGCAATTCTTAATCTATAAATAAAAAACTTCTGCAAATACTACCCATAGTTTTTTATGCAGTTGTTAAATTATTCAATGCTAGGAGATTAATAGTAGATAGAGAAGTCTCATTTACTGTATATTTATTCTCACAGAGCGCAAAACAGCTAAGTTTACATCCATTCCTGTTGTTTTATAAAATAATTTTGTAATGTCAGTTGTAATTTAAAATTCGATATTTTTTTGAGAAGGGGTAAATATAAAAAAATATATACTTTTGGGTTTACCAGCGGTGTTAGATTAGTTCAGACCACTTCTAGCTATGTCTTTTGAACATCACTGACAAAATACAGATATTTAAATCAATTAAATACAGAATCACTTTCCCTGGGGGTGGCACCTCCTCCCAGTGAGGCTGCTGTTGTGTTGTGCATGACACCACTGGGTGGCATTAGCAGTTTCACACCACCTCTGGTGGTTACAGAACAGCAGGGAGATTGAAATCATTAAAATACAGAGATATTCAGACTGTGGTATTAAAGGTGGGGCTACATAGCTCTGCCACTGTTCATGGCATTACACAGCTGTATAATCAAACTCAGTATCTTGATAGTTAGTACACGCTGGATTTACAGATTCTCTCAATAAAGACCCATTACAGGTGTTGTCTAGGTGCAAAAAGGCATACAAGTTTCTTTTTTCTGTATCTTTATTTAGATCAATTGAATGCACCCTGATGATCAGATATCATTCACCACAACCAAAAGGAATAAAGAGTTGAGCAAGATCAGATTTTAAGGTGATTTTTCTCAAGTGTAATGTCAAGGTCTCATTACATTCATTTTACCAGAATTGTATAGATCCTTTAGTTACAATTATGCTTCTCATGCTACATAATAAAATAGACATAGTTATTATTAAAATGGGATTAGCATTCAGATCAGTTGTTATATCCTGGTTCTGATTTTAGTTGATTAAGCATTATAATGTTTGCAATTGTAATGTAATTAAAATGAATAATACATAAAGAGGCGTGGGGTGCAATGTGCATTGCAGATGTGTTGTCTAGCAAGGTGGAGAGGTTTACTATTCAGTTATCCCAATATAAACAGGATTGAATTATTGAATGTGCTTATCAAAAATGTACAGGCATATATAAGTCATTTTCTGAAGTCATTTTTCATCAAAAGATTACAATCTTTTGTATTCATTATGCTAGAAGCTTCCACGGAGAAGAGTCTACAGACATGTTAGTGAACAAAATTTGTTTTTTTTTAAAAATCCGTTATGTGCTTCTGTTGACTTACAAATAGTCAACAGAATGTTATCATGTTCAAAATGATAAAATATGGAACTGGTTGTAATGGATGCTGAGAGCATCATATCTGGTGTCTATTCATTTTTTGAATCCCCAAAGAGATGCAACTGTATCCACAGCAACAGGGATATTGATTAATAATTTACTGTATGTCAGGTATGTACATCACTCTTACGTGTTCATCTGTTGAGAATGATGAAACATTGTATGGACATTCCTTTGCACACAATATTGAAGGTGTGTTGACCAGTTGTTACCTGATTGTTTTTTTGTCTTTAAAAAAGAACATTGCATGGGGAGAGGGCCCTGTGCATGATTTAAATAGATGTATTTAGATCCACTACCATTGTGCTCAATTGAAGTGACTATGTAGTGTTATTTACAGCAGGTTATATTCTAGACTGTTTAAAGCAAGTTTCAAGGTTCCTTTTAACTTGTAGAGGGCAACTATAGTAGGATAATGACCATTCTACTCTGAACCAGATTGGTTGTAACATATGTGTTGTTTATGATTATGAATAAGTATAATTGTCTTACATAACATACACCAATAAACAAAATAATAAATAATATCCATTTCATTTTTCAAATTGACGGAGGAACATTTCCTTATTTCTGAAATGATGACACACAGGAAGAGAGAGTTTCTGCTGTTTCAATGGGCAACATTCTAGTGCTCAGGCTCGATTTATTTATTTATTTTTTTTATAAATTTAGTCTTTGCCAATTATTTTTATTATTTTCTCCCAATTTAGAATGGCCAATTATTATTTTGAATCTGAGCTCACCGCTACCACCCCTGCGCTGACTCAGGAGGGCGAAGACGAACACACACTGTCCTCCGAAGCGTGAGCCGTCAGTCGACGGCTTTTTTCACACTGCAGACTCACACTGCTAGGCCAATTGTGCGCCGCCCCCTGGGAGCTCCCGTCCACGGTCGGCTGTGGAATAGCCTGGACTCGAACTCGCGACGTCCAGACTATAGAGCGCATCTTGCACTCCACGTGGAGCGCCTTTACTGGATGTGCCACTCGGGAGCCCCCAGTATTGTTTTTTTTTTGTTTGTTTGTTTTTGTTTTTGTTTTGTTTTGGTTAGTTTTGCTTTATAAACATTATGGCCATTATTTCCCCAAAATTTCATATTTGGCATTCAGTTTTCTTGTTCAGTCCCAACTTGTTGAAGTAAAAAGGTATCAACTGCTTTGATTACTGTACCACCAAACATGTGTTGGCTTTTCAGTGACATTAGGTTTGTTTTGCTACAACAAGCATGTCATTAAGAGTTCAGAGCTCATGCTTCAGGCTGATTTTGGTTTCAGGCTGATTTTGGTCATTAGATCAACGTGTCTGTATTTGAAAAAGACTCGGGTTTCAGGTTTCACAAGTTCGGATCTCATGAGCCACAACACACTTCAAGGCATGCAATGAGAACGCTGTTTTACAACCACTATGTACTGAGAACATCCACTTCTGTGGTTAACGTATGCTGTCTTGCAAATGGTTTCACAACAGTAAACTTTCAGGCTTTGAAAACATTTTTTTTTTTTACCAAGTGCTTGAAAGTCATGCTGTTAATATTAATTGCTTGATTTGTTGTTTTCTCTTTTAAAAAATAGTTGTGTTATGCATTATTAACCCTTTAGTGCCTGTCTTACACATTTTGTAAATTATTTTCTTCCCACATTGCAGTAGGTTTCTAATATGAAGTTAGCCGCTGAGAATACATGTCGGACATGGGTTAACCTGTATTTAATATGAACATTATGTACTGATTTACCCTTGCAAGTCATTTGCTATGGAATACTGACCATTAGCACACAGGAATAGCTAGCAAGCATTACGTTACCTATCAATCAAAAAACAAAGAAAAGATTGTGAGAATGTTTCAGCTTTGGAAAAAAATTACATTAAATAGTGTTTAATGGAGTTTCCAACATTCAGAGTAACAGTGATCACCAGCCTTTCAAAATGACCATTATTAACTAAATGAGTGGGTGCTTATAGCTGTCAAATAAACCACATTTAAGTAGGATCAATAATGTGTATGCATTGTCTTCTACAGGGAATGGAAATGTGACTTTCTGAGAAGCTATGCCTATTGCTAAAAAAAGCTAGAGAGAGAATGACAGAGAGATTTATAAGTTATATGAAGAGCCTCCTATTGTTATAAACAATGTTATCTCATGTAGTTTGTGCAAAGATTAACTATTTTATTATTTATTTAAAAGGGTGGGGATATTTAGATCCGCTACCATTCAGATCAATTGAACATATCCCATATGTTTTGGTTAACCTAAAAACAAAATCTGTTCTCTTACAAACACCATGAATTGTCAGAATATACAATTGTTTAGATTATAATTTTTTATATCATTATAAAGTCAATTGTGCTGCATTCTGTAGATTTGTGGTACTTTGATAATGGAAAGTTATTTTAACAAAAATAAGTATTGCAGGAACAAAACACTTTTTAAAATTAAATGGATTTGCTTGCGGTACCCTTACATGTAGCATGACTTTATGTGAGAGGGGGGAAATTTGATTAAAGGCATAAGCCTACAATATAGGCTGAAAAGTATCTGAAAAAGGAAATGTGTAATTAGAGATCTGTAAGTTTTATCTCAGAAAAATACATATATCTCAATGTAATGAATCAATGGTCTGTCTTCCACCAGAATTATTCAGACTAACTGAGTTTTACATCAGAATGGTAATATATGACTTGTATCATTTCTATGGAACAGAACAGTGTTATTTTGCTTCAGTAGTCACTTGTTTTGACACTCAAGGCAGATATTCAGTCTAAAAACACAGTATTTGCAAAAATAGTCCTCTAGAAAAATTATTTTGTGTTCATGAAGTAAAAAAGTAAATCCATCAGAATTCCTGGTTTGTGTGCCAAGGTTCTGGACATATGTACAAGTAAAATGTTGGCTATAATTGTCCTTTCCTTTTACATTTTTGCATAATCCTCTAATCTATAGTGTGTGCACAATGTTTGCTAAATGTCATCTTAAATGTAGCACGTGTCAGTACTGTAGAAGGTGCAGAGAGCATTAACAATGCATGTACTTGCTCCTTTGCTCTTGATTCCACATGTCCAATTGATGTTTCTCAAGCATTAAATCCCAGAAAATAGAGCATTTTGTACTTTAATACTTTGAATTATGCATAACAGTTTAAAACAAGTATTACATTGTTAATCTAGTTTGAGATCTTGTAATATTCTTTTACTCATTTGTATCTTTTCACTGCACTCCTACAGTGCACTCCGCTTGTCTCATGTTCATCACTCTGTAGTTTACCTCCAACAGGATAGCTTCCTTGTCTTTTAATGCCCGCTTCACTACATTCACTTGAAACTGTCTTTGAATATGTGCCCTTTGGTTTTCCTTACAATAATTCTAGCAAGTGTGGTTAAAATCTTAATGTACAAGGTCATTATCTTTATGACAATTGGGTGTATTGTTTGAGAGTGGTTCTGACGGCTAACTTTGACATTTATGGCCTTAAAAGTGGCAAAGACGCAATGTGAATTGGGGGAGGATTTGTTTAAATTACTGTACTTGGCAGCATCAAGCACTAATGGGAAAAATGTTATTCATGGTAGCTAAAATTTCAAGCATAATTGTTTCATAAATTCATTGCTTATTAATTCTCTCAGAATTGACATTTGTTTGGTTATTTAAATGCAATTTAGATCAATTGTACCCCCATTTTTCTACCCAAGGCCCAATTTAACCGTCACATCATTGCTGCAATCCACTAAGCAATCACAAGGAGTGAAGATCAACCCAAACTTATGCAATGAATGTTGCCTCACAACCAAACCCTGGTGGCAAGGGCCCAGTCTGGAAAGTATGTGCCTGGATTCGTTGGCCGCTTTCCTCCCTTACCTCACAGGAGTGCAATAGCCAACTCAGTGCCCCCTCTGGGTCCCAAGCTGAGACAAATTGACATGAGTGGGATTTGAACCCCCTGCTGATTCCTGCGCCACTGGGGACCCCAAAGACAGACACGTTCATTTTGGACAACATTTCTTTTACAATTTTTTTTTTTTTTATCATGGCATGATGCAGCATTTTTAGGTATGCATGGGTCTACCTCCATGTAGTTTTCAGAGAAGAAACTATCGTATAAGAAATACATATTCAGTTGCTAGATCTGTGCATATTACATAATATGCTTTAATAATATGTTTTTTTTTTAATTTCATGGTACCTTTTGTTGCCTGATTACTGTGTTCATGCACACAAACCTTTAGTAATACTGGGCTTTGTAACTATTTTTTTTTGTGTGCACAATTATTTTACCCCTGATTTGCTCCCCAATTTGGAATGAATCAGGTTTTCCCCTCACCACTGCAATTCCCCACACAGCTCAGGAGAACTGAAGGTTTAGTGTTCGTCCTCCGATCGCACGACCGAGCCAGCAGGGTTAGCTGTAGCATATTGAGGAAAAACAGTCAATGATGGTCTTGCCCCCCAACCCACGAGTGCGTCAGAGCCAATGCAACACTCCCTATGGAATTCCCAGCAAAGACCGGCCACTTCACAGAGCCAGGATGCGAACCTGCGCTGTATGACTCACCATGCACACCACACCGCTGTGCTTTTACCAGGTGAGCCACTCAGGATCCCCCAAATCTTTTTAAAATTAAATTAATTTTATAAAGTAAACTATTTAAATATACAGTACATGTCTGACATTTCTATAACTTAAACCCCTTTTAGTGTAGATAGATCTGTAGATGACTGGGTATTTTATTCCCAACCTAACTTTTACTTGACAGGGATGTTTGACGCAAAACTGTGAGGCTTGCACAAATGTATTTGTACTTGAATGTCTGTAACCTAATTAGAACCGAGATGACCCGCAGCTGTAGTTGTATAATAAGAGTGCTTTCATTTGGTTTTATCAGGACAAAGTACACTTGGCTCACCCTGCATGCAACATGGTCAAACCTTTACCAGGTGAGCCACTTGGTGTACCAAAAAAAAACGAAAAAAAAAACCAAGATACCGATATCTATATTTACTTTGACATCCACTGCAACTGTACTGGCATGGACAACAGGGGTCATCCTTCTCAGCTTCCTACTATACTATTTATATTTATATGATTTATTAGCAGCTCCCTTGTGCCTGACACATATGGTATTGGGGATTGATTATGATGTGTAGTAGAATAAAACTCAATAAACAGTACACTTGTTATAATAATAATAATAAGTTCAGATATGTTTATACTTTTACAGCTATTTTATATAGTAAAGCTTCCCATAAACCCTTGCTTGAATGTTAATTAAATATGCTTGTTAAAGGTTAGGACATGAGTAAGCTGTATATTAATGCTTGTTGAGCCACCAGATAATGACAGATGTCTGTATGGGATGGCTGATAAGGGAGTGAATGATCATTGTATTGATTTGCTTTAACAGTTTTAACAGAGAGGGTTTACTTAAAAAGAACTGGAACTGGCAGCGTTTTATCTGAGCAGCACATGAGAGATATGTGAGAGATTACTTTGGATATATTTTACAACTGAGTTTAGTGGGGGTTAGAATTGAAATTCCCAGCACTAGGGTCAGAATTGAAATTGTAAGCATAACGTCTTTACAGTGTGACACTATTCTATTGGGTGTAACCCTGCATCATTAAGTAGTATTTAGTCACAGGAGCAGTCATTCTTTTTGAGAAGATCAAGGGAGACACACGTGCATTGCATGATGTTGTTTTAAATTGAATCCAGTTTTAGAATGGATATTTTGTTACCATATGAAGTCATTCTAGACTTACATGTCGGCTTTCAAAGCTATTTGCTTTCAGTACTGATGCTTTTGCATACCTAAATGAATTATTTATGAGGATTTTGTAATCGCAAGCTCTTTTTTTCTAGAGATACTGCACTGATAACAGTCTAAAAGTTTTAGTTCAGAACAAGGAACTATAAATACATAGAAGGATATCAATGTGAACAGCACAACAAATAGCTCACCGGTTACATGCCACCTATCCTCCTAATATGTCAACTTTGTTTAATTCATGGTCAGTACGATTGTGCTCCGTCTTTCGGGTGAGATGTAGTGCTAAGTGACTCTGCAGCTAATGCATAGTTCACACACCCTAGTCTCTGTAAGTCACCTTGGATAAAGGCGTCTGCTAAATAAACAAATAATAATAATAATAATAATATTAATATTCAAGGTTTCAAATAAATGATCATCAGGTCTCCACAAGGGCCAGTAAAGAAGGAAAAAATGACAACATAACATAAGTGTATTACTTACATTACTTTTACAAAGTATAAATGTATACAATAAATGTATGGTCAGCTTAGACAACAATATAAAAAAGATGGTTAGGAACCTATACCTACCCTATATCACTCTGTGTAGCCTTGGACTCATGTCTGTGTGAATGCCTGCTGCTTGAGTTTGCTCTTTTATTTATCATCCTACTCCTCAACATAAAGATCCAGCAGGTTCTCCACAAGTTTAAGATGAAACCCTGTCGTAAAACTTTTTTTACATTTGAACAGCTCTACAATAAATGTATTTGGATACAGAAAACAAGTGCAAGAATTTTAAGTAAAAAGTGTCTTTGTATAAGTTAGCAATATACAGTCGACGTTGCCTAGTCGGGATCCTAATAATCGGGATTGCTGCTTAAATGGAATACAACTCTGGAGACGGTTCTTCCCAGTGCTATTTATGTCATTTAATTGGGACGTCACTTTGTGTAATTGGGATACATTATGACAGGTTCACATGCACAGTGCAGTGAGTATGTGATTACCGGTGCGCTGTGACTTGCATAAATTGCATAAGCCACGTTGAACTCTTGAAGGAGCTGGATCCTACTGTGGGTTTTCAAGCTGCTGTTGTAAAGAAAGTTGGCGTTTCAACATCGCAGGTGCCTCGCCTTGTGGTAAGATGTGATTTTATTATTTTCATTTCAAGTAGGAATAAAAAAACAGTGATTCATTTTGTTTATGAATAAAAAACAAACAAACAATTGACTCATATTTTAAATTAACATTTAATCATAATGTGATGGGATTGAATTATTTTTCTTTTCATTTAGAAACAAAATAGTGTGACTAAGATTGTCTCAAATGCCTCTCGTTTAATTCAGGATATTTTTACTTCTCCCGAGGCATCCCGATAAACAGGCGCTGACTGTATTGGGCTCTAATTCCTGAAGAGATGTGACCTGGCACAGAGCACCATGAAAGTTAATGTGCTCTCTAAATCTTATCCCTGGAGCTTTAGGTAAGGCAGGGGGATGAGCATGATCTCAGTACAGCCAGCTACCGAGAACAGACAACACTGCTAAATAAATTGCTAAAGATTGATGACTATGTCATAATTACAGGATAAGATCAGCAAAATACATGATGTCATGGACAAAAAAGTTGCAAACAAAAATATAACTCTGGCACTGTAGTTAATACAGTTCTTCTTTTTTTTAAACTTGTAAAGTAGACACTTACAAAATTTCAGTAGATGAATCTGATCATTTAAAAACTCTAATGAGTAAAATAATCAACAAGAATGAATGTACTGAGAAATAATTTGTTGGAAGATTTCTGAATGTTGCCCAAGAAGCCTATTTAATGTATTTTTTTTTTTTTGCAAGTTTATTTTTCAAAGCTTTTGGACAACAAAAAACTCTAACTATTCACACGCCAAGTATTTGCTGGTTCGTGCATCATATTGAATGGCATTCACATCATTGTAAACAATCACCTCAACATATGCAGTTACAGAACAGTTTGGTTCCAATGCATTTGTTTGCTTTTAGGAGAAAACTGTTGTTTAATGGGTATGAAATGAATAACAACATCCATTTAACATGTTTTTCTCTAGATTGTAATATGGAATGTGTAGTATTGTTTATATGCAGTATGCATTTCTATGAAAGGGCTAGCAGTCAGTTGGTCATTTCAAAACTGTCTTTTAGAATTATGCTGGTTGTAGCTTTGTATTAGTGGAATATCTGAGTTAATGTATTTTTACTTGTATTGCTGCCCCTGGAGCTGATGTTAGCTACTAAATTGGTATTTTCTGTTAAGTTTATCAAGTATGTGCGTATCAGAACATCAGTTCATAAATGAATAAACCTTCCTTTTATTTGAACTTGTAACATAGAACAACAGATTATTCTAATATCCACAACACGTAAGTATGTGGCATTCCTTAAACTATGTTATTGTGTCTCATTTTGAAAACTGAAGTAACATTAATATTAGACTTAAAGGGATAAAAGTCAGTGTCAGTTCAGTTAAGTGGCAGGGTAAGAGACAGTTTAGACCTCACACGAAAGAGGCTCAGGTATGACATTTATAACAGATTGTCTGTATGTATAGCCAGCTCTGTGGTTGCCTCCGGGGCCTTCGTGCTACTAGAAGAGCTCAATTAGCGTTGTTATACCAGGACAAAAATCTTGTTTGCAAATTCCATGGCTGTGTTGAATTCTGTGCCCTCCGAAAGGTGCTTGATTAGCTTTGCCCTTTCAGCATCCCAAATGTATTCATGCATGAACAGGGTCTTGGTGTAAGATGAATAATTATCATAAACGCTAAATACATAATACATTGTTCTAGGTTCCTATAATGGTCTACTCTATAAATGATAAGAGTATTACATTATTATGTGCCCAGACCAGTCCTCAAGGTCACACGTGGCTTGGAACTGCATTGCAAGGGGATCCTGCTGTCATTTCAGACATCCCATTGATATTGTGGTGAGCAATCTCGCTTGAATGATTTTCAGTCAGTTGTGCATCAGATGGATTTGAAACCAGAAATCCAGCTCAGGAAGGCAGATGAATTAACAGCTAATGGACAGCCCTGTTGGCAGTTTGTTTAATTGCATGATAGTAAATACAAATGGAAGCTTATTTATATCAAACCAATAGAATTAAGGCAAAGTGCCACATGTTATCCTCCTAATAAATGTTACTTGAATCCAGAATGACATGTGAACTTAAACTGGCTTATTGGTTTATGCTTGCTTTACAGGTTTGTTTGTTGTACAGCTATGGCCAAAAGTTTTGCATCACCAAGACATTTAGGAATAAGACATGCTTTTAAAAATATAAGATATTGTATTTAACACTAAGTAATCAAAGAAACTCCAAAATGATATTGCAACAGTCCACCGGAAGCCATAATAGTAGTACAGTATTTCATGTTAGATTTCAGTTTTTCATTACATAGATAACGACAAAGCGGAATGTAATTCAATATGTTAACGCAACATTATTCAGCAGGTTTCATTCGACTTTATGAAGCAAAATTAGTTCATTCTACAGGGTGATGCAATACTGTTGGCCAGAGATGTATATCTGTACATGTACAGTTTTAATTGATGCACCTATTCTCTCCCAAATAAATGTAACTTTTCTATAAAGATTTTACGACCCAGAAAATCATAACAATCTGATTCTGAAAGTATCCCATTTCCACCAACAGGGGACTGCTGTGATAATAACTCTTTTGTATACACATATTTACTAGAGTTCAGATATATACAACTGACTGGTAAAAAAGTAACTTACATTGAGGTGTTTTTGGTCATGTGACACTGTTTTAGCCAATTGGGTTGCGGATATCAAACTGAAAGGTAACTGAACCCCTTCAGTTAACATTTGCTGGTACCAATTTCAAGCAACAACAATTTCTTTGGAATTTGTATTTCAGGATGAGCGAGCAAGCAGTTTGTTTTAAATGACAGATTCCATTCTGCATGTTACCCATTGCTTAATATCATACATCTGTAACCTGGAAATGAAACTATTCAAGAATTATAGAGTGTTATTGGGCTGACTTTTAATTATCCTATAAAAAAGGGCTAATTATGAACAAATGAATAAATCACTTTTTTGTGCGTGTACAGAAAGAAGAACATTTACAAAACCAACTGGACAATAAAAGTAATCAAATTTACTGAAAATGTGAATATGGAGTAAAGTGTGAGGTAGTGCAGTGTTATGGATTAAACATTTTGTGTGATAATGTTAAAATTGCAGCCTATTCAAGAGCTTGTCCAATGGTTTGATATGTGTTCACAATTAACTCATGTTGACATATTTGTTAATGGGTCATATTGGATGTTAAAAAATAGAGTGCTGTGTGTATTTTTACAGAAAAAAGCTACAAACCTGGCATTGGGTAAAATGCGTTTCGAGATAATGGCCTGTGGCAAAATGGTTAGTAGTGCACAGGTGTAGAAGTGATGCAGTGCAAGAAATGATATGGTCACACAAAGGTCCAAGGACAAAGGATATTTTTATTTTGCTTTCCTTTAGTAATCCTTCTCAAAAAGGATAAGTGGCTGGTGATACACAAGTATGTGTAACACGCAGCCTAAAACAAGGGTTGCAAACAGTACAACAAACAAAAATTAGTCCAGTAGATAAAAACGCTGTTTGCAACGGAGTTGTTTTGGTGCAGTGATTTCCGGGTTGGTTGCCGTCTAACAATTACAAAACAAAACGTTAATACTGACAAAACATGAAACACTCACATTTTTTACATCCATTCGCCACTCCTTCAATAGCCAAAACCAAGGAATAGTTTACCTCAACACACCTCTTTTTATACCGTCAGTCACGCCCCCTTAGTAGCGAGTGCAATCGCCTTTTATCCAATCCGCGATTGCCACCTCGCCAACCATAGGGACAATGACTTGCAGTATTGTGGCTCCACCCCTTTTTTGGATGGCCGACTTCCAACTTTCCCTGGAATGAACTGACAGCACATCCAGTCAAAGGCACATTGTTCCCTTGACACAGCGCCCTCACAGGTCAGGAGGGAGATTTATAACCCGAATTCATTCTCTCTCTCTCACATGGCCTCTCACAATATCTAGGGACTGAGACAGGGGAGGTATAAAGTAAAGAGTAGTAACAAGTTAAGACTACTAAATATTACCACAGAGCAAGTGTGGTTACGCTTAAGGCCAGCGGAAAAGAAAAGGATTACAGCAAGTGTGTAACCGAAAGGAAGGAAAGAAGGTTTGGCTGTTTTCACACAAGACCGCTGCAGCTGTTTACAAGCCAACACAACTTCTAAAATGAATCTCATGCAATGCAACAACGAAAACCAAACCAAGTATCAGTTCTTAAATGAAGAAGCCATAGGTGGCATGTGAGTTTTTTTGTTTGGGGAGGCTATTCCATACTTTTCTCCCTGCATTTATTGAATCCAACGATGTACAGTAAGATACACTCACATTATATATAATATATATAATTAAGACTTGCATTTTTTTTGTTACTCTGTTACTAGTGAGTCTGAATACTAAGTTTCATTCATTGTGTTGAGTTTGAAAAATAGTCGGACTGACGGACACAAATAAAACGGTGGTACATGAAAACAGACAGTATGCTATGAAAATATTTTGCCACAAGTTCTGTGAAATCAGATTCAGATCAAGCTGTTTGTATAGATAACAGCTATTTGAATAAATGTAGAAATTGTGAATAGGATGTTCCAGGCAAGGGAATGAGCGAAAAAGTTTTCGTTGGCTGCCTCCTGCACCGGTATGGGGGGCTCAGATTGGCAGGAAGAATGGTCGTGTATCCTGTATCTGTACTACAGTGTTGATTATGATATCCCAGCTTCCCTAGCGGTATGGCGGTTGCGCAGTAGAAAAGGGATAAATATGCTGCTTTGCGCATTTGCAGGGAAAAAAAATCTATCCTTCTCTCACAAGTATTTTTTTGTGTTGGTCAGAACAATTTCTTATGAGGGTAATTTATTTTGGGGAGGCTTAGCCTCCCCCAAGCCTCTTATACACACCGCTTATAGAAGAAGACAATACTGAAAGAGTGTTTAATGTTGTGGTGCATAAAACAAAGTGTTCAACGTGAAAAGTGTAAACATTGGAAAGAAGGTTGCAGGGAACAGTGTTTGTTAAATGAAGAACAGCAATATATTAATGTTTGAACAAAAACCCTATTGTGAATACGGGACTGTGTTACTAACTCAGGGGTTCACAAACAAACCTGCCCAGTCAGCCCAATCTGAAAGCAGGCTGAAGTACAGAACTGTGTTTTTAAAGGACAAGGCCTGCAGGTTTAAATATAGACACAGATACTGGAGATTGTTACAGACTGTTTGTTTTAATTGCATTTATAAAGACAATTGTAACAAGTGCACTGATACGATAGCATCAAAGGAGTCCAGCAGGTGGAGCCACAAACTGTTAAAGAGAAAAACTATACATCAGTATCATCATTGCTTTCGGTGTACTTCCCCGAGGTGGCCACAGTGAGACAGTGGCAATTCCATCTGCAACCACAAGGACTTTGTACACTGCCATATCAACACTGTCCTTGAAGGGGCAGGGTAGGTCACCCAAGTGTGTTTCCAGGACTGTCCACGGGAGGGCAGTCTTTATATTTACCTGCACCTACTGGGTGTCCACATAATGACACCTGCAGGAAAAGAGAGTGTTGCAAAACAAAAGAAAAATCAAAGTCAACACCTGCAATAAAACAAACAGGACTTGGTAATATATATATATATATATATATATATATATATATATATATATATATATATATATATTTTTTTTTTTTTTTTTTTTAAACATATAACGTGTGTCACTTACCAGTTGTTGAAGTCTCCCAAGGAAGGACTGTGTTTTGTGGTGTTGATTGTGACACTGAAGATTTTTTGTTTATGAACTGTTTATTTGTGTTGAAGATCATAAGTTCCGATATTTCTGTTTAATAAAAAAGATTCAAGCTGCTCTCTGGTGGCCAGCCTCAGTACTACTGTGTCCAGAACAATTCTTCATACTGCCCGCTCAAAAATCTCTGTAGTAGAACTAAAAGTTTACAATAATAAGGGTTTTGAAATACCATTGCTTATTTTTTTGTAATGGCAAGTGTCACTAAAATAAAGAAAATGAAACAGATCTTTATTCTGTTGTTCCCTACGTTTTCAAAATCTTTCTCTAAAACTTCAGTCTTGAAGTGAAATAATGTACATTTCAACACATGATTTACTGTACCTGTACATTTTTAATGAAACAGTCATGTTTTGTAAACCATATTCATTTTGCTATGCATTGGAAGTGTTTAATATTGTGGTATACCTTACAGTACTGTCGTCAAACATATGCATTTCAGCACTTGTCTACTTGATAGTCTGATAAGATTATACAGGATTTAAACGCTGGTGTGAGTTTTTGCATAGGTTATAGATCAGGAAATAGAGATGTTCATCATTTTCATGAGGATGTATTTTATCATGCACTCAGCTTGAAGGAATGGTTAGTTGTGTTTATATTAGTTATACAGTGTAGAGCTTTGAGTAATTCAAAGGGGGTTCACATGAGCTGACTAACCTGCAATTCAGTACTTCAGTCCTGTATAACCAAACGTGCATGGACTGCACCAAAAAACATTAAAATAAATATATAATAATAATAATAATAACCTTGGCAAAATACATTTTATTTGAATTAAGACATTTGAGTTAACTTATATTTTACTTTCTAAATTTATAATAATAGGAATAATAATAAGAAAATAAATTAAAAAAAAAATTATATAGCATTAGTATTTCTTCTAATCACTATTAAGAAATGAGAGACGGAGACTGTCGATACCAAGTTGAATCACTCTATTAACAAATCTGAAGTACAGCAACAGAGCATTTTTAGGGGAACACAGTAATGGCAATCTGCTTCATTTTCTCTTTCTCCTTTTTCCCTTCTCGCTCACACAGGAAGTTACGTGTCATTCAGTCACTCAACAATCACGCGAGATTAACCAGCCTATTCCTGAGTTTACATTAGCATATTGTCTGTAACTAAACTAGGTGGGAATTATCTATTACATGTTTTACCTTGAATATATTTACTCATGTCAGACAGGTGATGGTCAAGTGACCATAGGCCTTATAATTCTGGTACTTAGCTGTTGAAAATATCAAACGTATGCTGCCATGCATTTTCTTTTTCTATGAGGATGAGCAATTGAGACTGTTAGGAACAGGTCTGAAGGCTGTGAGGACTAAACAACTGCTGTATAAGCAACCAAAAGAAAAGGCTACATTTACTCAATGCCTTCTCTCCCAGTCTGACAAATCTTCATTGCATGTTTGTGATTTGTGTAAGATTGCATTGTCTCCAGGGATTGAGGTAGATCTACTTATAGAACCAAGAACCATAAGGACAATTTTGCAATGTAGACTTACAAAATGGAGGTCAACCACCTATGTTCTTTTAGCTGTCTGTGAAAAACAGTTTCCCATTTTGTAGACCAGCCCTTGGGTACATTTTAATTATGTCGCTGCTATCCTAGTGTTAATCCTAAAATATCAAATAACAAAAACTACGATAGCCATTTTTTATACTATTAAACATGCCAAAAAGCATGGGCAATCTTTACGACAGATGTTTGTTTCATCAAATGATTCTTTTTAAAAGCAAAATAATAAAAATGTAACCCTGGGTATTTTTGTTTTTATTATTATTAGGCAATTTAAAAAGAGAAAAGGTAAAATAGTGATGTTTTGTACAGAACTCCAGTTCTGATTGCAAATTTCTGATAATCCACCATCAAAAATACTGTTTTTTAAATTGATTTCAAATAGGTTTTCAATTTGCACTTGACTTGAAAGGATAAGTGATTTTTTAATGAAAAACAGCAGGTAACAAACAAGAGGTGCCCATGTTAGAGACAATTTGTTTGGGTAATGTCACACATAATGTGTTTGTTTGCAATATCATAATAATGTAAGCACCATAAAATAAACTATGATTAATTAGTATATAACTGCTGTAATAAGATACTAATTTTTTAATTAAATTGAATTTATCAAAAAAAACAATGGTAACTTATTTTGTGGGATTGGATAACACAGTAGAGTGTTCAAATATGGTCCAATAGCCACATGTCTAGGGGTGTTTTTCAGCACAAGACAAAGCCAAGTGCCATCAAACAGCCTAGGCTTGTGGGTTTTGGACCACATTTGAACAATGTGGTGTGTGTTGAAATGGATCCTGATCTGTAGTAGGAAAACTGAACCGTGTCTGTGATTGTGATCTGTTCAACCAAGGAAGTGTGCTGTATTATTATATGGTCTCTAAGATACATCTGTTCTGCAGATTGTATACACCTGACTGGTCAATCACATTATTTATCTGAACTACAACTGGGAATGGCTGTGCAAAAACGATTGTGCACTTGTTCTTTTTCCATGTATTCAGGGTCTCACCGGGTACTCACAGAAGTGCTTTCTGAGCTTGATGTACTGTGTCAATCCATTTTTATTGACCAATGTTTTACTTTCTGATTCAACAGGAATGTTGCTGACAGTTTCTTTTTGAACTGCATTTCTCAATATATGCTGTGTCATTGTTTTCCGGATTTTGTGCAGTTGCCATGCTGTTATGCTTCTAACATCCAGGTTTCCTAGATGGAGTTGTGGGTAATAACTTATAATTATAATTTCAGAACATCACTTTTCAGGATGTGCCCCTAATGTTTCCTGTACTAAATATTTGCCTTTTTATGCAAATAGCATGTTACTGCATTCTTTACTGTTTAGATTTGTGTACTAAAAATATCTGTACAGTACTGTAAAACAATTACATTTATTCATGATTTTTAAAAAATATATTATTATATGTTTACCTTTACAGCAATCTCTGGATTTTAATGTGTTTAGGAATTTGAACTACAGGTGCAACCACTTATAACAGATCCTGTTAAAACGGAGTTCCGTTTACAATGCATTGAGGAGGCATGTTCCTGCCAAATACATGGGCTTTAATGGGGAATTACTCTGGTTAAAACAGCCTTGTTTATAACATATATTGTTTAATATGTACCGTTTACCTGTACCAGAGGTAGATATTTTGCGCAAATAAGGTTAATTTGGGACAGTGAATGACAGTCATGGAAGCATTTGTGACATCAGGCAGGAAAAATATTTTTATTATTATTTTTTTTTTATTTGGAATCGCCAATTATTTTTTTATTTCAACCTGGCTCACCTCTGCCACCCCTGCACTGACTCGAGAGACGAAGACGGACACATGCGTCCTCCGAAACGTGTGCCATCAGCTGTCCGCTTCTTTTCACTCTGCAGGCCCGCCATGCAGCCACCTCAGAGCTACAGCGTTGGAGGACCACGCAGCTCCGGGCAACTTACAGGCAAGCCCGCAGGCGCCCAACCAGTCTACAGGGGTCACTGGTGCACAATGAGCCGAGGACACCCTGGCAGACCTAACCCATCCACGGTCGGCAGTGGAATAGCCTGGACTCGTGCCGGCTTACATTTAGCAAATATAAATTTGTAAAATGGTACTACTTATTACCTTGTACGGCCCACAGGGGCGTGTTTTTTTCAAATAATAAACTCCTGTTCTTTGGCAGTTAAGCTTTCTTGTATTGTTTATATTTAAGGTAATTATGTTCACAGTTACATACAGCATTTCGAATTGTGTTTACTACGTACTTCGTTTATAAAGTACAGATTTCCATTGTCCCTTGGAGTCTGTTATAAGTAGAGTGCACCTGTAATAATGTCTTAAAAGTACCCATTTAAAAGTACTATATTTGGTCTACTACAGTATATGATATACCTTAATAGTGTTTACAATACCATTGTTTGTGTGTGCTTTTATGTTTTTTTATGTTTTTTGGGGTTAAGTCTTGGTTTGCTAATTGTATTCTATTTCATAAACAAATAGAAAAAAATACAAAAATAAAATGAACAAAATGAGAGACCCAATACCAGCTTTAACAGTAAATTAGATCACTGAATGACAGTTGCAAAAATGCTAATGTTAGTATCTGACATTTGAAAGATAATTGAGCAATGAATAACCTCCTTATTATTGTGTAGTAGCCTGCAAACAGACTGACTGCCATTGGCACACCTCCACACATTTCTGACTGTTTCATGAATACTCATTACTGGAAATAATATTGAGGTTAATGATCTTACATCTAACATTGGCTTCTTAAGGATTAGCTTCTATGTGAGAAAAAACAGTACTGGGTAATGCCAGTAGTGTGGGATGCACTGCTGTTACATCACTTTGTCATGCAACGGTACTTTTTTTTACAATATCAGATTCTGGGGATATAGAGGAGAGTATGTCTGTCTGTACATCCATCCATCTTTATTTTGCACTTACATTTTTGCAAACATTTTTGCACCCTAGCTCTAATTTAAAAAGTATAGCTGTGACAGGGTGTTTATGCTACAGATACACTTGTTTTTGCTTTAAAAGACTGTGGAAGTGGGGTTGCAAACAATGTTGCGCTGTGCACTGATCCCTTGTGAACTGAAACCTGTGCAACTCTGATGTGCTTCCTCACGTCACACACAATGTCTTTTCAAAAATATTTGTTTAGTGTGATATACTATTCTGTTTCGTATTACTTTCAGAGCATCGGTATTACACTGATGTCTACTAAAAACGTTGTCTACCTGATTAAGAGGGTGATTGTAACTTTTTTCAACCCATGACACTCTGGGATAAGTCACAACAGATTTTAGAGCATTTTACAGCGCTGGATTGCATCAGTCACAACTCATTACTTTCCTTGTTTTACCTTTTATTTTGATTGACTGTTTTTAAGTTAGGAATGCATCAATATTACAAATGATGACTTGGTTCAAAACAAAATTAAAGGGAAATATCAAAGCGCTTTGTGATGATGGTCCACTATGAAAGGCGCTATAAAATAAAGATTGATTGCTTGATTATTAACTGATATTTTCTTAAGTCCATTCCATGGTACTGCTATTTTCTTAAATGCTTAAACAAGGATTGTAAGTTGGCTGATTGGGTTCTGCACTGATATCTTGAGTGTCTGTTCTACTAACAGAACCTTGATGTGAACTGAGGAAGTACATATGTTTGCTTAGAACTCTGAATCACACAAGAATTGATCATAAGCAACTTCAAGCTATAATTTACTTAACCTTGAGGTTCTGGAAATTATTTTGGTTTTATTTAGTTTATTTTATGAATAAATGTACATTGTTCTTGTGTTCTATATAGTTATAAGAAAAGCTTTTAGGCTTTAGCGAAAGTCCTTCAGTATACTTTAGAAATCATGATTTGTGGAACCCAATTGTACTACAGCTGGCTGGAATTGCATTCTCCCCAAAATAATAAAACACACTTAATTGTATAGTTAATGGGCAGGGATAATTTAGCATGAGTGCTATGTTACAAGGATCAGATACTTTCACAGTATTGATTTTTTTCTTTTATGATGCTCTATCAGCAAAGCAAAATAGAGACTTATTGGGGTCATTGCGAGGCTGCTGGGAGTCTATCTCGACCACATCTTTCTGTATGACTTAGCTTCCTTTCCCAGTGCTGGGATTAGTCGTAATCAATATTAGATAGGATTGCTGGCTTTTTGAATCTGAACATGTAGTTTTTGCCATATTGCTGTATGTTAAAATGACAAAAATAGGTATGTATGCATGCTTTATGTAAGGAATAATACATGAGAAGGTAAGGTTTTACTGAGGCAACACATGCCTCAGGTGCCTTATTTAATCCCCAAGACATACTGTAGGCAGTAGAGCTGTACACAATCGAACTAATAAAATGTACATGAATCCTATATCGTGGTGCAGACTCAGTTTGGACAATTTGTCTTAAGTTGTTTCTTATTAGTTTCAATTGTAGATCAAAGAGCACTATAATCCTGATTTGCAGCCAGCATTCAATAAAAGAAATTCAGTTATTTACTCAAATGTATTGAATATCCCCATCCTAACACTGAATTCAACAACTTGGTAGTGCTTACATGAAGTACATTCTTTTCTTTCTGGTGTGTGGTTGTTTGACATATCTGTAAGTTTGACATAGACATCACTACCCCTGTTTGTTACATTTCGGAATACAGAGGCTCAATAAGGTTTTATCTCTAATCTCTCTCAGTGAACAGATGGAGAGATAGCAGTCCTTTGTGTACTTCAGTACAATGATCAGCACCTCCCTGCAAGAATCACAAAAGGTCTTGTTTTCCTCCTAAATTAGCCTTTTTGACATTGATCATGGATTGAAGTGCCATAAAAAAAAAGAAAGACAAAAAATCTATTTGGGATTTCTCATTGTTGCCTTTTCCTGAATTTCTCATAAATGCATAAGCAGTGTTTTTTTTTCATGCAATGTTTCCTTTAACTTTAATATCAAGGACAGGGTTGTTATTGCACAGTGGTGCAGAGCATTGCATTTTAAAGACAACATTACTTTGCCCCCTGGGTTTTGCTTCAGTATTTTTCACAACATAGAAAAAGTGCAACATTGCTGGTTTGTTTGTTTGTTTGTTTATTTCCCAGCAGTGTCACTGTGCTTCCTTACTGATTAATTTGACGTAGGGCAATGCACATTTACCCAGCTTCACCTTTTATGTTCAGTATAATAAGATTACTTCTTCCACATCACGTATCCTAATGTGGCACATGCTTGTAGTGTATGTGTATTTGGTTTCCTAGTCAAACAGATCCTGGGAATTATAAATACTTCGGGACATACAGTTTAATGAATAGCAGAGCTGACGTTCTTTCTGTATTAATAAGTACGGCTGCATTATGGAACATTTTAACTGTCATCTGGATGTTTTGATGAATATGCTGAAAGGATAATACTTGCTATTGTTTCAGCGCACAACGCGGTGTCATAATAAAAAGATGGACCTAGGGGGCAGCAAAGCTACTGATTGGAGAGATTGCCTGGGACGCTCTTGCTACTTAGAAGCAGTTTCTGTGTAAGACAATCCAGATAGGATTTACACGGCTTTGCAGCTAATGTGGTAAGACTCGCCTTTTCAATTTTATTTTATTATCTGAGAAACTGAAAGCTTGTTGCAGATGGAATGAATTTGGAATGCGCGTTGAGGTGTTGCGAGACTAGATTGCAGTTAAATAAAGTACTGCAATTACATTAGTCACTGATTTAAAACACTGATATATTATTTCTTAAGAAGTCATTTCAGTAAATATATCCAAACGTGAAAAAATACTATGTCTCGTATAACAAATATACATTTAAAAAGGGCATTTGGAGCGTCCACAGCGTTTTTTTTTGCAAGGTTCTTATTGGCAGTCAAAATGCATGAAGCAGTCGACACGAAAACTTAGTAAGGGCCTTGGCTATGATGAATGTTTTTTTTTTTTTTTTTTTTTTTTTTTTTTTTTTATTACGTTATTGACGATATTTCTATATTGAATACCACTTTTATTTAGTGTTTTATTTGACGCACCAAATTCATTTATTTGTGTGCACCTCTACAGGTTATTAAATGGGTTGATCCAATTACTGTATGTTTCCTCTAGTTGTAATGCAATCTGTTGCCAATGTGGGTAAACTTATATAGGCAGTGTTTCTCTAACTGCTGTTGCTTGGTCTTGAAGGAAAACAGGCTACTGTAACCCTCGCATTTTAGCTAGTATCAAGTTTCTGCAAAAGGCTATGTACCAGGTAGTCTGCGTCGTCAAAAGGAGAACAACGGATTCCCAGAATATGACATGTCCCCCTGTGTGGCTCACCTGCTGTGACCGAGTGCCTCCGTCGTGCCCACGGCGTTTTACTATTGGATCCAGTCCAGCACGGCAAATAGCTAATTGATGCATTTATTACCGGTTCTTTCCGCTTGGGTTTTAGAAACACAATCCAGCTGACTTTCAATCCGCAGAGACCTCTGAAATAACTGTCATTTATTAGAAGAAGGCATCTGCGTAAATAGAACATTTTACACCTTAAGTTGCAAACCCCGTCTGTTTAGCGGAGCCACCGCCAGTTCTGTAATAGTCTGCTTTATCATCGTCTTTCTACACCGGTGTAATGCAAGGTAGCCTTGAACGGTAAGCAGTACTACAGTACTGTACTGTAGTTATTCACCTGGTCTTAAATCACTAGAATATTTTTTGTTCCGCGAGGTGTCATCTTTGCGCAGGTGTAATAAACTTTCCATATACCCAGTGATCTGTGAAATGAAAATGTAATGTTTTTTTTTGTTGTTGTTTTTATTATTATTATTATTATTATTATTATTATTATTATTATTATTTGTGTGAAGTTGCGATTATTTTTAACGACCTCCTGCTTTTGAGATTGTCCAGTTGCACAGCTTAGAATATTAGATTACTTAAAAGGCATTTTAAGTTGAATGTTTTAATTCAGTGTGTTGGTTTTCTATGTGTACTGTACTGTAGGTAACTATATAATACACAATTGGTTAGCCTACATTTTTTCTTTGTGTCTTTACTGTGCAAGTGTTGCCTGTTTGTGGCAGGAGTTTTTGCTTTAAGCGTTTGTGAGGGTTCCTACCAATGAACCCAGTGAAAGAAATGTTTTATTGTGCATATCTGAATTCGTTTTCTATAGTGGCACAGGCAGCATGATACTTAATGAGGTGCATCAGTCTAATGGTGAGTCTGGCTAATGAATACATTCTCTCTATTACCTAGAAGCCTTGGTGCTCTGCGGCTGTTACTGTGGGTCAGTGATTTCAAATGGAAGTGTAAATATTGTGATTGTTCAGTGGTCATGTATGATACAAAAAAATACTGCTGCATTGTGGAAACATAGAAATGCATGTGATAGCATACAAATAATCACTTTGGAAATAATGGCAAATATAATAGTACTCTGTTAGATATCCTAAATATATTCAATATATAAAAAGGTTGTAAACACAACAGTGAAAACGCTAGCAAAGAACAATATATAATAATATTGTATGTGCTATACTGTTATGTATTTTCAAAATAACATTAATTCTGCTTTTGGTATTCAATCAATCAAAATCAGGTTTATTGCTACCAATTCAGGGTGAAGTTTTAACAAGGTACAAATAAATAAATACACATCATCGACAGCTACTCATCAGCTCTATTTAACATGCAGTTACTTTGAAACTATTCACACTGCAAATGTTTTGACAAATTCATTGTTTGTGTACAACATGAAGGTTTGGGAGTAGCAGACTCGAAATGGTTCAGATCACACACAGATACCTGATTTTTGATTAGTGTGTGTTTTTGTTTTATCTGAGGATAAATCATTGAAGATTATCCATGTTTGATTTAGTAAACATTCTGCCATCATATCATTATATTTATGGATAATGTGATACTGACTGAACATGTACTCTGTTTTTCATAGTTAGATCCGAAATATATCAAATGTGTTACTGGTGAGCAATGTATGACTGCTGTTTGTTCAGAATATCATATTCTGCTGTAATCTTCAAAGTGAATGACTTTTATTGACTGATGGTAGGCTATAACATTACAATATGTTTAGTTGCTTCAAGCTCTTTCTCATATTTTAGTTTCCGTTAATCACTTTGTTTATTGGATTGAATGCATTTCATCAGAGAATGCTTACAAACAACTTTAATTGAAATGCATAAAGACTGTGCTAGGGCAAGTCGCGCAAATCATAGGAGTCATGTGGATGAGGCTTGTGTGTTTGACTTCCATATTTCACACTTTGTAGGTCCCCTTATCTTTATGATGTTTGCACTAAGTATCAGTGGTTCATATTGTAATTGCTGAAATACTGTGTTTTTAAAATATTTTTGTATGTCTTCAGTCTGCTTCTCATACATACAGTAGGCAAGCTAAGTGTCTTTACTGAAGTAAAAGCCAGTGCCATCTAGTGATCTGCCACAGAAGGCCTTTTTCCCACTGGATCCATTCCGTCATTTATCATCCCTCATCCGAAGAAGTCATGAGTCAGTCCATTGCACACTAGATGCGTTAATATCGTACTTCAGAGCACTGATGTGCAGTGGAGGCTTTGTAGTAAATATACCTAGTTTCAGTATTTTAATAAAAAATAAATACAATTCTGTTGTTAATTCTTACATAACTTTGAACACAAAAAAATGTTAAATGTAGTATAACCTTAATGATCAGCACACGCTGATCATAAACCACTTTATTCTTTAGTACACATTTCTACTAGATCTACAATAATGTTGTTACACAATACATTATATAAAAAAACAACATGATATTACAGAACTGCATACAGTTGTCATAGCATCAGAAACCATTTGACCAATATTTTATTTCAAACACTCGGTCCTGTAATAAATATATCTAAAAGTTGGGAAGCCAGCAATGAGCTACCGAAAATACTTTACCATAATGACCTTCTACTCTCTGTGTATGAAGCCAGAAATTCCATCACTTTCACGTACTGCCACTCTTTTTTGACTGTTCAGCCCTGACCACTCTTGCCCTGTCACGCTTCGTTCTCTGATATGTGTCTCGCAGGTTAGGCCATTGTTTCTTTAATTCCTAGACTACAATTGAAATAAAAAGTATATGCTTGTAATAACCTATACTGCACAAAATCCACTTGTTTATGTGTGCTATCAGTTAATAATTTCATGTTTTATAATAAAGTCATAATGCCCAAGTCCACGGCAATGTCTTTCCATATGTTTTCTTTTTTTTCCAAAATCTCTGTAATCTTCGTTGGATTTAATTTTTGTTTGGCGACACACACAATTCGTTTTTCCATTTTGTTCAGGGAACTGCAAGAAAGCATGTGTATTCCCAGTCGTTTTTCTTTGGCCAATGTAATTTTTTAACACACGTCAAATCGGATCAAATTGAACTTGTTTGGATTCCAAAATTGATGCATCACCGTCGTACGACAATTACAGACTCAGCGTGCAAGGTGCAATACAGAATGCACATGATCGTTTTTTTTCTGTTTAGGCACATGTTATAATCGGATGTGTTATTGGATCCAGTGTGCAGTGGCCTTGAGAGTCAAGTTTTCCTTTGTCTTTAATGCAGTACACTGGGGGTGCACTAGTTGTTGCTGCACTTCCTAATTAAAATCACCTTGTCTGATCTAGCCAGCATGTCTATGGCAGATAACTGTAACTGAAGAGTAAATAAAGCAAATAAAAAACATAATGTTTGAATGATTGCAATCAGAGCCTTGTACACTAAGTGTAAATGTACAAGGTAAGAAAATGCAATTTGAAGCTACTTTACTAAGTACTGTGTATCACAAGCTGAAGAAAAAACAACACATTTTGACATATTATTAAAACCAACAATGTTCCGCATTAAATGTTGATAACAGAGCAAAATGACAACTTGACATTGGAATTGTTTCTTGGTTGCTGGCTGACTGTTCACAATTGCTGGCTGAATAGGGAGCCTGCTGTGTAAGGGACTTTACTTTAAATTGGGTGAGTTAGTTTCCCCATTGTCTTCCAGTGGCATTGTCTATGTGCTCAATACTGTATGCCCCTATACATCTGCTTCTTTTTAAAGTACTGATTTAATGACAGAAAATGTAATTAACAGGATGTGCTGAGCACTTCCCCAGGCATCCTCTTCAAGTGCCACAGACACTCGGAGAGATGGACCGCGTGCCATACAAGTCTATTGAATTTACATATCTAACACAGTGAATCATTGCTATATTTAGCACTTGTAATCAGCATTGCTCCTACCTGTAAAAATAAGTAAAAAAAAGATTTAAAATAAATAAATACAAATATATATAGTATTATAGTACATTAGTATTACGATACAGTTTAGCTGATCAGTATTTTCATAATTTTAATTTTGTATGGCATTTTCTGTTAATGAATTATGGTGTGAGGTTAAATTATTATTTTTTTAATACTGTATAAATCAACAGATTAGTCTTTAAAGATGATCAAATTCACTTTGGGTAAAGGTTATGTTTTATTTTAAAACCTTTGTGATTCTAAGGATTATCCTGTTAATCTGTTAATCTGTTTTAATGCTAAATTATAATTTTTCTGGTTTTCAGGTTTTTTTTGTCCGGTACCAAAATGGCTGTCTGAACATGCTATGTAGTACTTTGCTATGTAGACAGCAGCAGGGGTGGCAAAGGGCCTTCCTATTACAGTGCACTGATAATGCCTGCGACTGTTCTGCAAGCAGTAATATGCAGCCAGCTGTGGGGTTAGTGGTTAAAGATTGTCAATACTTTCCATCTTTCCTGCCATCTCCTCGTAATGAAACCACTCAACTTCTCACGAAGCAGAACGACCTTCCTGATGTGTGTGATTGAGATCTGTAAACCTGACAGCAGGTGATAGCATGGGAATCTGAAGCTGTTAATGCACAGGGTCAACATGCTAGGGTATTAATGCACTCTACAACTGTGCTGGCCTAAAAAGTTAACTGCAAGGCCTCAGTCTTCAGAAGTGTGATTTTTGAGAATCTGCTTTCAAACATAAGCAAAAAAAACAAAAAGGAATAATTCAATTCAAACGGCAAATGTAGAATGTTTTGATTCTGGATTACTGTTTAGAACAACTGGCAGTTTTGGAAAAACATATATTTTTAAATACAAATATTGGTATTACATATAACAAAAGTTTGAGAATGAGAAGAGACCGTTTGGCCCATAAAGGCTCGTCCTTTGTTAGCACACTATTTGCCCCTACTAGGGGGATGTAATTTAATAGGACATAAAATCTGTTTTTTTTAAATGTCTCCAGTTTTTTAGAAACTACTATGTCACATGGTAAACTGTTCCATGCATTTATAACTCTCTTTGTAAAAAAGTGCTTCCTACCTTCCTTTCTAAACTTCCTTTACTCAGCTTCCATTTATCCCCTCTTGCTCTACTCTCTGTGCTATTCTCCTAATTGAAAATAATCAAAGACAAAATATATATGTTACTAAGGTGAACTAAATGAAATCACAATGAGAATACATGAGGTTTAAAAAATGATTTTGTAATCCAAAGCTAATACAGTGCATTTCCCATGCCTCTGAGAGTTAGACATTTCTGGAGAAGCTATATCAGTCTAAAATCCTTGTTACAAGTTTTACTGGAATTTGAATTTGATCACATCTCGCGTGATCAGGCACGCAATAGTGACTGCACCACTGCATTGTGCAGGTATGTTTTTTGTGTTCTCTGTTAGTAAAAATGTGTTTCAATTCAAGTGAATACACATTCATTGCATACATACTGAGCACAGCAGTGTTATTGTGTGATATGCATGTAGAGGGAGTGGGATTGCAGCGTAATGCAGTGGAGGAGGAGGAGGAGTAGGAGGGGGAGGATTGCGGAGCTTTGCATCTCCGCTTAAACTGTGAGATTTGCATTGCAACAGAAAATAAGTAAGCCACAGCTGCTTAAATTCAGTGGTAGTCCTGACATTAAAATACTGTACTGTAATGTCATTTTAATTCAAAGGCCATTACACATAACACCGCAGGGCAGTTAAACTAGGCACCCTCATTAGACGATTGCTTCTCAAGTATACTGTAGTAAAATAGGATTCTGTGGCCTTGAGTAAACATAATTGTGATCATATAACAAGTTGCTTACCCACGAGGACTTGTTTTCATGTATTGTCCTCGGTGATTGAGCATTTGTATACTGTACTTAAACTGCTGACGAGCAGAGGCGCTTTTGCTAATTGTAATGTGACGTGGCCAAGGGCAGTGTAAATGATCAGGCTGGAGTCTTGATTTACAGTTTAAAACCGGTGTTGGTTTTATTTTTGTTACAGTAGGGTGGGGAAACAACCGCTTTTAACCCTTTTGCGGTCCTATGTCAGACCAGGTCCGACATTACAATTTTCCTTTTCCGGTCCGATGCCGGACTCTGTCCGACATCATCAAAAAGACATAAAACACAAAACCATTCAATGGCCGAGTGACACCGATAGGAGCCGAGAGAAGCCGAAATTTTTTTTTTTTAAAAAGGGGCGTATCTGAGCAATACACATAGCCCCGGCACCACAGATACAGTGCCTTGCGAAAGTATTCGGCCCCCTTGAACTTTGCGACCTTTTGCCACATTTCAGGCTTCAAACATAAAGATATGAAACTGTAATTTTTTGTGAAGAATCAACAACAAGTGGGACACAATCATGAAGTGGAACGAAATTTATTGGATATTTCAAACTTTTTTAACAAATAAAAAACTGAAAAATTGGGCGTGCAAAATTATTCAGCCCCTTTACTTTTAGTGCAGCAAACTCTCTCCAGAAGTTCAGTGAGGATCTCTGAATGATCCAATGTTGACCTAAATGACTAATGATGATAAATAGAATCCACCTGTGTGTAATCAAGTCTCCGTATAAATGCACCTGCACTGTGATAGTCTCAGAGGTCCGTTTAAAGCGCAGAGAGCATCAAGAAGAACAAGGAACACACCAGGCAGGTCCGAGATACTGTTGTGGAGAAGTTTAAAGCCGGATTTGGATACAAAAAGATTTCCCAAGCTTTAAACATCCCAAGGAGCACTGTGCAAGCGATAATATTGAAATGGAAGGAGTATCAGACCACTGCAAATCTACCAAGACCTGGCCGTCCCTCTAAACTTTCAGCTCATACAAGGAGAAGACTGATCAGAGATGCAGCCAAGAGGCCCATGATCACTCTGGATGAACTGCAGAGATCTACAGCTGAGGTGGGAGACTCTGTCCATAGGACAACAATCAGTCGTATACTGCACAAATCTGGCCTTTATGGAAGAGTGGCAAGAAGAAAGCCATTTCTTAAAGATATCCATAAAAAGTGTCATTTACAGTTTGCCACAAGCCACCTGGGAGACACACCAAACATGTGGAAGAAGGTGCTCTGGTCAGATGAAACCAAAATCGAACTTTTTGGCAACAATGCAAAACGTTATGTTTGGCGTAAAAGCAACACAGCTCATCACCCTGAACACACCATCCCCACTGTCAAACATGGTGGTGGCAGCATCATGGTTTGGGCCTGCTTTTCTTCAGCAGGGACAGGGAAGATGGTTAAAATTGATGGGAAGATGGATGGAGCCAAATACAGGACCATTCTGGAAGAAAACCTGATGGAGTCTGCAAAAGACCTGAGACTGGGACGGAGATTTGTCTTCCAACAAGACAATGATCCAAAACATAAAGCAAAATCTACAATGGAATGGTTCACAAATAAACATATCCAGGTGTTAGAATGGCCAAGTCAAAGTCCAGACCTGAATCCAATCGAGAATCTGTGGAAAGAACTGAAAACTGCTGTTCACAAATGCTCTCCATCCAACCTCACTGAGCTCGAGCTGTTTTGCAAGGAGGAATGGGCAAAAATTTCAGTCTCTCGATGTGCAAAACTGATAGAGACATACCCCAAGCGACTTACAGCTGTAATCGCAGCAAAAGGTGGAGCTACAAAGTATTAACTTAAGGGGGCTGAATAATTTTGCACGCCCAATATTTCAGTTTTTTATTTGTTAAAAAAGTTTGAAATATCCAATAAATTTCGTTCCACTTCATGATTGTGTCCCACTTGTTGTTGATTCTTCACAAAAAATTACAGTTTCATATCTTTATGTTTGAAGCCTGAAATGTGGCAAAAGGTCGCAAAGTTCAAGGGGGCCGAATACTTTCGCAAGGCACTGTATAACACGGACATAAATAAACAAGATATCTGCTTCCGCATCCAGCGCTCAAAGAATATCACGGACATTTGCTGAGCTTTTTGAGATGTTATAGTAATAAAATAACGACTTGGATCGCATTATCGAGGAGTTTGGTTATAAAACGAGTGATCAGGAGATTTAACAGTATGCATGACTATGAAGAGGTGTGTGAAAAATACAGCAAACAAGGGGTGGGGCGGGGCTGGAGATGCAGTACTGAGTGTCCTGTTGATATGCAGGTTTACTGTTTTACTGTGAAAAAAATACTTTGAAACAGCGCGACTAAAATAAACTGCATGTGTTAAAATAAATTGGGCCTGACGCACCTGAGACGCGCTGAATAAGAGGACCGCAAAGGGTTAAAACAAACAAACAAAATAAATAAACCTAGCTTTCAGTTGGCGCACTAACTGAACAATACTTTGTGTGGTCCCTGTTTGTACATGTGGGAACTCATGACATCTAGTGGTCAAACCATTTTTTCAACCCAACCCAACCTGTTTATTTCTGGTTTGGTAACTTTAATGGCTGTTTATTACTTTGTAAATATATCATGCCAATGCCGTTTCAGAAAACAGCTTTGAGAATCTAGCCCATAGTGTTAAAGCCTCAACATAGCTCTCAGAATCATGTCTAACTTCCAGATACACCTGGTACACTAGTGTAACCTTGCAACACTCCCTGTAATGAATATAAATATACATCTATAAGAAATATACCCCATACAACAGAGATGTGTTTGAAAAGAGGGTGCCCTATCTAACTTGAATCAAATAATTACCATGTGCCAGGTTAATGATAGAGCTCATTTAGGACATGTTCTGTAGTAGATGGTTTTTTTATGTTTTCTAGGATTCACGCTATATGGAGAACAATATAAAAAGAGAGAAGATTCTCGCAAATATGTTTGGTCAGTGTGTCATCACCCTTTAGGCCTCGAGCAGATCCCATATTCCCTTGAACACAGAAGCAATCGGAGGGACTGGCACTGATGCTGTGGGATGTGCTTTGTCTCCTATTCATTTTATTTTACAGTTTCTGGAACCATACTGGCTTCTGGGCATTCACACAGTAAATCAGGTGTTGTCACAGCTACTTTGTAGGATTAAACCAGAAGAGAAAAGGGACATCCTGACCCAATTCTTTGTTGGAAAGCCTTCAATAGAATTGGTGTATTCTGGTTGTTGTCTCGGTGGAATGTGGTGTTTTTCAAACAGCCTGGTTGCAGCTAGGGTCGTGGTATTCCTGAGGGTGCTGGTATAAACATATATACCTGAGGGTGCCAGAGGGTGCTGGTCTTTCAGTTGTGCCATTTAGTTAATCAAGGTCCTCTCTCCCAACCCCTGAATCACATCCCATAGCAACTTTAGAAGGTCCCATCTAGTCACATAGTTACATTGCTGTCAGAAAGTGTCTTGTTGAAGAGCCTTTTGGACATCCCTTTGAATAGCAGTGCCAGATTTATCAAGGTCTTTATACTCCAGTGTGATTTACACCCCTTTTGTGAAATGTTGCAATGCTACAAAACCAGTGGTAAAAAATGGCCCCATTTTGTTGAGTATTTACTTTTTGATTTGTCCTTTTTTTATAATTAACACTTTGGTTTTCCTACCAGTAAATTCATGCCATAGTGTATTTTATGAAGCAGAGGTACTTACCTACTGTACTTACAGCAGTGTCTTTTTGGAAAGGGTTTTTATTATATTGCACATTTCAACCAACTATAAATCTATAGAAACAGCTTGTTCTTTTTACAGCCACAGCACGTGAACACTCACTGAACTTCAAGTGTTACTCCTGCAGGCTATTCAGAGCTAAGAAAATCCTTAGGCGAGAGTAGTCACTACAAGACTGGAAAGTAATGAGATGATACATACACTATTTCTGATTTATTCACAAGTGGCTTCAATCAAATACTCTGGGATAGCCTGTAGATGTGGGAACTAATTTATTTGAAGCATACAGACAGACAACCTGATGTCAAACTTCAGCCTTGTGTATAACTGTTCCATCTGTTTTTTCAAATAATAATAATAATAATTTTTTCAAATATTGTTTTGCTGGAGACCCAGATAATACAATTTTAATAATATCTTTATAGCACCTTTCATAGTGGACCACCACAAAACTCTTTACAGAGGTAGGCTGTGAACTGTGCATTATATGCAGAGTCATTTACAATAAGACATTGATTTAACAATCTCATCCACAGAATGGAGCACAAGGAGGTTAAGTGACTTGCTCAGGGTCACACAGAGAGTCAGTCAGTGGTAGAGGTGGGATTTAAACCAATGACCTTTTGGTTACAAGCCCTGGACTTTAACCACTGGACCTCACTGTTCAGATACACTGGTCCTTGTCAGATGTTTGGATAGTTCTGTGGAATGTGAACAAACTGTTTTTATTAACAGGTTGTGCAGTAAAAGTAACAATTATGCATATGTTTGAAAACATTTTTCACTTCTGTAATGAAAAAAAAAAAATACAAATGCAGTGCCAGTCTTACTATTAATTATTATGTTGTAGTAAAATAATATAGTTTAGCCTATACTGTATATTAGTGACAAGACCAGCATTTGATGGAACAGCATTTATTAAACTGCCTCTGCCAGTGTCAAAACATCTCAGAAACCATTTGATATATTGACTTCATACTGTATTTCCACTGATATATAAACCCAGCCAGCCAAATGTGTTGGTGGCCATTACATTGTCATCTGACTTAATATAGCTGCCTTATTGAGGGGTGGTGTCCAGTGAACATTTACTGTTTCATAGCCACATTGACCATATCAAATATACAGTAATATACAAATATACAGTACAGATCCTTTAAACATTTCCATTTTATTTCATGTTAACAAACCATTTCATATGACAGACCCCTTAGATTATAATTTGGTTTCTTTTTGTTCACCAAAAAATTAAATCAACATACTATTTCCTTTTAAATAAAGTCTACATTATTCATTTATTTGAAGGGAATTGTAACATCACATGTTTTTCAGATTACATCCTTTGTAATTCTGAGCTTTATTGATCCAGAAATCTAAGCATTTTTAATTTTAAAAATAAAAGCTGTCTTTCACTGTAATTTAGTTTAAATTCATGATGTATTTGAACTGTTCAAACTCCAGTATTATCTTGCCAAGCATCTTGAAACTGATATGAGTAAAGAAAGGCATGCATCTTTACCGACCAAAAGAGAGATATAGATTTGTTAAAATTGTATCTTGTAGTTTGGTCATATGAAGACTGAAGGCACCAGCATAATAACTGGTCGGCACTTGCGACACAGAGAAAATGCACCTTCTTTGGAAAAAGATAACATATTTAAAAAATATGTGTTGAAAAACCATGTCGAACCATGTAACTAAGTAAAATCATTTGAAGGTCTTTAAAGCATGCCCAGTGTTTGTTTAGCCTAGTCTACTTGATTTTCTTTTAAGTTTAACTTTGAAATAGTAAAAAAAAAAAAAATAAAGTGAATAAATGCCCTAATATGATGGAAATAAATACATAATACATAATATGTGGTTTGACGGCATGGACTTCTGAAAATGTATATTAGTGGTGCATTTAAAAAAATTTGGGACTTTGTGCATAAAGCAGTTTGCCATGCTCAGATGAAAACTGCAATAGAATAAATGCGTTAAGAAATGGTTCAGTGGATCCACAGCAAAATTTTGAATTATCCTTGGACATCTTATATCATGGGACCATCTACTGAGGGGTTCATGGCTTCCCAATGCAGCTTACATGATTGCAGGGAAAAAATTAATTGTGAAATGCAAAACCAAGTCACTAAATGGATCACAAGCAGATATTGGGAAACTAACATTTCAAATATTCTATTTTTTGTATTTTATTTAAGAACTGTTATCATAGCTGCACAGTCTGGGGGTGCCTGTTGTCATTTTTATTTGAATAATCTCATGCTGACATTTTGGCGATTTGGCAAAGCAAGTTCAAATTGAAATAATTGTATTGGTGATTAAAACTGGATATTTTGTACACTTAACAAACATTGCATGTTCAAGAACTCAAAACAGAATCATTTTTCATGTCCTTGAAACATTTTTTATTGTCCCCCAAGCAAAAGTGGTTTCCTTTTAAAAGTTGCAGCACGTCTTCTCTTTTCCATGCAGTAAACCTTGAATATTAACAATGTAAAATCTCTCCCATACTCTTCTATTTTAAATGGCAAAAATGGTATTTATGGCACAAGATTGCAACATTTAATTTAAGCCATCAGAGCAAGTACATTTATCAAAGTCCAGAAGTTTTGCTTTTCATGGAATCAAACCACTCCCTACAGTATTTATGATTTGAAACAATAACCTGTTACCGGTAACTCCTTTAACAACCCCAGACCATCAGAACTTCTCAAGGACTTGCCATTTTACACATTACTGGTATAAGTAATCCCCCTTTTCAGGATTGCCTGAAACATTTTTTTCTTTGATCAGAACAGTGGGCAACTGAAATTGACAGGCACCTTTGTGATGGTGGAATCTGATTTAAAAATAAAGCTGTGTATTAAATTACAGAAGCCACACATATTACCAAAAAAAAAAAAGTAAAGAAAGTTGTGATTGCTTTTTTTCAGTTTTAAAAATGGGACAGCTATTTTTTTTATTTTTTATAAATGGCATTTTGATTTTACCATTGTGGTACTTCTCCAATGCAAGGCTGAGCAGCAGAATAGAGTAGCAGGTGCCTATAGAAGTGTGAAGGAGTGGAAAAGCCTTCAACCTGCTCTCCACCACAATCACGTCAACTGGAGGCTGGAAACCACTGGAGACTCACCACATTGGTTATACAGAGAGAAAACAGAATGTTTATTTGTAGCACAGGATACAAACAGTTCTGAGCACAGCTTCACAGAATACAAATATTTGTAGGCACAGAGGTACAAACCATACGTTCTCTTTCCTCTCTCCTAGCACTACTATTTGCCACCCTTAATTTCTGTGACCCACTGGCTTCCCGAACATGTAAGCTTTCTAAATGATTTTGTCAGTTACAATGTTTAAACTGTTTAAATCACCACAGGCAAACTGAACACCTCCCTTTCTTTCTCCCCCACTAAACCGCTGCGCATATGTGGTTCAACCCCACCCACTAACACACAGATAGTTTACTGGTTACATTTTACTCATTTTATATAAACACTACCTATGTAATTTGGTACAAAAATACATTCTTAACAACAATAACAAAATTACATTACATTTTAAAAACATTGAACCCAACTTCAGGGTAAGCTTTTGTTTATTTTAAACCAGTGACAGAAAACCGTCACAAGAAGATGATCAAACAGCTGGCACTACCTGCAGCTGCTTACCTGCAGATACCTTGTTAGATGACATGGTTCCTACTAGTTAAAGGGGAACTGTAATGCAAATGAATATATAACCATTTCAATAGAAAACATGTTAACTAAAGCTTTTGACGCATTTTCAGCCTCTCCTTGAGCAGTATATTGTATACAAACCATTAAAACAAATTAACATTGAATGTATTGGAGCTCTCTTCCGTCTTGCTTTGTGTGACGTCCTGTCGTTGGCTTGCTCTATAGTCACACATAGTATTCTATTGAGCGCAAGTCCTGTTCCTGTATTATGTAGCCATTGTTTTGTTATGGCTGCCCTTTGTTGGTTAAAAGGCTTAGGCACACAAAAATACTTTCTGTTACTGTTTTTCCTTTTGTTATTTTTGCACCCGAACGCTTTGCATTCTGACATAATTCACCCTGCCGGCGTTCACTGGTGTGGGTGTCTGTTAACGATATGACGTAACAGCGGTGCCAGAAAGGTTCCAGTATGGCGGCGGCCTGCAGTTCCAGCTGACCCAGGAAGCTGACAAAAAAACTGAAATACTGGTCAAACGCTTTACTTTTTAACAAAATTGATGCAGCGAGACACATTTGTCATGTATACAGAGCATTTAGAGAGCCTTGTTATTATGAGTACAGTTCCCTTTAAAAAAGAAATTGGCTTGATTGTATCACATGGCTCATTTTGTTTGGAGCACAGAATACAAGTGGCAGCTGTCTTTCTGTTCTACAGTCCAGTAGGTTTTGATTCCAGACGAGAACTTTAGCATGCCAAACATATTCTTGTACTTAGGGAAAAGATAGACAGGCAGCTTTTTCATATGATACGTTGTGGATAAACTGTTTAGCTTCAGATAGTTGGCTGGGTTTTTTTGACTGATAGATCCATTTGTAGCTAATGGTCCATGATGGTACGTTTCTTAAACTGAGAAGTAATCTATCAGATTAATGGCAAGCCCAATATTTTTGTGGTGATGGTTCTATCCTGATAAACAGAAGTATGATCACCAGAAAATCTCAGGTTTGCCAGTTGTCTAATGTTGATGACTCAATGTAACAAACATTTTGTTTTTCTAAATTTCACCCTCTTACCATTGCAGTTAATAGTGGTACTAGAGTATGGATAAAACATCAGTATACAGGTAACAATAGAATACAATAGAATAAGTTATATTTCACATTGTGTAACGTTCCAGGGCATGCTATGCTCAGATTGACTCCTGCGTAAGCCTATGAGAGGGACACCTGCCAGTGAGCAGGAAGCCAGTTGCATGTAGTGGACTCCATGCATTCCAACATGCTCAAAGGTTTCCCCCGAGCAAGATGAAAAACAGCAGAAAAGTGGACAAACTCCTACACTAATAGCAGATATTGATCATATTCCCACATACTATAGCATTCAGGAAAGCCATATAGTGAGGCCAAAGGTTACTTTTTCGCCAAGGTTTTAAGATACATTTTCTTATAGCGTTAGTATCACTGATTGCATTCTTCTGCTGGTTCTGTTGGTTCTTTGCTTGTATTGTATACTTCAGTTTGGAACATAATGAATAATATTAATAAACTGGTAAAAGAAAAAAAAAGGTGGTTGGCAATCCTCTAGCATTTTTTTTAAAAACAGAGAATTAGGGCTAATAAAACACAGTAGTATAGTTTATCCTGACAAGAATGGCAGTGCTCCAAGAGCAGAACAAAATATTCAAATGTTTTTGTTGAATTATTAGATCTAGTACTGTATGACAATTATATGGGACAGACATTGCACTACAAAGGTAGTCAAAGGCAGATATTTCAGAATAGCAGTAGTGGTAGTTTGCTGAACAATGATCCTGTATCCTGTGGGATTCATTAAGATTGATATCTGTTGAATTACCTTGGGATCTATCGTGTCTAACACAGTAAAGGAAATGCCTGAATACTAGGGACTTTATTCAGCTCTGGAATATGAACTCACTGAGGCATTAGAAAAGAATAATAACTTTGCACAACTGGCTGATTCTGCAGTTTGTTTTTTATTTGAAATACAGCAACAACAAAACACTAATTCTTGGCATACAACATCATCAATGCAGGAGAGTGTGACTTGAACCACACATGAAAGTTCAGATATTCGCAATTGCACATCAATACTACTGGCTATTCAGCAACATGTATACAATCTAGCAATATGCTTTCACAGCTACAAAGTGAATATCTGTTTCACAGACAGAGCACCTAGTTTTATTTATCTAACACATATTCTGAATAAGGTGGAACTAATAGCATTTTTTTTAAAATTATATTTTTATATATATAAAATATATAATATTTTATATATAAAATACTAAAAATACAAAAATACAAAATGAGTTTCAGCTAATTAAGGGAAAACCAGGATATCATTCAGAACACATATTTTACAGAGTGCTTATAAAATAGACACACTTAGGCATGACATAGAAACTGTATGGATCACATGAGGACAACATGTAGGATGCTACTGTATAGTAACAACACGGGAAGTGACCTCCATGGACGACCCTATTGATGAGTCATGCAGACCACAGTGTCATTTTATTAATCTCTGCTGCCTTTTACACTGGTGCTGTGTGATGTTACCAAGCTTTGACAACAGAATTGTCTGCATCCAATTGACCTGACATATGTACTGTATGTGTGAAAGTGTATGAGCAGTGAACTGTAGGATAGGTTGAATATAAAATATGAAGACCAATTTAGTATTGTATAGCAGCAAATATGTTGATAATATGAATGTTAGGGCAACAGGAACAGTGAAATACTGTAGGTGTTTTTTATGGCCTCTAATACATCAAATGCCTTGAATGTTTATGCTGTACAGAACATACTTAGTGAAAACATTATTTGGTAAGGGGGCTTATGTATGATTTTCAATTCATATGATAAGAATGTAAGTCTCCTTTCATTTTGATACTTTTCTAAATCTAGGTCAGTTGGATTCAGAATATAAATAATTGAACCGAAAACGTTATTCTTGCCTTGGATATAACCTTTTGTGTTTTGGCCCTTCATAAGCTTAAAAAAATAGCAAAAGTCAATATGTTCGAGGTACACATTTACACAGAGCTGTATGTCCTTATAAATCATTAATATTTCTGCTGTCAGATGTCTGGCTGAAGTCAATTTTATTGTATTATATATATATATATTTATTTTAAAGGAGAATCTGACAAATGTGTGACATGCTGCTTTTAATTAATTAAAAGCAAAAACCCTTTTATGAAGCCTTGTAAGATATATGCATTGTTCTACCACCTCTTCATTAAGAGCTTCACAGGACTGACCTGAAGTTCGCTATTACGAGCACAGCCTCTGACATTCTTTAGAGTCTCATTAGCAGCAGAAAAGCAACATGATGACGTGGAAGATTGTTAATGAACTCATTAAGGCTAGCAGCAAGCGTACCAGTGTAACACAAAAAAATGAATCAGATCATTTTAGAGACCTGAACCAACCATTAAAAAAAATTTACTTCTTTTAACCCCTTCCCATTTACAGACCGTTAAGATCCATGCAGCTGTCATTGGAGGTTACCCTTATAATCATTAGAACGCCTTTGCTGGTTGTACTGAAGAGCTTTTAGAGACCAGAATAGAGGTATTAGAGGGGGTGGTACCTAACACAATTATATATATTCCATTTTGGTTTTCAAATATGTGCAGTTTTGATAGAAATACATGTTACAGACAACACATTTATTATTTTAAAACACATCTGTATATTTATATGCTTCGGCAGTAGAAGCCAATTCTTAAGCAATATGCCGTAAACCAATGTGCCAATACTCAATGGGTGGAATATATTATATTTGACTAATAAAGTGTCATGCTCCTCTGTATTTCTTCCAGGTGGGTACTCAGTAAAGCTTGACGGAAAATGCGAGAGAGGTCGTGGCTCTTCAAATGGCTGGGAATAGGGATAGGCATCTTTTCTTTCGTCACCAACAGCATGTCGCAAGATAGCACAGAAGGTATGGTACTTTTACGGGTTACTTACTAGATCTATAAAAATTTAAATGTAAAGATTATAAAAAATATATAACTTGTGTTGATTTTGTATTTTTTTTTTGTAAGTTATAGAATTCAATTTTTATTATCTAAAGAGTGGCGGATCTAAACACTGCCATCCTAAAACTTTTAAACCTAATACATTTGTATATTGCAGACCTTTTTCCAGCATTAGATGATGTTAAAAAGGGGGACAATTCATCAACCTAGGAAAACAAATGTGGGGTTAATATAGGATTCATTTAGACCAGCCACTACCGGGAACATTAAAATTGACATAGTATAAAAATGCGCGTTAACTGAATGTGTTTGCACATAATGCTATGGATAAAATGAGCTTTAAGAAAAGCAAATGTATAGAAGGCACAATTGGGCCTTTACTGTAAGTATTGTCTTCTATTGACTTAGAATTTATTATGCAAGGTGAAGTTGACAGATGTCCTTGTATTCAATGCAGGTAGTGCATTTAGCAATACCTCACTGTAATTGTTACATGTATAAATAAAACATAAGGGTACAAAATAGTTCCGCTGATTCTGGCAAACTTTGTCCTAGTTACTTGTCATGCATCTTTATACATATAGATTTGAGTCTGATGATAAAATAACTGGGCTCAATTTCATTAGTGTGTGTGTGTGTGTGTTACTATTTCTGCAGGGTATTTTGCCAAAGAAAATGTTGGTCCATATTTACTGTAAAATGTGGTCTAAAAGCTTCACCTTATATTATCAACACATGTATAGATTATTTTTCTCATTTAAATGTATACGCATAAAGCCAATGGTAGCCTAACAGTGAAGTCCATTACCATATATAATGTGCATCATAACTTTAAAAACATCCATAAGATAAAACTTTTAAGAAACTTAATAACTTTTAGAGTTTTACCCTACAAAAAAATTCCACACTACTATAACTTTACGCGGTGTGTGAAAGAAAATAAAGTTAAGCTAGATAAATGAGTCTACAAAGTGTCTTTAGCAATAGGTCCAGAATCAGACCACTGTTACTAATGCAATGAGGGTCATACTGACCTGCATACCAATATAAAAGGAGCGTCCCTCTAAAAGCGAAGAAAGCTAAATACAATATACAACAAATGTGCCATATTTGATAAATTCTAACCATACTGTGAATCATGTTTTCTTTCTTCTAGATTATTTTCTTGATTCACATGGTATGTACAAGATCAGATAACTATACCACATTATCCTTCCGCCTGTTACCCTGTGACAATTCTTATAGCGTTGTGTTGTATAGCAAGTATAGCCAAGGGGTGGACCTTGTATGCTAGTCTTTGTGTCTGTAATAGACTGTCCTTTCTTAGAAAAAATAATAGCTTGATTTTATTCAGAATATTTGATTTACTAGAGCATACTGTACTTTAGTTTAGGTTAGTGTCGTGAAGGGTACAGATGTCGTTGCACTTGAATGAAATGAAAACTAATTTACTGCAGTTCACTTTTAGAGCACTTGACCAATATTTTTATATTTTCCGTTTAGCATCTTTTAATCAATTTTAGTTCCATGGGCATCAAGGTGAGTGCATATGGTAAACAAAATCCTATGAATAAAGGGAAATGAGGATTGGAGTGTGGAGGATGCAATATGCTTGGCCAGTTGTCTTGAAATAGGGATGCTTTTTTGATAAATGGATATGTCGGAGCAAGTAAGCACTTTGTTAGGAAAACACACAGTACATTTGCAATAGGTACAGAAGATGAAAAGCTGTGTTGTGAAGATTTCTGACAATGATGTCTGATTAAATAACAAATTATCATTGAATCTAATTTAGATATTGTAATAAGTCACACATAGAACAAAAGTTACAATACCATTTGTAGTTCTTTGTATTGAATGTACTTTCATTTTTTATACATTCAGTAGTGTGCCACCATGGGCAGCCAGAACTGCACTGATTTCTAATCTATACAGTGTTTAAATAGTCCTGGAAGTGTACATTACTATATTGCTCAATGACCACTGCCTCCAAGAAGGTAGGGAAGGAAACCTGCGGAAAAGACTTTTCACCAGAATAGCCCATATAGTTCTCTAGAGACTGTTCCATGTGAAACATCAGCACTTGGCCAGTCTTGGATCAGCACAGAAAGCCCCTTACAACAGAGCTCCTCGTCCCAGCCCTCTATTAGAGTCAGTCAGATCTACTCTGTTGTCCATCCTGACTGAAACTGACTTGCAACTGTGAGATTTACTTTTTATACACTACAGAAACTATGCTGGGAATGCTCAACAAATCATTATTTTGTCTAGGGAGGGAATGTGTTTTTCTTTTTTTTAAATTGGCAAACCCCTGCTTTTTCTGTACTTGGATGACTTGTTGGGCCAAACTATTAAGTTTCTTTTTCATTTTGGTTCTTTTATGTCACCTGGAAACATAGATCCTTCTGATGCATGTGTCATCCTTTTGATTTTTATTGGTGATATACAGCTTCTCCATAATTGCACTGCAGCCCAGGGTACCATCATATGTCTGATGTTGACCACGTGATGAATTGCTCTGTGGTCATAGGAGGCCTGGGTGGATCAGAGTCAAGCTGTGATGTATTCTCATCATGCTTCCTCGCTGCTCAATAATTAGATTCTGTGCAGTAAACATCTTCAGGTGATACCTAGGAGCTAGAACATGCTACTTATCTGAAGCTGAGTAGCACCAAAAAAGCTGATTTAATTAAATAGATTAATTTATATGTTTCTTTCTAAAATACCTCAGGGAGAGTTAAACACTTAAGTATTGTGTTTACAGAAAACAACACACCTTGAATTTAAATGTGGAAGACTGATGCTGGCAGCCAAAAGTCATCAGTGTTCCTTGCCTCATGTTAATTCAATCAATGCAGTATGCTTGCTGTTAGAAGTACGGCAGTTTGGATTTTTTTCAGGTATAAAAAAAAAAGTGAAGACAATTTATTCTGTCTAAATTCAGGTATTTGTCCTGGTGTTGAGTGTGAGGCTCAGGTGGTGTCCTAATACAGTACTTTACCTCCTAATACCTGAATTTACTGTGTTGGCAAGATTAACAGGCATAAGTGAAGCTGCAGAGTAAATAAACTTTGTCCTTGGTTTTAAAACATTTAAGGCACAAGAGTCTATTACAGAATGTACCATATCTCTGGTGAACTCTGCTTCAGTCTAGACAGTCAACGAACAATGCCACACATATTTGTACAATTGAAGGACTGTATCTATTGGATCTGTACTGTATAACTGGGCATGCATCTCTCAAAGGGGTAAAGACCAGCACTCTCATCCAGGCTGCACAGTCCAGGTTCACACTAGATGCTCTTGATTGTCTTAAGCCATATTTCCATCTGCACCATAAAACCAGTCTGTCAAACTCAGTCTCATTTTGTTCCCACTATTAAACTGTGGCAGCTGTTGGTTCCATCTGCAGACTACTATCCAATCTGCAACCAGACATTACACAAAAGTCAAAGATCACTTGCATGTAGAATTTTTTGTACTATTGCTAACGTACCAACCTAAAATGTTCAGCCAAAGTAATTTTTTCTGCTGTAAGAGATTTAAAATCAGCCACTTGTGTCCAGTGCATTGGGTGCTCATTAGGTAGCTTCCACCATCAGTGCTAGTCAAAGAGATTGAGTTCTGCCAGCCCGTAATCTTAATTGGAGCTTCCAGACTCCCAGATGAAATTGATTTGATCTTGATCTGCTGCTGATGGAAATAAACAAGTCTGATTTCAAATCCCTTTCAAGTCATTCTCAGTGGGAGATGGAAATGTGACATTAAACACTAACTGATATAGTTGGTGTCTGGGTTTGTTAAATTGCTGTATGATAAAACATTATACCCTAAGAAAAATCAGTAATTTGTGAACCTTCTGCAGTTTAGGTCATAAAATGTCTCTCCATCTTCACTGTAACTGTCATTTGAAGAGTTTATAACTTGACTTTTATATCTTGGTTTTCGATTATAACCGAGGAGTGTTAGTGCAGTGAAGAGCAATTCACAGAAGCATGATCAAGAAGAACATTTTTTCATGATAACACATTTTAGTGTAGTTTTGTTTTGGATTAGTTTAAAAGTGCCTGCGCTCTTCACACTGAACCCTTAATTCTTCATTCAGAGGTATAATAAACTGCCTTGCTGCATTCAAGTGTGTGTCCTGAAACTCATCTTTGAGTTCTCTAGTTTATTACTTGAAAAACATTAAGCAAGTCTATGGATGATGATTGATTTTTCTCACTGGGAGCTACAATGGTTTATCACTTTCTTCACTACATTTTGTGCCCAATTTTCTTACTTTTGCTCCAGTTCAAAGTTTTCCCCATACTAAAAGTAAAAATAAACAACTCTGAATGCTTGTCCCTCTATGATGTTTTCTACTGTAAACTTGACTAAGACATTTCTTTAGTTATACTTATTTTTAGTGTAATGTACTACTGAATATTTAGCTGAAACAGTGTTTATAGTGAATACAGTGGCATCACAAATTAGTTACCGTTTAATATTCATAGTTTTATAGAGTACATTTGTGGAAGTAACTAAACTTTCCAAAGGAAGCTGTGTGGTCCAGTGGTTAAAGAAAAGGGCTTGTAAACAGAAGGTCCCCAGTTCAAATCCCACCTCAGCCACTGACTCTGAGTCACTGTGTGACCCTGAGCAAATCACTTAACCTCCTTGTGCTCCGTCTTTCAGGTGAGACGTAGTTGTAAGTGACTCTGCAGCTGATGCATAGTTCACACACCCTAGTCTCTGTAAGTTGCTTTGGATAAATGTTACTGCCTTTTGCTTTGGTGCTGTGAAATACAATAATTTCTTGGCTATGATGACTAATACACCTCTAAAATGTGCCTTAGAAATAGCTTCAATTACTGCTTTCTGAATAATGTTAGCTGGTACTGTTCTGTATATCTGATAAACCTAGAAACCTACAGGTTTTCTATATTGGTTGGCACAGGTAGAAAATCTGGATCTGAAAAATACATTTATATTTTAAAACACATATATAAGAACATACAGTAAGGTCCATCAGGGCTTGTTCCTTACCACACCATATACCCTTATTAGTGTGATCTAATCGCCCATACCCCTCAAGATATGTTCTACGTTTTCCTGCTTTCACAGTAACAGAAACTATGAGATAATTAATTTTACCAGAGGTACTACAGTAGATTAAAAGCTAAAAGATGGCCATTGTTGTATAATTTCTGCTAAAAGATAAATAATTGATAACCTGGCTGGAAAAAAGAAATCTGCAATTAGTTTGGATACTTTTACAATGTACAGGTTTCTGGGTTTCAGGGTACCTGTGCTAGTCTCTTGTTTTTAAGTTATTTCCAGTGATCTCAAGCTACATCTGTTGCTTAAATAATCAGCAGCATATTTCACAGAAATAGATAACAGCCAACACCAAGGAAATGTATATTTGTAGTATTGTTTTCTGAATACATTTTATTTATATCACATTCATAAAATATATTTTTGGAAACAATTATAATGCTGACATGCTGCAAGTCAAGGATGACCTAGCCTGTAGGCGATAACTGTTTTATTTATTTTTTGTTTGTGTGCTTAAACTGTAGCTAGAAAAACCCAAGAAATCTGAGGGAATCTACTAATACAGCATATTCTGATAAATCCCTAATGAAACACAGCTGCTTTGTAGGAGATCCACTTCACAGAAAAGCAATTTTATTTACTGCTTCATTGAAGTTGACCGAGTGGTGACTACTTTCACATACAGCTCAGGAAGCTTCTAAATATCTCTTGTTTATGAATCATAGCTCTGGGACATTTTATTTATATCATTGTATTTAATTTTTTCATAAAAATGTTGAAAAAAAAGGCACAGATAGGTAGCATTTGCATTCATTATTTCTTTAAAATAATTAGATGCCATCTGACTTGCTTGCCATAACTGTCTACCGCTGACTGGTTTTCTGCTAATGATATTTGCATCCCAAGCACGTTGCATCAGGGCACTAGCATCTTCATCAAAGAGGCAGATATTCTCAATTTGGAGAATGTAATTCAACACAAAACTACAAAAAGAGGTAAAAATGAAAATGTTTAGATTGCCCTTAGAGTGACCATTGAGGTGGAAAACCTGGGTTGACTTTCATAATACTTATTTAACTGAAAAGTTCTTGATTTTTTCCTCCAAAGACAAAAGGTATCATTATGGCTGGGTTTGTGTTACACAGCAGTGCAGTAGCATACGTTATTTAATGGGCTTTATCAGAATACAATTAAGGAACGAAATTGGCCCACTTGATGAAAGTTAATCAGCAAAAAAACATAATCCTACCTCCATGATCTCTATGTAGATATTTACTGCTTTCTGTCTGGACTTATCTTTTTGCATTAAAGTTGTACACAAGTCAGTAGTTAGGGACCGGTAATCATGGAGCTGTGCCTGCATGTGTCAATATATACATACAAACATGCACCAAACAAACTCCCAAATAAGTAACATATGATGATTTATGCAAATTGCAGTAAAGTTAATGAGATGTTTTAAAAAGCTGTTAGTGTGACATGCAATATAACCACAAGGAAGACAGAAACAGCCTTGTATAGCATATGCTTCTCAACTTTTGTGAAGACAGTAGGGCATACAAAATATAAATACTGTATAGAAATACAACATATTTAAACTAAGTTTACTTTATGTAAATTGCCCTACATATGTATTGAAGAAAAGTACTTCTATCAGTTCTCACTAGATGTCAGCATCCAGCAACATGGCATCTTCTAATGGACACAACCCATGTTTCTGCCCCCTTATTAGTTGGGAAATAAAGGCCTTTGCACACTGGATCCATTCCATCATTTAGAATCCATCATCAGAAAAAGTCATCTGTCACTCCATTGCACACTAGATGCATTAATATCATACTTAAAAGCACTGGTGTGCAGTAGAGGCTTTGCAGTAAATATACTGTAACAAAGTCACACCACTCCACGGTTCATTGCCCCTTTAAAAACCGACCCAAGACACAGAAATTGGATTTTAAGCACTGACACGCTAATTTTAATAAACACAAATACAAACAAAAAACAAAACAAACACCTAGCTCCTTTGGAGCGCTAACTGAACTTCCAGGAACAACTCTGACCTCTGACTACAAAGTGGGACGGCTAAGCCGTTTCCCCAACAACACAAAATACACAGGCGTACACCCAGCACCTGTCTTGTGACTGCTCGACAGCAGGACACCCACCTTCCTGCCTCCTTCTACACAGCAGCCCTGTGCAGACTGACTGCACCTCTTATATACCCTGCACCTGGTCCTAATTTACAATTACTACCCAGGTGCAGGGGATAATTAACAATTAACAAATTAAATTAAATTAAACAATTAAACAAACAAATGTGCCTACGCACATTTTTTTCTGCAGGGAGGATTTAACCACCTCCCTGCTGTCTTACAATACCTAGTTTCAGTATTCTAATAATAAATAAATACAATTCTGTTAATTCTTACATAACTTTGAACACAAAAATGTTAAATGTAGTATAAACTTAATGATCAGCAAACGCTGATGGCACACATTTTCTAATTATTACGTTTCTACTAGACTACAATAATGTTGTTAAGCAATACATAAAAAAAAAAAAAACATATGATATTATGTTTTTCATTGGTCATTTTTAACGCATGTCAAATCGAATCAAATCAAACTTGCTTTGATTCCAAAATTGACGCATCACCGTCATACGACAGTTCCAGACTCAGTATGCAAGGTGCAATAGGGAATGCACAGGATTGTCTTTTTTCTGGTTAGACGCACATTAAATTTGGATGCATTATCGGATCCAGTGTGTAATGGCCATATGTCAACTCTTGTTATTTTCTCAATAGGTTTGAATCAGAGGTTGTAATCAAACAAGTTATGTGTCATTTGTAAACCTGCTAAAAATGTAATTAAAGGGTTCAACATTTTCATTGCTGATACATTTCTAATTTTGAAATGCTATAATGTGGCAGGTCCTGAATTAAGTTTCTAAAAACCTGAATAATACAGTAAATACTCCATTACAATTTTCTCTTCTTGTTTTTACCTTTTTTTAATGGAGGTTAAAGGTGTTGCTTTCAAATCTAATTTCTTACCTCTTATTATCTTTATTAATAGCATAGCTGTTATTGTTCTGTGAATTTTTTGGTTCATTGCTGTTTTTTTATTTATTTATTTTTTAATCTGACTTCATGATATGCAAGTATTGCAAATACAACTTTATAGATTTAACTTTAGCATCTCTGTGCCTTTGCTTCAAATCACATGGTCTGAATACAGCTTGATAATTGTAGTGAGTTTCAACTAAAGCACACAGAGTGCTTGTATCAGCAGACAGCAATAATGTTTAATCTAAAGCGTTGTCTTTAAAATATCTCCATACTGTATTCCAAATTGAGGTATAAAGTACTGTACAATAAAAAAGGGGAGTCAGTGATAAAACTGGTAGTGCAAATAAATAGTTCTGATAATTCAAGGGATTTTAAAACCTTGGTTAGTACTCATTTAACGCTTATCCAAATGAGTTGAGAAAAAACAGCGATAATTTGGGCCAGGATCGTGTGGTGGTAAATGAAACTTCAATAGCTGCCTGTTGTGTCGGTTGCATCAAGTTTCAGTGTAACTTTAGAGACACTTCATTATCGTAAATGCTCACACGAGAATGCCTAACAAGAACCATTAGTAATACAGCTCTGGCTATTACACTGCATGTGTGCTCCGTGAGTTACTCTCAAACTGTCAATGTCAAAGTTACTCTCAAACAATCTGTGAGGAACTTTTCAGCAGGCTATAACACATTTTCACTCCAGGATAACCTACACATATCCAGGACATGGGTTACCCTTGTATTCTGTTGTTTATACTGTGCTGTACTCATGCTTGTGTATTTACGGATTTCCTGGAACACCCCACACAGTGCTTGAGAGTCACGTTTATTCTGTTACGCCATCCATAACTATTAAACACTCAGGTGTGCTACAGATACTTAAAGGTACTTAATAGGTCTTTAGGTAATGACGTTTAGAAAGGCTATTTCTAATATGATTATATTATGTGCAGGCTCACAAACAGCAAACCACGGTTTTGACAAAACATTAGAAACACCCGTCAATGGGGCCACCATGGGCAGCCACGACAACATAAATGGTTTTGACTGGATACTATTATTTAAACATGGGTAAAATAACATGGAAATACTGCAATAACAAGGCTTACACAAAAACTTGACTCTTTGTGGTGTAAATACACTGTGTATCCCTCAGATGATTAATTACTGGGGCAAATGGCACACAGACAAGAATTCTGTCATAACGAGATGTCACAGCCCATTGATGCAAGTTCAGTTTCAATTGCAATGCTGTAGATCTGAAAGACTGATAACAAGATATAGGCTGACAGGTGCTTCCATAGCTAAGATTCTCTTGGTAATTCTGAAAAACATATTTTCAACCCAACATCCCTGAGTCGGTAATCATTGAGGAATGGTCATAAATCCCTCCAGAACAATTAAAATGCCTGGCAGAGTCACGTCAAAGCAGTGCTGTCTTGGCTACTCACAATGGCTTTACATGCTTTTGACAGTGTTAAGTAATCTATATATCTCTTATTTTTAAGTAGATTTGAGGATGTTGATGTTGTGCAGGCTGACATTTATTATATATCCTTATGCCGAGAGCTTTTTTTTGTATTTCTCAAATGCTTTATTATATTCATTTAGTATCCTTATTTGCAAAGATGTTTTTTAATTCAATGTTGTCAGCCAATGTAATATAAAAAAAAAGTTTTTAAGTCACAGGAGATGATTTTTTTTTCCCTATTTCGTACATTAGAAGTGATACTTCACTAGGGAGCAAATTTTTTTTTAATTGAGCGTACTTATATGCAGAAGACAGATCTCCCTGCTGATTTTAAATAAATATAATAAAATACAAAATGCTAACATGTCTGTGTGAATGTGTCCACTTCAAGCATGCCTTGCGCCTTATGAAAAGGTTACTCAGTTTATGCCAGGCGCCCAGAGCAAACATGAACTGGGGATCATTAGCTTAGCACATTGACCCCCTCCCGGTGATGAGGTACGTTGTGCATTTTATACAATGTTGTTTATAATGTCCACTGAGATTAAAAGCTAAGGAAGCAGTCTTATTCAGGCCAGGCACTATTGTTCCTAATTACAATTGTATTTGTTGCTCTAATTGGAAAGCATAATCTCAACATAGGTGAAATAAAGCAAGACTGAGCTCAGAGAAACCCAAAGGTCCCAAAGGTACAGATTCATTCATTCTTACATCATGTCCCTAACAACATAGTCATTGTCATACATCAGCTTTAAATGTAGTGTACTGAAGGACAGGCTTTTAATAAATAACAGTTTCAGTTCCTAAGAAGAAACAACACTATTTACTTTTCTATTGTGTTTACGATCCGTTTCTCCTGACAGAGGTTTCCACTTTGCATTAAATGTTAAAATACTGTATTGTATTTATTTTTCATTGTGACATTTTGTGACTTTCCTTGGCTTTGGGCACTGATTATATATACACACATTGGGCTATGCTCTCAATAAAATGTTGATGCTAAAAAGCTTCAGATTAACAATTTGGGAGGTTTAATGAGCTGGTCCTTGCTTGTACTGCTACTGTAATGTAAAATGTGTTTGTTTGACAATGACTATCACTAAAGATTATGTGGAGTCCCGCAGACATATTTGTTGAGCATCATATTTTAACCCAGGCCTCCAGAGGTAAGAATGTTAGAACATTAACTGTGCCCCGAACAATGTTTCAGTAGTTCGGGACAAACACCAATCACAAAATATTTTAGTACAAATATTTATTGTGGAGAATGCGGAGTATGCAATTTTATAGAGAAGTATGTTATATATACACATTCATTTGGCATCAAACCTAACTTGGTTTGAGGGCTTGCTGCCTGGCCGAATGGACGAGGCGGAGACCCTCATAGATAAAACCTAAAATTGTTTTTTAAAAAGGTGGAGATGGGGAGGTGGTGGGTTATGATAAAATCGAAACACGAATGAGAGGTAAGTGAAGAGGGTATTTTCATAGTGCTAACAATCTTAATTAGTTAATGCGTAAATTGAGTGATTAAATTTGGTGATGCGGAGATTGGTGTCTGACCCTCCTCCTGAACTTCATATTTTCATAGAGGGAACAGTGTTACATGTAGACACAGTGGTGAAGTCGAGCAAGGATCCTTGTATTGTAGTTGCCTCTCCCTCAGTTGCCATTATGGATAGATGCCTTCTATCTTCTTCAGTGAACCTTTTTATTGGAAAAAAAGTATCTTTTTTTTTTTTTTTAAAGACCAATTGCTTGTAGGCTGTTTTCTAACTTATGAACCCATGACTTTATGCAGTACATGTAAGCATAGCATTCAGAAGGGCTAAAGTACATGCATATTTGATAGTAAATGTATCATTTTGTATTCACAAGACAACAGTTGTCAGGTTGTGTAAGAATGCCTCAGCAGCAGACAATCAATAAGCACCACAAGAAAAAACTTAAATATCACTGGTTCCACAGCACTGCCAGCATACTGAAAAAACACATAAGGGGACACTACCATCAGTAATTAATTACCTATTCCTGGATACAGCGCAACACAGGGCCAGTTCATAAATAATATATGCAAATTGACTCAGCTTTGTTTATGTATAGATTAGTAGCGGCAACACGTTGGAATTGGGATCTAGCCCAGGCTGTTGATAGGTGTTGCAAGCCAGAGTCAGGTGACACTGCAGCTGACCATGCATTCCTCTTTAATTAAACCTTTTAGCTTAGATTAAGTGTAATTGTAAAACTGTCCATCATTTTGTTGAGAAAAGGGGCAAAGCAGACTTGAATTAAAAACTTGAATTACTCAAATAAACTAGAAAATCCAAAGCCACTTAGGGAGCAGTAAAAAAACACGGATTGCACCGTCCTTAATGCTAAAATGTTTTAGACTGAGGGAGGTTTGTGTTGGTCTGTTTGCCATTTCCTCTTTGAAAAAGTGTTCGGCACAATTAATGTAAAACCTTAAAAGGGCAAGTGAAGATATTATTCTTATGCTTTGAGAAAAACAGTTCCCATGTTGCACTGTAACTTGAAAATGAACAACCTGGGCTGCGTCGTGCTATTATAGGTTAATATTAATGTTAAGGCTGATTTTCAAAGGTTCCACAGATAAATATAGATAGATATACATATTCACAATTAATTTACAATATTTCACAAATTATTTACTTTAAATATTATAAAACCTGTTTACTGCAAAATACCAAACAATGTATCCCTTTCTATAAAAAAATGCCATATTAATAATGTATATATTTAAATAGCATTACAATTGTATTCTTTCTTCTGATCATCTAACCATTAACAAGCCAGAGAGAAAAAAAAAATCAGCAGCAATAAAGAGCTAGTAAATATTTTAACACAATGCGTCAGCAAAAAATAAATGCCGTAATAACAGTGCAAGAAAAACCTATACAAAAGGCAAAATGGGGTTATATTTAACAAAAGTGTGTTCTGAATGGAAAGCATGTGAAGAGTTGCTACAGTCCATAAAATGATAATACTAAATCCTGATGTGTAGGATATTATGAATGTATGGATATGTGCTGCACATGCTGTCAATAGCAGACTGCATACATTGTCTTACATATATTGTACAGGGCTGAACTGTACAGGGCTGAATCTTTTTGTGTAAATGGACTTGCATCACATGAACTTAATTTTATTTTTGCAAATAAAATCATTGTTTAGTCCATAATCTTCCAAATCGGACTCTCTGTTGCCAAGTCACCTTTCAACAGATGGCTTGCAGTATGTGCTTGGTAGAGATGTGCCTCTGTATCCAATACATATTTTCAGTTTCCAAACATATGACTCTGTTGGTCCTTCTGGAAAACAGAATATGCTGATGTTTTGTCGTATACTGTATCCCTTGTGAACAAATAGAGCTCCTTGCTGACTCACCTCAAACCTACCCCGTTCTGGCAGCCCATAGCACCTCAACACAGGAGAATGGTGTTTTCCTGAAAACTGAATAAACAAACCATTTAACCAACCATCCTTGTGAAATTAACCACATTTTACACTATTTGAACTGTAGCTGAAGCTACTGTTGGGACCAGATAAGATGTACAGTATCAACAATGAAGTTTATTTAACAATTTGTGCAACAATTTTTAACAGTCCTAACCTTATTGAAGTCCAGGAGACATGCAAAGGCTCCCTATCATCCACTATCATCATAATTTGTCTCTCTATTTAAACCCAAGGGTATGTCTTCTTTCTTTTTGTCTGCAAGGTTTGCACAGCTGCCTACCCTCCACCTCTTCTGGTCTCCTCTAGGGGTGGAGGGTTCCGTCCCCCAACCTCCTTGGAGGCTCAAGCCTCCAAAAGGGTGGCTCAGGTGGGACAGTGGTACCACAACGCTCAAACCATTCCCCACTCACATCATTGTCCTGTCTAGTGAGCAGATGTTTTTAAACACTTATTTAATACAAGTAGACAACGGGGGGTTTCCAGAGCAATTTGGACAAACAGCACTCTGCTCTACCAAATTGGAAGTGTTGCTCAGGTTTCTTGTTTTTCTGTCTTAAGCCCCTTTCACACTGGCATGATCTACCCGGTTCAGAACCTACCCAGGCAGCACCCGGTGTCATATGGGTTGGGTACGCGATTTCACACTGCTTTTGATAAAGCAGGGTTGACCTGGGTGACAGACGCAAGTGCACAATGCATGTATCTGTGCCCCAGAAACAGCTTGTTACTGACGCTTTCATCCAAGCTTCTCTGGATTGAACCGTCGGCCCAAATGTTGATTAGAGCATGTTTCTTCATCCCTGTCGCAATCTGGCTCATTGTGTGTCCCAAGCAACAAAAATATGGCTAAACAGAATAAACAGAAAAGTTCCTTGCGGAAGTGAAACTTTCACGCAGGCGTGGCTGTTTGTTATTACATCGGCTCATGAACGGCCATCAAGCGTTAAAAGGGGTTCGACCCAGGTACGTGGTTTCACACTACGCAGGATTGTGACCAGGTTAGCTGTGTAGGAGTGCCAGTGTGAAAGGAACTTTATTCATTCAATTTCCCTCTGTAATGCTAGTTCTTTTTTACATCTCAACTTTCAAGTGTTAAGAGACAAACAATGTCACACTTTTCTTTTCTTCCATCACTCCGTTCTGCTTTCTGCTGATGACATTAACTTTGACTCCAGATTGGCAATATGAGGGTAAGATGGTAAATCTTTCTTTTTTGACAATTCCTTATACATTTTTGCTAACCGTAGTGCTCTACTAACACAGCCATTACTCCTGTCCTATATTTTGAATCTTTCATTAACTTATGTGTATAACAATAAAAAAGCAGCTGGGAACAACATAATTGTGCTTCTTATTCTTTTGTGGAAACCCATGATTTTAATTCTAGGCTTCCTGTGTTAGTAGTCTATCAAATATGTGTAAGAATAAAATAATTACTTCAACTTGAAAAGTAGAATAAGATTGATCTTGTTGAGAAAATGTTTTGGATATGTAAGTACTTTGAAACAATGTAATTTTTATTTTTGCTTCATCCACAGAGTGCAAATTGGCCAGGTCAGGCCCTCCAGCTACAATAGTTGCCATTGATGAAGAAAGTCAAAATGGTATGTATTAAAATGTGTTCATACTTTGTGTACTGTGCATCGTTTTTTCAATGGTGGTTCATACCCTTTGTCATAAATCATCAAAGTTCTCAGTGTCTATGCCTTATTCTTGGGTTATCTGTCTGCACTTGTACTCCCTGAATCATTTTACCTCAGTAGTGTCTTCAGTGTACGAGCATGTTACAGGTTGAAAGAATGTCAGTCAATGGGGGAATCAGCTAATTGGTTATTGACAGGAAAGACACCAGTGAAGATGTGGGGACAATTTCATCTCTCTGTGAAATGACCCAGGAAGTACAAAACAGTCAAAAAGCATGTTTTGAAATAAGAACATAAGAACATAATAAAGTTTACAAACGAGAGGAGGCCATTCAGCCCATCTTGCTCGTTTGGTTGTTAGTAGCTTATTGATCCCAGAATCTCATCAAGAAGCTTCTTGAAGGATCCCAGGGTGTCGGCTTCACCAACATTACTGGGGAGTTGGTTCCAGACCCTGACAATTCTCTGTGTAAAAAAGTGCCTCTGATTTTCTGTTCTGAATGCCCCTTTGTCTAATCTCCATTTGTGACCCCTGGTCCTTGTTTCTTTTTTCAGGTCAAAAAAGTCCCCTGGGTCGACATTGTCTATACCTTTTAGTATTTTGAATGCAATATACCTATACCTTTTAGGATTCAAAATACAAGTTTTCTGCAACATGTGTTTCTTTAAAAACTGTACATTTGAGACCTTTAAAATGATAGCTGGGCATGGCAGAAAAATTTTATGAAACAATTTTGTTAGCTAAAATTACTTTAATAGCACCCAATTAAACAAGTTCTAATCTCTACCTAATAGTATGAATACTAAATTCATACTATAAACAGTACCAGATATTAATATTGCTGCCCTAAAATGTATAAATCTGTTTATAAAACATTTTTTTTTGTCTGCACTAATTTTAATATTAGTGTGTCAAACGCCTGGGGTTGGGGTTGGGGGTGGGGGGACACCAGCAGGATTAAAAAGGTTTGGCAGTAATTAGATCATTAAAATAGACTGCACTACCTTCAGTTTGTGGACTGACGGTATAATCTATGCATTGCATAACCAGAAAGAAAAGTGATCACACTGTGGCACATAATACAGTGTATTTCATAGCAAAACGTTATAATCACATACATATTTTTGTGACATCATCATAAACTACACAATTATTATAATTATAAATAAGACAGGGGGGGAGTGCTAATTGTTTTTCTCAGTAGGACGGGATGCTACTAGACTAACTGATTTATAAACCTTCTTAAGACCCAAGAAAAACAGTACTAAACTTTCAGTACTGTTTTTTTAAATGCACTGATGGCTGAGAGGGGGGTTCTTTTGAGAAACTTCTTCTGGTTCTACATGCTTAGAGGTAGAGCGCCAATACAGATGGTGCTGAGTATAGGCCCTCAGCAGGGGAGCCCATTATGAAATGGATACTTTGCCTTTGTGGATTGAAATGGTGATTCACTCAAAATAAATAACAGCTTGTATCAACCAAACCTGTAATTGTGGTTGAATATCTGTGATGCATTTGACAGGTAGGGGTAGTGGTTAGCACATTTTTTTTCCCTGAGCAAATAAACATTCTAATTTGCATCTTTGTTGAATAATGTGGTTCTCGTGGGCTTTACTTGTCTACAAACTTTGCTAGTTATGTTTTATGTTACACCTGTGTTCTGAAAGGCTTGTAATTAACAGATGCATAAGCTGTGCGTAAGTCCCTGCAGACATTTATGTTATAGGTTTAAGAAGCTGAATTCGTTTTTGCAGAACACAGATTTGTGTTTTGTTTCCTTTTTTAAATACATTATTCTTTTGGGGGTTAATAGCAATTCAGATTTCAGAAAAGCAACATAGGCACAAAGCATATATTTTTCTGTATTTCCACAATCTTTCAAGAAAATGCAGACTTCTTTCATTATCCCTGTAGATTAACCGGTGCCCCAGTATTTTATTAGGCTGTTGGAGCGTTTAATGAGTTGAAGGTTCCAATGAATGCAATCGAACAGACATGTAGGAGAAGATACTGTGTACAACCCCCTGGCTTCCCATTCCACTGCGTACAGAATTCATTATCTCATCACCAGTATTAAAATGCCAGATGGAGACCTGTTATGGCTCTGGTATATATTACCATCTAAATAAATGTATGGATTTATTGAGTTATTTATAGTCCTGTCTTTGGAGAGACATTGTGTTTAGAGTTACAGATGTGCCTTTTTTAAAAGCTTTGCCTCCCAGCTTCTCATATCTCGTGTGTCTTGAACATGATACTGAGAGTTAAAGACCAAGTCCTTGATCTTGCTATAGCTTAAAATAATTCTATATCCACAGTTCCGAGAAACAAACAAAATTATGCACTTAATATATTTATTGAATGAAATTGCACCTAAAAGAGAGAAAAGATATTGGAAATAAAAAGGATTTGCATATGTGATTAGACTGGTACATCTTAACTGTATTTACACTTGCCACAGTCTGTTTATCAGTGCAGGTGATGCTGGGTTAATTTTTTATTTTTTTTTGGTATTGTTTTGTGGGTTGATATAAATTCAGTATTTGATAAAAATGCATTTGTAAAAAAAAGTGCTATATTTTCCTTAATAAACACTTCTTCTTGGCTTCTCCTAATAAGCTTATGGATGCACACTGTTTCCTCTTGTGCTAATTCACAGCGTAATCCTGTTATTTAATTGGGATACTGGTCTCTGCTGACTATGGTCTTACTTTCGGATACAAACAAGCCCAGTATAATGCTAATTTGATATGAATCATATGCAGCGTTTGAAGTAGGTTTGAAGTAGGTGAGTACACCGTACATGAAATCATAGGGACCTGTTAAAAACCTGTTAATTGCAAGATGATATTCATATTTCCTAACTTTTACTTTATTTTCAATATACACCAATCAATAATAATGAGAAAGTGTCTTCGAAATTGAATTAGACAACTTCTCTGAGCACTTTATGTTGGTTTTTTTATTTGCTGATCATTGCTGGGGATTTGTATTTTACTTGGGTCAAGCTATGCAATTATAATAAGGACGATTATATAGTATTCCTTTCTGAATGTACATTAAATCATTTCATCTGAAATCGGCAACACAGTGTGCGAAAAAATGGCTAGTTTATTTATTTATTATATATATATTTTTTGAATACCAAGTGAGCGGAGCGGAGTGGAGCGTGCCTATTTTGTCTGGAGCGGGGGGGCTGAGCGGGAATCGCAAGCAGTGGAGCAGAATGAAAGACAAATTTTGCATTGAGAAAAGACAAATCATTATTTATTTTTACAAATGTATTAGCTTTATTGTGAATGAGTGGTTTGCAGTACACAGGTGTAGTGTTGATGCAAGTGCTCCAGACAACGACAGACACAAAATTCACGGTTCAAACAATTATTTTATTTTCTTTTTGGTTAGCTTGAACGTTGAAATAATTATGCTGGCTCTACCCAACTATGGGTATTGCCAGTGTATAAACCAAGGGGTTTCAGTCCCGAAATATAATACAAATAAGAGACACACAACACAGATACAGACATGTCTCCAGACAGTGAGTGCACTAGGTGCAGTCCGGGTTTTAGCACTGGTTTGAAGCAGAAGCTCCCGGGTTTGTATTAGTCGTCTGACAAAAGACAACTACAGACAGTTACAAAACAAAACAAACACTTCACTAACGAGTACTAATAGATTGTTTCCTTTCTCGGTCCTAACGGTAACCACATCAAAGGCAAAGATTACATCGTCACATCCCCAATTATACCCTTAGTCATGCCCCCTGCGATAGCTACTCCAGTCACGTGTCCTCCAATCCATGACTGACACATCGCATACCGCTTTAGGGCGATTACTTTGGGCATTGTGACTCCGCCCCCTTCCTGGCTGGCTGGCTTCCGACTGACTCTGGAATAAACTGCCAGACCAACCAGTACGAGGCACTCTGTTCCTGTTAAACAGCGCCCTCACAGATCGGGAGGGAGATTGTTGACTAGGATTCAACAAGGACCAGGCTATTTTAAACAAACACGCACACGCACATGGCCCGCCTCTCTTAAAGGGGAATGCACCAAAAGGCTGATTGCTATAACGCTTTCTTTCTGTTTCCATCACGGAAGCTGCATTTGCTGCCAATGCCATTACTCTCGTAGCCTAATTTTAATCTGTATTTATTTATTTAGCAAGGCGGTTAATTCATCAGGGCTGTTATGTGACGGTCGGATATGCGACGTTCCACTGTACTCAAAAATATTGTTTTTGAACAAAAAGAAATCTTGTAAACTCATTATCGTATCAGCAGAATGCATTTGAAAAGCGTTATATGTCCTGGGTAGGCTACTCTTAAAATAAATGTCAACAGTAAAAAATAAATAAATAAAAAAGCTAGTATGTTTCCATTGCTTTTATACAGGTTGCATAACTTTACAACATCTATTGAGGTGGTGTAAATTTACTTCATTGCATTTAAATATTATTATTATTATTACAATACAAGTAATACAATAAGAGCAAGAAATACAATAACTTTTGTTCAAATAGATAACAACTGTTATTTCCACGTAGAAATGTGTTACACCCAACTTACTTTAATGTAAACCCACACGCCAAGTTTTCAAAATACATGTCTATGTGAGCATAATTCACACCGCCTGGTTCTTTAATTCTTAATTATCAGATGTGCCATTTCTTTTACAATATGTCCATTGGGATGCTTATTTTTTTGTTAACAATTTCTAAACATATTAAGTAGGTTTGTTGCCTTCACACAGCTTTGTTTATAAAACACAGGCAATGGAATGGTAATGCCATTAATCTTTTCAAATAATTAGCTTTGTTTGTCTCATTGTCTGGTGGTTTTAGCATCAGTGAGCCGTGGGGTTTCAATGTATTGGCTCAATTGGGAATTCTGTTTGTGGAATGTTTTGGGACCAAATGTGCTATAAACTTTATTTATAGACTAAGGGGTAATTCTTGTGAAGATGTACTCTGGTGTGGTGCTGGAATTTGTTCAGAGCCACCCGGTAGGTCCACAGGGAAAATGGGGACAGACAGCTGTGGTTGTCCTTGTTTATTACAAACAGTTGCTGAGTGACAGCATGTTGCTGAAATTGTTCATTGCAATACAGTCTCTTTTCATTGCACATTTTACATATCTGTGTGAGACGTGACCCATTATGGTCTATTCATTAGTTTAGAGATAAGCTGGGTAATAGCCACTCTGTTTTGCACACTGGAGTGACAGAAAGAAAGATTTGCATAGTATTCACAATAGCACAGCCAAAGAACAGGCAAGACCTTGATTTGCATAAAAAAGCCAAGAGGGCACAAATGTTTTCAATTTAATTCACAACACATTATGTTGATTTAAATAGTTTCTAGGTTGTTTTCATCATGACTGGGGAACTGCACATTTTCAAAGAAAAGCAATGCTTCCACTGTGTTCAATAATAGAGTTTGCAAGCTGCTTTGTATTCTTCAGTTTGTGTGTTAGATTAGTTTCCATACATGGTAAGAGTAAGGTTAATTCATACCTGGGAATAAAGAAAGAGACTTTTGAAAAATGAAAGAGTTTAAACATTACAACAACTTGAAAAGGTATCACAAAAGGTAATGAAAACAGTGAGCATAGGTAATGCTAGGTCAAGCTTTAAAACTATAGATTCTGTGTTCATCTCAACATAATTTGTTTTTAGGGTTGTTACGCACTCACACTATTTGCGTCTCTCCCCTTTTTTGAGAGAACACACTGCTCGATGGAACCATCGCATCTCAATGGAGGAGGTCGCGTCGCAAAAAAATCTTTCGCACTCTGCCCGATTTGAAATCGCAGGAAAGGAAGCACAATTTGTGATTTTTTTCTGATGTTTGACCTGCTCTGGATGCATAAAGTACAGTGGCAATGGGGCAAATCAGTGACAATAGGTGAAAACATAAGGCTATGGCAGTACTAGCTAAAATTTTGGCTGGAAGGTGACCTTCTTACGGTTCATGTGTAACATTGGTAAATCTATAGGTTAACCGGTAAATGTGTTAGATTTACCAGCTCAGCGGTCAATGTATAAAATAACTGAGGAGATGGTTACTTACATCCACCATCACTGTAGCAACAATAATTCACAATACAAAATAATGTTTTGCTGGCAAAATGATTCTCACTGAAATGCAAAACAAGCTTGCACTTTGGTTATCACACTTAGTAGAGGCATGAGTTTTGCTGAAGAGATGTAATTATTACCATGCTTAATGTTTGCCCTATGGTAAATTTTGATTTAAATTAAAATCGGGAAAGTGCATTTTTTTTTATTTTACATAAAGCGAACGACAAGGGGTCTTCCGAATTCGAATTCACCTCAAATGCGGTAGCAGTACAGTCGACACCGCTTTATCGGGACGCCTCGGGAGAAAGAAAAATATCCCGAATAAGCAGCTGTCCCAATTAAACGAGAGGCAGTTGAGATGACCTTAGTCACACTTTTTTGATTCACAATGAAAAGAAAAAGAATGAAATCACATCACATTATTATTAAATGTTAAATACATCATTTAAAATACGAGTCAATGTTTTTTTTATTCCTAAACAAAATTAATCGCACCTGCGATGTTGACACGCCAACTGTTTTTGCAACAGCAGCTTGAGAAACCACAAGTCATTCCTCCTTCTTCAAGAGTTCAACGTGATTTATGCAATTTATGCAAGTCACAGCGTAATCACTTACTCACTGCACTGAAAAGCGATCTCTGTTCATCATTTGAAAATACTGTATCCCAATTAAACGAAGTGACGTCCCAATTAAACAACATAAATATCATTGGGAAGTATGGAGGATAATTTGTGCCAAAATTTTTTTTTTTAAATAAATAACGAAATAAATCAATAAATAAACAAACAAATAAATACATTTTATTTATTTATTTATTTATTTATTTATTTTGTTTTTTTCATTTTGGCACAATCTTTACTCTCTAGTATTTCTCATTGAGCGGCAATCATACTGGAAGGACGAACCATATGCCCTGCATCCCACAGTGATCACCTGGTATTTAGCAACCTCTTTTTGAGGATGTTGATTTCAATGGTTTCTTCAGCCGTCAATTCTCGATTCTACACTGACTCTAACCAGCAGACCAGTTAGTAGATAATCAAACTCACCAGCGACAGTGTCCCGCCCTTCCAGTATGATTGAAGCTCACATTAAATGTAATGTATTTCGATTATTTATTTATTTATTTATTTATTTATTTATTTATTTATTTATTTATTTATTCATTTAGTTACTTATTTATTTATTTAATTTTTGATTTTGGCACAAATTATCCTCCCTAGGGAAGAACTGTCTCCCAGAGTTGTATCCCATTTAAATAGCAATCCCGACATCAGTATGCCGATTAGGCAATGCCGACTGTATAACTACCATCTCCTTAGTTATGTTATACATTGACCGCTGAGCTGGTAAATCTATACATATACTGGTTATTTTATACATTGACCGCTGAACTGGTCAATCTACACACACCGGTTAATCTTGTATTTACCGATTTTACACATGAACCGTAACATAACATATATATACAGTCAGCACTCACATATCCGACCCTATACAAGTTTGACTTGAGTGACGATTAAACAAGTGTGACACATATCTGATTATTTCATTTTGGCCCTTACCAACCCTTGTCCGTTTTTTCAGGGAACACAAAAAAGATATAATGTCAAAAATACATACCTGAAAGGACTGTGTTTTAAAATATGTAGGCTTCTATTTAGCTGTACTGTAGTTGGCTTTGCTGGTACAGTACTATATTTTCATTGTTATTTTAATTCAGAACGATATGATTCTGAACATATCTCTTGTCAAAAGACGACTGTGGACACGTGGACCCATTAACGACCCAACAAAAAAATTAAATCACAATGTTACCAATGCACAGAACTGCGTAAAACGTAAAAGGCAATGCAATTTAGCAAAAGATTAAAAAAAAACACCAGTTTCCAGAATTAAAACAGTACCCAAAGTCAGTATTCAAAATTGCAGAATATTGTGCTCGATAAGGCCTTAATGCAGGGCTAGAAGTTAACATTTTAAGGCAGTAGTGAGGATTTTCTACCTGCCTGGAAAGTAGGTAGCAAAATGGGCTTATTCGGTAGCGGTTTATTCGACTAATATATATAAAAATAAAAATAAATAAATAAATAAATAAAAAACACCTACCTACTGTTTTAAATGATCTGAATATCCCAAACTGTCACATAGCAGGCCTATATTTAAATCAGAAAGTATTTATTGAAACCACCTTGTGCACAACTAAGTAATAGAACTAATGCAATTCCTTGTCGAAATGTATTTTGTTTTATCCTTAAGTTCTACAACAATGCAACCATATCTGTCATCTAAGTATTTGATATGCCATCAGTATGGTTAACCAGGTTATGTTTCATCGGTGCATATTAAGTGGTACAAAATGATCCACTTGTCTGAGATTTTGGTAACTAACAAATCATACACACCTTAAAGACAGTGATGTAAAATAAATAAATAAATAAATAAATAAACGTGGGGGAAAAAAATGGAAAGATTGAGCCTAGAAGGCAACATGGCTGAACAGTGGAGGAAATTCAAACAGAGATTTGAAATATACTTAGCAGCTATGGAATGGAAACCGGAGAAGCTGTTTCTACACGTGGTAGATGCATTCGAGATTTATAACGTTTTCACGTTCCATGATCAAGCAGAAAAAGAATAACTGCAAGTCGTAATGAAAAAACTTGAGGACTGCTGCACCCCAAGAAAGAATATCACGTATGAAAGGAATGTTTTCTTCACGAGTGTGCAATGCTCAGGTGAGACGCTAGATCAATATGTAACAGAATTGAAGAATAAAAGTAAGATGTGAGTTTGGTAACATGACAGAATCTCTGATAAGAGACAGAATAGTCTATGGGATAAGTGATCCCACAGTCCCTGAGATGGATGAAATAAAAAGATACAAAGAAATGAAGAGAGTAGGCAGTCTGTGTTAGGATTAAAAGCATGTGAAGAGCTCAATTTAGTAAAGCGAGTGATGCATTTAAATATAGAACAAGAAGGAAGCAAGATATTAGCACAGTACAAAGATGTTTTCGGAGATTTAGGATGTTTACAAAGCACTCACAGAATGAAACCTGAACCGGATGTTGCTCCCGCTGTGCATCCACCAAGGAAAATACCGTTTGCTTTAAGAGACAGAGTTAAAAAAGAATTGGAAAGAATGACAGAACTGGGAGTAATTGTGAAAGAAAATGAACCAACCGAGTGGGTCAGCCCCATGGTAATAGTAGAAAAGCCTGACAAGTCCTTAAGAATATGTTTGGACCCCCAACAATTGAACAAAGCAATTCAAAGAGAACACTACCAGCTACCAACAATGGAAGAAATAAGTAGTAAATTGACAGGAGCAAAGTACTTTAGCATTTTAGACGCTTCCAGTGGATTCTGGCAAATACCGCTGGATGAGCAGAGTTCAAAGTACACCACGTTCAATACACCATTCGGGAGGTACCATTTTCAGAGACTGCCATTTGGAATACCGAGTGCACCCAAAGTTTTTCACAAGAAAATTGCAGAAATAATGGAAGGAATTGAAGGTGTCACTACCAAAGTAGAGCATGATTAAAGACTGAAAAGAGTCTTAATGCGAGCAAGAGAAGTTGGGTTACAATTCAAAAAGAAAAAGTGCCACATTGCAATGCCACAGTTGATGCCACAGTTGAAGTACCTGGGAAACATTCTCACAGCAGATGGCATGAAACCTGATGATGCAAAGATAAAGGCAGTTGTGGACATGCCTGAGCCAACAAACAAGGTGGAGCTGCAAAGACTGTTAGGTATGGCTAATTTCTACCACAAATGTCTGCACCACTAAGGCAATTGTTGCAGAATGATACTGAATGTCACTGGACAAAAGAACATGAAAAGGCAGTGAAAGCGCTGAAAGCATGTTTAACAAAAGCTCCAGTTTTTAAATATTTTGACCAAAACAAGCCAGTAAAGTTAACAGTAGATGCCTCACAGAGTGGCTTGGCAGCAGCTTTGCTACAAAACGGTGCAGCAATTGCATATGCGTCTAGAGCACTGTCCACCACAGAGCAAAGGTATGCTCAAATTGAGAAGGAGATGCTGGCAGTAGTAGAGATGTGAGAAGTTCCACCAGTATGTGTCTGGCAGAAGAATTTATGTTGAGTCAGATCACAAGCCACTTGAAGCGATAGTGAAGAAACCATTGAGTTAAGCACCACCAAGAATTTGGAGATTACTATTGAGAGTGCAGAAGTACCACTATGATCTGAAAAATCTGAAATATGTTCCAGGTAAACTAATGCTAAACTAATGCTGGTTGTAGATGCGCTATCGAGAGCTTACCTGCCAGAGACAGATTATAGCATTGAAGAGGAAGCTGAGGCACAGTTACATATGCTGACACAACATTTTCCCATCTCGTATGACAAACGCAAAGAGTTAAGTGTCGAGATTCAAAATGACAGCACAATGCAGGCTCTGAAAAAGGTTATAGAGAAAGGATGGCCTGAAACAAGCAAAGAAATACCCAAAGAGCTGAAACTCTACTGGAATGTGAGAGAAGAAAGCGCAGCTGACAATCTGATCCTAAAAGGGGAGAAAATAGTCATACTTGAAAGAATGTGGGGCGAAATGCTGAAAAGAATACATGAAGGACACCTCGGCATTTTAGCATGTAAAAGAAGAGCCAGAGAGATCTTGTATTGGCCAGGTATGAATGCATTCATTACTGATGTAGTGTCAAAATGTGCTGAATGCCAGAAACACAAATGACAACAGCACAAAGAACCACTGATGCAGCATGAGGTGCCAAACAGACCATGACAGATGATTTCTACCGATATCTTCTACTTTGAAAACAAAGAATATGTACTGATGGTGGACTCATATTCTGGATTCTTTGAAGTAGGCCTGTTAAGAGAATCAACAAGTGAAACTGTGATCACTGAAGTCTGCATTTGCAAGACATTGAATACCAGAGAAAGTAGTCTCTGACAATGGACCACAATATGCAAGTAAAAAATTTAAAGAATTTGCAGAACCTTGGGGAGTTCAACATGTAACGTCAAGCCCTCTGTACCCTCAGTCTAACGGCCTTGCTGAGAGAACTGTGCAAACTGTCAAGAACCTGCTTAAGAAGGCTAAAGCAACTAACCAAGATTTTTATTTAGCATTTCTGGCTTACAGAGATACACCCAGAGGAACTGAGATACAATCACCTGCTCAGATGTTAATAGGCAGAAGACTGAGAACGAGATTGCCCACAGCACACAGTTTACTGCAACCTGAAAACGGCAAGACAGTACAACAAGCACTGCAAAAAGTAAAAAACAAAAGCACTACTATGACAGAAACGCGAAAGAAATGCCCACTCTGCAACAGAATGAAAAGGTGAGAGTTAGGCAAGGCAGATACTGGGAACCTGCCAGAGTAGTAAGAAAAGCAGACGCACCCAGGCCGTACATTGTGGAACTCCCTACAAGAAATCTCCTGAGAAGAAACCGGAGAGAAATACTTTTTTTTAATTATTATTATTTTTATTTTTTTTGTCACAACCTGCATCCAACATCAGGGCAGAAGACAGTGGAAGTTCCATTACCAGACCTGAAGTTACAGACGCAACTAATGTGACAGAGCTTCTGAAGATAAGAAGTGAAAGACTGGTGAAGAAGCAAGCAAGATTCAATGATTGAACTTGTCACGTCTGTGGTGTAGACGGATCACTGCCCCTAACAGAATGCTGTAGAAAAATAAGAAAATAAGTTAGACTATGTGGGACACTTGAAAACAGTAAAATAAAATAATTACAAGATGTTAAATGTGGAACTGCATAGTCATAACATGTAGATAGTTAAAGAAACGTAAAAGCAAGAAACATAAGGTAATACAGATACTCTGAAAAAGTTAATTGTAAAAGAAATTACTAATTCATAAGCTTTGGAGTGATATTAGATTCTATCATAATAGTAAGTGTGTTGCTTCATTTGAAAAGGAAGGATGCTTAAACAACACACCATATTACATATGGTAACGTTAATAGCTGGCTATTTGCTCCTTTTTTTGTTTGTAGTCAGAATCTTTTTTTATCTACCTATTATGTGTTCATTTTTAGCATGGGTGAAACAAGGGTTAACATTGGAACAAACCCGGAGCATTATTCATGACAGGATTAAATTAGCATTTTATAGACACTGAATAAACGTAATATCCTATAAGGTCATTGTCTATTACCTTATAAAATCGTAATGTTTTTAACAGTTATCGAATTTTACTTTTGGACTATAAAATAAACTTGATACCTTGAAATTGTATCCACATTGTTCTGGTACTGTAGGTATGTGTACTCCTCTGTCCAAACAATACTATTTGCATATGTGCTGCATGTGTATCTACATTGGGGTGGTAGGTACAAACCTACAATTGGGAAGGTGTATTATTAGCAATGGCTTCCCGCTTTATGAAAGATACTAATAATGTACGAGTTTAAAAAAATAAAATAGTAATACCAGTAATTGTTTACATTTATTTCAACTTCTATTTCGAGGGTTAAATGTTGAAACAGGAATTCCACAGATTTGTCAATACTGGATATTGATCAATAAGACAACCAGTAGTTTAAAAACTGACGTTTTAATTGTTTTCAATCCTGTTAGTACAGAAAAATATAGGTATAACAAAAATAAATGGAACAAACAGAGTCCTAACCACAAGCAAATCAACAAACCTCCCGTCGTGGAGCGCAAGACACAGGTTGCATTTATTAAATATCAGCAGTAAAAGGTAGAGGCACCAGCAAGCCTAGATCAATACCTGCTCTTCTGAGTGGGTTGGATTACAGAGCTCCAGTCTTAAAACTCATCATCGTTGATCCTTCGCTCTGTAATTGACCCTCTTCTATCTCCACCCCTTGCTGACCAACGTCACGGCCCAGCTTCCAGTGGAATTCAGTCCTAAACCCTACCGAAAGTGAAACCCATAACAACCCCCCAGGAACGTTACACTATGATTTTTTGCCTTCTTTATGCTTTCCATGTACTCTACTTTTTATAATAACTTTTAAAAAGTTAGTTTTCACTTTCTGGGGCAGTACTTGGAACTTGGCCAAACAGCTAAGAACAAAATATGTTGTGTAATGTTTTATGAGCAATACCAGATTAAAAAAAAAAAAAAAAAGGTAATCTTTTTATAAACCATGCGACTGGAAATAAACATCCATTTTGTGAGAGGGAAACAAATCTATTCATTTTTTAAAAATATAGTAATAGCCATATTAGCAGTTCATTAATGCTAATAAACTACAACACCTCTTGACAGTAGCATAAAATACCCTTTCAAAATGGCCAGCTAACTTTATAACCAAGCTGTATTTATATGTAGGCTGACTTCCATCCTCTCTTCACATACTCAAAGAATAAAAGATGTCTCTACAAAAAATTGAAAAACATTCAAGAATATTTGCTGATGGAAAACATATTGAAGGCATAATAATCTATCCTGGGGAGGATAATCTGAATCAAGTATCTGAAATAAAAAAGACAGAAGAGAAACATTTGGATATGTCTGTTCAGGGAATTGAGGCACTGAATGCAGAAATAATTAAAAATGTATTAACAGACATTAAACTTTTAAATATGTTTTTGTCTTGGCACCCCCATTGTTGCCTGGGTCTGTTGGGAGTAGCAGATCATGTGCAAATCATGGTTTTCGAAATTGAAATGATTTAATCCACATGTTGGAAGCAAAAAATTAAGCATTTTAAAATTTCTGATGAGGAAATACTTCTAATTTAAAATGTCATCTAGATTTATGTTTTATCATAGCCCATTACTATAATACATGTGACTCTATGGATAAGGCCCTTACACTTGAATTCAATCAATATGCTGATAGAATGCAGCATCTAATTTAAAGCATCTTCCAGATATTTGCACTAAGACTCCAAGTGGTAGGCTACAATGCCCCTTTGAATCTAGCTGCTTAGTAAGCATGTCTTCCTCAGATTACTCTCAAACTGGTCCATGTCCGCAAATCCCTTTCGCTTGTTTTGCAGCTTTGCCCAGTTTACTGCTTATTCCAGTTTCACAATGGTTCAGCACTTCAACTGGAATGTTATTTTCTTTCAAAACTTTCGCATTTGGCGGTTTTAGTCAGTTTAGCATCATTATTACATTTTTTATTAGGTCGAAGTCTAAATTAGTTCTACACTAGAGTAATTTAACAGACATGACAGACAACAACTTTTTTTAACTCAAAAACTTAATTTCAGTTTTTCACCTCTTAGGATGCATTTTTATAACACTTAGCTGAGACTGCCAACACTTTTTCATTGCACAAAAATGCTGGTTTTGGTTCGGTTTCGGTTTGAGAAAATCAGAGCTGTTGCATCCCTGATAGGAATAAACATCACAAACATGTCCTGTCTTATGGGCCATTACAATAATTCCACTTAGTATATTGAGTCATTTCAATTATTGATTCAGGGTTTATTATCATATAGGGAAGGGCACCGTCTATTTATTTTGTGCACTGTGCTTTTTTAATATTCAAGCACTGCATTTGGCTATAATGTATAGGACTAGATGAATAACGATGGTCACCTTCAGACCTTTATTTAGAAAAAAGTATCTCCCAGAAGTCAGTTATTTATAAAGGTACATTCCTTTTGCAAATAGGAAAAAGCATGTTTAATTTAAACACAACACGGCTGAGGTCAGTTTGACAGATGACAGTGTCAACTTATAAATCTACCACTTTACGAAGATTTTATCGAAAAGCGAAAACTGTTGGTTTTATAAGAAAGCAAATGCATTTTATCCGCGCTACAAATGCACTTAATCGGATTGAGGCGATTTCAATCTGGGGATAAGGGATAGCGTCTGTCTTCAGGTAGTAATAGAAAAAATAAGACAGCAGCGCTGAGTATACTGTTTCTCTTGTAACCAAAGTAAATCAAGTCTACAGTAAAGTGGGGGGGCATTTCCTTAATACTTATCTTGTCCTAGTAAATTCATGATTTATATAATGTGTAGTCTTAAGAGATACTTTAAAAGGAAAACAAAGCACCTTTCCTGAAAGCTTATATTAAAAAATGTACATGGGCTTTTTGAGGTACATAAACTGCATTATCATTAAAAAGTAATACCCCCAACCAAGGTATTTTGATCACTAAGAAGAAGTGGCTGTTCTGGATGGCCTCTTTAAAACACAGACCACCGCTGATGACACTGCGATTATTGCTGCTCTCCAAGTCTACATTACCTGTTCATTACATAATTTATTGACACTCACATGTTCTTGTGTATTCATGTAATCCTGACAAGTGGCTGCAGTGCGATGTGGAATTTCACACATTAATGTCAGACGATGTAGGGGGCAAGCAGACCATCAGCATGTGTGCGCTGTAGATTGCATGTAGAATATCACCAAGGAAATGTGCTGTATTAATGGAGCGCGAAGGCTGGAGAAGAGCTCAACAGGTAAAGCAAGGGTTAGCCTTAGGTGAAGCCCTTGCAATCTGAAATTCCCTTTCTTTATAGGCTGTTTTTATAAAGCTCTAGGTCTAACCTATGAGGAGATAGATAATCCAATGTGACTTTGTAAGAGGTTGCTAAATATTGATCAAAATGAAAGGGGGGGGGGGGGCGCATAAACCAAAGTAACAGGTTGAGGTCAGAACTGTATGATTATGCAAAAAGAAACAAGAACAAGGGCCTGGAATATGACAGCTTTTAACAAGAAAAGCATGATTCAACTACCTTTAATCACCCCTAACCTAAACTACCCATTTGCCACCCCTTTTCTTTTTTAATATGCTACTTTGTACTGGCTCCCATTTCATCTTTCATGCCTTCGTACTTCATGCTAATTACTCTGCACCTTCATAGCAATCACCCTTTCCATCTACTCTATAACATTGATTTTCTTATGTTTTATAGCTAACCACACTTGCTTGCATTTCTGTGATGAAAGCCAAAATATTGCCTTCTGATAAGTGTTTCTTTCTATCTTTCTATCAGCTTGCATGCTGATTGAGCACCCCATCTTTTTTACTTCTTTTAAGAACTTTTCACATTATTCCAAATGTAAAGGTCAAAAGGCCAGCATAGTGGCCCCAGTACTTTTTAAATAGAGACTGTTGCTAAATTGGAGCTAATCATTTCTCTCCAAAAAGGTCAGACACTCACTTCTGGCATTGGGAATGGTAGTGATATAGTAGTTATTGTTCTGGCAACCTCACAGATGGTCATCTCTCTGCCTTTGGCAGAGGTGCATTATGGGCTTCTACTAGAAATCATTAAAAGACTGAATGCAATTAAAGAATGGGGATAAAAGCAATGGATTACTCTAGTGCGCCTGCCATTCCCCAGGATGAAAATGGACAAAGTGATGTCAGTGATGCATGAGGGTTATTTCATTATGTTTTTTCAAAGATATAGCTGTCATACTGTGGCAATGTGCCCCGCCCCTGTGTACATTCGTGTGTTATGTGTTGTATGTTGCGTGTGTTAATGTTGGTGTATAGAGATTGGTACACAGGATATAAACGGGTCTGTGTTTCACGTGGTATTTAAATTGTATAATTATATTTAGGCACGGGATTGCACATCACTTCACGTGCATTTAAAGTATGTAATAATATGTGAGCATGGGGTTGCACGTAATTAATTCACGTGCTGGGATTCAAGTGAATAATTAATTAGTAATTGAATCCCAGCACAACAGTATAAATAGATGCACGTTTCATTCACTCGAAGTTGGGTGTTCATGAGTGGAGAACGGGAGAGAGAGGAGGAGAACTAAAAAGAAACTAAAAAGATAACAACTGCTACAGCGTGCTGGAAGTGCCAGCATGGTACTTGTTAACGTTCGTCCACTTGTTTTGTGTGTTAGTACGTTTTTGTTTGTCTGTTTATTTTGGCTCCAGTGCCGTGTCCTGTTTTGTGTTCTGTTTAAACCTTTTACTTTGTTAATAAACGCTGAGTGCTACCATTTGCACTCAGCTTCTCATCACCACCGCCTGTCTGTGTATTCCTTTCTGGTCTGACGTGTCACCCACTACAGCCGTCTTTGTGACACATACCTACACACAGAGCATATTTCAGCAATAAAGAACACAGGGGTGTACATTACGCCCAATTTGAGGATTGCGAAAAGTATTGTGAGACAAGACAGCAGTTCTATCATTTGAACCTCAGCAACACACAAATACATATAAAGACACACACATCTCATCTTTTTGCTGTGGAAGTTTGCCTCTACAGTGGCTTATTGTGAAAGGTGGAGGAGGCTTACATTGACAAAAAATGAGCACTCAACAGACGCAGCCCTTTGCAGGCAGGGCTGGATTAACCTATATGAAAATTACGCTATAGCGTAGGTCACTGTTTGTTTGGGACATTTTACAAAAACTGTATGCAGGCAGACGGGCCGACACACATAGGAAGAGAGGCGCACAGAAACTTGCTTTTGCATACCTGGTCTCTGAGTCTCTAATGTACAATACCAAATGCCCCACGGCCTCTTGTACCTTCTGGGAAAGATCCGTCCCTAGTCCTACTGCAGGATAAAATGTATGAATCTAGCTTAATTTACGTATTCATTTATTTCAGTTTTAGGGCCAATTTTAAAACCTGTCCTGTCTCAAATGTCCACAGTACGTCTCTTTACATTTTAGAAATGTTCCTTTTTCATTTGGAGGTTGGAATTTTAGCAAAAAAGGCGGGTAAAGGTAAACATGTACAATGCGGGAGGCTGAAGGAAATTCAAATGTGGATGTCTGCAGCCGGCAAGAACGGTTTAAGTCCATAACATTTGTTTCTCTCGCTACAAAAGAAAACCCAAAAAGAAGTAAAGAACATAAAATGTATTCCCTTTTTTGTTATACTACCACTGTTTTGTTCTGTTGAATGCAAGCTGGTCCTACTGGTCCATAGAAGGAATCTACGAACAGGTTTTGAAAAAAATAAATAACTTTTTTTTTTTGTTTTTGTTTGAGATAGATATAATTCTGCTGCTATTGTATATATTAGCTGCTGGACTAACAAAACCACTGACCCATTAACCTCAGTGGATGTTATATTATGCACTTGCTAATGCTTTTGTACTTTACTGCCTGGTACTAGAGTTTTTTTTATGTCTGTGATTCATATTGCATCATTTTGTGTTCTATGTTCCCACGAATGTTTGAATGTTAATTAAAATGATCATCAACAACAGTGAGATTTAATTATCACTCGCAAGTCGTATGGTACAAGGCAATAAAGGCTTACACCGTGTTCACCGAGCACCACATGCACTGGGTGTACTGAACACCGAGGGCGCTATGCGCACCGTCTTGAGAGGCAAAAAGATGAATAGCTTCCGTGGGTTGACTATTTTGATTCCCCAGTAGGCGGGACCGAGGACGTCACCCCAGGAAGGGGCCTATCGGCAGCTCTGATATAAAGAGCTCAGTAATACCTTCCAATAGGCAGGCATATCCCATAAGTATGTTGCTGTTTGTCTACGAATTGAAAGGGAACATTAATTCATGTTTAGTCATGTTTAATATAACCTGTTAATTACATGTCTTTTTCACGGCTCTATATGAAAACTTTAATGCAAGTAATGCCTCCATGATGCCAGATAGATTATTAAATAGTGTGTCTATCAGTGTTTAAAGCCTGGTTTCCAAACAAACTAATTATCGCTCACTTTAAGGTGCACACTACGATTTTAGCCCTTTAGTAAATACGCTGTGAATAAAGCTCATCTCATTATTCAGAGCGGGGTGCCTCGTTTAAATACATTAAACAACATACTTTCATAATAAAAAAATACAAAGGGTGATTTCTTTTTTTTGGGGGGGAGAATATCAGCCTTTGTGCACATTTAGATTTAATGAATTTGCTATGTTAACTGAGTTTTAGGTTGTACAGTATGTGGCTGTTAATTTAGGTGATTGTTAATAGGTGCTTGGAAGTGAAGGCTCTAGTTTCTCTGTGGACAGATAGAAGTCATGTGTCAGAAATGAGAAAGTTTTTGAACACCATTTGTTTGCACATCTTTTGGCAAACTGAGTTAAATAATAACAATAGGGGGCTCCCGAGTGGCGCATCCAGTAAAAGCACTCGCTAGAGTGCAGGATGCGCTCTATAACCTGGACGTCGCCGGTTCGAGTCCAGGCTAATCCATAGCCGACCGTGGACGGGAGCTCCCAGGGGGCGGCGCTCAATTGGCCGAGCGTCGTCCAGGGGGAGGGAGGGGTTGGTCGGCCAGGGTGTCCTCGACTCACCGTGCACCAGCGACCCCTGTAGTCTGGCCGGGCGCCTGCGGGCTTGCCTGTAAGCTGCCCAGAGCTGCGTTGTCCGCTGTAGCTCTGAGGCGGCTGCACGGTGAGTCTGCAGAGTGTGAAGAAGCAGGCGGTTGACGGCACACGCTTCAGAGGACAGCGTGTGTTCATCTTCGCCCCTCCCGAGTTAGCGCAGGGGTGGTAGCAGTGGGCTGAGCCTAAAAATAATTGGGCATTTCAAATTGGGGAGAAAATAATAAAAACTAATTGGCAACGACTAAATTTAAAAAAAAAAAATAAATAAATAAATAAATAAATAAATAAATAAATAATAACAACTGTCTTTCGTTGCGTGCGACGTCAGTAGCACGGCTCAGCTCTGCAGTGGAAAAACAACCCACTCTGGAGCTGTCTCTCTTTAACCTGGCTCAAGTTCCACACATGAATGTAGATGGATTTAAGCACTTTTAATACTGAATAGGTCGTCTGCCACATTTCATCAAATCTGTATGGTTGGTAGGGTCACCAGCACTAAGAAGTATGTCATTCTCAGAGACCTGCTCCTAAAATCTCTCTCTTTAAAAACGTAATCTTCAGATTCTATCATGGCAGGAGCAGCCTCGTAACGTCGACAGTCCCTGTCATGTGGTGCCACAGTTTTTCACCTTTCTCCTATGTTGCCCACATGCGAAAGACCATATTGCAATCTAACAACTTGTTCTTAAGTCATCACTTGTCAAAACAAAATAAAAGCGAAGGAGAAGGATGACAAACAAAATGTCCCTTCAAGGGGCAGGCAGATGTAAGTTTCCGGAAAATGGTATATGTCCCTCTGAGTTTCCATTTCCATCTTATAAAAGGTTGTACAGGTACCTGGATTATGGAAACCAGCTTCTCTACTGCACATGTGCACCTTGTAAAGAGTAGAGCAGTGTTTCTCAACCGGTGTTTGAGCGCATACACGTATATTGTTGATAAACATTTTTTCATTTCAATAATTTATTTTAAAGTATTAATATATATATACAGTATATATATATATATATATATATATATATATATATATATATATATATATATATATATATATATATTTACCATGTTAAGGACAATGCTTTCAGTTTTGAGCATTCTGACATGGTTTTTCTTGGCTTTTATAATGCCTAATTAGCAACATAAATTGAAGAGGTTAAACTAGTTTTTATTTGAATTAATAGTTTGATTAATAATTTAAAATGAATACAATGCTATATTAGCTTAAATCAGTTGTTTGTTTTCGATATTAGCTTAAATAAGTGTTTTGTTCTCGATTTGAATAGGAGTGCTCATTGCAATGTTTAAGATTGGCATTTGTTACATTTTAGTCCATGTCTTTTGTCAAAAACATGGATACATTGTTTATCCTGAAACATGATGGTACAATTGCAACAGACAATCTGAAGTTTAAACCTGAGGTCTAAATCCAGTTTAAACCTCAATCACCAATCGAATTCAGATTGTCCCTTGCAATTGCACCAATAAATTTATAATAGTATTTTTTATTATTTTTGTCAGTAATGATTTGCCCGTCGGGAATGCAGTGCCCATAGTGCACTGATTGCCTATATACAATTAGTAATATAAAAAGCAATACTACCTGTGATTAAACTACAGTTTTAAGATTATATAATGTGGTGTGCCTCAGAATAATTTCAAGTGCCAGATTATATAATGTGGTGTGCCTCAGAATAATTTCAAATGCCAGATTATATAATGTGGTGTTCCTCAGAATAATTCCAAGTGCCAGATTATATAATGTGGTGTTCCTCAGAATAATTTCAAGTGCCTGGGTGTGCCTTCCCTAAAAAAAGGTTGAGAACCACTGGAGTAGGGGATACACAGTTTAGGGTTACAGGTGTTAATCTTTTAATCTAGTTCCTTAAGAACATGGTTCCTGCAAGGCAATCTTCCTTTAACAAAAACAAATAACACCTGTAACAATCCTATTCATTATTATTAATCCTGCAGTGCCAGATCAGGGTGGCTTCAATACTAAACTGTATTACGTCGTATGGCTTTTTAGAACCATCAAGGCTGCATTACTCTGAAACAATCACACACTAGATTGAGTTTCATGGCTTTTGAGACTCCACATTACACTTCAGTTCCCACCCTATATTAGCTGTGAAAAAAATAAACACATTTGCCATTACATTTTAGAAACACACATTTACCAGAATGCCATGACCCCCTAATGCAGCCACAAGACAAGTATTTTAGCTCCAAATCTTTTTTTTCAGCAGAGAAGGCATCCGCCAACCAAAACAGGAGCATCAAGAAAGGGATGGGAGCTGGAGGCAATCAAAATAAGATAAGAAAGGTTGCCATGCTGTATAACATTTCTCAGTGGAGCCACAAAGAGTAAACTTAATGTTTTCTAACTTGAGAAAATGCAACACATCTCTAATCCAGCAGATGTGAGTGGGTGGGGCAGCTTGCCTCCAATTTAGCAAAATTAAGTGTCTAGCCAGGAAAGTTACAAATGCCACTGTGTCTGATTTTACTTTGGCAAGCAAATAGTGCTAGGGTCAGTTTCAGGGTAAATCTAGGAAACTTTGAATACGATGAATGCGATGGAAAATTTTAAATTGTATTAGCCCATGCTTGAGCTAAATAAACGGAGTACAACAGTGAAAAAGCCTTAACTTAGACCAAAAAAATAAAATTTACTTAAGTTATGCCTGTTATTTAATTAAATTTTAGTGTGACCTCGTGGAGCTTAGGGGAGACACGTCTTACATGTTTTGTGCTCAGCAGCACCCCCAGCTCCAAATCTTTTGTTTACCTGGATCTAAAGCTGTATTTTTTTGGACAGTAACCATTTTGTTCACCCTAATTTGTTACCCATTGTTATCTATTGATAATGCTTGTAGCCAAAGTAGACTCTAAATATGCCACCTTTTGCTTTTTACTGCAGAAATGCACCAACTCTGTGGAATTGTGGTTGGTTTCAGGTACAGTCAGAGATTGAGAAGCCTTGATATCATTTTTAACTACTGGAGCTGTTTATGAGAAATTCTTTGAATTTGAAAATAAATGCAATGGGGAGCAATTGTAGGAGAGGAGATGGGTGCCAATGGCAGTATAAAATCCGTTAGGACATACATTGTAGCCAGGAGGTAAATGTGTAATCCCTTGTGCTTCCAAGCATCATGAGAAAATACAAAATGCGCTTATTTTCAGTCATTGAAGTTTAGAGATGGATACAGCTTTTAAATATGAATATTTATTTTGTGTTTAGTTGTGTTGAACTGTAACTTCTTCTTATTTATTGATTGATTCTATTCACCAAATATTAAAGTATTACAGGACTGCATGACATGAACAAGCTTATTATTTACCTTTTACCTGATCACCATTTTGTTGATATCTACCCTGGGTCTTTAATTAACAGGAATGTAGCCGAAGAGACAACAACATATCTTTGCAGGATCTTGGATTCAACTTTTAAATAGCTATATTACGCTGTTGAATTATGACCCAGGATACATGACTGATACAAAACAAGTTACAATTACAGTATATATGTACAGCATAGGGGTTAGCATCTATGATCTAACACCGCAACATTGGGCCTGTTCACAATGCTTACGTTTTCCTCATGGTGTATTTCTTTAGTACTGTTTTTTATATTATATTCATATTTAGTATATTAAAAAGGATATTTTTTTCCTTGTTTAGCTAAATGACCATGGTTTTAGTGGTGCAATATTTCTAATCCTCTGTAGCATACTGTGTTTGTAAGCTAGCGTTTACAAGTCCATCTCCATACAATAGGTCTTACAGTTTTGTTGCCAGCTGGATTTGTTATGTTTCATTTAGCAACTGGTTTAGAAAATCCGCCATGGAAAAGTACCATTGGGCATTAGTCGCTGGGTTTAGCCACTATTTACTGGATGCATATGCATTTAGTAAAAAAATAATTTTATTATCAAACAGCGGTGTCTCACTTGTGTTTCTGGTTATTCTTTGTAAGCTTATATTGAAAATCTGTGTGCAGTATAAAAATATAATCCTTTTGAATAGATATTTTTGCTGTCAAGGACTCCTTTCTGATGTTGTTCATAGCAATATATTAATTGTCTCCTTGAGTCAATCAAACACTATGTTATTTATTTATTTATTTATTTATTTATGTATTTATTTATATACACCCTTATTCAGGGCCACTTACAGTTGTTACAAAGTATCACATTGCAAATATCACAATCACATTACAGATAAGAGCAGTTATAAAATACAATAAAATCAGTAGTAAGAGCAAATTCAAATGAGAGAAAATAAAAAGAAATACAGTAAATAATTATATTTGAGAGCGATTACGACTAAGAGCAGTAAAAATATTTGGTTATAAGAGTAAATTCCATTAAGAGCAAGTAGTAAGTACAATAAATGGATAAGAACAATTTCAAATAAGAGCAATTACAAAAAACGTGAATCGTCAAGTACAAGATACAGAAAATATAATTATGATTGAGAGCAGTAGCAGAATACAGCAAAGTGTGGAGCAGTTAAGTGCAAGCACAAGATGATGCAAGTACTGATACAATTGGGTGCCATATAGTCCAGTATAGTACAGTTGTCAGTACCCTGAAAGCAATTCTAAACCCACATTGGGTTATCTACCTAGTGGTGACGGTGTATTGAGATATGTAGATCCACTTGTCATTTATGGTAAAATACAGAAGACATTGAAACATTTAATTCCTGGTAAACTGGCACATCGAGAATGCAATAGAATAAAGGCAGTTGATACTACTAAGCACACAATTGAGTCTTCAATGTGTGAGCAGGAGCTCCATGTTTGCTTCCAAACCTCAATCTCAGGTGAGAATGGAGTTGCATTTATCTGAGGTTCAGACCCGGCAATCCGTTTATATTTGAAACAGATGGGTAGTTAAGAAAGCTTAGGCACTCAGCGGTCTCATTCAGTTTGATTCACATAGTGTGGAGTTTCAGACTCGAAAGGATTTTAAGCCTGGGGAGTCATGGAGTACAGTGAGTGTTGCCCTGATAAGGAATGCACTGTGCTTCTATGTCATATTTGTACTCTGTGCTGCACAGCAGATACAGTGATCCTTAATTAAAGCAATTCACAGCCTTTTACTGTCTTTTTTTGTTTGTTTGTTTTTCACTGTCTGTCTGTCTCACTCTTTATGGGCCCTATTCACAAATATCAATACAATAAATAAAAAGTGATATTCATTAAACCATTCCTTGACTTTTGTTAAAGAAGCCAGTCTAGAACAATATCATTAAGATCAGTATCCCAGAATACATTAGACAAATCATTGAAAAAAATGGTGGTTACCTGTGCACATCAAACAGTAACTATCTTTCTCACTCAATATATATATAGTGGTGATAAAACAATGTTTAATAATACATCTAACAAGATGTCTTTACCAATTCTGTGTATGTTATGTCTCTTTCTATGTAATATGTTCTTTTCTTGACCACAGTAGAAGACAGATTGTACTGTGCTTCACGTTGCTAGGTAATTAAAATATTTTTGGTCCATTGTTTCACAGTACAACGGACAGTTACATTTTTGCTTTTTAAAGCAGCTGTAACTGCATATTTTACTTGCATTGCATGGTGTCAGGTGAGTCCCATCCCAGCTGGTGTGCTGACAAATCCACGGTAGAATGAGAACATCCAGCATTTCATTATTCCGATTTTTCATGGTTAAGTTTTGTAATCAAAGAAAATGAATGAACTACAGGTAAATTTTAATCTGACTTTGTCCAAAATAAAAATGCCCTTGTTTTTTCTACGTTACAGTCCAGTGATTTCATTAAAAATCAATGTCCCAATTTGATATAATAGGTTAGCTTTATACTGATGAAGCATTACCGGTAGAATGTATTAAGTGAATTATGATTTAATTCTTTAAAAAGGCCATGCTTCTATTTAACATTTGAAGCACATTGGAGAGGTAGATGAATGTCAGCAACATCATTCTGTTTTAATGTAATCTGTCCTCTGTCCTTGAGTAAAACTTAAAAAAACAGATTTTTTTTTTTTTTACACATTTGCTTTACTGCCTACTCTTGTATATATTGATGGTTTAAGCCCAGTTCAGTAAAATAGTTAGTTAGTTAAGGGAAGTATATCAACCCAAGGGCTGAATTTAAAAGTTCATTCAGTTCTAATCTAGGGTGTGATATTTCTATCAATGTAACCATTAGCACAAATGCCAGTTCCATCAGTTCCAATCCTTTAGTCAGGGCAGCAGTGTGGAGTAGTGGTTAGGGCCCTGGACTCTTAACCAGAGGGTTGTGGGTTCAATCCCAGGTGGGGATTACCAAGATTGCTCCAGTAAAAATCCAAATGTATAAATAGATAATTGTATGTAAAAATAATGTCTAAAAAATAATGTAATTGTATGTAAAAATAATGTGATATCTTGTAACAATTGTAAGTTTCCCTGGATAAGGGCATCTGCTAATAAATAATAATAATATTAATTACTGGCCCTCCAGGGTTGCTTCAGTTGCAGTGCTTTGTGTGAGGTTTCTACTGTGTCTTGTCAATGTAGATCCTTGTTTCAGGCCAGCTGGCTGCCTGCAACCACCCAGGTCATTTCCAGGACAACTCCACAATGAAATTTCCACTTAATACACTCTGTCTAGGGAAGGGTAGGTGCATTGCTTAGAGCAGTGGTTTTCAGCCCCGGTCCTCAGGGACACCTGTGTCTTCTGGGTTTCATTCCAACTGAGCTCTCAATTACTTAATTAAACCCTTTAATAATTAGCTTAATTAGCTTTTAATTGTTCTCAGCTCCAAAAAAGTTGCAAATTTCAAGTTATTTATAACATTTTATAGTTAAGTTGAAATATCCAACTGTTTAAGAGTTGGAAACAATTAAAAAGGCCTAAATAAGCTAATTATTAGTTCAATTAAAGGTTTCCTTAAGTAACTGAGAGCTCAGCTCAAATGAAAACCAGAAGACACAGGGGTCCCTGAGGACCGGGGTTGAAAACCACTGGCTTAGAGTAAAGCACACAGTAAGAGTTGAATATTGGATTCCTAGTTTCAGTGTTATACATTTACTGTGTCAACCCAGATTAGATACCCAAGATATATTTAATTTTATGTCTCAACAGACCATCAAAGGTACTGTAATATTTATGACAGCTACCAGATTCAGTCTTTAAATGCTGTAAGATATTACAAAACTCAAACATTTGGATGGAGCATATTTGCTTTGAAATACAAACCATTCTCAGGCAGGCTACTCTGTGTATTCTGTGATTTTTCAGATTCTGCCAAGCTTCCAATAGAAAAAAAAAATATGAAACAGCCTTGAAATAATGAACTTTCAGGAAAATAATTGTACACCAGCCTGTGCAACTAGTGCTATGCTAAAAAAGAAAGTTACTTAAAAATTAAATAACATAAATAAAACAAAACAAACTGCACACTAAAGAGGTAAAGTATTTGTCACTGTGACCTGAAAAATAATACATTAAAACTCTACATGAGTATAAATATGCCTGTGGGATGGTTTTTGGTTTTTTTGTTGTTGTTTTTTATATAAATATAAATGGGGGAAATATATTTGAAACCATGTACTATAGCATCCTGGCACAGTTTGGTGCAACTCTATTGGTTTTCATAATTTAAGTAGTATTTAATACCACATTGTTTTAGAATTACGAAGGTCAAAAATAATGAAGGTCAAAAAAACTGCAGTCATATAGTTTGGTGGCATTAACTTAGCCTTTGGTAAATAATAGTGCACATTAAAAAGAACCTTGCTTAACACAATGTTGGGTTGTTGGTTTAGTTTTGACAATTGATAGATTTTTTCTTTCTTTTTCTAGGTACTCTCCTGGTGGAGAATATGCAGATAAAGGGAAGAGTACAAGGCCCCAATAAGACAATT